>NC_143150.1:86335312-86941875 GCF_059928025.1 Delphinapterus leucas
CTGCATGACTCCGTTTATATAAAGGTCTAGAAATTACAGCTAATCTATAGTGACAGAAAGCAGAGCAGTGGTCGCCTGTGGGGGCAGGGGGGCAAGGGTAGGTGAGAGGAATTACAAAGGGGCATAGGGAAATTTGGGGTGGTGATGGATATATTCATTATATTGATTGTGGTGATGATTTCATATATGTATGTGTATATATATGTATATATATATACATATATATGTCAAAACTTATCACAATTGTGCACTCTATATATGTGCAATTTATTACATATCAATTAAATCTCAATAAAAGTATTAAAATAATAAATCTTTGTTTGCTTACACAAGTTCATATGGGTTTTCTATCATTTTTAACTAAAATTTTTAACTGATACAATTGTCATAGTTAGGCAAATTATGTCTAAATGATACATTTAACCAACCTCTAATATACCCAGTTGCACAATGGTGGAAGGAAAACCAGATAATTGAAATTAAAACTAGCATTTGGAAAAGAGGAAAGGAAACAGCACATAGCAGTCAGCTACCAGTCCAAAATCCAGACTCTGCTGGGGTAGCAAAGGTTCCCTTCCTCTGCCAGTAGAATGCATCCCTTGATCAACCAATCTGTCTGTTCCCACCTCTGGGTCTGTCTTGGGAAAATTTCTCCAGCCTGTTGTCCCCCTTGGCCCCATAGAAGAGGATTATTGGGGAGAATTCCTTTTCTTGGGGCTGTATCACTTTAGTGGCCCACTTGTTGTTGGCAGATTCAGTGTTTCTGAAAGTATGATCCCTGATGTGTCTGAATCAGAATCACCTGTTTAAAATGCAGGCTTCTGGGCCTCACTCCTGAACTACTGAATCAGAATAGCTAGGGGCCTAGGAATTTACATTTCACTAAGCATTCTAGGTGATTCTTAGGTATATTGTAGTTAAGAAACATTGGATTAAGCCTTGAATTGTCACTCTCATTTCATACAAAGAAAAGCCCAATTTAGGTTTCAATATTATTTCATCTCATATTGATAATCCCTTCTGAGGTTGTCCTAACCTAATGTTTCTCAAACTAAGTTCCATGGCCTGTGAGGGGTCCAAAAGCATATTCTCAGTTGTCCACATATTCTTCATAAAATATTTTAATTTTGTATTTTTCTTTTGATGTTAATCTAATTACAACAATTATGATTCTAGATTTGGATGATTATCTTATAGTCAAGTCCAGCCAAATAATTTTAATACCCATGTTACCACTGCCTTTGGTACTAAGGTTGATACTAAAACATATTATTTCAGTTGTCAGGTGTATAACAGTGTCTATACCCCTCTGTCCCTAGCTAGTGATATATTAACATGCCCCAGTTCTTGTCTCAAAGAGCTCCTCTCTGACACCTGTAGATGTCCAGGGTGACCAGAAAGCACCCCTTCAAGTGCCATGGCTAAGGGTCCTCACACATTGGCTAGATGATTGTGGTACAAGGTCGTGAGGCACAGACAGGATCTTGTTTCCACTCATGTAATAAGAAGGCAGTGAGAAGGTGAGGTTTGGAGGTACAGGCGGGGCAACAGTTCACTTATGCATATGCTCAGGTGGCAAGATGTCAAAGCACAAATAAGGTGATGTTTCCATTCATGGGATGGATACTCTTGAGACTTAGCTCCCGGACATGGTTCTGGGTTTGGTTCTCCGGTCCAAATCAGTGTTTCTCATGGCAATATCCCTCATCTACTGACCTCGCCTTTCTCAGGCCACTGATCAGCTTTGTAACTACACCCAGTGGCTGGTCTCCATTACCTTAAAAGACAGGTAAATGTTTTTATTTTTTCATGATCTCAGCCTACCCCCAAGAAGGACTTCTTGACACAATATGTGTGCCATGATTTGAGCTCTCATAATCTACTACCCTATGCTCCCAGTGAAAATCTTTATGCCTCCACAAAGAAAACTCACTCTACATCCCACATCCGTCTCCATGAGAAAATGGAAAACATCATTTCTAAAACTGGTTCCAAAATTCCTCCATGGTAGTTTCAGGGTTGATTGATTCAGTAATCAAACGACATCATCAAAGGCACAAGGGCTTCCATTCTTTTTTCTCTGCCTTCCTCTACTGACAGCAGATATTTCCTCCTAGTTGTAAGATGGCTGTAACAGTTCCAGCACTGCATGCAGACATAGCAACATCCTGTTAAAAAAGGGGGGAGTTTCCTCCTATACATCTCCTTTTATTACTGAGGAAAACCATTCCAAAATTCCCCCAGTAGACTTCCCCTCAGGTCCTAGGACTGGGTCACATTCCCATACCTAAACCAGTCACTGGCAAGGAGAATCAGGCCATCAGTGATTGGCATTGACTATTCAAGATTCCACCACCACCGCAACATGGGGCTGGGGTACGACCCATCCCTAAGCACAGGACCACTTCAGGACCATACCAGCAAGGAAGAAGAGGGAGAAATGGATGTAGGCAAACAAACAACTGGCCTTATCAGCTTTACCCACCTACATCCAGATTCCCCACATATGGACTGTTTGGTTCAAAGAGTGCTGCACAGGATTCTCCAAGGCTGTAGGTGGGTGGGCAGCTTGATAGGTGGCTGTCTCCATATTCCCACTTGAATTCACCACCCAACTTCCTCACTCTCTGATGGTTAAGGTGCTGTTTCCTTCAATTTAGTATAAAGCTGAATCCCTCAAAGGATTTGTTCTTGCCTTCTGTTCTGGGTGTGGAAAGATTGTTCCCTGTCTACACTGGGGTATGTGGGGGTAGTTCCTTTATGAGCAATAAGTTATTTTGGTAGATCACTTTATCTGGACTTGCCCCACTTTCTGACTACACTTTGTACACAGCAGAGGGACCCAAGTTTCCTTACCACATGCTAGGAAGTTGCTGCTCACAGGGCAGCCCCAAATTTCACAGCGGCACCCAGGCCCCTTATCCTGTAGTTCCCCTTGCTTTTTCCTCTTGTTCACGGTAAGAGGCAGTAGTGGCTAGCTTACCAGCCACTACTGAGGATACTAACGGTAGATGAACAATGAGTGAAGTTCCCTGTAGCCTTGTCTCCCTCACCCATTCCAAATCAGAGATCAGTGAACAGCCAAGTGTATTTTCCAAACACCAAAAAGCAGCAGCAAAACTTATGGCATTAATTCCTCCTGGTGGCATTTCAGATGTGTGCCAAGAATGCCTCATATTGGTTTCACTGCATTTTCTGATCAGGCCTGAGCATCCCAAATATATTTAATAAAAGTTAGTTAAGGGCTTTCCTGGTGGCGCAGTGGTTGAGAGTCCGCCTGCCGATGCAGGGGATGCAGGTTTGTGCCCCAGTCCGGGAAGATCCCACATGCCGCGGAGCGGCTGGGCCCATGAGCCATGGCCGCTGAGCCTGCGCGTCCGAAGCCTGTGCTCCGCAACAGGAGAGGCCACAACAGTGAGAGGCCCGCATACTGCAAAAAAAAAAAAAAAAAATTAGTTAAACCCCTCTGGTTGTGGGTCTCCCCAGGCACAGTGGGGCTCAGTCCTGAACCTCTGCACCCTAGTTAATTGAAGTACTGTTGTCAGCAAATGTCAATCTAGGGGAGAGTTCGTTCACTGAGAATTTTAGGGCAGGAACTTCCTAAAGCTGTTATGCATAAACCTCTTAGTTTTGGAACCAAATGGCTATAATCAGAACATATACTGGGGTGCCTGATTTTGTCCCTAGGTACGTTCAGGTGCATCTCATCAAAGGATCAACGGCAATGGCTTGCTGATAAAAGTACTCTAAATTCTCTCCCTCCACCCACCACCACCATCCACTTGCTCCCAGATCACCCAAGTCATCAAGCCATGGTCTCTAGACAAGGAAGTTATATATTCTGAGGGTGACACTGATTGCTTCCTCTGCCTTGTACAGGGCACTGAAGCTCGGGATACATCCTCCACCTCCAACGATTAGGCACTTCTCATTCCCTCCAACCTTGCAAGAAAATATTAAAGCCCCAAGGGAAATAGAGCCCTTGTTTCTTTCTTTGATCACTTTCCTCAGCTCAGGGTCAGCCCACTCTGTCTTCCTGTACTCTGCACCCAAATGAGGTAGCAATGACTACTGACTTGGTGCCACGTGACAACAAGCAGCCCCCCAACCGTCAGCCTGTGCTGGATCTTTTGCTACTCTTTCTGGGTGTGCATTTGAACCCACTTCCTCTGGTTAGGGACTTCCCCATCTTACGATTCTTGGAAGGAGGCAGAGCCTGCCTCCCACTACATACTTGAAAATGCCACATTTACTCTCCTTTGCAGCTAGGGTGTTGGCACATAACCTAGACCAGTCACCCTAGATTTTGTCAGAGTTAGAGACAAAGAATCAGGGACACAGGCAGAGTCTCTGTCGTGGGCAGCACTAGCATTCACAGAAAGATAGAGCTCTTTGCAGGGCTACAGTGGTGAAAGCTGCAGACGAGTGCTCAGAGGTGCTGCAGTGGGCTCCTTACCAGGCCAGTTCTGCAGCGTGGTTTGAGTGCTTGTTCCTGTCTGAAACCTGCTTCTCCAGACCACCTGCAGATTCTGGGAGCTGCCCAATAAATATCCTTTTAATGAATTCTTTTCCTGCTTAAATCAACCAGAGTCAAATTCTGTTGCTTACAGTCAAAGATCTGGACTGATAGACAGCTATATCTCCTTCAAGAATTTGTTCTACTTCTGAGAAGCCCCTAAGGGCTTTTTTTGTCCCTAGGGAGAGTTGAAGGGGATTCTTTGTAGATGTCCATTCTGTTATGAGGGCTAAAATTAGAAACAGTAAGTCTACCCACCATTGTCCCACAGTATCTCGTTTAGTATCAGTGAGCATATATGTTCTGAGCAATGTTGGAAAGCCCCTTTTAAAGATATTTTGCCCCAGCAAAAAACTTTACAACGCTTCTTGAAATAATTAGTTTCATGACATCCTTTATATAGTAGACCTGATCTCTGTGAATACATTATTTTGAAATGTGTATTTAAAATGTACTTTGGCAGGAACTAAATATTCAAATATAATGAGTTTAATTGATTATGAGTGTTTCTTTCGAGATGATGCAATAACTGCCTGGCATTGAGTCTGCTGCTCCAGAGTGCACTGGCAGGAAGGCTTTCAAAATTTAGCTTGATACATTTGAAATCTGGTAAGCGATTGGTTCTCTCTCTAAGCTCTGGTACAGAATCTAGCCCTAAATGATAAGGTACTAACATTTCCCTAAAACCTGACCAAAATAGGGCCACCCCTTGCTAAAACTTTGAATTCCAGCCATGTGGGTCTATCTGGGAAGGCTCTGGGGTCCCCCCCCCTCGCATGACTACCAGGACTCACCTTTCGTATTTATCTCCACCTGCTGTGCCCACTTCAGGACGGTCAAAAGTGGGCTGCACTGGGGTTTGTGCCAAAACTGTCTACAAAGGCTCTAAGCATCTGGGGCTTGGGGGGATGCATACCAAGTATATATGTGCTGGTAAAGGAATTTGGGGGGGTAAAGGAACTGTTCTATACCTTGATTGTGGTGGTGGTTATATGACTCTAGGCTCTGCCTAAATTCATAGAAATGTATACTAATAAGAGTAAATTTTATTACATGTAAATTAAAAATGAATTGAAATATTTTAAAGAATATGAGTGCTATAATATCCATTTTCGTGAATTATGGCTGTGCAGTGGCACAGCATGCAGGCACAAGACCACAGTGGAAGACAGTGTCTCCAGCTAATCTGAAAGTACTATGTGGCTATCAGTTCATGCTCAATAGCCACCTCAAACATGAAATTCTAAGACCTGTGAGTGACTGCCCTTTTTAGGGCCAAGAATTCAAATTTGTAAGGAGGGTAATGGGCATGGCTTTTTTTCAGGCTCCTGCGGAAGGCTGAATCTGTTCCTCTTTTGTATTGCTATAGTACTATTTACTCCTAGACCCTAAAAACTGACATCTATGTGCATAATAACAGGCTTGGTAGAATCACTGAATGCCAGGAAAGCAGTTTGCACTGAACAACAGTCCACAGGATCCAAATTCCCAGTAATAGGACCAACTTTCCCTAAATGTTGTATGGAGTGGCTGGATTCCTACCATTCTCTTGCTTTGTTGGTGAAGCCCTGGTTTCATTCATCTCCAGTTGCTGTCCCACACAACTCTTGGTTGACCTCCTATCCTAACAGTTCCCAAACTCTCAACAGTTTAGAATTACCTGACACCAAGGACACCACCCAGACTAACTGGATAAGAATCTTTGGGGTCTGGAGCCCAAATAGCAGTAGTTTTTAAAAGCACTTCACGTGATGTCTATACTTCTAAAAGGGGGTGAGTTTCTATATCATGGACTGACAGGAACAAAGGAAAAAGAATACCACAGACTAAGTGACTTAAACAACAGAAATTTATTTCCTACAGTTCTGAAGGCTGGAAGTCCAAGATCAAGGTATCAGCAGGGTTGGTTTCTCCTGAGACCTCTCTCTTTGGCTTGCTGCCTCTTCACAGGGTCATCCCTCTGTGCTCACTTGCCTCTGGTATCTTTGTGTGTTCTAATCTCCGCTACTTATAAGGACACTATCAGATTGGATTAGGGCCCACCCTAACAGCCTCATTTTAAGTGAATTTCCTTTTTAAAGGCCCTATTTCCAAATATGGTTACATTCTGAGTTACTGTAGGGCTTCAACATATGAATGGAGGGGGTTATAATTCAGCCCATTACAAAGGAGAGGTTCCTCTAAGACTTCTCAACCTTTTTGTTATCTTAACCTCTTGGGTTTAATAGCCAAACCGATGATTCTTTGGGAGTATGGCTGCCTGCATCAGGGGGAGGAACTAGAGTTCAACAGGGCAGTCCAGGTTTCACCTTCACGAGACCATTCTCCCAGTACTAACCCCTGCTCCTCCTAGGACCAATGTTGGGCACCTCTGCTTTGTCTCCAGAAGGCTCCGAAGTGGATCAGAATAGGACATTAATCAAATTAACTCCAAGTTTCCTGCCACATCCTAGGCCATAAGGTCTATCCCTGTTGTATTTTCCCATCCTAAATTAAGCCCAGCCACATTGTCCAATACGGTTCACTGGAAGTTACACATTCAGCCAAAATTATAGCATTAAAATGTCCCAAATAATATATAAATGTCCTAGATTTGAACAATGTGAGATCTCTCCTCTTCTGAAATCCTTGGGAAGAAAATAAATTCCAAAATTACAAAGAAATTTAAGTCCAAAATCATTTCCTCCCCAATTTCTGTCTCTGCTCACTTTCAGCTAGAAGGATCTCACTCTGAGGTATGAGGAGAGTGTAAGTTCCTTTGGCAACTGCAAACTGGGCTGTCATCCACTGGAATAGGTGAAGTTCATACAGGACCTTCAAAAAAAGAATTAATCCAACTCCAAGATTCATATGTCTAAGAGTTCAAAAAGGACACGTAAGATTTTCCCCACACCAATGCCACATGTACAAACTTTAGATGAAAATAATGCAAGGAAGCAATCAGACAAACCCAGTAAGTGGAACACTCTGCAGAACCATTGGCCTGGTATCTTTGGTCAATCAGTATTATTAAAAATGGTGTCTGTGCTAGATTAAAAGAGACTTAAGGGGCATAAGGATCAGATGCAATGCATGGTCTGGATTGGCTACTGTTTTGGATGAAGCAGCTATAAGGGACATTTTTAGGTCATTTGGGGAAATATGAATATGATCTGGGTGTTAGATAAGTTGAAAATTTACTAAAATAGGAAAACAGGTTGATGACTGAAAAAAAGCAGGCTATAGAACAGTATGTGTAGTAAGATCTCAGTTTGGTAATAAAATAAAAGCACGTATACACAAACACACACACACACACGGTGTGTGGGGAGAAACTGCAGGTTACGCACTAGGGTCTTACAGTGGTGATTTCTAGGTAGTGGAAATTTTACATTTTTATCATTTATTATATTTCTGCTTGTCTATATTGTCTAATTTTCTACAATCCATCTGCACTGCTTCTGTATTAATAAAAAGTTATTTAAAAGAAAAAATTCTTAGCCACAAACAAAACTCAGGCCTTGAAGCAGTTATCCCAAGTAGAATTATGTTGCTAGAAACTAGTACATAATAGTGTCCAGACCCACACTGTTGTCAGAAAGCAAGTGTATATCCGAGACAGTGATATCTGGAGGAAAGAAGGGTAACCATAGAAAATGTGAGAGAAAGAGGGGATCATCTTGCTTTCAGCCTCAATAGGAGGCAACTTAGAGTGTGTTAGCTGTCTAGGATAGGGTTCACAACCTCTCAATTTAAACTCTACTGGGATTTATCAAGAGATTAACAATGGCACTCAGTTTACCATACAAGGGAGAGTGGAATTCCATGTATGTTTACTGTTTCCTCTCTTGGAAAGTGGCATTTGGGACAATCCTGTCTTCTTGAAAAGTTAAGAGATATTCTGGGGTGGCACCCCTAATCCTCAGGTCATCATTGTTTCTGTTTGAAACCACTTACATCCCTGTTTAGAACCCCAAGCTCCTGGCATCCCAACATTGCCCTGAGGATGGGCTTGGTGTGGTGACCCAGCCTCCACACTCTTGTGAGCAGCTTCCTCCCTCTAAAGTAAAGTAAGCATAGCTCTGAACCTGGTTCAGAATCTTGCTATAGGAGTTTCCTATTGCTGCCGAAACGAATTACCACAAAATTAGCAGCTTAAAATACACGTGTGGTCTCTTACAGTTCTGGAGGTCAGATGTCCCACACAGGTCTCACTGGCTGATAATCAAGTGTCACCAGGCTTGTTCCTATCTAGAGGCTCCAGGGCAGAATCTGTTCGTTGCTCATTTGAGCTGTTGACACAATTCAGCTCCTTGCAGTTGTTGGACTGAGGTCCCCATTTTCTTGCTGGCTATAAAGTGAGGTTAACTACATTCCTCTTCTTGTGGCCCCTCCTCCACCTTCAAAGTCAGCAACATGGGTCAAGTCCTTCTCATGTCACATCTCTCTATCCCACTCTTCTTCCACGTTTAAAGACTTATGTGATTGTGATTAGAATGGACTCTCTCTGTTGCTGACCCCTGGAGAGCTCCTTTTTTTGTTAGTTTTCAAGTTCAGCTGTCCATTTTTTTTAACTTCAAAAATATTTTATAAAAATGTGGAACAAAGAAATGTGGAACAAATGTTTCAGATTCAAGCAAACTAAAAGATATAACAAAATGCAATGCATGAAACTTGACTGGATCCTGGTTTTTAAAAATGCTATGAAAAGACATTTGGGGGACAACTAGGGAAATCTTAATATGGCTTGGATGATATTAAAATTTTATTGTGAGAATATTATTGTTCATTTCCTTAGGTGTGATAAAGGTGTTATATGTCAATTACACCTCAATAAAACTGGGCAGGGGGAAGAAAGAAATTCTGGATCTGGAAAAGCATCCACAGTTCAACAATTCTTATCTACTTTCACCTCCCAGAATTGGATAATTCCACAACGAAGTATTTTCCCATTAAAATCAATGTCTATTCCAGGCTTAACTCAATCTATTACTGTCTTGCCTCACTCTCTTGTTATGTGTTTCATCTTCCTTGTTTCTTTCTCTTGGCGTCCTAACCCCATACTTGTTCTGAACTTCTGCTCACAAGGACATGTCGTACCTGCTTCTCCACCCATAATTTTTTTGCCTTGAAACTCGTCTAAAATGCTTGAAGTAAAGGTCTCTATAAATGTATAAAATTTGAATAAATATTTTATATTGCTTCTAAGAAAAATAAAATAAAATGCTTGAAGTATTTTATAATGATATTCTTATCTCCCTTTCATAAATCAGTTCAAATGTTTTATATCCATGTAATATTATGGTATATAGTATTTTTCTATTGCTGTTCAACAAATTACCACAAACTTCAAGGCTTAGCAATACGAATTTGTTATCTCACTGTTCTGTAAGTCAGCAGTCTGGATTGGCTCAACTGGTTTCTCTGCTCTGGGTTTCACAAAGCCATAATCAAGATATTGGCCAGCTGGGCTCTTATCAGAGGCTCTGGAATCTGTTTCCAAGTTCATTCAGATTGTTGTTAAAATCTAGTTCTATACTCTGGTAGACTTGAGAACCGTGTTTCCTTGTTGGCTATCATCTGAGGGTAGCCCTTAGCTCCTAAAGGCCCCTTTCCAGTCCTCGCACATGGGCGCCTACATCCTACCCTTGGAATCCCTCTGATTTCTGCCATATCTCTCTTGCTGACAGCCGGGGTAGGTTCACTGCTCTTAAAAGGCTCACATTATTAGATGGGGCCTACCCAAAAAATTCAGGATAATCTTCCTATCTTAAAGTCTGTACCCTTATTTACATCTGCAAAGTCCCTTTTGTCATATAATATATCATATTCACAGGTTCTAGGGATTAGAGTGTGAACATCTTGGGGGGCTATATTTTGCCTATACTATGTGGGGGTTTTTTCCCAGCTGTTCTAAATATACTGTCTAGGGTCAGCTTTTGGAGAACAGTTTTCTGTGGGAATACCTCCTCATAGCATTGTAGATCAGGACTCTTGTTGGTAGAGTAATTCAAGTGCATTTTTTTCTTCTCTATCTCTCCTTAGTTTCTTTGGGACCCAGACAACCTCTCTGACTTACTAACAATTAAAATATCTCTGTTTTCTAGTTACATCTTTAAGAATCTTTAGATCTGAGTGTACCTCCTTTTTCCCTTTCATCTTTGTGTAGTTTGTTCTCCAAGATCACATTTTCCTAAGAAAATCTCTCTTTCTCCAGCTTAAATAGTATATCTTCTTAGATCTTTTTCTTTCACTCTGTCACTGATCTTGTTCTGATAGTAAGATCAAAGCTTATTTTTATTTTTTAATGTTTTATTATGGGAAATTTCAAACATACACAAAATTAGAATACTGTAACAAACCCCTATGAACAATAATGAATCGCTCAGCTTCAATGATTATCAACACTTTGCCAATTTATTTCTTTTTTTTTTTTTTTGTATTTGCTTGTTTAATGTCTAGTACATTCCTTGATAGACTGTTAAATTCCACCAGAGTAGGGACTAAGACTGTCTTGGTCCCTCTCATAATCTCAGCATGTAGTAGGTGCTGACTAAAACGTGTTAAACGGAGGAAAAGCTCTTACCACCTGTACTATAATCTTCTGAGGGTTTCCCTCCGCCAGTAGGGGCTCCTTGCGGGCGAGGACCACATGTGATTCATCGTATCTGACCCATACCCAGCACATATTTAGGAACCAAAAACAATGTTCTGACTTCAAGAAACTCACAGTCTAGCTGGGAAAGAGATTAGTTATCAATCATAGGGCAGGGCAGTAGCATAGTGGCTACGTTACTTATCCCCTCCGAGCCTCGACTCCCCACCTGTTGACGTTACTTCATGGGATCTCTGTGCACCTCAAACGAGCTGATCCACTGAAAGTACTTAGAACACGACTTGGCGCACAGTGAGCACTCGCTGAATGATAGCTTTTATTACAAGCAGAAAGCTCTGTGGCCGGGAATTCTGAGGGGAGTTCAGGGAAAGTGCTCCACTGGTGCTAATTTATAAGGACAATTACAATTTGAGTGTCAGGATCTGCTGACACTCCTTTGCGTCATCTCGTTCTACACATGAAAAAAATCGAGGCTCATCAAAACTGACTCCCGGGCCGACCGCAGAGCCTGATCGGGGCCAGCGGGCTGGGCTGGGGCAAGGGATGGACCGCCATTCAACCCGGGAGGCCTCCGGCCTCAGGCCAGCCCAAAGATCAAACTATAACAATGGCACCCTCCCTGCCTGGGGAAACTTGCCCTTCTCGCGCACCTTCCATGCTGGCCGCAGATATCCCAGGAGAACCCTTTGCCAATTTAAATTCATCTATTCATACATTTTTTCTGGAATATTAAGCTAATCTCAAACATCATGTCATATCACTCACAAATAAATTAGTATGAAGCATTATTTTGAAAGAAATCCAGTACCTCCTTGATTTTGTGAGCAAACTGTATTCCTAGAGAAGGTATTCTTTAAAGTTTTTTGCTTAGCCTTTGGAATTTTAATAATTTTAAGACATGTTTCTCCACCTCAATACAAGAAGATGCTATATCCTATATATGGTAAGGACTCCCATTTCTCTATCTGTACCTTGATAAAAAATCACCTGCTTTCCTAGGTTAAGCCCATAGTCTGGGTGTTTAAAATCCAAAGTCATGGTCGTGGCTCATGTCATTAGTAAATTCAGAGCCAACCTGAGACCATGTGGAGGTGGTGTATGTTTGGTGGGGTAAGTCTAGAAGTCTGTGGATGCGCCACAAAAATTCAAGAAGGCAGCTCCTCCAGAGATTTTCCTTGCCTCTGGGACAGGATGCAATTCAAATCAAGATAGAGAAACAGCACTGATGGAATGCCACCTACTGAATGTAAAGATATAATCTCACTCCTTAGTACTCACCCGGAACTTAGCTACTTTTGCAATTAAAAGCCCCAGCCTATGGTCCTGGCTAAGAAATAGGAAAAGGGGAGCAAAAATTTTTCAGCCCTCTGATGCTGTTTTGAAGCTGCTTTGAGGTGAACCTCAAGAGGTACCAAAATATTATTTTCCTGATACCCTAATCCCTGTCTCTGCCACAAAAGCATGCACAGTCTGTTCTTGCTAGGGTTCACTTGGGCCCACCTGCTTTTAGATACCAGCCACAGTTGTAAGGTCAAAAACCTATGAGGCCTGTGCTTTCTAAAGCTGCTGTCTATTAGAAGCAGTTGTGTGCCTGCAGAGCCAATCATAATATAAACTTCTGCAAACTCCCAAAGTCAATGATGTGCATGGCCAGTGCTTTCTAAGGCCTACCCTTATGAAAAAAAAAAAAAAGCAGCTGCAACACGTGTGCATGCCAGCCACCACACTCCCGCAAGGAGAACTGTCTCCCTCAAATGTTACTCTAGATCTCAAAGGCCAGACACTGTATCCATTTCCAAAGTTTCTTGACCCGACCCATGGGATCTCTCTAAAGGTCCTATAATCAGCCCAATCTCTCCCTTTGAATTCCAAAGTAATTGAGAGATATATATAGGAGTCAAAGAAGGATAGGAATATTGAGATTTACTGTTGACAAGACTGGTTTGGAGAATAAGTCTATGGCCTGCAGTCTGAATCAGGTTTTCAACTTTTTCATCCTAAGCCTAGACTTTTGCACCTTTCTGCAGGAATAGGTGGGTCTGTATAGCAGACCCTCACCCTGCTGAGCTCACCCTAGTGGGGCTGACTACACATAGGGGCAGAGAGGAGGACACAAACATGCTATGAACAAGGGAGCTCTGAAAAATAGAGAGCAGGATGCTCAACAACCCTCGATGACATTTTGGAATCTCACCCAGCAGTCACTGTGGGGAGGAGGTGAAGGCGGGGGTAGTGCAGGGGGTGCTGAGGAGCTCTCTTCCTAATACTTCTGAAAGGGCAAAAGTTTCTAGTTCAGGTACAGATGGGAATACTAGAAAGGGAAATATTACATCATTAATAAATATGGTCAAAGGAGAAGCACCAAGAGAAGGGCTCCCTCCCCAAGAGGGCAGGGCTTTCTCCAGTGGCTTACATCCTCACTTCATGACTGGAACAAACTAGAACACAGTGATATGTAGAAATGGGTGCCCCAGTGCTCAGGAGAAACAGTGTAACATACTGCTTTCATCCCATGAACATCTCTTAAGAGTCGTGCCTGATTACTGTGGCCATCTGGGAGAGAGAGAACTTTAAGGTCAATTTAAGCCCAGTTATTCATGGTGGTTTTTTTCTTTTGCCCCAGATGGCAGAAGACATCAAGTCCAAATGCAAGACAGAGGATAAAAGAGAGCTTAAAACAGAGCTTGCAAACTGGTAGCCTGCTGAACAGACCCAGTCTACAGATGTGTTTGATTTGGCCTATAAGAATTAAAAAATATATTTTAAAGTACTTGCCAGCATATAAAAATTGGTAGAGTTCATATAAAAACTCAGATTTTATGGCTTCTCTGGAAAAGTCGGGAGATTCTGGCTACGTGGATGTGCATTTCTGTATGCCAAAATCAGCTGTACAAAGAAGCCATGCTTCTTTTAGGAAGAGGCACAGTCTCCATGTAGGCTTTTGTGTGACCTGCCTAGCCCTTGCCTACATTTGAGCTTGTGATCGCCGATTTAAACTGACCAGCATCAGATATTGTTTGTGATCTGAAAGACATGCAAATCATCCATCTCCATAATTTTTAATCATGTCAGAGTGAGTATTTGGCAATGTGGAGAGTGCCAGGGAGGTGTGTGGCAAGAATCTGACCATCCATCAGGAGGGGGAAGAATGAGAAGACATCTGTCTATGTAATGAGGATGGAGAGATTGTTATGAAAGGCAGGAGAAAAGGGAGCCACAGCCCACAGTGTGGAGAAGCAGGCTAGGTTGGAGCAGGTGACAGCGGGAGTCAATTACAGCCAAGTGTTGCTAGGGCAACTCAGGCTTCATGAACAGCCTGGAGGGCCTCTGGCCTTCTCACTGCTAAGGCAGCTGATTTAGGAGGCTAGAGCTCTGAGGCCAGGGAAGCTTATGAGGAAAAAGATAAGGTTGCAGAAGCATTGTCCTGAGGTTAGGGCTCAAGTGTTGGTAGTAGATACAGAGGGAGCCACAACGTCCCACACAGAGCCAATGGTGGCCACTCTAAAGGCCTCTGTAATTGAAAACCATTACATCTCCCCCCTTAAGGGCACCTTTTTCCAAACTATAGGTTGTAACACATTGGTGGGCTGTGAAGTTGATTTAGTGGGACGAGATCATAATTTTTTAATGAAAAGAAATAAATACAAGTTTTTAAAAAACAGAGTTGTATTACACACAGTAAATACTGTTTTGTGAAACGCTGGTTTCAGGTATGTGTGTGTGCATGTGTGCGCAGGTGCGTGTATACTGGGTTGTGATGTCGGATATGTTTCTTACTCTGTGAATTGAGCTCAGAAAAGTTTGAGACCCCCTGCCACAGGCTAGAGTGAGTCACTGTGGCCAGCTGACTGTATGTGCCTAATTTGGCAAGTCTAGTGGATTTTTTTTCTCTTTTGTTTTTGTTTTTGCTGTTGTGAGCAAGAATGGCAGATGTAGGCCAATTATACCCTTCTAAAGAGGACTCTCCAGTATCAGAAAAAACACAGGTAATGTTGGGCCAGCTGGGAAACAGGTTTTGGGGTGTGGCTTCTCAGGAGAGGCACAACTCCACCTGGCTGCTCAAGACTCTCCCTCCTGGGAGTGGTAGCACCGCAGGTGAGTATGCAAGTGAAGCCAAAAGGAGAGACTGCTCTGCAGTGCTGGACCCCAAATCTGTTTTTGTCTGGAATTTTCCAGGGTTCTAGGAGCAACATCGTTCTCATCATTTTTTGCATGGCCCGCACTGTTGGTACCCTATCCAATGGCCATCCTTCACTTTACAGTCCCCATTTTTGTGAATATTTAGGGCAACCCTGTGCATCATGGGAGCTGGGATTCTCAAATGAAGACCTACCTACAAAATGCCAGCCCCCAATTTTTATTACATTCAAAAGGCATAACAACTACTCAGTCAACTTGTTATAAAAGTTTCCAAATGATAGACATAGAAGACAAAGGGGGAAAGGAGGGAGGGATAAATCAAGAGTTTGGGATTAACAGATACACACTACTATATATAAAATAGATAACCAACAAGAACCTACTGTATAGCACAGGGAACTATATTCAACATCTTGTCATAACCTATAATGGAAAAGAATCTGAAAATATACATAACTGAAATGTATATAATGGAATCACTTTGCTCTACAAGTGAAACTAACACAACATTGTAAATCAACTATACTTCAATTTTTTAAAAAAAAGTTTCTAAATGTATAATCTCAATTTCTGCACCTAGCTGGTAACCAACAGTTTGCAGACTAGTACCAGGCTAGGGACCATACTGAGAGGGGCACTCGTCTGAGGCAACTAATCATGGTAATTCTATTTACCTTGCCAAATAGTTGGTTTCAGCATGGGCATGAGACATGACTTCTGGCCATTGAGCTAAGAGAGGATGTCTACTGGGGGATCCTGGAAAAAGTTTCTCTTAGTCTTAATAAGGGACACATGACAGTTATGTTCTTTCTTCCAGCCTCTTGATGTTGGTATATGACCATGTGATGACTGAGTAGCTGCAGCCATCTCGGGATCATAAGGTGAAGGACCAATAGGCTGAGGATAGTGGTACAGGATGGAGGTAAAGTGGGTACTTAATGATGTTGTTGAGCTGCTGAATCACCTACTTTTGAATCCCTTCCTCTATGTATATATGGGAGATAATAAAATGGGCTTACTTGTTGATCCACTTTGTGTTGGCTTTGCTGTTACTTGCAACCAAAAGAATTCTAATTGATGCACCTTGCAGGACATGACAGGGTTAACTAGTCTGTTACAGAGTACAGAGGCCTAGCTGTACTTAGGATATTTTATTGTGAGCTTAGAATTCTCAGAAGAAATTGTTCAAATAAAAAATGGTTAAACAAAGCTGCAGTTGTGTATGGACCCACCAGACATAGCAGGTGTCATTCTAATTCTAGCATCATTTTTTTGTATTTTATTTTTTAATTAACATACAGTAAATTTAAATTTTTGTGTATATAGTTCCATTTTAACACATGCATAGATTTGTGTAACCGCCACTGTAATCATGATACAGAACAGTTCCATTGCCCCATAAAACTCTATCATGCTTTTGCTTTGAAGTCACACCCTCCCCTCACTCCTAACCACTGATCTTTTCTCCATTACTATATTTTTATCCTTTCAAAAATGTCATATAAATGGAAGTACACAATATGTAATGTTTCGAGATCATATTCCTTCATTCAGCACAATGCCTTTGAGATTGATTCGAGTTGTTGCATGTTCGTTTCTTTTTATTGTTGAGTAGTATTCCATTGGATGGATGTACCACAGTTTGTTTATCCATTCATTCCACAAAGGATATTTGTTGTTTCCAGATTTTGGTGATTATGAATAGAACACTTTAAGCTTTTATGTACAGGTTCTTTGTGAACATAAGTTTTTATTTCTCCAGGGTAAATACCTAGGACTAGGATTACTTGGTCATATGTTAAGTGTATATTTAACTTTATATGAAACTGCCTAATTCTTTTCCAGGGTGGCTGTACCATTTTTCATGCCTTCCAGCAACATAAGAGAGTTCCAGATGTTTCTGTATGCTTTTTTCTGAAAATTTTATAGTTTTATGATTGATATTCAGATCTATTAGCCACTTTGAGTTAATTTTCATACAAGGTGTGAGGTTTTGTTCAAGTTTCATTTCTTATACATGGATGTCCAATCGTTCTGATATCATTTGTTGAAAAGTCTGTCATTTCTCCATTGAATTCTTTGCACCTTTGTCAAAAATCAATTGACCATATTTGTATGGGTCTATTTCTGTATTCTCTCTTCGGCTACATTGGTCCATATGTCTATCCTTTCTCTAATACCACACTGTCTTGAATACTGTAGCTGTATAGTAAGTCTCAAAATCAGATGGTGTGATTCCTCCAACTTTATCAATATTTTCAGTATCATTTTGGCTATTCTACTTCCTTTGCCTGTCCACATAAATTTTAGAGTCAGCTCATCTGTATATACAACAAATCTTACTGGGATTTTGATAGGAACTGCATTACATCTACAGATCAATCTAGGGAAAACTGACATCTTTAATATGTTGAGAGTTCTAGTCCATAAACATGGTACATTTCTCCAGTTATTTAGGCCTTTGGAGATTTCTTTCATCAGCGTTTTGCAGTTTTCAGCATATAGATCCTGCACATGTTTTGTTTGATTTTTATCTATTTCATTTTTTGGAGCTATTATAAGTAGTATTGTTTATTGCTAGTATATAGAAATGTGATTGATTTCTGTGTGTTGATCTTGTATTCTTGAACCTTGCTAAATTCATTTATTAGTTCCAGGGGGGTGAGTGTGTGTGTGTGTGTGTGTGTGTGTGTATGTGTGTGTTATTTGTGACTGTCTGTGTAGACAATCATGTCATCTCTGAATAGGGACAGTTTTACTCCTCTCCCTTCTTTCCTCTCCTCCCCCTCCCTAACTGCCTAGGATTAAGATGCCTAATTTGGATGAAATATAAGAGTGGAGGATAAGTAGAGTTGTTATAGGTCATCTTCAAATTATTCAAGTTGCTTAGAAGTCATTCTACATGCAGGAGGGAGGGGATATGGGGATACATGTATATGTATAGCTGACTCACTTTGTTATACAGCAGAAACTAACACACCATTGTAAAGCAATTATACTCCAATAAAGATGTTTAAAAAAAAAGAGAAGTCATTCTACAACAAGATAATAGAAATACATATGCAGATGATATCATATACTATGAAAAATGATAAAATAATTAAATTTTTAATAATAAATATTATAAAAATACCAGTACTCCTATGTGCCAGGGACTGCTCTAATAATTGTACATAAATGAACTTATCTAGTAATCACAACGCTATCATATGGGTACTATTTTCCCCATTTTACAGATGCAGAAACTGTAAATGGCAGAGCTGGGTACAAACCCAGGTAGTCTGGCTTCAGCACTTGCATGCTTTACCATTACACAATGCAACATAAGATTCTAGAAGCGGACTCTAAGATATCTGGGAGATTAGCATTTAATAAAGGGGGCATTTCAAATGAATGAGTAAAATGTCAACTATTCAATAATTATGTAGGAACAATTGGATAGCCATTGGGAAAAATTAAAGCTGGAAATCTACATTTGTTCTGTACATCAAAATAAAACCTATATGGGACAAGTATTCAAAGGTAAAAATTAAAAGCATAAAGGTGCTAGAAGAAAACATGGAGAAAGAGTTTTATAATCTTGATGTAGGGAAAGCTTTTCAAAGTACAACACATATGCCAGCTATTATAAATGAAATGAACAATAATTTGATTATATAAAATATTTTAAATTTGTATATTCTAAGAAAAAAGTTTACAAGGTTAAATAACAAACTGAGGAAAATATTTGAGACAGGAAGACAAAGGGTTATTATCCATAATATAAAAAAGAGCTATTTCATTTTAAAATCTGGTTGTTTGAGGTTTTGTTGTTTTTGTATGAATTCTTTATATATTTTGGATATTAGTCCCTTATTGGCTATGTGATTTGCAAATATCTTCTCCCATTCAGTAGGCTGTCTTTTTGTTGTGTTGATGGTTTCCTTTGCTAGGCAAAGCTTTCTAGTTTGATGTAGTCCCATTTGTTTATTTTTGCTTTTGTTTCCCTTGCCTGAGGAGATATATTCAGAAAGATATTGCTAAAATCTATGTCAAAGAGTGCACTGACTCTGTTTTCTTCTAGGAGTTTTATGGTTTCAGGTCTTACAGTTGAGCCTTTAATCCATTTTTAGTTGATTTTTGTGTATGGTATAAAATAATAGTGTAGTTTCTTTTTCTTTTTCTTTTTCTTTTTTTTTTTGCATGTGGCTGTCCAGTTTTAACAACACCATTTAGTGAAGAGACTATCCTTTCTCCATTGTATATTCTTTGCTATTTTGTTGTAAATTAATTGTCCATATATGTGTGGGTTTATTTCTGGACTCTCAATTCTGTTCCATTGATCTATGTATCTGTTTTTCTGCCAATACCATGCTGTTTTGATTATTATAGTTTTGTAACATAGTTTGAAATCAGGGAGTGTGATACCTCCAGCTTTGCTCTTTCTTCTCAGGATTGATTTGGCTATTTGAGGTCTTTGTGGTTCCATATAACTTTTAGAATTTTTTGTTCTGTTTCTGTGAAAATTTTCCTTGGGGTTTTGATAAGGATTTCATTGAATCTGTAGATTGTTTTAGGTAATATGGACATTTTAACAATGTTGATTCTTTCAATCCATGAGCACAAAATATCTTTCCATTTATTTGTGCCACTTTGGAAAACAGTATGGAGATTCCTCAAAAAATTAAGAATAGAACTACCATATGATCCAGCTATTCCACTTCTGGGTATTTATCCAGAGAATATAAAAACACTAATTTGAAAAGATATACGCACCCCTATGTTCATCACAGCATTATTTACAGTAGCCAACATATAGAAACAACCTAAGTGCCCGTCAACAGATGAATGGATAAAGAGGATGTTTTACATATATATATATATATATATATATATATATATATATATATACACACACACACACACACCAGAATACTACTCAGCCATAAAAAAAAATGAAATCTTGCCATTTACAACAACATGGATCAGTCTTGAGGGTATTATGCTAAGTGAAATGTCAGACAAATACTACACGGTTTCATTCATATGTGGAATACAAAAAACAAACAAACAAAACAAAATAAATGAATAAACCAAACAAAACAAAAACAAACATGTATATACGGAACAGAGTAGTAGTTACAAGAGGAGAAGTGGCAGGGGTGAGTGCAAACTGGGTAAAGCGGATCAACTGCAGGGTGGTAAATGGGAAATAAATTTTTGGTGGTGAGCATGCTGGCATGTATTCAGAAGTAGGAATATAATGTAGTATGGATTAAACATATAATGTTATAGATCAATGTCACTGCAATAAAATTTTTTTAAATAAAAATTTAAAAAAGAGAACTATTCATAATCAGTAACAAAATACTAAATTCAATAAAAACATGGGCAAACAACACAAACAGGCTACACATTTGAAAAAGGGAGAAGAATACAAATGGCTAAGAAACAAATGAAAAGGTGCTCAACTTTACCGAAAATCAAAAACAATGAAAGCAATGACATATCACTTTGACATATCAGACTAACAAAGAAAAAATGAATGAAAATGCACAGCTTTGGCAAGGGTACGGGGGAAAATCACTCTCATACTCTGGTACTACAAATATAAATTTGTATAATTTCTTTTAGAGGGCAAGTTGGCAATAGCTATCCAATTGTAAAATGTGCATACCCATTGGAGCAATTCCATTTCCAGCATTTGTCTTACAGAAGTACATACATGTGGGGCTTCCCTGGCGGTGCAGTGGTTAAGAATCTGCCTGCCAATGCAGGGGACGTGAGTTCGAGCCCTGGTCCGGGAAGATCCCACATGCTGCGGAGCAACTAAGCCCGTGTGCCACAACTACTGAGCCTGCACTCTAGAGCCCGCAAGCCACAACTACTGAGCCCACGCGCCACAACTACTGAAGCCCACGCGCCTAGATCCCATGCTCTGCAACAAGAGAAGCCACTGCAATGAGAAGCCCGTGCATCGCAACGAAGAGTAGCCCCCGCTCGCTGCAACCAGAGAAGAGCCTGCACACAGCAACGAAGACCCAACGCAGCCAAAAATAAAATAAAATAATAAAAAAAAAGAATTATACACATGTGCAAAGCTATTTACAAGGATGTTCATTTTAGCACTCTATAATAATGAAAAATCAGTAACAATCCAAAGGAGCACCCACCCCATGCAACTAATTTTTTAGAAAAGGTAAAGTTTTAAGTATTGGTATATTAAGTAACCCATAATCTACTGTTACCTTATCCACTTATTTCTGAGGATCCTCAGGGGATTCTTACAGGGTGACTATTACTTAAATTAGCACAGCTTTGTAACCTGTAGAATGGGCATAATTGTAATAATTGCCTCATAGGGTTGTTTATTCATTCTTTCTTTCAAAAAATATTTATTGAATAGATACAAATGTTAGGTACTGTGCTAGGTGCTGGGGTACAAATATAAACAAAACAGACATAGTCCCTGCTCTCGAGGAGCTCACTGTCCACTATAAGGTGTGTGTGTAGGGTATATGTATGTCTGTGTGTGGTGGGGGGAACAGGCATTAATCACACAGCTGTACAACTGTCTTGGGTGCCTATGGAGTAAAATAGCAGAGTATCATGAAAGTGTATTACAGGCTTCCTTGGTCTAGTTTTTGGGGGGGTGGTGAGGGAAGGTTTCCCTGAAGTGATATTTGAATTAAAAAAAGATAGTGATGGACCAGGCACTTTGTACAAATGCTCACTCCAGAAATTAGTTAAAAAGAATAAGGTAGATGTATATACACTGACATAGAAAGCATGTCAAGAATACATTGTCAATAAAGCAAGTTGTAAAACAGATATAGCATGATTCTCTCCCTTTTTATGATTAAAATATCTATAGTATAATACATATATCTATCAATGTATAGATAGAAAAAGATCTGGAAGAATATATATCATACTAACAGTTGTTAACTCTATTTGAATAATTTGTTTGTCTGACATTCTGTAATCAGAAAAAAACCAATAAAGATGTATATACATAGGAGCAACAGCATTAACATTAGAAATGTTAGTATTCAAGGCAAAAAATTGTAAATAGGGTAAAAGAGATACTAAGATACTATCTACCAAGAATATCTTCTGTCATGAACATATATACCAAATGATATTCCATTAAAATATATAAAGAAATCAGAAAAACAGATAAGTTATATTTTATAAGGTAACTTTTAAAAAAATGCCTATGCAATCCTTGCAAAAGTTGATCATGTACTAAGTCACAAAAGAAAGCATAATATATTTCTAATAGTAGGAATCATAAAAGTCACGCTATTGGACCACAGTGCAATACAACTAACTTCTAACTACAAAAACAGCCAAAAAAAAAAAGTTGTCACTTCAAAAATCAAACAACACTTCTAAATAACTCATGGTCAAAGAGGAAATCAAAACCAAAATAATAGACTAGAAATTAATGAGAATGAAAGTACTACATATTAAGGTCAAACAGAAAAAATTTATAACCTTAAATGATTTTAGAAATAAGTAAGGAAGACTGAAAATGAATAAGCCACATATTTAATGTAAGCCATTTCAAAGGAAACAGCAAAACAAACTTAGAGAGAACTAGAGGAAGATATTAATAAATATAAAAGCTGAAAATAATTTATTAAGTAGAGAATAAGATGGGAGAAAGTGGTAGAATAGGAAAATAAATCCGAGAAATATGGCTTGATGATAGCTATGTGATAAAGTATAGCAAAACATTAATGATAAAATCTATGTTGTGGGTATGCAGGTGTTCACTGTAAAACTCCTTCAACTTTGCTCCATATTTGAAATGTTCATAATTAAATAGATTAAAAACCTATTATCATCCAGAACATGAGTTTGTGAAACACTGCACTAGAAGTTTCACTAAACCAGGAGAAAGACAAAGATGTCCACTGTTGCCTCTACTATTTAAACTTTTTTTCCTAGAAATTCAATAAAACATTATATGTCAAGTAAATGCATATAGGAATTATAAATATGATAAGGAGGGGAAATCATTATCCACCTGGAAAACCAAAGAAAATGAATAGAAAAACTATTAGAACTTATAAGGAAGGTAAGCAGGATGGCCAGTTACAAAAAGACATCCCATTATGCACGAAAAATATAAAGGGCTACTTCTAAATAGAGGTGGTAGTGAAGGGGAAGGGTGGTGAAACACGTCTTTCATGTGTTGCTCCGTGAATGGTACTTCCATAATGTTTGAATCTTTTACAACCAGAATGATTCACGTAGTTGTTTGAAAAGGGGAAAATAAATCTATAGTAGGCAGAATCCTAGAATGCCCCCTCCCTAGATTTCCCACCCTAATTTCTGGACTTTGAATGTGATGAGATACCATGCCTATGATTATGTTACATTACCTGGTAAAAGAGATTTTGCAGATGTATTTAAGGTTCCCCTTAAAATAGGGAGATTATTTTGTCTTATCCCAATAGCCTTAATCTAATCACATAAACCTTTTAAAAGCAGAGGGCTTTGAGAGATTTCAAGCAAAAGAACGATTCAGTGTGCCAGCGCTGGCTTGAAGATGAAAGGGGACACGTAAGGAAAAATGTGAGCAGCCTCTAGAAGTTGGGAGCATGGGGATCTCAGTCCTACAACAGTAAGGAATTAAATCCTGACAACAGCCTGAATGAACCTGAAGTGGATTCTTCTCCAGAGAACTCCAGATAAAAGCCAAGTCTGGGGACACCTTGATATTGGCATTGTATGATCCTAAACAGATAACTTAATCAAGCCCACCAGGACATCTGACCTACAGAACTGTGAGACAATAAGGTGTTGTTTTAAATGGCTAAATTTGTGGTAATTTGTTATGCAGCTATAGAAAACAAATACAAAATACATTACATCAGCAAAACAATGATGTGTCCTCTATCAAATTTTCAAAAGTTCAAAATCTGTTAATGACCCAGTCATAAGGCAGGATAGGGAGATGACATCCCATACACCCCATGGAAATGTAAATCGGGAAAATCTTTCTCAAAGTACACTGAGCTATGCCTATCAACCTCTCCCAAAATGTGGATATGCTGTGCTTATTGAAATTTATTGTAGTTAAATAATTATAGTGGTGAGGAAAGATTTTTCTAAATGTCCTTTACAGAATTGCTTATTAACAGTGGACAATTAGAAACAACATGAATATATGGCAATAGAAGACTAGTTTGTCAAATATAATATCCTACACCCATTTGATGAAATAAGTTTATGCAATATAAAGCCCAATAGGAATTCTTATAGAACTTTACCAGCTAACTTAAAAATTCATCTGGAAAAGAAAATGCACCAGAATAGCCAAGAAATTTGTGGGCAAAAAAGACAGAGGAGCTTGCCCTAGCAGAGATGAAATAATTTAAAACTCAAATGTTTTTAAAAAGTATGACATTGATGCTGGTATGGATTTTAGGACTATTGAACTGATGATTTACATTCAAACCCATATACATACTTAGGAATTTGGTTTTTATTTATTTATTTAGTTTTGGCTGTGTTGGGTCTTCGTTGCTGCGCATGGGCTTTCTCTAGTTGTGGCGAGGGAGCTACCTTTGCTGCGGTGCATGGGCTTCTCATTGCGGTGGCTTCTCTTGTGGAGCATGGGCTCTAGGCACGTGGGCTTCAGTAGTTGTGGCATGTGGGTTCAGTAGTTGTGGCTCACGGGCTCCAGAGAGCAGGTTCGGTAGTTGTGGTGCATGGGCTTAGTTGCTCCATGGCATGTGGGATCTTCCCGGACCAGGGCTCGAACCCGTGTCCCTTGCATTGGCAGGTGGATTCTTAACCACTGCGCCACCAGGGAAGTCCCAGGAATTTGGTTTTTGATAGAGGGAAAGAATGATCTGTTCCATTAATGCTTAGGGCCCTATGAAAAATACTAATAAGTAATTAGTATTACAATGGAATAATATTCACCTATGAAACATACCATTGTTAGAACATTTAATGACTAAGAAAAATGTTTACCAAAAAAATTCCAGAAAATTGAAGAGCTAAATCTATAAAATTCTAAAATATTACAAGGAAATATAGAACAACGCTTCTAATCTTGGAGTAGAAAAGTCTTCTTATACAAGATTCAAAATGCAAAAGCCATAAAAGAAACCATTGATAAATTTGAATACGTCAACATTTAAAACATCTATACTCAAAAAGATCCCATAAGCAAAGTTTAAAAATAAGGAAAAGTCTGCAAAAAAATTTCCCATACCTGCAACAAAGATTTATATCCAGACTACATAATTTAATAAGAAGTCAAAAAATCCCATTGGAAGACAGATAAAAGATATGAACAGGCAAAGTCACCAAACAACAAAAGCAAATGGCCAAAAAATCATATGAAAATATTCCTTAACTTCGATAATAATCAGGGAAACGCAAATAATGAGACATTTTTCAACCATCACATTGGTACAACATTGAAATGATTGGTTAATACCGGCATGGATAAAAATTTAGGGAAATGGTTATTCTTATTCACTCCTGATGTAGGTGTAAACTGGGTCTTTCTGCATGGCAATTTGGCATTGCCTATTAAAATTCCAAAAAGTGCTGTTTGAGCCACCTATTTTACTTCTTCATATTTATCTTACAGAAATATTTTAGCATAGCACTGTTAATAGTAATAAAAAAAAGCACTGTAACAGTATAAGATTGAAAACAATTTTGTATCTATCAATAGGTTACTTATCAATAGTTAACTCTAGTACACTCATTCAATGGAGTACTATGCAGTACGTAAAATGAATGAGGTAGATTTATATATATTGACATGGAAGGATCTTCAAGACATAGTAAGTGAATAAAGCAATTAGAACGATACATAAAATAGGATGCCATTTATATTTTTAAAAAGTAAAAAACACAGCTATGTATTTCTATATGTGTATATAAGAGGAACTTTACATTTTTCTGTTTTGAGTGTTTTGCAATAATGTATTCATTCATGTGTAATTAGGCAAACATTTTTAAAATGAAAAAAGAACAAAAACGAAACTAATTACATGTTAAAGAAAGGAATGCTTGATGTTGCCATTAAAATTGTTACAGGGCTTCCCTGGTGGCGCAGTGGTTGAGAGTCCCCCTGCCAATGCAGGGGACACGGGTTCGTGCCGCGGTCCGGGAGGATCCCGCATACCGCGGAGCGGCTGGGCCTGTGAGCCATGGCCGCTGAGCCTGCGCGTCTGGAGCCTGTGCTCCGCAACGGGAGAGGCCACAACAGTGAGAGGCCCGCGTACTGGAAAAAAAAAAAAATTGTTACAGACTAATATTTAATGGCATGACCAATATCCACTAGGTTATTAAATAATAACATGCTATGATACTGTTTTTGTTTAGAACAATAAATACATATGTAATGCATAGAAAAAGGCTGGGAGGACATAAAACCAAAACATTAAGAGTGGTCCTCTCTATGTGGTAGGATTATAAGTTTTTAATCTTTTGGTATCTTCTTTATGCTTTCATATAATTTCTGAATAGTCTACAATTTAAAAAAATAGAAACAACAGGTGTGTGCATGTGCGTGTAGGGGGATATTAGTTGAAATTAAGACTGCAAAAGGAGTGGAGCTGGCAAGAGAACTAAAGGGTGCTGCAGACTGAAATTAAAACTAGAGTTGTGGGGTATGTGGGATTTTAGAATTAGGAGTTGGGGAACTAGACTTTATGGGGCCTAGTAATTGACAATAGAAATTTAAGGGTTAGAATTAGAAGTAGAGACCATGGATTATTAGAATTAATTCAGATGCTGTGAGAGATTGTAATTAAAATCAAAGTCCGTATTAAAGTAAAAGGTTTTTTGAAAACTATAATGGCAATATCGGTGAGGGTATGGGAATATCTGAATGAACTTGAATTCTCATATATTTCTGGTGGGACCCTAGCTACTTCATTTCTATAAATTTCTCGAGAAAAGTCTCAGAGATATCCAAATATTTAGTTACATCAAATTTCATACCTGTATTATTATTATTTTTTTTTGCGGTACGCGGGCCTCTCACCGCTGTGGCCCCTCCCGCCGCGGAGCACAGGCTCCGGAAGCGCAGGCCCATCAGCCACGGCCCACGGGCCCAGCCGCTCCGCGGCACGTGGGACCCTCCCGGACCCGGGCACGAACCCTCGCCCCCTGCATCGGCAGGCGGATTCCCAACCACTGCGCCACCAGGGAAGCCCTTATACCTGTATTTTTTATAATTGAAAAAGACAAACATCGAGTCTTGGTTAAATAATTAGCATTACAATGGAGTAACATTCACCCATTAAAAATAGCATTGTAAGAATATTTAATGGGTCAATCTACCTCAAAGGGGGCCTCCATAAAACTGAGATTATACACAAAATTTTATGTGTAAATATGTATATATTTGGCAGGCAGTGGATCCATTCATCAGATTCTCAATTTGGGGCATTAACCACTGCTTTGGAGGGCTGGAATTAGAACCGGAGGGTACAATTACAGTTTTTATTTCCTCTATGTCTCAAGAGTACTTCAGATAGTGCTTTTGTCTCTATACTTTACATGCGTTTTGTTAAAAATTCAAACCTTACCGAAGTATCTAGCGTTTCGAGTCAAAGCTCCCTTCTTCTGCACCCCAGAAGAAAAGCACGGTTAATAGTGATAACTCCTACCTGATCTTTTTATTCCTATGCATTCACAGATGTAGATCCTCTATAAGCTCTTTGCCAATCGCACTGTCACCCCAAATAATAGCAAGGAGAAAAAGAGAATGTTTATTGAGGTCTCACTACCTCCCTGAAGTAAGAGTTTTACCTGTGTAAACTCACTATGGTAGGCGCCCCCGTCATCTCCCGCCCTCCACACAGTGTCCCCGCTTGCCCTCTCGCCCCCCATTCTTCGCTAGGCAGCTGGAGAGATTAATTTTTAAACGTTAGTCACATCAAATCACGTCACCCTTCAGAGGTTTCCATCGTGCCTCGAATCAACTCCCAATTCCTTAGTGACCCTACTATCCTCTACGGTTGTGTTTGCTGGGCCTGGAGTACCTCAGGCGCGGTCCCCCGTAGGGAACCCGGCTTCACCGCGGAGGGAGTGCCCTCCCAGGGGGCAGGGGCGGGGCTTCTCGAGCTGGGGGCGGAGCCTCAGAACGAGTATGAGGAGAGCCGGAGGGGGAGGTTTTCGACGGAGGGCGAGCGAGGGGAGCAGGTCTGAAGCAGGGCCGCGGACCCGGCACGCTCCTGCTAGTGCCGCCGAGGTGAGCGTCTTCCTCCCGGCTGGGGGGCGGGCTCTGCTCTCGCGGCCGTCCTCTGCTCCTCGCTGGGGGATGTTCCCACGGGACCCTGCGCTGAGGCGCGGAGGTGGCGGCCTTGGGGAGCCTGCGGAAGAGGCTGGTGAAGGAACCCGGCGGCCTGCCTCAGCCCTCCCTCAACCCCGCCTTCTCTCCCCTCCCCCAGGCCTCGGCCGGCGCCAGTGAAGAGAGCTCGCCGCATCTTCGGGGACAGCCCGGCAGCGGCCGGCAGTGCGGCGAGAGAGCGGCCGACAGTGGGGATGCGAGGTACCGGCATTAGTCGTGGCCAAGTGGCCCTAGAGAGGGAGTAAAGGCCGGGCCTTCGGCGTTTCTCTCAGGGGTTCGAGGAAGGCGGCCTCAGAGGAGGGGGAAGGTGAGGGGCTGGCAGGCAGGCTTCGCGGGTAACTACTTAGGCGTCGTATATGTAGGTTTTGGTATCTAAATGGTACTACACACACACGCGCGCGCGCACACACACACACACACATTCATTTCGGCTAATTGCTTTTTAAAAACTTAACAATATGTCTTGTAGATCTTCCTATATCAGGGAATCTAAATTTATCTCATTTATAAACAGCTGAATTGTATGATTGTACTACAGTTTATTTAACTATTTCCCGATTGATGTACATTGGCTTGTTTCCCTTTTGGGGGAGGGAAGGGGCTATTACAAGCAATGCTATAATGAATGGGCTTGTGTGTGTGTGTGTGTGTGTGTGTATACATATATATATTTCATGTATGAGTATTTCTGTAGGAGAAATTCTTAGAAGAGTAATCGCTGGGTCAAAATGTTTATGCATTTTGAATTTTGATAAATTTATCCAAACTGCCTTCCCAAAAGGCTATACTAATTTACACTCTTCAGTGTGCGAGAATGCCCATTTTTCCACAGTTGTGCCAACACGAATTATCATCAACCTTTGTAATTTTGGCTAATTTAAAGGGCAAAAAATGGTATGTCATTGTTTTCATTTGCATTTCCCTGATTACTTGTGAAGTTGAACATATTTTTTATTTGTACGATTACAAAACTAAATAGGCAAATATCGATAGTTTTCCTATCTATAAGCAGTAAGCATTTCGAAAATTTAACACTAAAAAAACCCCATTCGCAATAGCAAGAAAAAAGAATAAAAATACCTAGAAGTAAACTACAAAACTTTATTGAGGAATATAATGAAAGAACGTTTGCATACGTGAAGAAGGGGATACTGTGCTTCTGTATAAGAAGGCTCAATTTTGTAGTGATGTCCATTTTTTCTGTGTTGATTTATAGTTCATGCAATTTCAATAAATATACCAAGTGTTTGGAACTTAATATGATTCTAAAGTTCATCCAGAAAAAATATGGCTAAGAACAACCGAGAAAATATTTTAAAGATAAGTAAAGATGGGGTACTCGTACTACCAGCTATTAAAATGTACTCTAAAGGAACATTATATAAATTAGAATAGACAGAACAATGCATTAGAATAGGAAAGCCCACAAATCGAGCCAGATTGGCTCCCAAGATTTATTGGAGAAACATTGTTGGCTAGACGTGGAAAAACTGCCATATTAAAAGCTTCAAGCACGCACTCGCCCCCAACCCCCACCCCCGCCTTGGAAGCTTGAATTTTTCCTGAGGGCAGACCTCTTTGTTTGGAGAAAACCACTTTATTGGATCTTTTGGTTATGCCAAGGTAAAGCCTCAGGAGTTAAAATTTGTGGCTTTGGAGCTAGAACTAACGATATGAGCCTTTAGTTAGATTAAGATGGATTCAGTAGCCTGCAGTGCGGCGAGGGAAGGAGTCTGGATATTATCGGTCTTAAAAAATTTTTTTTCCGATCTAATGGGCCAAAAATGTTATGTCATTGTTTTCATTTGCATTTGCGTGCTTATTGTGAGATAGAACGTCTTTTATGTGTTAGTCCAAAATATGTGATTCCTGGAGTCAGGTAACAATGGGAGATCTATTGCTCCTCTTCCAGAATGGAGTTTGGTTAATTGGTACAGCTCTGCCCGGAAGCGTGAGAATAAACAGGTTGACTTTTTAAATTTTCCTCAAGCACTAGGCTCTAGACACCTTAGATCGGGGGCGGAGGCAGTTTTCAGGACATGGCCGAGATTTGGCGCTGAGCTGTGTCATCGCGAGGTTTGGCAGCCAGCTCCGCAGTGGGTCGGAAACCTCGTGGTAGGCGAGATCCCTGCAGGACGGGAGGTTCCTCCCTTCCCCTGAAAACTCCCAGTCATTTTCATGGAGCCCCGCCTCTCTCCTTTTTAGGAGCGTGCCCCAGGTCTCGCGAGATCTCGTATTTCCTAAAGACGAGGCGCGGGCGGCATCCTGCGGTGAAGTCGAAGGTCTCGCGGAGACCAAAACGTATTATCGCGATAGTTCTGACCGCGCATGCGAGAGCCGGCGGCGGTAGAGTGGCTCCGCCCCTTGGCTCTCCGTGAGTTTGTGCGTCATTTGCTTTTTGCTTCGCGTAGGGTGAGAGCTGAGCCGTAGCGACTTCAGCTTTGGTGGGAGGAGGGGTCTGTGAAGGGCTGGGCTCAGGCTGTTCCCGTCGGGTAGAGGTTCTCGCGGGATCACGCGGAGGCGGCTGCGGTTCGGCTACAGACTGCAGTAGCCGCGGAGGCGGCGGCAGCGTCTTCGGCTCATGCTGTTCCTAGCCGGTGAGTTCTCGCGGGAGCGGGGTTACGTTCTCTTGGAATCCGTTGGCGATGGCGGAGGTACCTCGGGTGGGGGGTGGCAGTGACTAGGGTCGGTTCGCCTGCTGTTAAGATGGCGGCGGAAGCTGATGTCTGTCCGGCCAGGACCCGGGACTGAGATGTTGGCTGTCCGCGTTTGTGACACCTCTCAGGTACCCGACGTTAAGGAGGTGACGATTGGCGAAAAGCCGAGGTGCCAATAAGCCGAACCTGAGGCGAAGACCACTCCGTCTCTAGTCGGTTGAGGCGACACCATTTCCCGGGCCTCAGCCGCGTGTGGGCCCGCCTTTACCCCACCAATCGGTCAACGCCTCCGTTGTCGCCGCCGCAGTGGGCGGGTTGGGAGGGGTGGGGGGCGGGAGTCCTGAAGTTCGTTGGGGAGTGGGGTTGGGGGTTAGATTTGGCAGCGGGGGAGATGGGACCAACCTACGATGACTGATTCCCTCCTCCTACCTTTTTGTGGGCTCGCCTCGGTTTTCCGCTCCTTCGGGGCCCAAATGAATCCTCTAGTTTTTCTTGAGGTGGGCTGTACTTCCCCAACTCCCATGGTCTTTGAACTAAGATAGAGCGGGTCAAGCTTTGGTGCCTCTGACGTATTCCTTCCCCATTCTCCCCTAATTCCACCGTCCCTTTGAATCGTCCTCATCTACATGGATATTTGAGGCTCGTATTTAAGAGGGAGAGTCAAAGCTTTTTCCTGTCATCCCCTCCTCGCTCCTGCTAAGGCAGAGCTTAGCCCAAGTCTCCTAATCCGTCCCGCCCCCCCCAGTTGATCCACTTGACAGAGGCATTGACTAGAGACCCTTTCCTGTTCCCTGCAGTTATTCCGTCTTCGTGGATGGAGTCATAGTAGCCTTCAAGCCTGTATGACCCTGATCGGAGCACAGGGCACTGATTTCTCCAACTCTGCTGCTCAACCATTTTTAGGTGGAACAATGAATGGGTTGGTGGTTGGATGATTGCAGTCTTTGTGACCTCTTCGTTCTCGGGGCCGTTAGCCTTTCCTTCCTCATAAACACCCACTCCCCCCAAAAAAGGGGAAAAAAAACTTCTAAAAAGGCTGTAGAGAATAACCCTCCAGTGAACTAACTTTTTGCTCTCCCCCCCCGCCCCGCCCATCCCCTTTGCAAGCTTGGGAACCGCCCCTTTTCCCTGCCTTGCTCTGAGTTCCTGTGGCCTCTTGGTCTGGACATCTTTTTTTGCTGCTAACCACCTCTTACATGTTTCTCATGTAATTGTTAAGGATTTATTACTTCTTCTGTTCCCCGCCCCCCCCATGCTGTTTTTCTGGGAGCTGAATCCCCTAGAGAGAAAGGTAGCCTCCTGTCAGTCTCCACTACACTTACCCCCCCATGTGCTGGAAAATAAAATAGCTTTGATAGATTATGTCTTGCCCCTCAATCATTGCCCTGTTCTACTTTTTTTCTCCCCCCGCCATTCCACGATTACTATAGACAATTCCCTATCATTTGCTTCCTTTTTAGATTACATTGTTTTCTCTTAGCCCCAGAGTTGCGTATATTGAGGCACCAACATTTCCCACTCAAGGGAGGCAGCCTGGTATGGTAGAAATACTGTGTGCTTTGGGTTCATATCAAACTTTGTAACCTTGGGGGAATTACTTTTCGTATTCTCAGTTTTTCATCTGTATAATGGGGATAGTAGCTCTTAATAGTTGTTAGAATTAAACAATTTATAAAGTACCTGGCTTATGGTAGGCATGCAGTAAATTGTGGTTACTTTTTCTTGGTGTAAAAATACGTTGGCAGATGCACCTGTGTCATATGGTAGTTTTATGACCTGGGAAAGGAGATTTTTTAAAGAAACAGTTAAAGAACTGTACATTTTTAGTATATTTCTAGGCCAGTCCTATCATTTTTGTATATTTTCCCCCCTCGTAAGCCAAACTTTTTATCTCCAGTGGTTTATTATGTTTGAATGTGATTCCTACCTATGTTTCTGGTCTAGGAGTTTTAATGCAAAATCACCTTCCTGGAATGACCCCTGGCCATAATGTTCCTGTCAAGAACCACACCCAGGTGTTCTGCCTTTAGGAAGGGATGTTTCGTCCCTTGCCTACTCCCTCCTTCCACTCCTTCAAAGTCGGTCTGTCCTGTCATTCACCCTATGAAAGTAATGAAATTTGGTGCTGTGCTTTTCACAGTAAGAAAGAGAACATCTGCTAGCTAGTTTTTAAGTGTTCATACTGCTTTTCCCCTACCTCCTTTCTTTGGTCCCTCAGATCAGTGTGGGGATCTGTTATTTGGGCTTACCTGAGCAGGATAATTCCTATCTGAGAGGATTTAGAAAGGTTGTTTGGAATACCAAGCTTCTTTTCCAAAGTGAATTACTGACAGTTCTTTAATACACTATCCCCTATTGTGTTTTTGCCATTTTATATTTTCTAATACTCTTTACTAAGTAGAAGTTACTGTATTCAATTTGGATGTTAGTTTTCCTTACTGTTTATATTTTAATTAGACCAATATTAAAATGAGTGCTTTTTTCTAATTACCTTGGATGGATGATGGGGTTTGAAATAGGAATATGATAGTGAAAAGTTTACATAGGATTAAAATTTTACCATGGGTAACCATCTGTTAATTAACTATATGCAGACACTGGTTTTGCGCTTTAGGGTTTGCTTTATTTAGTTTGAAGTGCTTTGGAGGTAATGTAATTTTCCCCCTTTTTCATGGAAGGACAAGAGATCGCTTTCTGTTTTGAGATTTTGCCTTGGTGTTTTTCACAGTGGGTCAAGTAGTGATTAGAAATTAAACCTTAATTTGACTTCTGTCATTCGGAACTAGAATAAATCTGGGAATGATAATCTAGGTGTGACCTAAAAGGTTTAATTTATTCTAGGTGGTCTCTGAGAAGGGAGGAAGGAGTGGCAATACCAGTTAAAAACTGTCTAAGGTTCAGTGGCAGAGTTCAACCTGAGTTTCCAGGGTGTTTATCATTTGTTTCCCAGTATGGCCAAAAAAGCATGTATGAAGGTGAAAAATAATTTATGTGTGCAGTTTTTTTCACAAAAAATTCAACATTGTTTTAGTGTCAATTCACAACAAGGATGTAACTTTGTCTATAAATAATCACTATTCCCTATAATTTCATTGGAATTGAGAGCTGAGTTTTCAGGGATGTTGTCTAAATGTCAGAAGAATTGCTTTAGCTTTGGTTCTGAATTCTTGTTGCTGCTCAAAGCAGGTCCTAAAAAATGAAAATTGTTATGTGAGGGTTATTGCTTAAGAAATAATAACTGTGATTATGTTTGAACGTTGATATAATGGTTAGCTCCCCCACACCCTAATAAATGTGTTGTGTATCTCTCCCCCTCCTTTTTTTTTTTTTTTTGTAGGTCCTCCAGTAGTCTGACCTGAGTGGGTTAGCACTCCAGAGGAACCAGCAGACCAACTTGGTCAGGAAGGTTCAGGAAGCTGTTGGAGCAGTGTTGAGATTTCCTACCAGGATGAGTATGATTGGCTGTGATTTTAGGTTAGTTTTTGTGGATCTTTGTGGGTAGTATTTGTATTATACTTCCTGGAATGGAGATGGTGGGGGTGTATGTATTTCCATTCTGTAATTGAGCTACTTTGGTTTCTTCCATTGTCTGGATCTGATGTGGTACTGGCTGTTTCTTGTGTTTAAATGGAGCTCATTACTAAATTAAAATTTAAATGAATTCTGTCTGTACATGATTTTTTAAGTCACTCTAAGAATCATTCAAAAAATAAAATTGCAAGATACTATGTCTAACCAATTTTTTGGAATTTTTCGAACATATAAAAATTGGATAATATAATGATCCCCCTGTGTACCCATCACCGGCTTTAACAGTTGCCAACTTGCAGCCATTCTTTTTCATCTATACTTCTACCCACTGAGGCCCCTTACTCCCTACCCCTTGGATTATTTTGAAATAAACCCCTACTGTTGTTCTCTTTTTATTTGCAAAATATTTGTATCTAAAAGATAAAGGGCTCTTTTAAACATCAAAACCATTACCACAACTCAGAAAATTAACTGATTTTTTTTTTCTTTTTCTCACTGTATTGCACTGGCTAAGACTTTCAGTATGATAAAAAATTAACTGATTTTTAAAAATATCAAATATGAAGCTAGTGTTCAAATTTTAGTTTGAATCAGGATCCAAAGAAAGTCCATTTATCACAAAGGAATATTGATATCTTTCTTAAATCTATTTTAATCTGCAGGTTCCCTCCCTTTTCTTTTTCTTCCAATTTATTTGTTGAAGAACTTATCCTGTAGAGTTTCCCCCACATTTGGTGATTACATTCTCAAAGTGGTATCTAACCCATTCTTACTAAATTAAAGACCCTGGAGGACCCCATTATAATGGAACAATGGCAGTAATCTCCTATATCCCAGTTGGAGTTGATACTGCTGGCCTAGGCACTATCCCAAAATAACTAGTCATGGGTTCCTTTTTCTGTGGCAGAGTCTGATTTAATTGATACCTGACTTCAGTTCCATGTCTTGGCCCTGCTTACTGCTCCACATGAAAAGTAGGCCTCCTTGTGGAAGAAGCTAATGTTTCCTAGATAATGACCTGATTGTGCCTTTGGGGTTTTTCATCATGGTTTCAATTTCCTTAGGTAGTTTAGTTATTTTTATACTATCTTATAATGTTGCTTTTTATTCTTTTGATGTTGGTATCTCAGCTGCTCTGACCCATAACTTCTAAGCTTTTAAGACTTAGTGATGAGTTCCTCTGGCTGTAATACAGTTTTTGAAATGGCAATACTAAACAATTTTTGAGAGCTTCCACTTAGACATCCTGATTTTCAGCTATTACACACAACTGTAGTTTTCCTGTGGTTATTTATTGTTTCATTTTATTTCTTCTGGAAATGCTGTTCCCCCAACATAGAGTCCTTTAAACTGTTCATTTCTTTCCTTGTTCAGCATTGGCCATCGTAGGATCTACTGCATGTCCCTTCCATGGTCAAAACCTGAGAATGGAAGTTGGGCACATATGCTCCAGTCAGCCTTTGACTTAAGCACACGTTGGAGGCAGAGCAAGGCCACTTGTGCCTACCTTTGAAATGAGAGTGATTACAAGTTGAAGGGGCAGAGAAGGTTAGAGGTCATGAATGAAAGTTTCTGAGGTATTTAGATGAAATATGATTGTGAATCATCAGTGCTATGGATCATGAGTTCAGGCTTTTCAGTTCTTTGTTCATTAATGGAGAAATCAGATCCTTAGTTGTAAATTGACTAGGTATTAAAGAAGTGATTTCTTGGGAATTACAGTGAAATCTATTTGTTCAAGAAAAGAATTTGAGCACATTATGTATAGTGATTAGACATTTACCCTTGTCCTGAGTTTTCTGTAGTTAGGAAGTTTGAACAATATCGCTTAAACCTTGTAATCCTGAGTTTGTGAAACTAGGATAACTAGAGTTTTGGGAGAGAGCTTTACACACAGTAGACATTTCAATATTTGAATTGTTTCCAGAATTACAAGTTTACAATGGAAATCTATTGCTTCTTTTCCCTTTTGTTGTGTGTTTTCAACCGTGGATTCAGAGTATTACTGAAATGCCAGAATTGGTTGCTTTGAAAATATTTGCCTTTCACATTCTATGTTACCTCTCTTGCAGTTTGATTAAATTGTTAAAATCTGATGTGTAGCTGTAATCATATTTGGCTGCTTTACAGTGATCTCACTATCTGTAAAGTTGACAGTAACAAGCAATTGGGTGTTTTGCTATATTGTTCTCTGACTTGTTTCCTCAATGACCGGTTATCAGATGTTTATATGTTAATGTCAGGGATAATTCAGCTCAGATTCTTTGGAAGCTCTCTCATTTGATGTGTCATAAGGGTTGAGTTGCTAAAACTTGATGTACTTGTTGACCAGCTTGGTATAGAAACAATTTCAGATAGTGAAGGAGTGGTTCTCTCTGAGTAAAACAGCTGTAGCTTTTGTTTGAGCTGTTAACCTGAGCATTTTCAACTTTTAGTTAAAAGTTTTAGTCATTTGGCTTTAAAAATTACAGTGGTGACATGGATTAGTTCCAGAATGTGATTTTACAGAAAATTGGAATTTCTTTCAACTTCTTATTAATATATCTTTAAATGGAGATTAGTATTGTAGATTGATTCAGTTTGGATTGCTGACTGGACTAGGTGAATGTGAAAATTCTTTTTCAACTCTGAGATTCTGATTGTATAATTTATCTTAGATATTGAAAGAAAGCAGTTTTTCCTTTTCAGTAATCTTTAAGTAGTGACTGAAAGGGACAAGGAGTAGGGAGATGCAAATTATTCTGGAATGACTTCTTAGTATAATCATTTAGACTTTAAAGATTGGTAAGTGTGAACATACTGCCATGAATTTATGTACCATCTTTAGCATAACACAAATTTTAAGCCCTTATAATTAGGTACCAAGATAATTGCTCTGGAAATACTTGGGTATATTGTATTTGGTGGCTGCTTATATTTTGGAACACATTTGGAAGATTGCTTTAATGATTACTTATTTGCTACAATTATTTTCTTATTTTCCTGTCTTTATAGTGAGGTGTATTTTTCCTGGTCTTTGTTTTTTGTTTGTTTTTCTGGCCACACCGCGCATCCTGCAGGACCTTAGTTCCTTGACAGGGATTGAACTTGGGCCCTTGGCAGTGAAAGCGTGGAGTCCTGCCTAACCACTGGACCACCAGGGAATTCCCGTCTTTGCTTTTTTTGTTTGTTTGTTTTTAAACTTCCCCTACTAATTTTCTATTACTGCATTCTGCTGATTGAATTCTTATAGGTGGAAAGAGCTTTCAGCACAGTGATTAAGAACCCAAACTCCCTGGGTTCAAGTTCCAACTCCATTGCTTATCAGCTGTGTCATCTTGTGAAAATTACTTAACCTATGTGCCACAGTTTTTAATCTATAAAATGGTAATAATAGTGTTACCTACCTCATAGGGTTTTTGAGAAGTTTAGCTGAGTTAATGGATGTAAAGTTCATAGAACAGTAGTCCTGAAACTTTAGGGAACATCAGAATCACCTAGAGGGCTAGCTAAAACACAGATTGATGGGCCCCATCCCCAGAGTTTCTGATTCTGTAGGTCGGGGTGGGGCTAGATTTTGCATTTCCAACAAGTTCCCAAGGAGATGCTGGTGTTAATGGTCAGGGAACCAGTAGAATAGAACAGTGCTTGGCACAAAGTGTTAACTTTTTATTCAGGACTACTTTCCCAGTCCCTAAGTAAAACACTTGACTCTTCAGTGCTGATTAGTACTGCCTTCAGCTAGAAGCAGTTTTGAAATCCTTCGCTGCAGTGGTTCTCAAAATGTGGTCCCCAGATCAGCATCAGCACCATCACCTGGGAACTTGTCAGAAATGCAGATTCTCAGGCTCTACCCCAGTTTTATTTTTAAAGTGTGTCTTGACTTAATTGGGGTGTCTTAGACTTTTATTAACATCTCTATTGAGGTATAGTTCACATACCATACAATCCATCCATTTAAAGTATACAGTGGTTTTTATTTAGTACGTTCATGGTTGTACAACCATTACTACATCAATTTTAGAACATTTTCATCATCTTTAAAGGAAACCCAGTGGCCATTAATCACTCCCCTTCTCCTTTCTCACAACCAACCACTAATCTATTTTATGTCTATAGATTTGCTTATTTGGGGCATTTCATGCAAAATGGAATCTTACCATATGTGGGAAACTTTAATGTGATTAAAATGTTTTCCTTTTATTGTTAAAAAATAGAAAACAAATATGGAAAACTACCCCCAAACAAATTTATGGTTTAATAAATTATCTTAAAGCACTTTTGTTACTACCACCCAAGTCAAGAAATAGAATTTTGCCTGTCACCCTAGAAGTCCCTCCATGTGCCCATCCCCATCACAGTATCCTCCCTCCCTCTGGAAAGTGACTACTGTTCTGACTTTATAGTAGTCACTTCTTTGCGTTCTTTTATGGTTTTAATCATACAAGTGTGCATCCCTGGACAGTGTAATTTGTTCATTTTTAAAAACTCAGTTTGTCTTTTAAGTATCCGTAGCTTCCCTTTCTTCCTTTTCTTTATACTTTGTCTATTGACAAACTCAGGCCATTTGACCTGTAGAATTTCCCAGACTGAATTTTGCTGATTGCATACTCAGTATAGTTCAATATGTTCTTCTGTCCTCTATATTTCCTAATAATTGATAGCTACATCCAGAGGCTTTATAAATTCAGATTCATTCCCTTTGGCGGTGGTGTGTTCATTTACATTTGTTAGGTTGTAGTGGTGTCTTGGATTTTTTTTCTTTTTGATGTTAACAGCCACTGCTGCCCAAAGCTTAGATCCATTATTAATTCATTGAGAGTTGCAAAATGGTGTTTTAACTCTCATTTTCTTTTCATGTATTGGCTGGAATAATTTATAGTTTATATAAGAAAGGCAGAATAAATGCTCGGGTTTTAAATTTTTTTCTGGCAACTTAACTAGTTCTGTCCCTTTGGACAAGTTAACTTAACCTATCAGTTGCTTCATCTGGGAAAAATACCTTATTTATGGGTTTATTGGGGTTAAATGTGAAAATATAAGGTGTTAGTATACTGTAGGTGGTTAAGTATATGGTAATTTCTTTAACATACTATTTCACTTAACCCCTCTGACAGCTCAAATATGGGCAGTCACAGTGGTGAACTGATGGCCAGTTAGCAAAGCCTGTCTGGATCCTTCAAGTCTGTGGTTAAGGAGGAATGGTATTTGTTCTTTGATCATTTGGGGGCTAAGCCTCTGGCCAGTGATAACTGAACGTTCCACCAGAGTAGTTTTTTGCTTTGCCAAGCCTTTGGAGTCACATTCATACCTGCTGAATGGTCCTACCCAGTTCTGTGGTGGTGTGCAGTGCATTGATTGCCTTGATCTCCCACCCTCCAGCTACACAGCCCCCTAGTGTTTTAGTTTGTTCAAGGTTCTCCTGTAACCTTAGTAACCCATGAGTCTTCCTAATGGTTATCAGTATCACCACTATTAACATACTTGAGTAGCACTTTTTAAAAATTTTATTTATTTTTGTTTTTGGCTGTGTTGGGTCTTCGTTGCTGCGTGCGGGCTTTTCTCTGGTTGTGGCGAGCGGGGGCTGCTCTTCGTTGCGGTTCATGGGCTTCTCATTGCGGTGACTTCTCTTGTTGCGGAGCACGGGCTCTAGGTGTGTGGGCTCAGTAGTTGTGGCTCGCAGGCTCTAGAGTGCAGGCTCAGTAGTTGTGGCGCATGGGCTTAGTTGCTCCGTGGCATGTGCGATCCTCCCAGACCCAAGGCTTGAACCCATGTCCCCTGCATTGGCAGGCACATTCTTAACCACTGTGCCACCAGGGAAGCCCTTGAGTAGCACTTTTAACATTTCATATATTGTATAAAATATAGCATATGGCACATAGTAAGGCCTCAATAAACTGGAAACCATTGTTGGTTTTGTTGTTGTTATTGTTGTTAATATTATATCTTCTTTTTCCCTCTCACATCTTACTTCTCTTCAGTTCAACAAGCATTCTCTGAGTGTTTCTAAGTACAAGGAGCTAGGGACATACATTAGTATAAGAGAAGAGTATAAACCTGGATATATCCCGTATCATTGTTATAGATGCCTCTCTCTTTGTATCTATATCTGCTGCCATGTTTTACAGGGACTAGCTTGACTACTCCAGCTTAGAGTGCCTTGCAGCCTGTTGACCTAATCTGGAGCTCCAGTTCCCTGCTTCTCAAATTTCCTTAACTGTCTTGGTGAGGCCAGCCTTAAAAGGAAGTATAGTCTGGAGAGGTATAGATGTCACTTGAATACAACCTTTTACATAGAGGATTTTAGATTTTTGCTTTTTAAAAGTAAAGGCAGACTGCCTGCATGGGTGAATTCACATATCTACCTCTAGCAAAACAAATGACCAGTGGCGGTAGTCTTCTCCATGTCCAACAGAAGAGCTGGATAAGACCCTTATATTTGGTACTGTCTACATCAAACTCCTTATTTTATAGGCACAGGTTTTGGGGAAATGACTTCCCCAAGGTAACATGGCTGCTTAGGGGTGGAGTTGGCCATTGAACCAGGTTATCTAGTTTGGTATGTTTCCACTATGCTGTATCTTTCCTTGAAACTGAATTTATTATCTGTATTTCTAAATATGCCAGCAGGTGTCATCCATAGAAGTGCAAAATAAGTGACCCCCTTCCTATAAGAAAGTTAACCCAAAAAATGGAGGAAATTTAAGGGAGTAGAAAGGTAAATGAGAAAGTCAGAAGTTCAAAGAAGGCTTAGTTTCTTTTGCCCTTTTGACTATGGTTATTACTTTTCAACATAAGGTCAATTTGGAGCTCTTTCATGGGACAATTCGATTTGGTTGCATGTTTTCATGCATATTTATGGATGCTATAAATCTATAGATGTGACTAAATTTCCTGCTTGTAAAACTTTCAAATTAAAGTGATGTTTTCTAAGCTTATCTTTTTTTCCCTTCCTTTTCAACTGTTTTAAATTATAAAAGTAACGTTTGCTATTTAAAAAAAAAAGATTCAAACAAAATAAACATTTCAGTTAAAAATTAGTACCCCCCCACAAATGATGGTCTCCTTTTATATCTGTTAACAATGTGTACATATTCTTTCATAGCTTTTAACGTTTACATACTATGCTTATCCATTTATGTACTATACGTATTTTTATACGTTAGACTATATGGCTGGACTCCATTCTTTTTAATGGTTGCGTTGCATCCCAAAAGCATGAATCTGCTATAATTTCATCATTCCCTGTTGTTGAGCCTTGGAAATAGAATTCATCCTGAGTCAAAGGGTGGTACCCATTTAATTTTTTGACAGGTACTGCCAAAATGACCTCCAGAAAGGCTATATAGAATTGCCATTTCCACCGAAGTGTTTGTGAGTGTCCTTTTCTCCACCTACATTTGCCAAAACAAGATACAGTTGGTCCTTTTAATTTTAACCAGTCTGTTGAGCGAGAAATCACATCTCCTTGTTTTGATTAGCATTTTTGTAGTTACTAATAAAGATAAGCAAATGTTTATATCCTCTGCAAATTACAAGTTCCCTTTTACTTGGTTTTCAATAAGATTGTCTTAGTGAGTTTTGGGTGTTCTTTGTATATTAGAAATATTAACCCTTTATTTTTCCTGTTGCAGATATTTTCTATGGTTTGGAATTTTTATGTAGTCAAATTCTTTTGTTTATGGTTTCTAGGTTGCACATCTTTCTTGGGAGATCTTTTCTTTGCCAAGATTACAAGAATAATTCCCTGCGTTTTATCTTCTAATACTTTTTTTAAATTTTTGCGGTACGCGGGCCTCTCACTGTCGTGGCCTCTCCCGTTGCGGAGCACAGGCTCCGGACACGCAGGCTCAGTGGCCATGGCTCACGGGCCCAGCTGCTCCACGGCATGTGGGATCCTCCCGGACCAGGGCATGAACCCGTGTTCCCTGCATCGGCAGGTGGACTCTAAACCACTGCGCCACCAGGGAAGCCCCTTCTAATACATTTTTTTAAAAACTTTATTTATTTATTTATTTATTTATTTTTGGCTGTGTTGGGTCTTCGTTGCTGCGTGCAGGCTTTCTTTAGCTGCAGCGAGCGCGGGCTGCTCTTCGTTGCAGTGCGCGGGCTTCTCATTGCGGTGGCTTCTCGTTGTGGAGCCTGGGCTCTAGGCACGCGGGCTTCAGTAGTTGTGGCATGTGGTCTCAGTCGCTGTGGCTCATAGGCTCTAGAGCACAGGCTCAGTAGTTGTGGTGCATGGGCTTAGTTGCTCTGTGGCACGTGGGATCTTCCCGGCCCAGGACTCGAACCCGTGTCCCCTGCACTGGCAGGCGGATTCTCACACACTGCGCTATCAGGGAAGCCCCTAATATTTTTTAATAGTTTTTTTTTTAAGTTGGAATTTGGCCAAGTAGCAAACTGGGTTGGTTACTTTTTGCTCTATAGGTTTTGAGAATAATTCAGGTTGTTCATGTTTAATACCTTTAACATTTGTCTTGAACTGAAGGCATAGTGTTATAGACAGTGTTTTAAGGGATCTTATTTATTATATTTCCATTTTACACATGTTTGAGGCCCAGATTGTCCTAAAGTCACAAAGTCAGTTTGTGTCAGGGAACTAGAGTGCCTTTGCATACTATTCTTACATTTTTAGCAAACACCTTTCAGTTATAAATGTTTTAAAGCAGCAGATTGTTCACATTGTCTGGTTTATTTAAAGAACATTGGAAATGACTGTGTGCCGGGCTGTATGTAGTGGTGTTTAAATTTACTCAAACAGAGCCAGTTTAGTCTATATGTTGGGACATAATCTTTTTCTCTAAAGGCTTTGTTTTAAAGCTTTCTTATCAGTGAACTAATTTGATCCTTGTAACAAACCTGTGAAGTTGGAATTGTTTTCAATTCTGAAAGGAGTTTGCTGCCATGTTGATAATTGCTATAAATAACTTATTAACCATGTAAAAGAATCTTTGTTCCTTCCAAATTCATTAAAAGTAGCTCAGAATAGTTGAGGTACACTTAAAATTTTTGATTCTTAAGTGGCATGGCCCGAACGTTATTTAGTAGACTAACCTTTGGAGAACTATAACTAACTTGAGAGTGAGACCTGGAGCTTCCTAATCTTGTCATCAAAGTTAAGTTTATGTCCGTAATTAAGGCAAACAGTTTGGAGATTAATAAATACTTTATGTTCTTCATATGCAGATAACATGTAGAAAGGCTGGGGAAAAAAACAGCTTTTTTTGACTCTTGATCGTGTGTGTGTGTGTGTGTGTGTGTGTGTGTGATACCCTACATAAGATTGCTGCCCTTAGATTAATCTGGAGCTAAAAGAAATAATAATATGGCTTACTCTTTGCCAGGCACAATCCTATGAGATAGACTGTGTTGTTTATTTTACAGAGGTTACTGACTTGGAGTAACTTGTCTGAGATTATACACCTAGTAAGTGGAATTTAAGCCCAGCTTGACTCCCAGGCTTTTCCATTCTGTTGTTGTCCTCTATTTCACTTTTACTTTCTTCCAGTAGTATTCCTCAGTTTCTACTTTTAAATTAAAAAAAATAATAATCCTCATGTATGGTAGCAGATAAATACCAAGTTCTCTCTTCCCGTCATATAGATATATCTTTTGTCAGAATATTTTAAGGCATTAAAACCTAGCTTTTATTTAGAAATATACTTAATCTAACCTTTTTATGAAAGGATTGTGCCTTTTCTACCTGTCTTCAGGATACAGAACTAGAGTATTTTATCCAGGAATACAGAATTCCCCCTTACATAGAGGAGGTTTAATTTTAGAGATGCTGAATATTTCTTTATAAACCTAGGGACATGAGAGAATTGGAGCTGAATAATGCACAAGGGTTGGAATTCTGTTTCTTTGGTTTCCTGTACTGTCTTTATTGTATTTGACAGTGGCCTGTCATGTGGCTTTAAGGGAAATACCGTACGCCTGTGTTTCGTAAATGAAAGTGAAAACACTAGTGGCTAAGCACACAGTGTCTTGGAGATACTTCTGGGGGTGATAGTTCCTAATGTTTTTCAGGTCACAGATCTCTTTAAGAAGCCAATGAAAGCTATCAACTATCTTCTCAGAAAAATACCCACATAGTTGAAAATTTTCCATAGAATTTAGGATTTTTGTGGTGCTCCCTCAATATAGGACACAAAGAAATCTAAAGATTTCTCCAAGTGTCATTAAGAGGATGTCCAAATTGCTGTTGTTTGTGCTTATATTTCCTAGTGTGTGTGTGTGTATTTTTTTTTCCTAGACCAAAGCATTATGCCCAAAGGTGAAAGCTGGGCTAAAATTGTTTCACTTTCGCTAAAGGTGTATACTCTGCTTTATGCAACTTTAATCTCTAAAAATCCAAATTTTTTTAAAAAGCAAGAAGATTATGGTTGGTGTTACATAAGGATTTATCCTATGTAGTGTGTTGATCTTGTAATTGGTTGTGTTTCCAGCTTTGCTTTGACCACTAGGAAGCTGTAATTTGTATGTTTTGTGTACTGGCTTTTTGTTGCTTTTTATATTACCATTGCTTCTAGTCTTCCTTTTTCTCTGATTTACACCTGACCATCTCATAGCACCTATCACAATGCCCTGCATGTAGCATATTAATAACTATTTGTTGAATGAAAGATGAAGATTGAATGAGTTGTATAAATTGGTTTTCTCAGTTGAAAATGTCACTTTAAAAAAGCGTTTAAAGTGATTTGGAATTTTTAGCTTTTTTAAACATTTACTGGGTAGTCATTCATTCATTTATTAATCTACTAAGTGACAGTTCCTATGCTGGCAACAGGAATGCAAAGATAAATAGAATCCCACTCATGCAGAACTCACTCTAGTGGGGAGACTGACATGTAAATAAAGAGAGGTGTGTTGATTGAGGGTATGTGCAGGATACAGTGGGGACACAAAGGAGAGAGTGATCAGTGTTACTCTGGGGGAGGGAATATCTGAAAAGGCTTGACAGAGGAAGTGACATTTAAGCTGAGCTCTAGGGAATATATGCAGGGAGCAGCCATTTTAGCAGAGAGAACAATCTGAGTCAAGGTATCAAAGGTCTTGAATGGTAGGGAAACTGTAAAAACTTGACATGGTTAAAGCGTGGGGAGCCAAGAGGAATATTATGTAATGTCATGGCCCTGGTAAGAGAGGTAAGCAGGCATTAGGTCCTAGAGGTCTTGGATACTGGTTAGGTAAGGAGTTTACACTTGATGTTGTAGGTAGATTTTGAGTTTGAGGGAGATTGCTCTGGGAGCAATGTGGAGGATGGAATGGGGGGATCTAGCAAGATAAAGTCTTAATTTAAAATATTTCTAATTTATGAGATTTTCAAACATACACAAAAGTTTGCAAACAGTATAATGAACCCCCATGTACCTGTTACCCAGCTTCAACAGTTGTCAACACGTGGCTGTACTTATTTATATCCCATTCCCTCCCCCATTATTTTTAAGCATATTCCTAAATGAATCACAGATTGGCAAAGCATAATTAACAATATATAACAAAGTGGCTCTCAAGTCTGACTGTGCAGCCAAATCACCTACACAGCTTGAAAAAAAAAGTTCCCACCTCTTATCTATTGAGTCAGATATTTATATGGCCAGACATTTTTCATTTTCAAAATAAGCTAGGGTTGAGAACTCCAGATTTAATTTTTAAGTAAATTATTTTAAAGATATTTTAAAATTAGCATTGACTTCTGATGGATGTGTTTTCCTGAACTCACTGAATGCTGCCTGTGGCTCTTCTGAGTGAAGATCATCTATTAGATAGTGGCAGGCTTTTGTGTGGTTAAGTTGTTGACAATTCACTAGAGCATATTAGTTTAAAGGCTGATGTCTTAATTTTCTGTTAGAGGTGGGCAAGACTGAGAAGTACTTCCATCTTTGAAATTGGATGTGATGAGATAGGGAATAATCCATCATTGTTACAATTGATCTTTTGCACCAAATCCAGCCACAAGTAAAGATGGGGATGGGGGAGACAGAGCATTCTTAAAGGGTAGACTAAGATTATTCCAGAGCACCAATTTAAAATGTGTAGACAAGGAGTCTCTTCCTCTCCTCCTTAATAAGCATAACTTTCACACAGGCATTGCTGTTTTTATTTTTTTTTCTTAGGAATGCTAGGAAGGGAGGTCTCCTTGGCATGCTGCCATTTCCTCTCTGCTGGCAAAACTGATTTACAACTTTGGTGAGCCCTATTTGTTGCCTGAATTCTTTTGATGCCAGTTTCTCTCTCTAAGTAATTGGGAGTAATGACCAGAAGGATAACTCCTGGATCTGCAGCTTCCCAGGACTGTAGGGTAGAGGACGTGTAGGGGATGACTTCTCAGATGCCATTCTCACCTCCAAAGTCAGTGTTGGAGGTTTCAGATTCTTCCTCCTCGGTATCCCTGCCCTTATTTTGAGTATACTGCAGTGCAGAAAAGCACCAAGAGCAAGCATGAAAACTTATCTGAGGTATAGTGTTTTCAGATTTTGAGGGAGAGACCCTGTCGACGTATTTCTGCAGATAATTTCCAGATTTGTCTTGGGTGAGTAAAGGCTATACCTCATTTGCTTTATTATTACATCTTACTATCAAATGTCCAATAAAATCTAGGTCAGCAGTTCTCAGGGTCATATTTTATGTGGCCAAGGACAGGGATATCGGTGTCTGTAGGAGGGGTGTAGCAGGGTGGACTGCATACAGACATTTTGTGTACTGTAGAGTTGTGGAGCAAATTTGGTTTGAATCTAGGTTCTACCACTTACTGGGTATGTGGCTACTCTTGGCCTCAGTAAACCAGGAATGATCTTCATCTCCAAGGTGTTATAAGGATTAGAGATAATACATAATAGGTGGTCAGTAAATGTCATCTGTTGTTGTTATGGTGATAAATGGATTCTCAGAATATTTGGTGGGTATTAATGTAAATAATCAGAAACTAGACTGGATGGAAAGGCCTGATAATCAGGTGGTGTCCCCTTGTCCCCTTTTACAAATCAGTCAGTGTGATGTCTCTGTCTCTAATCAAATGGTCAATCGCAGGCTGGGTTTCAAGATTCAGCTTGCTGTTTCCTGACATGATGGACGGTCTGGGCATTTCTCACCCGAATTTACTTTCAGAGACTGCAGAGAGGCAAAAGGCAAATAAAATTAAGTATTTTGCTTTGTAGGACGTTGGAGTTTAGTATTCTCTAAAGCATTACTTTAAAACCACCATAATGCTTTTCCATGATTTCAGTGGGAATTTTAGGCTGATTTTTTTGTTTTTCATTTAATTAGCCAATATTTATTGTTTCCTGTAGGAGCTTAGTGTATAGCTAAGCTGTGAACAAAACAATCAAATAGGGAAAATGCCTTCATGGAGCAGACATTCCCATGGGTAGGCTGACTCTGATTCATCCACACTCCCATACATGTGTGCAGCATTTCTTAACCTACCAATAATAAACCAAATCAATAAATACTGAATGCTTGCTGTGTGCCATACTTCAGGATTAACCAGCAAGAGGTATAGGAAAGAGGCTCCAAGAGCCAACAGCAGCCAATCCAAGACATTTGTTTAGAGAATATTTTTCTTAATTTGATGCATGCCCTTTGGCTCAGGGGCCACTGTTTTCTACCTTAAGAAAAATTGTACAAAAGAAAAATTCTCATTATAAATGGATACATGATTATAGAAAATTTTGAAGGCTCGGAAAAGCATGAAGCATAAATAAAACTGTGTTATCCTGCCACCTAGAGGCAACCACTGATAATGTTGTATATTTCTTTCCTTCCCAAGGTTTGTTGGTTGGTTGGTTGGTTGGTTGGTTGGTTGGTTTTCTTCCTCACCCTGTGGCATACATTTTCTCATTAATGTCAGGGAGTGATAGGTACAGGGTATAGTGTGAGCATGTAGGAGGGAAACTCAGTCAAGTTTTAAGAGATTAAGAAGAGGATTGTCCTAATTCTGGTTAGTACTATTTCTGCTGTTGAAAACCCACGTAAGTGTTCACTATGTTAAGGTGAAATAGTGAGATTCTAAATAGTCCCCTACCCTCAACTTTCTTAGGTATTTTCTTTCCATTATCTCCTTTTTCTCTCCCTTACCCTCTGCCTTTCAGTGAGACCCCATAATTTTCTGCTTGTATTTACAATCAGCCTTTTCAAGAGTGTTCTACACATGCCATCTATATTGCCTCACTTCCTATTGATTCCTTGACTCATTCCAGTTTGACTTCCTTTCCAACCACGCCACTGGAACTAATGCTTGTCAAGTTATCTCTAGTCCCAACTTCAATGGACATTTTTCTGGACATACCTCATTTTGACATTTGACCCAGTTGATCAGCATTGCCATCTTGTGTCTTTCATGATGCCGTGATGAACTAGTTTTGCTTCTACCTCACCAGCCTCTCCTTTGCTGGATTCTCCTCCCATGGCTTCAAGTACTGTCTATATGCTTACAATCACAGATTTTTTTTGTCAGTGCATACTTCTTTCCTGAACTCAATTCTATAAATACTTACATATCTATCACATGGAAGATGCTGTGCTAGATGCTGAGAGCTTAACACCGTAGAAAATCAAACCAGTTACACTAATTGATATTTGCGATGAGAGAAATAAGTAGGGTTACTATCATAAAAAAAATAACAGACAGCTTTAGGCAGGTTGCCTTGGGAAGCCGCTTTGGGTCTTAGTTTAAAGTCAACTTATCAAATAGAACTAGCTGTGGGAAGAATGAGTGTGGAGCAGAAGCATTCCAGTAGGAATAGCACCTGTAACGGTCTAGAGGCCAGAAACAATTTAGAGTGTTCCAGAAACTAAACGGAAAGACTAATGTGGTTGTGCAGAGAGGAGATTGGAGAGAGTTCCAGGAGCCAAATCATGCCAGGGCCCTCTGGGTCATGGTTAGAATTTGGAAATAATTGTAGGGAAAATGTTGAAAGGTTTTAAGCAAGGAAGTAACGTGAGCTGATATATGTTTTAAGATTACTTTTGCTGCTGTCTGGAGAATGGATTGGATGAAAGTGAGTATGGAAGTGGGGAGATCCATTATCCATATTTCACAGTTGAGAAAACAGAAGTGCACATACGCTGATTTGTCCATGCTCATACAGTGAGTAAGTTGATAATAGCAGGGATTCTAACCTGGGTTTCCTGGTTTGGAGCCTGTGTTATAATCTGGTGCTTCTCGAACTTTAATATATGATCTTATTAAAATACAGATTGATTCTTCATGTCTGGGTGGGGCCTGAGATTTTGCATTTTTAATAACTCCCAGGTGATATCAGTGCCGCTGATCCTTCAACCATACTCTGAATAGTAAGGCTAGTCCACCACTGTACTCAACTGCTGTTGACCCAGATTTGGAACTATAGGTGTCCTCTGCCCTTAAGCTAATTTCAATATTGAAAGTCATTCTAAATTTGATCAACCGGAGGTGATTACTACAGAGTGAGTTACCCTTTAAAGAGTGACTTCCCTCAGTGTATTTTAATTGTACCCTCTTGTCTTGATGTAAACCCTATAAAACCAAGATTCAGACTTCAAAGATAAGTGAAGTTGGGGGGAATGAAGGAGTGAAAAAAGAAATGGTTAATTAAATGGAAGTATTTAAGTGTAATGGTAATCGCTACAGATGGTGATTCATAATAATTTATTAGTTTTCTGAAAGTTGATCTTTCTAACCTGAGTTTAGGAAGAAATATTTATTATGTGTAGAGATTGCTTGGTGCACAGAGTTCTGGTCTGACCCAACAAAGGCAGTAGGCTATTTCCAGGGATTTGTTTAGAATTAACTTCTTTTTGTTAGAGACTTGTTTATGTAATGGGATTTTCATCTGTTTAATTTCTAAGCATTAGGTAGAACTCATTCTCTAGTTACTGTTCCATCATTAGTGAGATTGATAATATCTCAGCTTTTCACCTTGTGTCCCAGCTTCCTCTCTTACAATATTTTTTTGAACAATAGGATCCAACAGTGTAGAGGAATTTATCACAAATTTGTATTTTCATCTGAAAGCATTTATTGTTGTAAAACTAGTAAATAAAGTGAACAGCATGTTATTGAAGCATGGACTTGGGAGTCAGAAGGGCCTGGAGTTAGATCTTGGAGCCAACATTCACTAACCAGGCAAGGTTCTGAATTTCTCTGAGCCTCAGTTTTCTATCTGTAAATGGGGAAAGAACTTGGCTTGAATGGTAAGGATTGTAGGAAAGACAAATATGAGGCCCCTGAGCAGCATGTCTCAAAGTGTATTCTTTGGGATTCTTAAATTGGACTTTCAATAGATACCATCTGGAGGGAAAATGTTTCTGTGTCCTATTAAGTTTCCTTTACCCGGGATTTCTTGGAGCTGTTAGTAATGTCAGTCAGCCATGTGACTGTCCTAAAGGAAGAGAAATTTGTAACATTTCCTAAATTACTGGAACCTAGTCTTCATGGAGCAAGATGCTCTAGAATGCTTTGAGAAACACCAGCCTAAGTATTATCTGGTTTGTAGTGGGCAATCAAAAAGTATTCTCCCTTCCTACTGTGAAACCAGCTTAGAAATAGAACAGGAACAAAAAAGACTTGAATTTTCTTAATTGATGTCTCACAGGCAGTGATATCTTTCTTTTTTAAACTATAGGTATTTCTTGCAACAAAATTATAGAGGCCAGGTTAACATTGTACTTGTTATGGGAACGTGTGCTTGATCATTCATTTGTTTTGGCTTGTTTTTTTTATTTGGGTGTCTATCATCTGAATCTGTTTATGAAAAGTTTGGAACCTGAACAATGTGGAAACTGAAAAAGCCAAATGCACTTGCTCTCCCAGAACCTTGACAGCTAGAGCATAGGCATGGGACCTCAGCTTGACCAATCAGATGCTCACACTTGGGACAGTGCATCTAGAGCCACTGATGCAAATACCTGAGACCATTTAGAAATCATACTGCCACCAGCAGTAGCTTCTAGGCATCCAGAGTCCGGTGTTGGCAGCATAGGCACCCCCAACTAAGCTGTGTCTGTGGGAGGTCTTTGGCTGTAGTTCCAGGATGCCTAGCTTCCTTGGTTCTGTTTTCTGAATGTGGATCTCTAAGCTTTCCTGTTGATTGCGTGAGCTATCAGTTACCCTTCCCAGTAAATCACATTTTTGCTTTAGTTAGCCAGAGTCTATTGTTTTCAACCCAGACCCTTGAATGGTACAGAATAAGTCAAAATAGCTTTAGTTAAAGTGAGATACATATTTGTGTGAAGATTTGCCAGTGACTTCATCTACATTTTTTTAAGCCAGTAAAATCGTTGTGAGTTGGTTATTTGCACAAGTTTTAGTCTGTGCTCTTGGTCTGGAGGATTTTTTTTTTATTGTTGGGTTTCAAGAGTTCTTTATATATTCTAGATAGTATGTATGGTTTGCAAATATTTTCTCCCAGTAGATTTTATAGTTTTACATTTAAGTCCATCATCCTTTTTTTTTCTTTTTTGAGATGTAATTGGCATTTAACATTATATTAGTTTCAGGTATACAACATAATGATTCCATATTTGTATATATTGTGAAATGATCACAATAAGTCTAGTTAACACCCTACACCATAGTAACAATTTTTTTTCTTGTGATAAGAACTCTTAAGGTCTGCTCTTAGCAACTTTCAAACATATAATACAGTATTAACTATAGTCATCATGCTGCACGTTATATCCTCATGACTTTGTTTTATAACTGGAAGTTTGTGCCTTTTGACTACCTTCATCTGTTTCACCCACCCCACCCCCCAGCCCCTGCCTCTGGCAAACACCAATCTGTTTCATGTATCTATAAGTTTTGTATTTTTGGTTTTTGAGGGTTTTGTTTGTTTGAGATTCCACATATAAGTGAGATCATACAGAATTTGTCTTTTCTCTGTTTGGCTTATTTCGCCTAGCATAATGCCCTCAAGGTCCATTCATGTTATCGCAGATGACAAGATTTCCTTCTTTTTTGTAAGACTGAATAATATTACATTTTATATATCTTCAATATATATAAAAACATAAAATGTGGTGTACATTTTATCTGTCTACAGCCACATTTTCTCTATTCATCCATCAGTGGACACTTAGGTTGCTTCCATGTCTTAGCTATTTTAAATAATGCTGCAGTAAACATGGGAGTGCATATATCTTTTCAAGTTAGTTTTTTTCATTACCTTTGGATAAATATCCAGAAGTGGAATTGATGGATCATATATTTAATCTTTTGAGGAACCTCCTTACTGTTTTCCGTAGTGGCTGCACCAATTTACATTCCCACCAGCAGTGCACAAGAGTTCCCTTTTCTGCACATCCTTGCCACATGATCCATTTTGAGTTAATTTTTATATAAAATATGAGACTGAGGTCAGAGTTCATCTTTTTGCCTATAGATGTCTACTTGGTCTGGCACCATTTGTTGATAAAAATATCATTTGATTGTCTTGCTTTTTCGCCTTTGTCAAAAATCAGTTGGGCATATTTGTGTGGGTCTATTTCTTGGTTCTCTATTCTGGTCCATTGGCATATGTGTCTATCCCTCCTCTATTACTGTGTATACAGTCTTGACTACTGTAGCTCTGTGTGTGTGTGTGTGTGTCTTAAAATTGGATAGAATGATTCCCTCTCCTTTTTCAAAATTGTTTGAGCTATTGTAGTTCCATTGTCTTTAATATGAGTCTTCTTAGTCCATGAACATAGTGTATCACTTCATATTTTTAGGTCTTGATTTTCTAAATCAACATATTGTGGTTTTTAGCATACAAGGCCTGTACATGCTTTGTTATTTTTACGCCTAAGTATTTCAATTTTTTTTTGAGCAATTATGAGCGGTGTTGTAAAGTTTTGAGTCCACATGTCCATTGCCAGTATACAGAAATATGATTGATCTGTGTACGTTTACCTTGTATCCTACAACTTTGCTGAGATCACTTGTTAGTTCTGGAGAGTTTTTTGTAGACTCCTTGGGATTTTATACTTAGATAATCCTTTGTTACCTGCAAATAAGGACAGTTTTATTTCTTTCTGATTTGTATACCTGTTACTTCCCTTTTTTTACCTTATTTCAGTGGCTAGAACTTCCAACACTGTGTTGAATGAAACTGGAGAGAGCAGACCTTCTTTGCTCCTAATTTTGGAGGGAGAGAATTCAGTGATTCGGTTTGTATGGTGTTGGGGCTAACTGCTACTTCCTGTAGCTGAGGCAATGTAATAGCCTTCCACAAATGACTACAGCCACAATGATGTGACAGTCACTTGCTCTAAGTAATTGGTGTGAGGTTTTGTGAGACAAAGCAAACCTGAGAGTAAGTGTACAAGTAGCTCACTTATAGTTTCCACTACATGTATCAAATTGTTGCCAGGATCCTGTTGGCCTCATTTTAGATATTTGGAAGTTGTTGGCAGAAGGCATCTTGCTTATTTTCTCTTAGATGCTGAGGTAATTTTTTTAAAAAGTAATCTGGAATCACATACCTTAAATGTGAACTTTAGAGGGGAAACATCTTTTTTTCTTCAGGAATGATCCCTACAGCAACATTTTAGAACATATTCTGGATTTTGTACCAACTCTTTCTGAATGCCCATTGGTTGAATGGATGCCAGCCATACAGACAAATACATGTTATTTCCAAAATACCGAGCATGTTGGACTAACTCTAGACCAAAAGCTGCCTAAAATTTATACTTGTGCTTGGTCAGCTTTATATTATGTCAGCCTTCTTGGAGGAGGGACATTGACCCTCAGTGACTACTGTATAGCAAATACATTATTATAGGTAAAGAGCCCTGCAGTTCACCTCTTCCTTTGCATATGTGCTAGTTGCTAATGGGGGAAACCTTTATTCCTTCCTGTGCCTTGGCCGGAGCATCTTAATGGACCTTAGTAAAATGATTGTGTTCTGTGCTCAGGATATTTCTAGTGGGAGTCTTATACCTCATTTTCTAATGAAAAAAAAAGTATTTTGTTTCCTTTGTTCTTATGACATAATATATCTTTATGGGTTAAAACAGTAAAAGATACAGAAAAGCACAGGTAAAACAATTCATACATAATCCTTTTGGTTAGATTAAATTAACATTTTGATGCATACCCCTTCTAAGCTGTTTTCTTTACACATGGGTTTATACTATTTATTCTGTTTTGTAACCTTTCTATTTCACCAGGAACAGCTTTGCTGTTATGTAATTGTGTGCAGTGTTTTTAACAGCTGTGTAATAGTCTGTTTTAAACCAACCCTATTTTGGATATTTGATCCTTTTCACTTCTTCACTGTTATACATGGTCATGCAGTATGGATTCTTGTGATTAAATATTTATATACATTCTTATGATTTTCTTTGGGTAAATTCCCGGAAGTGGAATTGCTGAGTTTTCCAAAAAGCTGCAGGATATGGTGAATTTTTCCATCCTGAGGTGTGTTAAAACATTTTACTCTTACTTTCAAGTATGAGTTTGAGAGGTCAGGGTGGGGGGCATTTTAATTTTGGCTTAAATTGGTTACAGGCTTGTGTAACTTGAATGTGGGCCAGTTTTATTTGGAGAGATTGTTTACCACTCCTTACCTGGTATCTGTGCCTCTGAGTTGGCCTGCATCATAACTCCAATTTTACTTTAAACATTTTGCATGCTCTTTGTTCTATATTGTCTATGTCCAAGCATGTAGAGCTCAAGCTTGCAGCTTTAAGTCTCACTTTTTGGGAATTTCTTTTCAGATCATAAAACAGAAAATCGAAAACATGAAAGTAGACAGGACTAAACTGAAAAAGACACCTACTGAGGCTGTAAGTATCCAAAAGTTTGCCTGTTTTTTCATTTCAGAAAAAAATCTTTGCCGTCAGTGCACTCATATTGATCTTACAAATATATCATCACTTATATACACACAGTGCAGTAAAATAGCAACTTGTCTTGAAACAGTCAAATTTTCTTTTGAACTTCCCTTGGTTAAAAAGGTGAATAAGCTAGTGATCAATGGAGAGTGAGCACTAAACAGTTTATAGCTATATGTACCTGAAGTAGGCTGTCTGGCTGCTGTTTCTGTGCATTGAAAGGCAGCATGGTATAATGGAAAGAGCAAGTATGGATTCAAATTCTGTCTGTATTTGCGGGATCTTTCTCAATTTTGTTATCTAGAAAATTAAAGTGGTAACACCTTTCTCACTAGATTTCTTGTGAGGCCAGTGTTTTAGCTTTCTTTATTACTGATTCTTAATCATACAGTTCAGCTTAACCTATATTAACCTGTGTATTGGGTGGCCATGTCAGTTGATCCTCTGTCAGCAGTAGAAATCCCAGCTTCTGTCCAATATTCTATTGGCCTGCTTAAACTGCATTCTGAAATAAAGACAGTATTGTATTGTTATGACACTCCCATAGACCCCATGTGCTGTAGTTCAAGGAGCACAAGCTTTGGAATTAGATATGGGTTTGAATCTTACTAGATTTTTGTGTCTGAGAGTTAACTTGCCTGGTTTCCACAGCTGTAAAATGGGGTTGAAAATTCCTCCCTCCTTGATGTGAGGCAGCTGCTCAGCAAAGTATCTGGCACATAATTAGTTGGTTCATTTTCTAAATACAGGCCACTTGGTTTTTTAAAAACTGTAACTACCTGGCAAGTATCACCCAAGGGTATCACAATTGATATTTATTCCAGTATTGCATGGGCAGTTCTCCTGCCCTTTTCATTCAGTGTTATACTAATGAGTATGAGAAGTGCTGTCTTCGTACATCCTCTCCAGCATTGCAGATTATCTTTTAAATTTTTGTTAATAGGTGGAGAAAAAATATTTCACTGTTCTGATTTGCATGCATTAATACATATATTTCCACATTTATTGGCCTTATATTAGTTGTCTGCTCATGCTGTTTTATTTTGTATTTGACGTTGTAACGTCAGTTTCTTATTGAATACGCCATACATATTGAGTATATTCATTTTACATACCTGTTCATTTCCTTTTCATTTTGTTTTTGATATGTTTTGGCATCTAGAATTTTTGACAGTTAACATACTCAAATTTTTCGGAAACTGAAGAGCAAAAAGAAAACTTGCCTGAAGTCATTTAACTTCCAGGATAATTCAACCTTGTAGATAATCAGAGAAATTCAATTTCTTTTTCTTTTACCTAGTAGATTGTTATAGATTTGTTGTTGGAGTCACACTTATGTACAGATTCCTGGCTTATTTCAGTTAGCATAATGCCCTCAAGGTTCATGCATATTGTCACAAATGACAAGATTTCATTCTTTTTTTATGGCTGAATAGTATTCCATTGTATATATGTACCACATCTTCTTATCCATTCATCGATGGACACTTGGGTGTTTCCATATATTGGCTATTATAAATAATGCTGCAATGAGCATGGGGGTTCATATATCCTTTCAAGTTAGTGTTTTCATTTTCTTTAGATGAATACCCAGAAGTGGAATTGCTAGATCATATGGTAGTTCTGTTTTTAATTTTTTGAGGAGCCTTCATACTGTTTTCCATAGTGACTGCACAAGAAAGATATTTATTGATCACTTTATGTATCGGCAGCTGTGCAGAGGATTTTTTTCCTAGATTTGACATCTTTATTGGAGCAAATCAATATAAACCATGGCAGTTGGTATGCAGCCATTGAACTGGCAAGTGCTTTGTTTTGCACTACCATGAGTAAGGAAAATCACACTCAGTTTGCATTTATGCAGCAGGGACAAGACGGTAAAGATATACTTTTGTCCCTGGTGCCTTCTGCAGACTACAAAGTCCATAGGGATCTTGATACTCCTGATAAAACAACGCGGTGCTGGTACGTTAAATTGATGCTGTTATGCTAACTGGGGCTTGTGAACAGAAAGCACAAACACTTTAGATGCCTTAGACATGTGTGCCAGAGAGTGCCCTTTGAAGGTTGAGGGCCTGCCACGTCAGGAAATTTTCTAGGGGTTCAGAGCTCTGGGAAGTGTCAAAATTTCCCTTCTAAAGTGAGAGACATGTTTTTGCACCTTGTACCACACACCATGAAGAAAGAGGAACAGTGTATGGGGTGCCTCTTTGGATTTTGGAGCCAGCATGTATTACATTTAGGCATGCTGTTTTGATCCACTTACTGGATAACTTCTAAAGTGATAGTAGTGTTTGGATCTAGAGAAGACTGCAGAAGGTTCAGGCTATGATGTAAGCTGCCCTACTCCGTGGACATTATGGCCTAGTAGATCCAGGTGTCTGACTTAAGTGTCAGCCAAAGATGCTGTGGGATGCCTCTGGCAAGCCCCAATAGGAGAATCACAGCTTAAGACCTAGGGGGTAGAGTTTGGCCGTGCTATTCTCTGCCAACAGCTATTCTGACATTCAGAAAAGCAGCTTCTGGCTTGCTACTGGACCTTGATAAAGACTGAATGCCTGATGATGAGATACCAAATGATTACAGGACCCAAATGTTTGTCATGAACTGGGTGTTATCTAACCCACAGAATCATAAAATTGGATCTGCATCGTTGCAGTCCATTAGAAATTGAAGTGGTATATTTGATAGTAGGCCCAGGTAGGTCCAGAAGGCACAAGTGAACTGCATGAGCAGGTGGTTCACACTCCTTTGTTATCTGTTTCTACTACTTCACTACCTCTCCCTCAACCTGTATGACTTCAAGGAGAGGAAGAAAAAGTGCAGGTCTGGTTTGTTGAAGGGTTTTATGCCAAGAATTTTGCATGCCTTTAATTACCACAGAAATTTGAGATAGATCTTAATAATGCTTACTTTAGAGAGAGAAAAGTTTTCAGACTTAGCTTTAAAAAAAATTTGCCCTTAAGCCCCTATTGTTCCACGTTGCATTTTGGCTGCTGAAAATGCCCCTAGTTTAAATCTCACAACATTGCTGGGTAAATAGGTCACGTTAAGTTCATTTTGCAGTAGAGGATACTGAATTTCAAAGAGGTAGCTTACCAACTACCTAATTCTAAAGTCCATGCTCTTTGTAATAGTAAGCTGTCTTTCAGTATTTAAGCTCCTATTATGTGAGATAAGTGCTTTATGCAAACACTTGAGCTTCACATTTCCAAGGTGGTTCTTAGGTCTTTTTTCTGGTAAGAAAACTGTGGCTAAGAGGTTGGATTTGCTCATGATCAAACAACTTTGTAAACATCAAGCGAAAAACTGAACCCAGATTTGGTTGGTTCCAAATCTAGGCCCATTCCTAGGATACCATACTGCTTTACAGAGTCAAAGAGCAAGTGTAATCACTTCCAGCTGCCATCCATTAGTAGCAGCATCTCTGTCCCAGTCTCTATCCCCCCCGCCACCAGCTCCACTTTTGGAAACTTACTGTGAACTCTGAATCCACACCTTGTTACCTGACAAACAGGCCCTTTCATCAGTAAAACAGAGCAGGAATATATGGAAATGGAAACCCCAAGTAAGAATGGAGTCCTAGTTTTACACAGTTCAGAAATTCTTTGCCTCCTATAATTGGACGGTTTAATGTTGCAGAAAAATATAGCTAGTGCTAATCTTCACCTTTGTGAATTCACTAGGGCTCCTCAGTGTTCCTCTAATTGAACATTTCTTATCAGGCATTCTGTTTAACTTTCAGACTATGATACAGATTCCTTCATTTTGTTTTTATTGATATTTAGCTTGTTTCCTTTATTTCTGTTGTCTGTACACTTCCAAGTAGTTTGTCTCCATCTACAGGTTCATCCAGGTTTTAAAAAAATACACAGATGGATTGTTTCGTTATAAGATTTCTGTATTAATCTCAAGTGATCATCTGGCAAATTTCCACTTAAGTAGTGCGTTCTATCAAAAGTTAAATCATTGAGTGTGTTGACATAAGGGTTTTTTTTTCCTATTCTTCCTTGTTGTGTCTCCCTCATACTCCAAAACACCCTTTTGTGAATACCTGTTTGTTTTTCTCAGCCTGCAGACTGCAGAGCCTTAATAGACAAACTCAAAGTTTGTAATGATGAGCAGCTCCTCTTGGAACTGCAGCAGATCAAAACATGGAACATTGGAAAGGTATGTAAACCCATACTCCCAAAAGAGAAACCAAAATGAGGTAGCCTCATTCAGCAATTACTTAATAAGCATCTAGTGTGTGTCTGGCACAGCTCTAGACCAGTAATTTTTAGCCTGTGAATGGTTGCCAAGGAAATTTTGAAAGAAATGTAAAAGGAAAATTTTGCTAGCCAAGGATGAAGAATGTTTATACAGGTGATGATAAAGAATCTCAACCACAAAATTCCTTTAGTTTGACTGACAGTATGAGTTTGAGATAGTCTCAGGATTTTTACTCTTAGCTTAAAAGACTCTTCTTTAGATAACTCTAAAAATGAGCACTTCAGATAAAGTGGATTCTGGCAGGGAAAGTCCTTGTGTTTTTAGACCTCAGAGGTAGCCAGAATTCTCCTTTTGAAGACCTAGCTGTAGGGGTTTTGTGGTGTCTCCTGGTGTTAGCACATGTATGTTTTGTGTTTTTTGTTTTTTGTGGTACGCGGGCCTCTCACTGTTGTGGCCTCTCACATTGCGGAGCACAGGCTCCGGACACGCAGGCTCAGCGGCCATGGCTCACGGGCCCAGCCGCTCTGCAGCATGTGGGATCCTCCCGGACCGGGGCACGAACCCGTGTCCCCTGCACCGGCAGGCGGACTCTCAACCACTGCACCACCAGGGAAGCCCTACCTTATTCTTATATCTTCCTCTTTCTCCTCCCCTCTCCAGTGCGAGTTATATCACTGGGTGGATCTGTTGGACCGCTTTGATGGAATTCTGGCAGACGCTGGACAGACAGTGGAGAATATGTCATGGATGCTCGTGTGTGATAGGCCAGAAAGAGAACAACTGAAGATGCTTCTCTTGGCTGTGTTGAACTTCACAGCCTTGCTCATTGAGTACAGCTTTTCCCGGCATCTGTATAGTTCCATAGAGGTAGGAGAGGTTCAAGCCTATGTGATCTGTTCTTAACTAGAATTGTTCACGTCCAGAATAAGGAAATTGTTCTTTCTTTCTGATGAGTCTTTCTTTTTCATTATGGAGTTCTGGGGTTTTCAATGTCAAAGACAATGGTAGGATGTTTCTTGGCTAAAGATACCCTTCATAGGGTTGATGGGAAGGTTCTTTACTGTCACCTTCACCTTGCCTTTTAAGATTTAAGGAATTAATGAGAATGTAATATATGTATTGATGTATTCTTGGGAATTTACAGGAATTGATCTTGGTCCCAGGTTATCAGAGCAGCCCCAAATTACTTTTAAAATATTAGACATAATTTGATTTCCTTGACACATTACTGCACTTATTGCTTTTCTAAGTTTTAGTGTGCTGCTTTTTAATTTCTTCTCCCCCTCCCCAAAATGTATATTAATAGCATGCTATGTATTCTTTTTTTTTTAACATCTTTATTGGGGTATAATTGTTCTACAATGGTGTGTTAGTTTCTGCTTTATAACAAAGTGAATCAGTTATACATACACATACGTTCCCACATCTCTTCCCTCCTGTGTCTCCCTCCCTCCCACCCTCCCTATCCCACCCCTCCAGGCAGTCACAAAGCACCGAGCTGATCTCCCTGCGCTATGCGGCTGCTTCCCACTAGCTATCTACCTTACGTTTGGTAGTGTATATATGTCCATGCCTCTCTCTTGCTTCATGCTATGTATTCTTAAAAAGTAAAGTGGGCACGGGAATTAGTGAACTTTTGAATTGGTCAAAAATCAGTATAAGAAGAAACTCTCTTCCTTTAGCCTAACTTTAGAGTTTTTATCACTTGATTTACTGCCCTGTTGTTATGTGTTACTTTTCCTAAGTCTTCATTAAAGAAACAGAATCAGAACAAACAGAAAGTAAATGGCTTAAGAAGAGAAGTGGAATAACTGAATTAAAGACCTAGTGCCTAAAGTTTTAAGTAGGGGATGGCTAAGCAGTCTGTTGAAGATGAAATAGATAAGCTGCAAAAGGAAATCCATAGCCTTCTGTGGATAATCAGCAACCAGAAATACTTTGGTTCATTTCCAGCTAAATTACATACTGATTTTAACACTAACCAAATGTTTCAATATATTGGTGAATTTTGATTGTATTAAAAAGCAAAAATAGTTACTCTTGGGTTATTGTTACATACACTGTATTGTAACAGTCATAGGTGCCACCAGCTGTTGTTATTTTTAGTTTCTATATGAAGAGCCCTGTGTTTTAATTAATTCTAATTTTGTATTTGTTGTAAAGGATACAGAAGGAGCATAAAATTATCTTAGTCTATACTTTTAGTCTAGTTGGAAGCTTAATGTTCTTGAGTTCTGCTATGTATTAGAATATATTACATTTGTCTCTTTTGTAATCTGTTTCTTCCTGTGGAGACACCTATGTAATTTTGAACTGTTCACATTTTTTTAACTTAAATTGGACTTTCTGGCTTGCTGCCAGATTGTAAGCTGCTTGGGCATAAGGTTACATGTTGTAGGTGCTCAAATATTTATAAATTTTTTTTGTATTGTTAAACTTCTTGATAGCTTTATAAATCCATGGCATTTCAAGTTTTCAAGGTCTTGTATGCCTGATACCATGAACTTGCCCCCCCCCATTTTTGTCCCCTGTAGCATTTGACAACTTTATTGGCTTCTTCTGATATGCAAGTGGTGCTGGCAGTCCTCAACCTTCTGTACGTATTTAGCAAAAGATCAAATTATATCACACGCCTTGGATCTGACAAGAGAACCCCACTGCTAACCCGGCTGCAGCATTTGGCAGAGGTGAGTCATGGGTGAAGAGTTGGAAGGACACAGAAGTTGGACCCTGTTATTCCTTTTCACAGGTGTTTCTTGCAGTGTCAAAATGAATAGGAATCCGTAAGTTAACTTTACTGGCCTAATTGAGTAGAACTATTGGGGCCCATTTAACTAAGTTACCCCCAAATCCTAGGAAGTATTCTCAATTTTATGAAGTAATTTTGAGGGATTTCATGAATCTCTGCTCACAAAGAGAATCTCTCTTTGTTCAAAAATGGCCCCTTCTCTTCTGGAAAGAAAGTTTAGAATCCAATTCTACTTGGAGGGAAATATTAGCTGCAATAAAAGATCTGGATTTTGAGTCCTGGCCTACCTTATTAGCTCTGATAGCAGTTTTCTCATCCGAGAATTTAGTTATATCTACCTTAAGAGTATTTTCAGAATAAAATAAAATGTAGGGTTCTTAGTGCTGTGCTCAGTAATTGGTCTGTGGTGGTAATGATTGTTAATTGAAGGCAAAAAAGCTCATGTTAAATTCAGCTTAGTCAAACTATTGTCCAGTGTTTGTAGAGGCAAACTGATAATGCATACTCAGGTTTGAGAGAGGTAGCCATTGCTAGAAAGCTTTCTTGGAAGAAAGTTGGTAGGGCTAACTTTTTAAAAGCTGAATAATAAATGGTTACCTCACAAGTCATACAACTCAAGTTTCAGGCTATTTTTAGGTGCATGGTACTTTAAAATCATTTTTGTGTGATTATAAGTGTAACATGTATTGCAAAAATTCTAGGATGTATAGGAAAGTATAAAGAGAATGTTAATCACCTGTTATTCATCCAGATGGAGCCTCCCTTAAAATTTGAGCATATTTTCTTGGATTTGCAAATACAAGATTTTTTTTTTTTTTTTTGCGGTACGCAGGCCTCTCACTGTCGTGGCCTCTCCCGTTGCGGAGCACAGGCTCCGGACGTGCAGGCTCAGCGGCCATGGCTCACGGGCCTAGCCTCTCCGCAGCATGTGGGATCTTCTCGGACCGGGGCACGAACCCGTGTTCCCTGCATCAGCAGGCGGACTCTCAACCACTGCGCCCACCAGGGAAGCCCCAAGATTATTTTTAATTTTTTTTTTATTTTTCGGTACGCGGGCCTCTCACTGCTGTGGCCTCTCCCGTTGCGGAGCACAGGCTCCGGACGCGCAGGCTCAGCGGCCATGGTTCACGGGCCCAGCCGCTCCGCGGCATGTGGGATCTTCCCGGATCGGGGCACGAACCCGTGTCCCCTGCATCGGCAGGCGGACTCTCAACCACTGTGCCACCAGGGAAGCCCCCAAGATTATTTTTAACCATTTTCTCATGATAGTTTTTTAGTGACTCAGTTAACCCAGTGATGTGAGCCAGTTGTGACTATGCACAGATATTAGTGAACTGCAAATATAGCAGAAGTTCTCCAGGAAGACTTGAATCAGTTAAAAGCCAGTTTGGTTGATTTTTGTGAGGGTCTGGGACACTGGCTCTCAAACTCGAGCATGCATGAGAAAGAGTCGATTTATTAAAGCATAGATTAGTCTCCCTCCCCTGTCTGCTCATACCCCTTTACCTCAATTCCTGCAACCCCCATTTCTGATTCAGTAGGCCTAGGGCAGAGCCCAGTAATGTGCATTGCTAATAAGTTTCCAGGGGATGTTGAGGCTGCTGGTCCAGAGATCATACTTTGAGAACCATTGGTTTAATCTATCCTATTGGGCAAAGTTACAAAATCTTACCAGATTCTTATAGTTCCATCTCAAAGGCATCAAGACCTTTTCCCTGATATCTGAATACATACCCATTCTTGAGCAAATCCCATCTAGTGAGATGGTGTCAAATATGACATGGTTGATATAAATGTTATTTATTGGGTGTCTACTTAATTGCCAGGATCATATGGTAACTGTGGAGTAGGTGAGGACGATGAGATTCAGAAGTTATATTATTTTTAGGAAAAGCCCATGGGCTTTTAGCCCCGATAAAGTGTAAAATGTGATAACTGCTGTTTGTAGAGTTGATTAAGCATGGTTTATGTTCCAAACCTGGGTGTCAGCCTGAGACCCAGCTCCTTGAATCCACACCCAACTCTTCCACTTGATAACATTCAAGAAGTATATGGCTAATCCTGTGCTGGATATAGTATAAAACATGTTCTTTTCTTTAAAAAGCTCACATAGTAGTTGAGAAAGTGATATAGGGGCATACTTAAAAGGACAACTAGTTATTCTTAGTACTAACTAATAAGTACCCTTGAATCTTAAACATTCCATAGGTTTATCTTGTTGGCTGCAAAACAAACATAAAAATATGTGCTTAATATTTAAAAATTTTGGAAATGTACAGAAGAAAATTTATCATAATTATGTGTCTACTCTTCACATTTTGGTACATTTTCTTAGTCTTTATGCATATTTACATAGCTGAATGCATATAGTATATGTAACTTGATATCCTACTTTATTTACTTAACATACTAGCATCAGTGTTTTCCCATATTAACTTTACATAATTTTGTAAGAAATGTTTCTTTGTATTTAATAATGGTAATATTTCAGAAATGTCACAACATCACAGACTTTCATGAATCAAGTTTGGCTTGACATGGTCTTTTAAGGATCCCAGCTTACCACAACTTTCTTATCGTAGGCACTTGAGTTTTATTAGATTACAAAAGATAGATTTAGTGGTGATAGTAATAGTTGAACTATTCTAAAAAACAATTAGTTGTGACAACAGAAGAAACAAAAGGAAAATAATTGTGAAGATACATAGCCTTTCGAGCTTATTCTGCCTTGCAAATTCAGATCCTTGGTTTGACTTACCTGTCACCCCTATGTGGCATCAAGTATTTATATATCCCTTGTCCTCACAGTTTTCAGCAAATTCCATGTTTCTTCACTGGAAGTCCTGGGAATAGCCAAGAAAATATTGAAAATGAAATGAGGAAGTACTCTTCCTATTGGGTATTAACTTTTTTTATAAAGCTAAAAGTAATTAAAATAGTGTGGTAATAACAGTGGAAAATTTCCAGAAATGGATCCAATGTGTAAGAATCACTAAGCTTAATCATTTTTAGCTTTTGATACAAAGTGAGAGATGTGCAATTAACTGTTCCTTTTACTTGAATACTTAGAGGCCCTTGTAAGTTTATTAATTGGCCTAATTTCAGTATTATTGTGTCTCAGGGAACAGAGAGGCCTGAGGAGAGGGAGAGATATGGTAGAACAGCCAGTCAGTGGAGCAGTCAGAACACATTTTTTTTTCCATTAAATTTGCCATCTTGTATGGGCATGGTTCATGGCACCCCAAAATAATGACAATAGTAATAACAATGATCACTGATCACAGATCATCATAACAAATATAATAATGATGAAAAGGTTTGAAATATTGCAAGAATTACCAAAATGTGACACAGTGACATGAAGTGAGCAAATGCTGTTGGAAAAATGAAAAAACCAGTAGACTTGGTCAATGCAGGGTTGCCACAAACCTTCAGTTAAAAAAGCAGTATCTGCAAAGCACAGTAAAATAAGGTATGCCCCTGTGCATAGGCTCAATTTTGAGGTAAAGATCAGAGAAATCAAGTAACTTGTTCTGGGCGTTATTGAAGATGAACAGAATAGCTGTCTTAAATCTTTCCCTTTTCACTGGTTCCTCCTATATGTATATTTTAAAAGAACAAGCTTGAGAGAGCAAGAACATACTTTTTTTTTGGTCAGTGTAGCTAAAGGTTTGTCTATTTTTGTTGATATCTTCAAAGAAACAAATTTGGTTTAGCTGATTCTGTTTTTCTATTTTGTTTCATTTATCTCTGCTCCAGTTTTACTGTTTCCTTCTTTATGTTTGCTTTGGGTTTAGTTTGCTGCTGTTTTTCTAGTTCCCTAAAGTAGACTGTTAGGTTACTGATTTGAGATCTTTCTTTTTTAAATGTAGGCAATTAACAGCTGTAAATTTTCCTTTAAGCACTGCTTTATCCCATAAATGTATCCCATGAGTTTTGATATGAAGTGTTTTCATTTTCATTCATCTTAAGAAATTTTCTAATTTCCCTTTTGATTTCTTCTTTTACCCATTGGTTGTTAACAGTATATTGTTTAATTTCCATGTGTTCGTGAATTTTCCAGATTTCCTTCTGTTACGGATTTCTAATTTCTTTCTGTTGTTGGATATGATACTTTGTATGATTTTATTCTTTTTTAGAAGTTTCTTAAAGTTTGTTTTGTGGCCTAACATATGGTCTATATGGGAGACTGTTTTGTATGTACTTGAGAAGAATGTATATTCTGTTGTGGGGTGGATTGTTCTATATATATGTATGTATCTGTTAGGTCTAGTTGATTTAATGTTCAAGTCTTAGTTTTCTTGTTTTTTGTCTAGTTATTAATGTTTTCCCTGTGTATTACAACTGACATCTTCATTAATGAAAAGTTAGTTCAAATTAATACCAACTTAGTTTTAAGAGTAGACAAAAACTTTCCTCCTATATAGCACTTTCCTCCCACTGTATGTTGTTGCCACAAATTACATCTTTATATATTGTGTGCCCATTCAACATAGATGTAGAATTTACTTTTTTATGTAGTTGTCTTTTAAAACACTCAGAAAAAAAGGAGTTACAAACCAAAAATACATTAATAATGCCTTTTATATTTACCTATGAAATTAACTTACTGGTGTTCTGAATTTCTTCATATGGAGTCAGGTTACTGTGGCGTGTCCTTTCATTTCAGCCTGAAGGACTCCCGTTTAGCGTTTCTTATAGGCAGGTCTACTAGCAACAAGTTCTTTCAGCTTTTATCTGAGAAAGTGTTAATTTCTCCTACATTTATGAAAGATAACTGTGCCAGATATAGAATCTGATTGGCAGTTATTTTCTTTTAGCACTTTGAATATGTCTTCCCACTGCATTCTGGCCTCCATCGTTTCTGATGAAAAATCAGCTGTGAGGATCCCTTGTACATAACAAGTCACATTTCTCCTTCTGCTTTCAAGATTATTCTCGCTATCTTGGCCTTTGACGATTTGATTATAATGTGTCTTTCTGTGGATCTGTGTTGTTTTATCTTGTTGAATTTCATTGAGCTTCTTGGATTTATAGATTCATGTCTTTTGTCAAATTTGATGTTTTGGCCATTATTTCTTTAAATAATCTCTTTGCCCCTTTTTCTGTCTCTTCCCCTTGGACTCCCATTATGTATATGTTGGTATACTTGGTGTAGTCCCACAGATCTCTTAACCTCTGTTTACTTTTTTTTTCCTCTATCTGCTCTTCAGACTGGGTAATCTCAGTTGACCTGTCTTCAGGTTCATTGATTCTTTTTTTTTTCCCACCTTCCAATATTTATTTTCAAATAAATTTGTCAGAATTTTTATAAAAGTGATGCATGTTCAGTGTTGAAAATTAAGAAAATACAAAAAAGTATAAAGAAGAAAATAATAATAATCCTCAACCACCACCATGTAGAAAAAATAACTAACATTGTGTTTCATATGCTGCTCCCCCCCCCCCCATGTAACCTATGGTGAGTATTTTCCCACAGCATTAAATAGCCTTTGAAAATACCATTTTTAAAGTCTTAGCTTCTAAACCACCCTCCTAGTCCTCCATTGTTGCCCTTCTATGTCTGCTTGACTGGTGCCTCCTCTTCTGCTGCCTCTGAGTGTTAGAGTGGCCCAGGGCTCCACCCCAGGCTCTGTGTCTTATCCAGCTATCAATACATTTTGCCTAGGTGATCTGATCCAATTTCATGGTTTTAAGGACCATTGACTCCAAAAATTGTATGTTTTCCTTGAACCTCAAACTTGTATATTTACTGCCTTCTCAGAATCTCTGCTGGATATCAATTGTAATGTATATAAAATCAAACTTTGACCTCACCTCACATTTCTTTCCCCTAGGCTCAGTCCATTCCAGATAACTGGCACCCTTGCTTTCCTGGACAGTGGCAGGCACACTCTTGCTGCAGGGCCTCTGCACAGCTACATCCCCAGTTGTCTCTATGGCTTGCTCCCTTATCTTCTCTAAGTCTTAAGAGCCACCATCTCAGTGAAGTCTTCCCTACCATCCTGTTTTAAAATTAGAACACCTACCGTACTCCCTATTACACTTTTCATTTTTTTCTGTAGCACATATTACCACCTAATGTTATATATATTTAATTAAGTTCATTGATTCATTTTTCTCCCTGCTTACATCTGCTGTTGAACCACTCTAGTGAAATTTTCATTTCTGTTATTGTGCTTTTTCAGCTCCAGAATTTCTATTTGCTTCCTTTTTTATAACCTCTGACTTTTTATTGACATTCTTTGTTTGATGAGACATCATTCTCATGGTTTCCTTTAGTTCTTTTTATATGATTTCATTTAGCTCTTTAAGCATATTTAAAATAGATGATTTAAAATCTTTGCCTACTAAATCCAGTGTCTGGACTTGCTCAGGAATGGTTTCTATTAATTAATTTTTTCTGGTTTTATGGGGATATAATTGAATTAAAGCATTGTGTAACTTAAAGGTATACAACATGATGATTTGATACACTTAATATATTGCAAAGTGATTACCACAGTAGAAGTTTGTGTGATTTGACCAACATCTCCACATTTCCCCCAATCCCCGGTCCCTGGCAACCACCATTCTAACCTCTATTTCTATGTGTTGAGCTTTTTTAGATTCCATGTATAAATGATACCATACAGTAATTGTCTTTCTCTGTCTGATTTATTCACTTATTAGAATGCCCTCAAGGTCCATGCATGTTGTCACATAAGGGGAGATTTCCTTCTTTCTTGTGGCTGAACAATATTTCATTTTGTGTGTGTGTATGTGTATGTACAGCACATCTTCTTTATCCTTTCATCCATAGACAGACACTTAAGTTGTTTCCATACCTTGGCTAGTGTGAATAACTTTATAGTAAATATGGGAGTGCAGATATCTCTTTGTCCTGATTTCCTTTCTTTTGGATAGATAGCCAGAACTGGGATTGCTGGATCATATAATAGTTCCTTTTTTGAGGCACCTCCATACTGTTTGTCTTCTGTAGTGGCTATACCAATTTATATTCCCACCAACAGCGCACAAGGGTCCCCTTTTCTCCAAATACTCACCAATACTTGTTATCTCTTGTCTTCTTGAAAATGGCCATTCTATCAGGTGTGAAGTGATATATCATTGTGGCTATGATTCGCATTTCCCTGATGTCTAGTGATACTGAGAACCATTTCATGTAACTGTTGGCCATTTGTATATTGTCTTTGGAAAAATGTCTATTCAGTTCCTCTGCCCATTTTAAAATCAGATGGTTGGCTTTTGTTATTGTTATTCAGTTATATCAACATGAGTTCTTTATATTTTGGATAGTAATTTCTTATAAGATATAATGGTTTGCAGATATTTTCTCCTATTTTGCAGGTCGTCTTTTCATTTTGTTGATTGTTTCTTTTGCTGTGCAGAAGTGTTTTAGTTTGATGCAGTTTGCCTTTGTTGCTTTTGGTGTCATGTCCAAAGAATTGTCACCAAGACCAATGTTGGGGTGCTTTTACCCTGTGTTTTCTTTTAGGAGCTTTATGGTTTCAGGTCTTACGTTGAAGTCTTTAATTTAGGTTAATTTTTTTTTTTTTTGCGGTACACGGTCCTCTCACTGCTGTGGCCTCTCCTGTTGAGGAGCACAGGCTCCAGACGTGCAGGCTCAGCGGCCATGGCTCACGGGCCCAGCCTCTCCGCGGCATGTGGGATCTTCCCGGACCAGGGCACGAACCCGTGTCCCCTGCATCGGCAGGCGGACTCTCAACCACTGCTCCACCAGGGAAGCCCCAAATTTAGGTTAATTTTTTGAATGGTATAAGATAGGGGGTCAAATTTCATTTTTCTGTGTGTTATCCAGAAAACTGGTTATCCAGTTTTCCCAGCACCATTTATTGAAGAGAGTATATTTTCCCCATTAATTATTGTCTCCCTTTCAAATATTAGTTGACTATGTGAAGATTTACTTCTGGGCTCTTGATTATGTTCTGTTGGTCTGTGTGTGTTTTTAATATGCTAATACCATACTGTTTTGATTACTATAGCTTTGTAATGATGTTTGAAATCAGGAAGTATGATACCTGTAGCTTTGTTCTTTCTCAGGATTGCTTTAGTTATTTGGGGTCTTCTTGGTTCCATATAAATTTAAGGATTGTTTTTCCTATTTCTGGGGAAAATGTCATTGAAATTTTGATAGTAATTAAAATCTGTAGATTGCTTTTGGTACTGTGGACATTTTGACAGTATTAATTCTTCCAATCCATGAACATAGGATGTTTGTGTCTTCTTTAATGCCTTTCATCAGTGTTTTATAGTTTTCAGTGTACAGATTTTTACCTCCTTGGTAAAATTTATTTCTAAGTATTATACTGTTTTTTATGCTATTGTAAATGGGAATGTTTTATTTCTTTTTCAGATAGTGTATGGAGATGTGACTGATTTCTGTATGTTGATTTTGTATCCTGCAACTTTACTGAATTTAATTCTAACAGTTTTTTGGTGGAGCCTTGAGGGTTTTCTATATATAAGATCATATCATTTGCAAATGGAAATAGTTTTACTTCTTCCTTTCTGAATTGTATGCCTTTTATTTCTTTTTCTTGCCTAATTGGCTCTGGCTAGTATTTCCAATACTGTGTTGAATAGGAATGGTTAGAGTGGGCACCCTTGTCTTGTTCCTGATCTTAGAGGGAAAGGGCTCACCCTTTCATCCTTGAGTATGCTGTTAGCTGTGGGCTTGTCATATGTGGCCTTTATCATGTTGAGGTATGTTCCTTCTATACCCCATTTTTGAGTTTTTATTATGAAAGGATGTTGAATTTTGTCATTGCCTTTTCTGCAGCATTTGAGATGATCATGTGATTTTTGTCTTTCATTCTCTTAATGTGGTATCACACTTACTGATTTGCATGTGTTGAAACATCTTTGCATCCCAGGGATAAATCCCACTTAAATCGTGGTGTATGTTCCTTTTAATATGCTGTTGAACTTGGTTTGCTGGTAATTTGCTGAGGACTTTTGCAAGTTTGTTCATCAGGGATACTGGCCTGTAGTTTTCTGTTCTTGTAGTGTCCTTATCTGGCTTTGTTATCAGGGTAATTTTGGCCAAACAATGGTAACTTTTCAAGCAATGAGTTTGGAAGTGTTCCTTCCTCTTCAATTTTTTGGTAAAAGTTTGAGAAGGATTGGTTATTCTTTAAATGTTTGGAGAAATTCACCAAGGAAACCATTTGGTCCTGGAATTTTCTTTTTGGGGTATTTTTTGATTACTGATTCAGTCTGCTTACTCATTATTGGTATATTCATATTTTCTATTTCTCCATGATTTTGTTTTGTTAGATTATATATTTCTAGGAATTTATCCAATTCTTCTAGGTTATCCAATTTGTTGACAGTTTGTTCATAGTAGTCTCTTGATGATCCTTTGTATCTGTGGTATCAGTTATAATGTCTCTTCTTTTGTTTCTCATTTTATTTATTTGAGTCTTCAGCCTTTTTTTCTCAGTGTAGCTAAAGTTTTGTCTATTTTGTTGAGTAGTTTTTTTTTTAAAAGAGCTCTTATTTTCATCTTTTCTGTGTTTTTTCTAGTCTCATTCATTTCTGTTCTGATCTTTGTTATTTCCTTTCTTCTGCTAACTTTAGGCTTAGTTTATTCTTCTTTTTCAAGTTTCAAGTTGAGGTATAAAATTAGGTTTATTTGAGATCTTGTTTCTTAATGTAGGCATTTATTCCTATAAACTTCCCTCTTAGAACTGCTTTTAGTGCATCTCATTCGTTTTCATGTGTTTTGTTTTCATTTTCATTTGTCTCAAGATGTTTTTAATTTGCCTTTTGATTTCTTTTGACCCATTGGTTGTTCAGTAGTGTATTGTTTAATTTCCACATCTTTGTGAATTTTTCCAGTTTTCTTCCTGTTACTGATTTCCAGTTTCATACTATTGGGGTCCAGAAAGATACTTGGTATGATTTCTGTCTTAAATTTGCTAAGACTTGTCTTGTGACCTATCATATAATCTATGTAGGCAATGTTCCATGTGGGTTTGAGAAGAGTGTGTATTCTGCTGTTAAATAAAATGTTATACATATGCCTGCTAGGTCCATTGGTCTAAAGTATAGTTCAAATCCAATGTTTCCTTCTTGATTTTTCTCTCAGTACAATCTAGCCATTGTTGAAAGTGAGATGTTGACATCTCCTACTATTATTGTATTCTCTGTTTCTCCCTTCATATCTATTAGTATTTGCTTAATACATTTAGATGCTCCAACATTATGTCCATATAATTTACAATTGTTATATCCTCTTTGAATTGACCCCTTGATCATTCTATAATGACCTTAATTGTCTCCCATTACAGGTTATGAGTTAAAGCCTGTTTTTTCTGATATAAGTAGCTATCCCTGCTCTTTTGGTTTCCACTTGTGTAAAATATCTTTTTCCATCCCTTTACTTTGAGCCTATGTGTGTCCTTAAAGCCGAGGTGAGTCTTGTAGGTAGCATATAGTTGGGTCTTGTTTTTTTTTCCATCCAGCTACTCTATGCCTTTTGATTAGAAAATCAGTCCATCTACATTTGGAGTAATTATTGATAGGCAGGGACTTAGTAATGCCATCTTACTAGTTCTTTTTTTGTTGTTTTGTATTTCCCTTGTCCCTTTCTTCTCTTGCTGCCTTTCTTTGTGAATGATGGTTTTTCATAGTAGTATGCTTTCATCCCCTACTGTTCGTCTTTTGTTGTTTTGTACTTCCCTTGTCCCTTTCTCCTCTTGCTGCCTTTCTTTGTGAATGATGTTTTTCATAGTAGTATGCTTTCATCCCCTACTGTTCATCTTTTGTGTATCTAATCTAGGTTTTTGCTTTGTGGTTACCATGAACCTTACATAAAACATAGATATAATAGTTTTGGGACTTCCCCTGGTAGTGCAGTAGTTAAGAATCCACCTGCCAATGCAGGGGACACGGGTTCGACCCCTGGTCCAGGAAGATCCCACATGCCGCAGAGCAACTAAGCCCGTGTGCCACAACTACTGAGCCTGCACTCTAGAGCCTGCAAGCCACAACTACTGAGCCCACGTGCCACAACTACTGAAGCCCACGTGCCTAGAGCCCATGCTCCTCAACAAGAGAAGCCACCACAGTGAGAAGCCCACGCACCGCAACGAAGAGTAGCCCCCACTCACTGCAACTAGAGAAAGCCCGAGCGCAGCAGCAAAGACCCAATGCAGCCAAAAATAAATAAATAAATTTATTTTTTAGAAAAAGATATAATCATTTTATTTTAACACTGATAACAACTTAACTTTGCATCTGAAAAACTTTACTCTTTTATTCCCGTTCCATTTTATGTTTTTGATGTCACAGTTTACCTCTTTTTATATTGTGTATTCATTAACATTATTTTAGCTCTTATTTTTAAAAATTTTGTCCTTTAACCTTTATCATCCATGGATGATTGTTTAAGACAGTGTTCTCCTCGGGCTCTCAAACAGCTGCTGAGAGTGGCTACAGCTGGTTCACAGGCCACTGCAGGGTCCACAGCTGGGACTGAGGTCTGTATGCCTCCTCCCAGGTCCCTTTGCATATGAGGCTGGTTTCCACCGCTCCCATAAAGGCACTTTTCTCCATGAATGGATGCCAAATTATTGCAGGGGTGGGGGGTGCAGTGAGAGACATCTTATTTGGCCATCTTGCTGGCATCACTCCTTATGTTGCTATAATGGGCATTTTGGATGTTATATGTGGCAACTCTGGAAATCAGATTCTCACCCCTCCCCAGGGTTTGTTGTTATGATTTGTCGTTGTTTGTTTAGACTTTTCTGAACTGACTTTGTAATTCTTTGTTTTGTGTGGTCATTGAGGTCTCTATTCTATTAGCTTAGTGGTCAGCTAGTGATTTGCTTTAAACTCCTGGAACCGAAATATCTCCGTCTTTGCCGGTGGGGTCTGTGTGTATGTTGGTATCTTCAACGTGAATACTCACTGTCTTCAGTACTCAGCCAGGAAGTTTACAACTCTGACTTAGCCTTCACTTCTGGCTTGCATAGAGCCTGATGTCAGCCAGAGATGTGGGAACTTAGTGCTTTCTCAGGTCTTTTCTGAGAATGTGCCCAACCTTGGGCATACATGTGGCCTTCTAGATTCCCAGGAGTGTGTGGAAAGGGCTTTTCAAAGCCCTTATTCCCTAAAGCATTGCACGGCCCAGCCTTTCTTCCCAAGCTTTTCAGTTTGTCTGTTATTTACCCCAGTTGTATGCCTCTCCCAGGGGACTAATGCACTTACTCTTGAATGTTTTCAACAAGTGCCCACCCCACGCCTGGGAGAGTTCAGAATTAGGCAAAAATGATGGATATCTCAAACGCTGTTGAAAATGCAGGCTAGTTTTTAAGCAAGATTGTATGGCTGAGGTTTTGGATTTGGAAGTCAATAATAGTGTACAGTTGAGCCATTCTCCCCTATTACCTTAAGGGCTAGTACTTGTTGATGAGTTTTTTAGACTTTGTGGTGGCAGAGTACAGTAGTAGTAAGCAATGCAGAATCTTCTACTTTGCACTTTGGCTCATGTCAAAAAGTAAGAAACTGGAGAGCATGTAATTCCACCCTATGTGAGAGGTGAGCAGGCTGAGCATGGAAAGCACAGTACAGTACTGAAGACCCAATGGATCAAGACTGACCTTTCAGCAAGCCTGACTGCAGGCATATAAAATACATTTGCTTGCAGGAGCTGTTCATGTTCTCAGTAGCATCCTCACAGAATAATGAAATTGATCTCATTGGAGAAATCACCTTTAGGCAGACCATCTTGCCTTGAGTCTTACTGAAGTTCTTGCTTCTCTTTGCTCCCTCTTTTTGTTTGACTTTAACATTGGATGTCTTCTCAACACTGTGTTCCAGGCAGCCACATACTCATAAATATTTTATACACAAAGCTACCTTAGGCACTGTTTTAACACTGTCTTTTCTCTTTTTCCAAGAGCTGGGGTGGAAAGGAGAATGGCTTTGGACTTGCAGAATGTTGCAGAGACTTGCATATGATGGTAAGTGACTCTTTGGGATATGGGTGTCTTTTGACAGAGCTGTGCGTGATCTCTTTTTGAGCCTTACTTTACAATGAATATATGGTATTTAAAGTTGCCACTTCACATCAGGACTTTTGAGGAACCTGAGATCAATTGAGATATAGCATAGCTTTTCTAGAAATGCTTGGGCTCTCAATGTACTGGTGGTAAATGAAGAATCTCAGAAACAAAGTATATGATCATACCCATCTCTTGAGTAAGAAACTGCGTTTGGTGAGTCAGTTTGAAAGTGATGAAAAATCCCAGAAAGTACACTTCCTTGTACTTTTTCACTGGAACTATCAGAACTCTGGGCAGTCTGGCATGATTTAAGAATGGCTGCTTGGAGAACAGTTCTGCCATTTTGGTTATTGAGAACTTGTAGTGTTCTGTGTGTTTTCCATGTTTACCCCTCATGCCTGTCCTGCTCATACCTTTAACCCATGTTTAGACTATGAACTCAGGCCATCCTCCCCTCTGCTTTGATACGTTGCTGTAGAACCACAAAGCACAACTGGATTATTATGATACAATTCCATGCCAAGAAGCAGCTGTATTTTCCAACAGATGTACTGCTTCTTTTATCAATTTGTCATGTATAGGACAAATGGCTGCAGTGAAATTTAGTATATTCATCTTAACAAGCCTTTTTACCCCTAGGAGAATGGTTCTTTTTCTGGTCACAGAAAACTACAAATAGAACAAATTACTTTCCCACCTTAGCTGGTATACTTTCTTTAGTGTACATTATATGAGTGGATATTGGGTAATATGAGAGGTGAATGTTGTCTGTTTTAATAATCAAAGCTATATAAATCTTAAAGGGTATTCAGTTTGGAATTCTAATTCTGAGAAAATTATTTTTCACCTTAAAGTTTAGTTGATTAATTCTGAGACTCCTTATGTATATCAAGCTTGTTCTTGGCCACTTGAGCAAAACAGTATGATATACTCTACTAGGCTTGCGTGATGTCTGTTACCCATCTTGGTCTCAGCCTATATTAAGAAATCATGCATTCTTTTATTTATTGATATTTGGCATGTCATAGGACTTTGAAAACTTTGTGTGCTTTGAAAGGAAGCAATACATATACATGTTAAAAAATTCTAAGAGTATAAAGGGGTATACAATAATTCTCCATAGCCAGAGGCAACCACTGCTACCGGTTTCTTTCAAAGATACGCTTTAATGGGCATGCTCTTGCAGTCTTACTTTGTTTTTCATGTTGCTTTTCTAGAGTTAAATAGGATTTGTTGTCAGGGTCTGGTTTATATTGACTTGGTATCTACCTGTGCAGAAAAGCAGTTGGATATCATGAGAAATGATGTAGGATGGTATGGAAAGGAGTATTTAAAGAATTATGAAGGTAGGCCCATGAGGCATAGTTTGAATAAAATATTTCAAAAGGTGATTATATTCACTGAGATTTCCATAAGAGTGTTCTTTTCCATTCTTGAACTGGTACCTAGACCCTTGTATTTGTCCTTCATCCTTGGATTCTTATTAATTATTGGGGGCAGACTTGTCTCTCTTTTTCCTCTTGAGAATAGCTGCAGTCAAAATTGATCTCTTGAAAGAAAGAACAACTGATAACTTGAGTTATCAAGTAAGGAATATGAAAACTTTTAGAGCTCTGGGCTCCACCCTCCTGATTCTGTGTTGTTACAAGACATCTGAGCTCTGCTAAAACAAGGAGTGAAGGCACTGTAGCTGCTGACGACACTGCTCATTCTGCTGTCACACTGAGTTGGACAAGTGGCTAAGTCCGAGGGAAGATTTAAGAGAAGATGGTATCTCATTCTTTCATGTGCTTTATACACAGAAATACCCACCCAGTGCAACTACACTACACTTTGAATTCTATGCAGACCCTGGGGCCGAGGTCAAAATCGAGAGAAGGGTGAGTCTCATTCACACTTGTTCTAATAAAGTCAGTAATCCGTAGCTGGGGTCAACTTTTCTAGGACTCCTCAGTAAAAAGAGGGAATGATGTTGAGCTACGTTGCTGCCCTTCCAAGCTAAATATATCCAGCAGCTTCTCAGGAATAAGTGTTCATTGTTTGCCCAGCTCTGATAGGTTTGAATCTTACTTACGTTGGAACTGCCAAAAGACAGGACTCTGTTTATGTGGCACTGTTAGGACTGGTGTATTTTTCTCAGTCTCAGTGGAGAATTCCACTGTTCAGTATAATAGTCTAGGTAGTGATCGGCTGAACTTTCTCTACTTAAGCCAGCCTGCAAGAAGTCTATGTATTGCTTACAAGGTCCTGCTTCAATTATCTGGACATTGCATATTCTTTGAGGAGATAGCAAAATTCACTTTGGTTTAGAAGTGGCCTAGTGAACAAGATCTTTCTTTTTTCCTTTCTACTTAAAATATATAATAATAATAAATAATCTTTCTAGATTATTGGTGCCTTGAGAACAGCTCTAATGCATATTTAGAAAGAAACCATTTACATGGATTCACTCTACTGTGAATACAGAGGCTGTAGGTATTAAGTCAATACAGGTTAAAAAGGGATAAGGAAGAACATGAAATGTATCTGGCTATGTCCGTTATATATTTAATCTACTGGTTTCAAAGAAGCTTTGCTGAAAATATATAAAATGAACATTTGGGGGGATTCTAAAGAATATTTTGATTTTTGAGAGCATTCAGTTGAGACTTCAACCTAGGGGGTGACATCTTGTTTTTCAGATAGCTCTTGCAGTCCTATGGCAGGGGGAAGCTAAGGTATACAGTGACTCCTAACAACTCTCCTATCTTTTTAATTTCAGACATCTAGTAACACACTACATTATATTCACATAGAGCAACTTGACAAGGTAAGAGGAATCTTTGACTATGGGTTAGTTCTTAACATTTGGTTCACTTTTTGTTCCTAACAGTTTTTTTTCTAATGTAGATTTCAGAAAGCCCTTCTGAAATCATGGAATCTCTTACCAAAATGTACAGCATTCCTAAGGATAAGCAGGTATGATATGTCTTAAAAATATCTAAAGGGTGTGGTTGTTATCCATATAGATCAGTGATATGTGCTGGGGCTGGGATATAGCATAGCAGAAAGAATGGAGTCAGATAGTGGGCAAATTAGCCTCCGTGGGCCTTAGTTTCCTCATCTTTTATGAGGCCAGTACTTAAACTGACTTCCTAGGTCCTGGTGAGACTTTGAGGAAAACAGAAGCAGCCTTATTCACCATGAATATCTAATAAGTGGTGGTAGCTCAACACTTTGGATACCAAAGAAGAAAACGTTTAGTTGTGTTATTTTTTTCTGCTCATTGTAATGGTGATCAAATATTTGATTTGATTGATAACAATCAGAACTCTTGCCAAATGTCAAGTAGCCCAGTGAGTAAGATTTAGCCCTTCCTCAGAAAGTATAGTCACCTTTTCCATTGGTTTCCTAATTTAGGTCTTATGTCTCTACAGATGCTGTTATTTACACACATACGGCTGGCCCATGGCTTTTCTAATCACAGGAAGCGATTGCAAGCTGTTCAGGCCAGGCTGCATGCAATATCTATATTAGGTAAGAGAATAACACCCTATAATTAACAGGCCCTGGTTAGGCAGTTTAGACTTGATTTCCTTTGAACTTCATCTGTCTTTGTTGCTATGGGGCTTATTGTAGTTACCTAGGTGGCAAGTTAAATTGTAAAATTGCCAGCATTCCTAGTGTTCACTGTATTCATCATCCTTGGGCTCCTTAATGTTGGATCAGAAGAGGATATGATTGACATATATCACATAGGTTTAGTCTTTATTTGGGTGGGGGGTTTTTGTTTTGGTTTTCTTAATGAGTGTTCAGATAGTCGTCTTCCTCTGGGCCCTATTTTTCCTCTTGCCATTTCATCTTCCTCTTCTTTGGGAGTATAATTTTGAAATTCATTAAATAGTACTGTGCATTTTACTTTTAACTGTAGGGTGGTATAGTGGAAAGCACACTGGTTTTGAAATCAGTCCTGGGCTTTCGCCCTGACTGCAGTTTATTAGGCACCTGTTTATCCTTTTGGCCTCAGCTTCCTCATTTAATAAGTATTTTGTAAGCTGATCTGAGGATTAAATGAAAACCTGTAAAGTACCTAGCACAGGCCAGGCACATAGGTATAAAATGGTAGCTCCTGTTAATATTACCATCCTTCATTATGTAATTACTTGTTTTTCTACTCTTTAAAACTATGAGTTCCTTGAAATGAAATTCCTACTATTCTGTTTGTATTCATACCTAGCATAACTTCTGGTATGTTAGTGGGTACCCAGGAAATGTTTGTTGAAAACTGAATGTGCTCAGATCCCATTAGTTTGCACTTCAGGAGACTGTTCAGTATTACCTTTGTGTGGGATTTATTGGAAGTAGATTACATGCATTCTCTCAAGTTTTACTACAGTGTCATACAAGTTTCTGATTTAGTCTGCAGTAGTCCATAAATCCTGTTCTTTACAGTTTGTATAAGTGTTTCTAGTGTAAAACAGAAACACATGAAGAGACTAAAATGGAAGTCCAGGGTGTAATAGAGTTATCAAGTAGTGATGTTATAAAATATTAATTCTTCATTCTCTTTTGATTCCTGAAAATCTTTGCCCAAGACAATATCATTAATCGGAGAATCTGTCAGTTTGGTGGGTATTTAGAGCTTATCACTGTGTTTGATCCAGTCCTCTAGAATTCAGTGATTCTGCCCTCCATTGCTGGTGGGAAGGGAGTCCTTCCCCAGAACCAGTAGGTGCCAAAAGGTTTGTCATTGGGCAGTGGCTTGACCACTGCCTTCTTGCCTAAAGTGTTTATTTCTCCTTTTGCAGTGTATTCCAACGCCTTGCAGGAGTCCGCAAACAGTATCTTGTATAATGGGTTGATAGAAGAGTTGGTAGATGTCCTTCAAATAACAGATAAGCAGCTTATGGTAAGTATTTATTAATATTTTCCTGTGTATATCAGGCTCATATGTATTTATCTGGTTTTTGGTTTTTCCCAGAGGTTAAAATGAACCCCAAGAGGGAAGCTTAGCCCTTTCCTCTTTGGATATTTCGCTGCAAATTTAACAAACGCAGGATTTTCAATGTTATTCTCAACAGACCTCCATCTATTCCAAGCAATTACCAGTAGAATAACTTAAATTTTAGAGTGGGTATTAGCAACTTGGTTCAGTCATCTACTTCTTATTTAACACATCCCATGTTTACTTTCTGTTTTCAAAGGAGATTAAAGCTGCTTCTTTACGAACATTAACATCAATTGTCCACCTGGAGAGAACTCCCAAGCTCAGCAGTATTATTGACTGTACTGGAACTGCCTCCTACCATGGATTTTTGCCTGTACTTGTGCGGAACTGTATCCAGGCCATGATTGGTAAAGTTTTGGTGGTTATTGTCCTAGCCACCAAGAGGAACCCTACCCTTTGCTTTGTCTGCCTTTGTTTAGCATCCTGCCAACTTAACATCAAATTCTGAGCTTGTTCTTTCTCTCCCTCTCTCCACTTCCCTTGTAGATCCTTCCATGGATCCATACCCTCACCAGTTTGCCACTGCTCTCTTCTCTTTTTTATATCATCTGGCCAGCTACGATGCTGGTGGCGAAGCCTTGGTCTCCTGTGGAATGATGGAAGCCTTATTGAAGGTGCTCTACTTATTTTAAAAAATACATTTGTGGGGAAATCAACTAAGAGGGTACAGAGTTGTGAATGGTTTGCAGTGAGAACAGTTAGCATAAGAAAGCTTAACCCAGAAAATGTTATACTTAATTTCTCAGGTTTGGCCTTCTAGTTATCTCATTAACAACTTTTAAGAGCAGCTATTTCCATTATTAAGAATTGCTCATAGTCCAGCATGATGTGATAGGAGGCCCTGGGTACTGATTAAGATATTGCCACATCTTATCGTGACCTTAGGCATGATAGGCTTTGCCATGTGCTGGGCACTGGGCACCAGCTCTTTTCTCCCTGAATATTTTATTTAATCCTGAAAGGTAATTTATGTCCCTATCACCTCAGGAGGTTGAGTCTCAGAAGTGATAGAGCTATCATTTGGCAAGCACCAAAAATCAAACATATATTTTTTTCCTTCTATACCATGTTGCCTCTCTGAAACCCTAGACTGCATGTTTCCAGAAGAGCACATTATTTACAGCTTTGTGTCTTTTCATTTGATTGGTTTTACCTTTTTCTCTCCCTAATAGGTCATAAAGTTTCTTGGTGATGAACAGGACCAGATAACATTTGTCACCAGAGCTGTCAGAGTGGTTGACCTCATCACCAATCTGGACATGGCAGCTTTTCAATCCCATAGTGGACTTTCTATCTTCATTTATAGACTTGAGGTATACAAGGAGCACTTCGGAGCACTTTGCATATACTTGTATGTAGTGAGAGCTGAGCCTAGGAACTATCCTTATAACCCTAAAGAGCCATTTTATCCCTCTATTGTTTTTAGAAACCAGTTCTGTAATCTGCCTGTGATATTCTTTTGTTATAAATATTTTTAATCTCCGTTATTTATGTAGGATTATCTTACTGTTTTCCCCTTGATCGTAGCATGAAGTGGATTTGTGCCGAAAAGAATGTCCTTTTGTGATCAAGCCAAAGATCCAGAGACCCAGTACTACACAAGAAGGAGAAGAAATGGAAACTGATATGGATGGTAATTAACAGTTACTATAAGTATTGGTTCATTATCTTCTTTTTCCCAATAAAGTGTGAGCTCCGTGAGATCAGGTTACTGTTTTGTTCACTGCTGTAATCTCCAGTAGTGCCTGATATGTATATCATAAGTGTTTAAATATGTGTTAGGGAAAGATAAGGAGAATGTAGACACTAAAATGGGACCCTGTGAAACTACCTGGCCATTTTGAGAAGGAAAGGGAGAGGTGAAAAAGTTGTTGGGTAGGGAACAAGTTTTAAATCATAAAATCTGAAAGATAGAAGACAAGGTATTCTTAATCTTGGGGTGCATCAGGTAAGTCCATTTTTAAAACTTCCCCCAGTTCGTAGCTCTTAATAGTACCAAAAATAAAAAACTTCCACAAAACAGCTTTCTTAGAATTTAATCTTATCTTGACCCAGGATGTCATTACATATATCTGTTATCATGCTAATAATAAAGGTATTAGAATTTTTATAATGCTTTCATTCTTTACACTAAATATACCTAAGTTTTCATTCCTTTTTTTCCCGAACACAATTAACTATGTGCATTGCTGCCCCTAGAAGACCCTTTACCCAATTTCTATCTCTAGTCTACAGTGGGTGACTTGGCATTTGAGGTAATGGGTGTGGTCATGTGGTCCTGAGTGCTGATTAAAATGTGACATCTCCTAAATGTGGTGGTGTAGAAGACAATTTAAAGACTCACTGTTCACTATAAATCAGTGGTTGTCAAACTTTAGTAAGCATAAGAATAAATTAAAGTGCTTGCTAAAATAAAGATTTAGTGCAATGCTTGATTTAGTAAGTAAGACCAGGAAATCTACATTTTTAAAAACTAATCTTGGTGATTATGATATACTCGTAGAGAAAATTGTATATTCACTGAAAAGCAGGTTAGAAAACATGAGTTTGTGTTTCCTGTGTATAAGTAGGCACATGTATGTATGTTTGTGTATGTATAAAAAAGATTAGAAGAAAAATCCACAGTTGGTTGAATCCGCAGATGTGGAACCTCGGATATGTAGGGCTGACTATAAAGTTATATGCAGATTTTTGACTATATGGAGGGTTGGGGCCCCAACGTTTGTGTTGTTCAAAGGTCAACTGTATTTTCATTTTGGGTTTCAATTTTCTAATCCTTCTCCATTTTGATATCATTCATCTCACCTTACGGAAAAAAATTGTTCTCAAATAACCTTCTCTTTGGTGGTGCCTTTTATTCTAATTTCTTTATCATAACTTTTACTTTAGTTGCAGATGTGACTATGGAAAGTAGTCCCGGCTCATCCATCCCTATGGAGCACCGGCTGGATGTTGAATTAAGGGCATCAAGTTCCAGCAGCACTAGCATCTCCTCTGGCCCTGGCCCTCGTCCTGGTATGTAGACATAGAGAGACACAGCCGATAACAGTGATTGAATTACTAAACTAGTGAAACAAGGTGCTTTGGGGGAGCTTAAGCAGTACATTTGGAGGTTTGCTTCTTACGACTGTGACTGTTACTTTGCCATTCTGGTATTCATTTTCTCGTATTAACATTTATTTCATAGCATTTTATAATTTTCCAACTATTCATACTTTGATTATTTTATCAAAACATCCATGTTTGAGGGCAGATAATATTCAAAATAGTAACTGAGGATCAGAGTTAATCTTTTTACTTTGTAATTTTTCTTTTTTACTTTAGACTTTTAATTTTAATATAGGTTTTGTGTAGTCCTTGGTGATTTATTTTTTCCAGTTTTAAAGCTTAGGTAAATGTTCTTCCCAACATCCAGAGATTTCACTTCGCGTGTCTGCTAGTGTTGCTATAGTGCATGTGGATCTCCTAAAAATTTGTTTTATGTACCTGCTCATTGTACATAATGGTGAACCAGTATAATCCTCTTTCTCCCTTGCCAGGAGTCCAGTGTATTCCACAACGAGCCGCACTTCTGAAATCCATGTTGAATTTCCTCAAGAAGGCCATTCAAGACCCTGCTTTCTCAGATGGCATACGACATGGTATTTGATTCTAGATACTTTCTGGAGGGGTGTTTGACTCTCTCAAAAATTGGTCCTTCTCATACTTTTTAGGAAAAGGCCATGCCATTTTGAATAGCTTTTAGTCCTTTAGTGTCACTTTTCCTAGACCTAAGGATTGTTCGTTCAACTATTTAATAATGATTCATCTATTTTTTTCCCTTTTCCAGCTTTTGAATCTGTGTTCACTTCCAGCCTGCTACCCCACTCTGTCTCTCAGTGTCTGTATTCTTTTATTCTTTGACCTACTGTTAAAAGGTTATTGCATGGACAAGGAATAAATAATAGAATATTAGGAGGAGACAAGTGGAGGCCATTAAATTGGAATCAACATAGACTTTGCCACCGTGTGGTATATGTAATATATTGATCCATCATCCCCACCCATCAAACTACTACTGGTCTCATCATATTCTTCTTGATGTTTGCTTTTCTCTTAGTGATGGATGGTTCTCTGCCTACCTCTCTGAAACACATCATCAGCAATGCAGAATATTATGGCCCATCACTTTTTCTCCTAGGTAAGTGGAGTTGAATTTGTTCATACCAAGCTGGAATAACCTAGCAGTGTTCTCTGTGTGTTTTATATCCTTGTAGAATTTTACTATCCACATTTGTCCACTGTGTGATTATGTATCTTTCTAGTTGGTGATGAAATAGAGAAAGGTCAGAGTCCAGTTTCAAATAAATATCCATTTGCAGTGTATTGTGTCAGGCAAATGTGATAACTACTACACTACAGAACTCTTTTTTGCAGTGTATTGTGAATCATTTGTAATCAGTAGTATTATTGTACACTTGGATTTTTGTGCTACACTTACATTGCAGGTGTGATAGGAAACATGTCTTTATTCAATGGTTATTCCCTAACCTTGGTCTAAAAAGCCCAATCAGAATGGTTTCCATTCTCAGAATTAAATGTCAGACCTGTAAGCTATAGTATAGAAAATTGTTTCTTACTGTAGAAAATTGTTTTGGAACCTGTGGGTACTTTGTATTTACTTATAGAAAATGTCCTTGCATTTTGACATCACCACTACTTTGAGTATTGCTGTTGTTAAAACCTCATATTTATTAACTGGCATTTATTGAGTGCCATACATATTCAGGACAATACACGAGATATATATGCTTCTAGAATTCTCCTTAAAACTGCAAAGGAATTTAGTGGGAGGTGTAGAAATAGAGAAGGCCTCCTTGTACCAGTAGCACACATATTTTAATACTTTGGGGTGTCTAGAGGGGGAAGTTTTGGCTACTACAGACTCAGATGCTTAACTACCTTGCCAAAGCAATTTAGGGGTTTTTTTGTTTATTAACTTTGTATCCTGTGACTCTGCTAAATGCTTTTTATTTTATTTTATTTTATTTTTTTGTTCCTGAACTCAGAGGGGAAAGCATTCAGTCAGTATTTCACCATTAAGTTTGAGGTTAGCCAAAAAAAAAAGTTTGAGGCTAGCAGAAGATTTTGTGTTGACTGTTTTGTTCCTCTTGATCAGGTTGAGGAAGTGTTCCCTTGTGTTACAGCAACTCCATTTTGACATGGAGAGGCTCCCTCCCAAGGTTAGTTTCAGGTGGAAAAACTCCTGACAGTAGTCCTTTGGTATGATCAAAAAAGGATTTGTTAACACAGTTGGAGAAGTCCCAGGTCAAGGGACAGGGAAGGATGGCTCTCTTTGGGAGAAAGCCCCAGAACAGAGAGAAGCAAGTGCACAGGCCTTTATTTATAAAGGGGAAGTTTAAAAGGCAGCAAGAGGATACATGTGCTTGTGGGTTGGGGTGGGGAGCAGGTGAGCCCTCTCAAGATGATGAAGGAAGCAGTAAATGAGACTTAGAGCATAAAAGCAAACGTCAGTGTAGGTCAAAATTCCTTCTTTAAAGTCTTGATTGATCCCTGGCGTTTGAATTAGCATAACAACCTCCCAGGTTCCCTGTAAATAAACTTGTATTTGAAAGGGACCAGATTTGCAAAGCCAGCCCAAAGTAATTAGTCCGGCAGTTATTTTAGCTCCACAAATAATAGTGTAGAGCCTTTCACCCCAGGCAGAAGGAGATGGCCAGGAAAAGAAATTAATGGGGGGTTGAGAATCTCTTGGAGTATTTTAGTAATATAATTGGCTGTTTTGGTTTGTTATTTTATTTGTTGAACTATTCTGGATATCTTTCCTATATTATTAACCCACATGCAACAGGAGGTCCCCTTCAAGACACAAGCTCCACTTCGAAATACCAGTAGGTAGTTTAATGTAATGTATTATCAATTGTCATAGCAAATAGATTGCTTTGTCCCTCATTAAGGGCTTCTAAGACCTGAGTTGTTTGGTTTATGTGGTCGGCCAGGAGTTATGCCATTATCTGGGTAGCCTCTATGAGATGAATCTGTTACAGAATTAAAAAGACCTAAACACCTTGTGTCTATTACACCAAAGCTGGTGATGAGGCCCAATATAATAGGTAAAAAGATGTCTCAGTGCTCCCTTTTGTAGCCAGTTGATGTTGCAGCCTAGGGGGAGGGCATGAAGGGGAAGTCAATGAGGAAGCACCTGGTGAGGTTGTGGTGTCCTGCTGCAACAATTCCATGCTAAAACCCACCAAATAAAGATTCTGACTCCTTTCATATCCTACCTCTGGCTCTTCTACCCCACTTTTATACCCAGTTGTGTCCCCTTTAACTTCCTCAACTGCCTTTTCTTCTCTCTCACCTCCTGTCTTAGCCTTGCCACATTTTAATCTGTTCAAGTCTGCATATGCTCTGTTCCTAGCCTAGCTGACACTAGTACCAACATGGTTATTGTGGACTCCTTAACTGGAGAGGGTGACAGGTAGTCAGTATGAATATTGAAGACCTCCAGAGCAGCAAGAGTTATTTGTATAAGTGGTTGCGTCTCCTGGGGCACCTGGTAACATTGCTGGAGGTTTAGTGCTCAAGTGACATTCTCTGTTACTATTACAAAAAATGTTGTCCATCAAGTTGAGGAAGAAGGAAATGTGGGGTCGTGATAGGGGAATAATAGAGAGTGAAGTATGAGACTGTCCGATGAGGGGAAATCAGCTCATGGGGCCATGGAGTTGTGATGAGTATAGCAGCAGATATGGGACCAGTTAACATTTGAGGGTGTCAGCATCGAGTCTGGGACTATCAATTATGCTGAAATCATTATCTAGGATGCTGGGTTGATGGGAGTCCTGGCCTAGCCCCAAAACTTCGATGGAAAGTTTTATACATTGGAGAAGTACTTAGAGAAGTGACTGAATATCAGTATTCCTTTGTCCCCAGGAGTTATAATGTAATTTCTTACAGGAAAACTGTGGACTGATTGAATACCCCAAACAAGTGAAGTCACAGCATAGACAAGAAAGGGCCCAAGGAGTTTGGCATTGAGCTGGAGTGGTAGAATCCCAGACCCAGGCCAGCCAAATGAGGCATTGCCAGGCCAACCAGAGTCTGGCATAATATTATGCTAGAATGTTGCATAATATTTTCAACCCTGTGGTCTCTGGGCCTTGGCATGCTAGAGGTGCCTATATATTATAGTGGCCACGGGCATTGTTATCCAGATTATGTAGTGGTTTCTCAGTCAGTATCTCCGTAATAGCATGGATTCAGAGCTAGCATCCTATTTAAGAGTGTTGGTACTGGGAACTAATTTAAGATCTTCCTTTCCTCTTTGGAAGAACCATAAAGTTGTAGACGTGGGGCCAGCCAGGCACCAAGACCTCCATTTCCTGCAAAGAGGGATCTCCAGTTAGTGAACCTTTAAAACTATTGGGTTAGCCAAAAAGTTACTTCAGTTTTTAAGTAAAAATAAAAGACACATTTTTCATTTTCACCAAGAACTTTATTGAACAATGTATTCACCCTTTTGTTCTACTACCTTCTGCCATTTTTCAGGCAACTTCATAATTCCATCTTCCCAAAACATTTTATCTTTTTGAGCAAAGAACTGTTCCAGGTGCCTTTTACGGTCTTCCAGAGAACTGAAATTTTTCCATTAACAGAATTTTGTAAAGACCAAAATAAATCCGAAGGTGCAGTATCTGGTGAATACGGCAGATGAATCAGAACCAGCCAAGCTGTAACAATTTTTGCCTGATCATCAAAGAAACATGCAGTCTTGCATTATCCTGATGGAAGATTATGCATTTTCTGTTGACTAATTCCGGATGCTTTTCGTCGAGTGCTGCTTTCAGTTGGTGTAATTGAGAGCAGTACTTGTTGGAATCAATCGTTTGGTTTTCCTGAAGGAGCTCATAATAGAAGACTCCCTTCCAACCCCACGATATACACAACATCACCTTCTTTGGATGAAGACCGGTCTTTGGTGTGGTTGGTGGTGGTTCATTTCGCTTACCCCACGATCTCTTCCGTTCCACGTTATTGTAAAATGTCTACTTTCATCGCCCGTCACAATTTGTTTAAAAACAGAACATTTTTGTTAGTTTAAGTAGAGAATCGCATGCAGAAATACAGTCAAGAATTGTTTTTTTGCTTAACTTATGTGGAACCCAAGCATCAAAGCGATTCACATAACCAAGCTGGTGCAAGTGAATGTCAGTGCTTGATTTGGATATTTTGAGTGTGTTGGCTATCTCCCGTGTGGTATAACATTGATTGTTCTCAATTAATGTCTCGATTTGATCTCTATCAACTTCAACTGGTCTACCCGACCATGGAGCATTCTCCAGCGAGAAATCTCCAGCATGAAACTTTGCAAACCACTTTTGACACGTTCAATCAGTCACGGCACCTTCTCCATAAACTGCACAAATCTTTTTTTGCATTTCAGTTGCGTTTTTACCTTTCTTGAAATAATAAAGCATAATATGCCGAAAACATTGCTTTTTTTCCTCCCATCTTCAATATTAAAATGGCTACACAAAAATTCACCAATTTTGATAAGGTTTTTTTTTTAATGCATGCTGATAGGACAGCTGTCACAATACAGTCTAACAAAATTGTTTCGAATTAAGTTAAAGACAGCTACGCTACTAGAGCCATCTTAACGGAAGAAAAACTGAACGAACTTTTTTGCCAACCCAATATATTGGGCAAGGTCTTTGGCAGAGACCTTTCTCGTGGCATACAGAATAGTCTGGGAGTGTGAGGGCCCTCAATTTCCAGTGAATCCCAGTCTGTTATCCACTCTCTGTGTAAGTGCCAGTCTATAGATTGCACCAGGATCAAAAAGGGAAGGGGTCTTTAAGTGAGGGGGGATTTTCTTCGGGATCATAGATTCATATATGGGGAATGTCCCCTTTTGTGGCCAGAAAAGGGAATGGAGAGGTCCTCATTGCGTTTCATTAGGATGCCCTATGAATTAAAAGGTTAAGAGTTCAGAATAAAGTGGGCAAAAGAGAGACCCATTTAGGAGACCATTGTCCATTTTGTAAATTTAAGAGAGCATCCTTGAGTAGGCCATTATGTTTCTCTGTTAGCCTGCTGTCTGCTAACAGTAAGACAGATTGGAAGCTCAAGTGATGCCTTGTTTTTACAGCCCATGTCCAGACTGAATGAGCAGTAAAATATGTACCCTCATCAGAGTCAGTGTTACCAGGAAGCCTAAAGGGAACTAACATTTTGTGAGGCTTATAATAATACTACTGTTAGCAGTAGCATGGCAGGAAGGATAAACCAAGATCAGGCCTGTCTTAACAATCAATCTTTGTTGAGGGCATAGCAATTTGCACCCGCATATTGAGGCAGTGGCTTAACAAAATGAATTTGCCAGTCAGAGAAGGGGTGTTCATTCCTTGGTATGGATTTCCATTGGCCATAATGCCAATGACAGGACAGGACACAGAGATCACAATGAGAGGCCATAGTTTGGGCTAAGGCCAGTGTCATGGGGATGCCATGGTGTTTAGCCCATATTTAAGGGTCTGGGGACTGCAGTGACTGGACATCTCATGGACCCACTGAACCAAGGACAGGTAGTAATATCTGAGCTTATTTAAAAAGTGTGAGCAAGTTAGTCAGCTGTGGCATTAAAATGAACTTCTTCTCTGGTGGCCTTAGCATGAGTTGAGACACGAAACTTCAATTGTAATATGCAAAGTATGAGCAGTAATATATCCCCAATGTGGAAGGCCCCATAGGGCATGATCCTGAATGGGATAATTACTTTGAGCCCATTGACCAGAAATAAACAGTGAGGCCATTAGCTACCACCCAGGAATCTATAAACATATGGAAAATGGACATAACCATTATTGAAGTGTGTTCTCCAGTGCCAAAATGACTACAGTCAGCTCTCAAGTTGAGTTGACTCTTAAGTCCCATCCTTTATCAAGAGTGACGCAGTCAAGGGGTGGAAAGCAGCAACTCTCCAGCAGGCTCTATCACGTGTGATTGCCATCCATAATATAAATGAAATCCCCTTTTTACTGGATTTTCTACTCAACAAAGGTATGTCCCTGTGCTTTTATGTCCTATTCCAAGTACCCTAAACAGTCTTGAAAACCAAGGTCACTTGGTTAGGTAAATTATCTGCAGGACAAAAGCCTGAGGCTCTAAATTCTTGGTGCTTTTTTCATATTCTGAATCTTAATTTTCTTACTCCTCTTTTTTTGTAATTGCTATCCTTATATTGTTTTTATCGACATCTAAACTTTTAAAATTTCTTGTTCTATCCTCTGCCAAAATGGACAAAATAAGACCGTTAGCTTGCCTTAACTTCACTTCTTTTTCAGCATTCTCTTTGTTTTCTTTTTAGTAACCCTTGGCTTTCCCTCTCTTCGATGCATTTTTTAATTTTGTTAGAGTACATCTTTGGGTAATTTTTAGGGTGTTATACTTACTTTAAGAAGTTTGTGGACGTTTCTCCACTGTCTTATGTTACATATTGTAAATAACCATGTTGTTAAACTGGTTCTTGTTCCTTTGTAGGTAACTTCATTTTCTCTTTACCCTTGAAGTTCACAAACTTTACCAAGATGTATTTATTTTATAAATTTACTTATTTTTTTGTTTTTTTGTGGGTTTTTTGGCGGGGGGGTTGGTTGGCTGTGTTGGGTCTTCATTGCTGTGTTCAGGCTTTCTCTAGTTGCAGCGAGCGGGAGCTCCTCTTCGTTGTGGTACGCAGGCTTCAGTAGCTGTGGCACACGGGCTTAGTTGCTCCGCGGCATGTGGGGTCTTCCCAGGCCAGGGATGCAACCCGTGTCCCCTGCATTGGCAGGCGGATTCTAAACCACTGCACCACCAGGGAAGTCCCTACCCAAGGACTCTTAACATTGCTGATGGTATTTTTAAATTGCTGAAAGGGCTTTTTAGAAGACATTTTGTCCATTTTGTGTCCATTATTAACCACTGCGCCAACAGGGAAGCCCTACCAGGATGTATTTAGTTCTATTTCTTTTCATTGTTCCCTCGTAGCACTTGGTTAGGCTCTTTTAAAAATCTAAATATTTTTTCCTGCTTCAGGGAAATTCCTTTGGTTCCTTTTAACTTACATGTTCTCTCCTGGAAACCCTATGGTTTAGCTAATTAGACTACCATATTGATCTCATGTCACTTACTTTCTGAGAGAATTTCTTTATAATCTTTCAAGATGCCTATTGCATTATCAAATCTTTAATTCCTTACAAATGTTTTTGATCGCCAACTATTACCTTATTTTTAAGAGACCCTTTGTCTTAGATTATTGCTGTTTTATGGGTTTTGTGGTTTCTAGAATTTGAATTTTTTTTTTTTTGCGGTACGCGGGCCTCTCACTGCTGCGGCCTCTCTCGTTGCGGAGCACAGGTTCCAGACGCGCAGGCTCAGCGGCCATGGCTAACGGGCCCAGCCGCTCCGCGGCATGTGGGATCCTCCCAGACCGGGGCACGAACCCGCGTCCCCTGCATCGGCAGGCGGACTCTCAACCACTGCGCCACCAGGGAAGCCCTAGAATTTGATTTTAATCATAAATTTTTTAAGAGTTATTTCTTTTAGGAGTTAGTTGCTTGGTTCCATCTGGAACTAATTGGTTTTAGTGTGTTCATTCGAATTCTTAATCATCTGTTAATTCTAAAAGAGGGCTTAAACTGTCCCCGTTGCACAGTAGCATTATGACATAGCATTATATTAAATAGTTAGACCTCCTTAAAATAACAGACTTGATGTCTTAGTAACCTCTAATAGAACACTAATTTTAGTTTATGAATACTCAATTTTAATAGCTCCTTAGAATTTAGACATTTGTACGAATGGAAGTCTATTGAAGGGTCTATCATACACCAATAGAAACCCAAAAAAAAGGACTTAAATTTTCCATAAGTTTATAGCTCATCAGAAATACCAAAGGCCATTGACAACTGTTGGTCCCAGTAATTGTCATATATCTGCCATTTCAATAGCATTTGATGAGAGGTGCTCTGTTGACCCATCATGAACTGAAAATCCTCTGGTTTCTTTTAGATCTCAGGCATCAGCAATTATGAGTTTGTTTTATACATGGTTTATGGATATTGTATGTGCATGTGCCTTCCTTGTCAGGTTTTAAAATGAAACTTTTAAAAATCTCATTAAATGAGTTAGGAAGCCTTGTTTTAATTGCTCCTAGAAGGTTTAATAACACTCACATCTAAAATTGTTGGCTTGGTTCCTTTCTGTTACTTGGTAGTATTTTTAAAAATTCTTGTAATGGTCTAGTCTGCTTTGCTGTCATTTCTTGATAGTCGATTTTTATGACATTTTCTTACAAAAGCATTGCACTTCATTGTTAACACGCAGTTTGTAAAATTTTATTTGTTCTGAATCCAGTTAAATCTCTTTTTTTCATTGCTAATATATATTGCTCTCTTTATTAGATTTCCCTTAAGTTTGTAAGCTTTTTCAGTCTTTTCAGAGGGCTGGTTATTGGTTTTAATTATTTGTGCATTTTGCTTGCAATTTCACTAAATTCTACTTTCTTCTGTTTTTTCTAGTTTCTCTTTTGTTTACTTTTTAATGAATGCATTAATGCTGTACTGTTTTCTCTTGCATAGAGTTTTTTCCATATTCTTTTTGCCATATTTGCATTAATAGTAGTCTTAAGGCACGTTTCTATATGCTGTCAAAAATTGGTCAGATTAATACGCAAGGACTCTTTTTTTTCCGCGGCATGTGGGATCTTCCCGGACCAGGGATCGAACCCGTGTCCCCTGCATTGGCAGGCGGATTCTAAACCACTGCACCACCAGGGAAGTCCCTACCCAAGGATTCTTAACATTGCTGATGGTATTTTTAAATTGCTGAAAGGGCTTTTTAGAAGACATTTTGTCCATTTTCATCAGTAAGTTTACATTCACTTTAACCCAGCAAACACACACCGCCATCTTACATTTTTTCCTGCTTAAGCAGACAAAAAAGGGTATATTTTTAGGTTTATCAATTCTCACCATTATGGACTGGTTTATATGCATGGTGGTACATGTATTTAGTAGAACAGTATGCAGCCATTCAAATTGAATGAGTTGTAGTGACGTGGGAAAGATAAAGGAGATTATATGGTGCCTATTACAATTGAAAAAACAAGCTAACCTCATTCTTATCAAAATATGCTCATAAAAATCTTGAAATTTTCAGGTTTTATTTATATATTTTTTTCTTAAATTTTATATATTTAAGGTGTACAACATAATCTGATATACATAGTGAAATGATTTCTACAGTCAAGCATTATCTCCTCACATAGTTTCCCTTTTTTGTGTGATGAGAGCACCTGAAATCTACTCTCTTAGCATATTTCCACTATTCATTACAATATTACTAACTATAACTGTCATGCCTATACATTGCCCCATAAAAATCTTGAAGAGTAGTCACTAAATTCCTAATGGTGATCCATCTCTGATGGGCAATACTAGAACTTTTACTAAGCTCATGCACGCGATTAAATTGTTGTACATTGAGCTCTGGGTTTGTTTTCTTTTTTGTTATTTTGTTTTGTTTGAGCCTTTGAAGTTTTGCTTTTAATACCTGTGAAGAATCTCTCGGTTTCTTATATCTTTCATCCTTTTTTTAGCTACTGAAGTGGTGACTGTGTTTGTATTTCAAGAACCATCACTGCTCTCCTCACTCCAGGACAATGGATTGACAGATGTCATGCTGCATGCACTGCTGATCAAAGACGTGAGACCTTTCTGCTGATCTGTAAAGAATGCTCCATGCATACCCCTTTCCATAAAATATACAGACATATACACACACACACTTGAAAAGCAGTCTTATGGCATGAAAATCCTATCTTTTGTTTTCTATATGTAGTATTGAAACTATTGGAGGGTGGGGGGAAGGGATAGTTAGGGAGTGTGGGATTGACATGTACACACTGCTGTATTTAAAATGGATAACCAATAAGGGCCTACTGTATAACAGGGAACTCTGCTCAATATTCTGTAACAACCTAAATGGGAAAAGAATTTGAAAAAGAATAGATACATGTATATGTATAACTGAATCACTTTGCTGTACACCTGCAAACTATCACAACACTGTTAATCAACTATACTCCAATGTAAAATTAAAAGTTTTTAAAAAAGAAAGAAACCTTTGGACCTGGTCATCAAGATCCCTTTGATCTCTCTGTGTAGTACCCCTGGCCAAAGTTTCCTAACTTTGTACCTGGACTCTTTCAGATGTCTTCAAGCTCACTTTATTTTCTCTCTAGGTTCCTGCTACCCGTGAAGTCCTTGGCTCCCTCCCAAATGTATTCAGTGCACTCTGCTTGAATGCCCGAGGTCTTCAGTCATTTGTACAGTGTCAGCCTTTTGAACGTCTCTTCAAAGTTCTTCTGTCTCCAGATTACCTCCCAGCCATGCGGAGGAGGAGGAGTTCTGATCCTCTAGGTAAGTAAGGATTTGCCTTAAAATAAATAATTGGTTGGCTTTTGTGCCAAGAGTTAGGTGATTATCAAGCCACCAGTTGGCAAGGAAACCCTTCCTTGACCTCACTTCATCATGTGTCTGGCTAGGTGTGCTAAGCTTAATGGGAATTATCACCATATAGTCTATTGCAGGGAGAAAAGAATACTTCATCCTTAACCTCTGCTTATAATATTTCCATGCTTCTCAACAGTTCACTGTTAAATGTACTGTTACAATGCTGGTGAGAAATAGGTCTTAGAAAACCAGCAGTAGATTTTCAGGTCCACCATCTAGTCTTCAGCAACAGGACATCCTGGTAATCTTCTGTTCTAATATCCAAGTCCCTAAGATAGTCACAAATTAATAGATTTCCTTCTCAGTGTATTTGAGACCAGATCATTGAGGTGTAGCAAGAAGGAAGGGTTCCAGAAAGAATCCAGTTTTCAAAAATGTGCTTTGTGCTTTGTCACCACTGTAGCATTTTAGCCACTACCATTCTTTACCGGGTCAGTCAGGGTTAATGGTTTATGGTTCTTTCGTTTCTCGTTCTCTCTTCACCCTACAATACTAGTTCAGACCTTGACAGTAGAGATTACTACGGTAGAATGTAGCATACATGGTTACTTTAAAATGTGTTTACTAGACTGATAAATTTCTTTCCTCCTCCCCAGTGATTTGGTTGCAGAGGTTGGTGTGAATTCATTTGAGAAAGCATGGCATTAGAAAATCACAACAACCAGCTCAGTTTCTTCTTTCCTCCTTATATTGGCACCAAAAAAAAAAATAGCCCAAGCTCTATTTTCTTCAGTCTTTCTAACAATTCCATTTTTGACTTTAAGGGGATACTGCCTCCAACCTCGGGAGTGCTGTTGATGAGCTCATGAGACATCAGCCAACCCTCAAAACAGATGCAACGACTGCGATCATCAAGGTGGGAAGTGATACGGCTGTGACCATGGGCATGAGAGAGCAGTGAAGTGGGAGTTTTTAGGAAAAGGCAAGACCTACTGGAGGTCATTTGGACTCTTAGACTGTGCCTATAAGAGGATTATTCTGCCTCATTTTCTCCAAGTCCTTGGGTTGGTCCTTTACCCCACCCCCCAAAAAAGTCACTTAAGTATTGCTTTCTTATACAAGATACTAAGAAGTTGCCAAGGCTTAGCTTCTGTTTGTAAAAGCATATTACCCTTTCTAATCTTTGTTGCTTGGTTTTTGTTTTGGGTTTTTTTTTTTTCCCACATTTACTAGCCCTGCCCGTTGCCTCTTAGGATTGTTGAAACTGGTAAATGAGTTACTGGTGGTTGGTGAATTAGAACATGGGGTCACATCAGTCAGTCAGTCACTTAACAGCCATGTGACCCTGAAGAAGTTAACTTCATAGGACTTCAGTTTCCTTGTTTGTAAAATGAAATTAATGACTATATTCCAGGAATAGTGTATATAAAGTGTTTTGGCACTTCTGTATATAGCACATAGAAAGTGCTCCAAAAATGTTAGTCATCTCCCCATTCCTTAATTACTAATAAGTAATCTTGTTTCCTTTGCCTTTCAGTTACTTGAAGAAATCTGTAACCTTGGAAGAGACCCTAAATACATCTGTCAGAAGCCATCAATCCAGAAGGCAGATGGCACTGCCACTGCTCCTCCCCCAAGATCTAATCATGCTGCAGAAGAGGCCTCTAGTGAGGATGAGGAGGAAGAGGAAGTACAGGCCATGCAGAGCTTTAATTCTACCCAGCAGAATGAAACTGAGCCTAATCAGCAGTAAGTGTTCACAAGACAGGTTCTCTAGCCTTGTGATCTTGAGCATGTTGTTTTCATCTGTAAAAATGAGGGAGTTGGATTAGATCCAGTTATAAGGTTCTTTCGGCCCTAAATGTCTGTAATTTATCTTTCTTTGACCCTTGTGTGTCGTTTGTGCTTTGGTGTTTGTTTTGGTTGCTTTAGCAAGCTTTCTTTTTTAAACGCTGTTCATGAAATTCAATCAGAATTCAGTATATCAAATTAAAAGGCCTTCTTCAGAGGATTTCCCTTTGTTGATTTGGTATTCCATGTCATTGGCTGCTTGATTGTTTTCCATAAGTGAGCATACATTAAACACATTGCACTTTTGAAGCCTATCTCCTAAGAAGTTCTTAAGAGTTACAGGGATTTGTTGTTGGTTGGTCTCTGTTTTTGTTTATTTCATCTGTTCATTCCAGATACATCAGAAGGCTTTGGAATGTACTATATGATTGTAACTAGGCACAGTAGATTTTCCTTCTATTTATTTGAGGTTTGTTCTACATGAAAATTGATTACCTGGATGGTGAGATGGGGATGGGGGGGTGAGCTTAAAGACTGCTGGTAGACCTGGTTCTTCGAGCTTACAGTGTTCGCATGCAAGGGATGAAAAGCAACTGCTGTAGCTGTAACTCTTAATCACCTTCATGCTCGAAATGGGCATGATCCCTCTGGACAGTCATGCATTCTTTAATAAGTGCTCTTTTGGTGTATATATAGAAGTAGTTCTGAGAAAAGCATGAGCATTTTATTTAGGTGTGGATTTGAATGGGTTTGAGCTCATCTCAAAGGGTGGCTTGGGACTTAAGAGAAGATTATGGTGGAGTAGACAGCAGAAGCGAAGGTCTAGAATCCAAAACAGGTATGCCCTCTTGGAACTCTAGAAAGTAATGAGCCTGTTGGTGTGAATTTTTTGGAGGGGAGGCATTACGTTTTAAGTATGTTGCTTTCTTGGGCAGATATATTTTCATTGTCTGAGAAGGCAACCCTGCCTTCATCTAGCACCATCTTCTGTTTTGATTAAAATGTTGTCTTTCTGAGAGGAGGTGTTTTAGAGTGCTGGTAGTAACATAGTGAGTTCAATTTGTATAAAACTGTCAAGCTGTTCACTTAAGTTTGTGCACCTTTTGCTTGTATGTTGTGTGTCAATAAAATGTTTACACGCGCACACACAAAAAATGTTCTCTTTCTGGAAAAGGAGGATACCCTAAAAGAAAGCAGGACTTTATTTGCAAAGGAGTCGGAATCTTAGTGCTTTTTTGCCACATCCTTGATTGTCAGCCATCCTGCTGGTATAGGATTCCTGTTCCTGGCTACAAACTAGGGATGGATTTCTTGAATGTTAGTAATGGTGGTGGTTTTGAGTCAAGCTGTGTACATTCATCTGCATATAACTTTTCTACCTGGATTTCTTAATACCTTTTGTCTAACATGCCCAGGTTTTAAGCTGCCTTGGTAAATTGACATTTTCTCAAGCCCTCATATGTCTTCACTCTCCATGCTTTTCTTGGAATATCATGAGTCACTGTATATTCTATTCATATTTATCCCCATCCCCAAATTATCTTATCTCCTTCTTTTCCATCTACCAAATTCCTACAAGTCTAGCTCAAATGTCTTACTCTTGTTTTTTTTTTTTAAGTTTATTTATTTATTATTTTGGGGTGTGTTGGGTCTTCGTTTCTGTGCGAGGGCTTTCTCTAGTTGCGGCGAGCGGAGGCCACTCTTCATCACGGTGCACGGGCCTCTCACTGTCGCAGCCTCTCTTGTTGCGGGGCACAGGCTCCAGATGCGCAGGCTCAGTAGTTGTGGCCCACGGGCCTAGTTGCCCTGCGGCATGTGGGATCTTCCCAGACCAGGGCTCGAACCCTTGTCCCCTGCATTGGCAGGCAGATTCTCAACCACTGCGCCACCAGGGAAGCCCAAATGTCTTATTCTTAAAAGAACTTTTTTTAACCTCTAAATAGGAAGTTGATCTTTTGTGTTCTCCCAACAGTTTTGTTAAAATCATTTATATATTCTAATGGTTTCCCCCACTAATCTATATAGTTCTCCAAGGCAGGAACAATGTCTCATTCAACAGTGTATCCCGATCACTTTGTTTATAGTAGGTAATCAGTTAATAACTGTTTATTTATTGAGTTGATAAAATGAATCAAGAGTATTAGATTAAGGAGTCCCTGAGTCTTAAATGCCAAGAGAGCTGGGCCTAATGAAACATGAACAAGAATGAAGAAATAGTTAAAATCTAGACCCACAACATTAATACTGTATCATAGTATTAGTCATATGTAGCTTCTAAGCTGCAAAGGACTCTAATAGTTGCTGTTCCGTGGTATTGATGTTCTTCTGCATGGTCTGGGTGTTCATTAGCACCTCATTCACATAACATATCTAAGAATCTCACAAATATTGACACATGTACTTTTCCACTTCTGCCACCTTCACAAGCTTCAATTGGGTCATTACATGGATTATTAGGGCTGGAAGGGAACACAAAAGACTATCTAAACTCAACCTACATTTTGAAAGCCACTACCTATTATAGGTAAAATTCTTTTATCTCCTTATCCCAGGTAGTTGTTATGGTGGGAGTTGCTATGTACTTTCTGCCAATATGGGAAAGTGGCTTTGAAAAATTTGCACTGTATGCCACCCCTCTCCCCAAAAGTCTTGTTTGTATCCTTCCCCCACCCAACGCAAAATTCTTCAATGGGACTCCCGAACAAATTCTGGTCTCCCATGCCCACATCTGTTTTCCAATGCCTTAAATACACGCATGAGTAATTTTTTCCATTAATTTTAATTGAGGTATAATTCCTATACAGTAAACGGTACAGATTTTAAGTTTCCTATTTCCCTACCCTAAAATGGGGCAGCTACCTATCTTATTTCTCTCATTCATAGAATAAGTTTGCCTGTTCTGGAACATCGTATAAATAGAATAAACGGAGTCTTATATGTATATCATATCTAATGTATGTACTTTCTTGTTTCTGGCTTTTGTTGCATAACGTATTTTTGAGATTCATCCATGTTGTGTCTATCAGTATGTTGTTTTTGTTGCTGAATAGTATTCCACTGTATGAATATACTACAGCATTTATCCACTCACCTGTTGACGAAGTTTTGAGTTTGTTTTTTTTTCCAGACTAAGACAGTGTTCTTTTCCCTTGGTTTTGTCCCCAAAATCAGCAGCTAGCATTGAATAAAATGATTGATTGTATTTGATCTTGAGACACGTGGTTTTGTGCTACAAATCTGCAATAAGGAAACTTAGGCATTACAGTCTACCCCAAATACATGGAGTTCTGTTGTACATTCAAAGGCATTCACCACAAGTAGTTCTAAATACTTGGCTTTTGGCCTCTTTCTTCTGCCTTCTGAATTGTTTGAGCTCAGCAAAACTGATATTGCTGGGGGTGAATATACTTGCCAGTAAGTAACCAAGGTTTTCAGTTGGGGCACCATGGTTTATTTTTGTGATTGATTCCATTTATTTTGCCTAACTTAACCACCTACCCTGAACAACTTGAAAGAAATGGGTTATATATATCCATGTGGTCTTTGGAACTTGAATAGCAACTGTCTGGGCTTTAAAGGCATCAAATGCAGAGAAGCAGTTGTTCCCTGAATCGTGGCCCACTGGGAGGGCTCTTTTGCCAAAGGCAGCTGTGTCTCCTCAGGAGTGGTAAGAGAGACCTGATTTTCCTCCCTCCACCCCACCCCACCCCCGAAAAACCCCAAAACATGAGATCTGTTGTCCTGTACCCGTGTACTATGACACTCAATTGGAATCCTTCTCCTCCACATCTGATTAAGGGCTCCAACATCATAAATACCCATGTAAAAGTGACTAGAGTTAAAATTAAGTTTGGGAATGTGTGTCTGTTTTGGAGAAGGCGGCGAGGCAGCAGTTTTTGATTTGACAGTTAAGATAAATTTGTTTCATTCTTCATGGAAATGCAGTCTTTCATTGTTTCAAAGATGCTGTGGGTCAAAGTTTCATATCAGGTTAGGATTAGAATGACTTTTCTTAAAACCAGTGGTAGGGGGATTTCTACTGAAGAAAGTTGATCATTTTTACTATTCCTATATGATGCCCGGAACCTAGATGCCTAGAAGCCTAGAAGCCAAAAAGGGGAGAAAAGTGGTTACTGAACAAGTTCATTCCTGGAGTTGATCATTTTTACTATTCCTATATGATGCCCGGAGCCTAGATGCCTAGAAGCCTAGAAGCCAAAAAGGGGAGAAAAGTGGTTACTGAACAAGTTCATTCCTGGAGTTTAAGAACCACTGTTGGTTTGTTTTCTCTCTTGTTCCCTCCAACTTCCATCTAGCAAATGAAGAAAGTACATTTCATGATGGTGCTTTGGGTCTTTACCATTATATTTGGCTTCTGCAAAGAGGCAGGTATCTCCCTGGGCTTAGAGCCATACCTGTACTTCTTAGCTGTAGAGATGGATCTCTTGAGTTCTTCCCAAGGAGGTGCAGTCAAGCTGGGGCGGATAATTGGTGTAAGTAGCAGGGAATGTGGCAGTGGTTCTGCGGAGGAAGTTTATAGTCAGGAAAGGGTTTGCAATCTTCCCATGGAATCATTTCACTCCTGGCTTATGTATAGGTCCTCCCTTTGTACAAAGTTCTTCCCCAGATTCTTCATTGAGTATGTTCACAACATCCTACCCAAGCCCTAGCTCGAGATATTTTAGCTCTAAAGCCATTCGTCATGCCTCTCCACTCTCTTTGCCTATTGCCTAGTCTCCGTTTTGCTACCACATATCCCCATGCCTGGCAAATCTTTGTTCACATTTTATCTTGCTCAGAGACGAAATTATTTCTTGCCAATTTTTCTGCCTTCTCCCCCTACCTCTCCCTTCTTCTATCTCTGCCCTTTTCTCCCAAATTTCTCCCAAGGGCCTATATCTAAAATGTTCTTATTCAACTCAAGTTTTGTCCTTTTCTAGGGTTTATCTTTTAGGTAGATTTTGTTTCATTTCAATATACTTTGTGGGGTTTTTCCCTCTGTTTATTTCTTACAAAAGCCAAGGTGTAGCCATTGGTCTAAAGGCTGCATTTTCTGCAGCTATGGCATTATTGCAGCCTTCTTGTCTTCAGTGCAACATTGAAGCATCTGAAGCAGAAGGACCTGATCACAATTTTTGGGTAGTTCAGGAAAAGGTTGTTAGAGAAGGAGACGTTGGGTGTTGCCTTCATCTTTGACCAACTTTGACTTTTCTGAATGGTTTACCAATCTAAGCATGGAATCTTGACCAAAATTAAATTCCATTTCCTGCTCTCTATAACATTAAATCTGATGCAAGAACACGGTAAGATGTTTATGTATTTGTTTCTTTGCCTAGCTCCTTTCTTCAAGCAAATATTTAAATAGTCTCTTAATTGAACATGCTTATTTTTAGTATTTTCATATTGATGAATTCCTCCTATAGTAGTTTGCCTAAAATAGAATAATTTCTTTTGAGATATGTATAAGTGCTGAGTTTGTGAAAGCTTGGTTTTTCCTTTTGTGCTCTCAACCTACTCAGGCTAGGAAAGCTACCTTCAGAATTGATTTCAGCTCTTTTCTTTTTCCTTCTTTTTTTTTTTTTCTGTGCTATATACTAAAGGCTGTAAGTCTAACTGAGAGAAAGGACTAGAATTGCACGGTTTCCTTTTCTTCGCTTTGTTCTCTTGCATTGGTATTATGAATTTCTGTGAAACTCACTCTTTTCTCCCTTAACAGGGTTGTTGGTACAGAGGAACGTATTCCTATTCCCCTCATGGATTACATCCTTAATGTGGTAAGATTAATGGTAGGGCAATCTGAGTAAAGGTGTGTGCTCTTCTGGAAAATGTGTGGGGTTACCAAATAGTCTGATGACTTGTGTTTATTTTCACTGGGGCCCTTAAAGTGCAGAGAGCAGCGGGGAAAGATGTGTAAACCTTGTTCTGTGTGATTTGCCAAAAATTAGCTAACAGTCCCTTTTTGAATATTCCCAATTTTCTGTTCATTCCCCTTTGGAATCCAAACAGGAGGAGAATGGGCTTTGTTAGGCCAGTCCAGTATTATGTTCTTTGAGTGCATCCCAGCATATTTTTTTCCCGTTACTTGCCATTTTTTTCCCATTAACTTCTCTTTTACCAATAATAATAATAATAATGTGGTGTTTTATTTAAACTTCTGTGTGTCTCACAGGAAAAAAGGAAGAGTTTGAATTTTCCCAGAGTTATTTACCTATAAGGGGAAGCCCATTTAGCATTTGTTCTAGCCCAGTAAGCACTTCCAGACTTCCAGAGATGGTTTCTCTTTTGCCTGTGTGTTTGTTTCCCGTATTTTACTTTCTTACCCTTACAAAATGCTCTGTTTAGTCTGAATCACTTCCAGAGTTCTAGGTTTCATTTGCATTATGAGCACATTTGAAGAAAAGTATCCGTGATGTTTGCTTCTAGGGGAGAGGCAACACATTATCTTTAAGAAGCACTAAATGAGCAAATTAAGAGATTAGACCTGATTCTGCCACTAATTCATGGTGTGGCCCTGAGCAAGTCATTTAACCTCTCTGTGCTTCTCAGATTATGTGACTTTAGGTGTGGCTGAAAAGATACATTGGGAAGAAGTTGTAATTCCTTATTTTCTGGATGTTTAGGGGTCATTTCATATACCTATTACTGCTTACCTGAGGTTTTGATATTCTAGAAAATACTGATTTCATGACTATAAGGTTACCCCTGTCCTAATTCCAAGCTGGCATTTTAGTTCCAAGTGTCAGGCTCTAACTTTTTTTTTTTTAATTTTTATTGCCTAGATGAAATTTGTGGAATCTATTCTGAGCAACAATACAACCGATGACCACTGCCAGGAATTTGTGAATCAGAAAGGACTCTTGCCTTTGGTTACCATTTTGGGTCTTCCCAATCTGCCCATTGACTTTCCCACATCTGCAGCCTGTCAGGCTGTTGCAGGTGTCTGCAAATCCATATTGGTAAGAAGCATCTGGCCGAATATTTTCATTTCTTTTAGAAATCAATTTTGCAATACTTCTGTATACGTGTTTTTACTGTGGTCTCCCCTTCAACTAAAACATAATGAAGAAATTGGCGGTTATGTACTGTAAGTGGATTTTGTGACTAATAATAGTGTGCCACGTTATTTCTCATTGAAAAGTCAAAGTGTTTGTTCTTTGTTCCTGAGTTTGGTATATAGTTCTAACATATGAGTTTTTTGGAAGGGAAAATAAATCTGCAAGAAAGCTTTGGAAGTGGGTTTTAACACAGTCTGGTTTGTTTAGCCATGTATTTTTTTTTCCTTTCTCAGGCTTGATAGTTGTGTATTTTAAGCATGATTGACCTATAGTTCATTGCTCAAATTTTGCCCCAAAATGAAGTTGCTTTATTTAAGTAGTGGTAAAAGAGATATAACATGATATTTACCGCTTTAACCATTTTTGAGTGTATAGTTTAATAGTGTTTAGTACATCACATTGTTGTGAAACCCATCTCCAGAACTCTCTTCCTCTTGTAAAACTGAAATTCTGCACCCATTAAACAACAACTTTCAATTCCCCTCTCCCTACCAGCCCCTGGTAACCACCATTCTACTTTCTGTCTGAATTTTGACTGTTCGAGGTATGTCATGTAAGTTGAATTCATGAAGTACTTGTCTTTCTATGACTGGCTTAATTTGCTTAGCATAATTTTCTCAAGATTCAAACATGTTGTAGCATATGTCAGAATTTTCCTTTTTTAAGGCTGAATAGTCCAGTGTATGTTTAAACTGCATTTTGTTTATCCATCCATTCATTCATTGATAGACATTTTGGTTGCTTCCACTTCTTATGAATAGTGCTGCTACGAACATGGGTGTGTTCTCCAGACCCTGCTTTTTTGTATGGTGAAAACACTTAAGATCTACTCTCTTAGCAAATTTCTAGTATATAATACAGTATTATTAATTATAGTCACCACGCTATACATTAGATCCCCAGAACTTATTCATCTTATAACTGAAAGTTTATACCTTTTGACCAACATCTCCGCAACTTCCCCCAGCCCCTGGCAACCACCGTTCTACTCTCTGGTTCTGAGTTTGACTTGAAAGTGAGATCATACTCAAGACTCTGCTTTCAGATATTTTGGTTATCTACCCAGAAGTAGGATTTGCTAGATCATTTGGTAGTTCTGTTTTTAATTTTTTGAGGAACTGCTATACTGTATTATTCACAACATCTCTACCATTTCACATTCCAACCAGCAAAGCACAAGGGTTGATTTCTCTGCGTCCTCACCAATACTTGTTATTTTCTAGTTTTTTCATACTAGCCAACCTAATGGGTGTGAAATGAGATCTCGTGGTTTTCGTTTGCATTTCTCTGTTGATTAGCGATGTTGAGCATCTTTTCATGTGCCTGTTGGCCATCTGTATGTCTTCTTTAGAAAAATGTCTGTTCAGGGCCTTTGCCCATCTTTTTTTTCCGGAACAGTACATTTTATTTGACAACAAACTCCCCAATTTGTCTCAGTTGTGACATATAGATGGCTTTAGATTGCTTTTTTGGTGGTCACCCATGCTGAACAAGATTTTTCAATCTTCCAAACAACCAAGGCTCAGAGATTCTGCGTGTCACTTCAGTTCACAAATCCAAGTGTGTCCTCCATTCATTGGAGCATTTTGGCATAGATTCCCTTTGAGGTAGAAGGGTAGAGATGAAGCCGTTCCTCCAAGTTTAAAGAAGTAAGGTGTTGCTGGCTGGTGCTTCTCAGAAGGCTGGCACATCTGTGTGTTTCTTGCCTAATTCTTCTCATTGGCCTGGAGCCTCTCTTCACTCTTCTCTAGATAGCCTGGCACTATTTTTTCCCCTCAATTGCCTGATGCTTTCCTTCTCTCATCAGCCTAGAGCTTCTGAGGAAAAGGGAGAGCCCATTTTTTAATAGGATTGTCTGTTTTTGTTGTTGAGTTGTAAGAATCCTTAATATATTTTGGATATTAATCCTTTATCAGATAAATTATTTGCAGATTATTTTCTCCCATTCCATGAGTTGCTTTTCACTCTGTTGATAGTGTCATTTGATGTGAAAAAAGGTTTTAATTTTGATGAAGTCCAGTTTGTTTTTTGTGGGGGGTTTTTTGTTGTTTAGTTTTTGCTTTTTACTTTTCATTGCCTGCGCTTTTCATGTCATACCTAAGAAATCACTGCCAAATCGGTGTCGTGCAGCTTTTATCCTATGGCTTTTTCTAGGTATTTTATAGTTTTAGCTCTTATATTTAGGTGTTTGATCTATTTTGAGTTAATTTTTTGTATGGTGTAAGGTAAGGTTCAGTTTCATTCTTTTGCATGTGGGTATCTAGTTTTCCCAACACTATTTGTTGAAAAGATTGTCCTTTCCCTATTGTACCCTTGTTTTGGCAACCTTGTCAAAAATCATTTGACCATATATGCAAGGGTTTATTTTGGGGCTCTCTCTTCTGTTGGTGTTGATGTCTATCTTTATGCCAGTACTACACTTTTGATTACTGTAGCTTTGTGGTAAGTTTGCAAATCTGGGGATGTGAGACCTCTAACTTTGTTCTCTTTTAAGATAGCTATATCTATTTGGGGTCCCTAGAGATTCTGTATGAATTTTAAGAGAGATATTTCTGTTTGTGCAAAAAAAAAGCCATTGGGATTTTTATAGGAATTGGATTAAATCTGTGAAGCTTATTTATTAGCTGAGTTGTGCAATGATAAGTAATTTCTGCTAAAAATCAGAAATCCAATTTCTTGCGGACTTGGAAAGATCCATAATTGTGACATCTGCATTTGATATTTTATTCTGCTTTCCTTTTTGCAAATATTTAATTAAGTGCTATTTATGAGAGGGGGGGGAAGGGCTGCTCCATCTTTATCCTACCTGTAAGATACCGTGTGAGGGTGGATAGATTTATTTAAAGCCATAGGAAAAGCACATAAGTTCTCCTATCTCTGAATGGCAAGTGGTAGTGTTCACTGTCAAGATTTTTCTTCTTACTCAGAAAGAAATTGCAGGGGCCATATAATCCTTGAGTTGTCTCCAAAATAAAATGCCTAGCTGATGCCTATCCTAGAATTGTCTCTCTTATTGTGGTAAGAAAAAAACATTTGTAATAGTGGTTCATTTCCATGCTTTGGAACCTTGCCTAACATTGCTCCCTGTTGTGCAAAATTTGGATTTAATCTTAGAGCATGGAGTCCTTGCTGTAACAGTAGTCCAGTTTGGCCATCACAATCTTTTAAATTTGATTGGCCTACCACCTTTGAAAGCCTCTCATTCAAGAGAAGTAATGTGTTGCTCTAAAAGGCGTTTAGGTATGTCATACCTTTGTTCATGTTTTGGCTCCACCATTTACCAGGTGTAAGACCATGGCCAGGTCTGAAATTTGTGAGACTTGTCTTCCACTTCTTTCACTGTGACTATTAAGACATGCATATGAAGTTCATTGTACATTAATGCTTTAATTATTCTTCTTATTTCAGACACTGTCACATGAACCCAAAGTCCTTCAGGAGGGTCTCCTTCAGTTGGACTCCATTCTTTCCTCCTTGGAGCCCTTACACCGCCCAATAGAATCCCCTGGGGGCTCAGTGTTGTTGCGAGAACTGGCTTGTGCTGGCAATGTCGCTGATGCTACCCTCTCAGCTCAAGCCACACCTCTACTGCATGCGCTCACTGCTGCCCACGCCTACATCATGATGTTTGTTCATACTTGTAGAGTTGGACAGGTAAGAATTATGTTAGGTGTGAACATGTTGGCTTAAAGTCGGTAAAATACCTAGGGTATATACGTGGCATCTTAGTGTACTTAGAAGCAGTTCTACGTAGGCGAGCTGCTGAAAGAACAGTTTTAGGGTGAGTTCTTTTGGGTGGATGACTTAAGTTTATGCTTCAAGTTGCTGTCTAGTTTCACTTCCCCTTAGTACTTTTTTCATTGGAAGTTGGGTGACCATATAACTTGTTTTGTGAACTGGACCTTCTTGAGAGTGAAAGAGATTGAGATAAATACAGGTATTAATAGATCTGTAGCATCCATATAGGCCTTAGGGATGTATAGTCACCCCTTTTAGCAGACAAGGCTCAGTTGGGTGCTCATCTGACCGTATTACTTCCTAATATTTCTACAAATGCCTGTAGGCTTGATAATAAGATGGCAAGAAGGAAATTTGACCACAGAACATTTAAGTTAATGGTGATTAACAGATTGCTAAAGATTTCCTAAATATCAAACCTTATGTTTGCACTCCATGTGAGGATCCTCTTATGGTTCCAGAAAGTTGAAGTTTGGGGGTGGGGGGGTTTATTTGTTTTTTGAGTGCTCACAGTTTTGCCACCCTTAGTTGTCAAGTAATCAAGTCTAAAGATTATTGGTGTCATATTTTTAGCAGCACTGTTTTATGCTGTTGAGCTAGGAGTGTGTTCTTTGGATCAAATTAAGTGAAAAGCACAATTATAAACTATTTAGAAAATAATTAAATTACACAGAAAAGCTTTAGGGACTGATTTGATTGATTGATTGAAATAAAGAAATAAACAGGAAATAACAAGCCCCCTCACCATCTAAAAAAGTTAGTAAGCTGCCAATGAGTCTATAAAACTGTTTCTTCCATTTAGAAGAACAGAGTTGCCTGTGACTCCTGTTTTTCACTTTACAAAGAAATGAGAAGGGATGTTAGAGACATATTGTAAATATTGTACAAGAATATCCTCTGGAACTATGATCTCTTAAGTGTGGGAATTTTGATGAAGTACACAACTCTGAGAATAGTAAGGAAGGAAAAGTAGAATCCCTTATCCTTTGTAAATAACTAAAAGTTGATTTTGAATATAAATGTTCAGAGGGCATCCCAAAGATCACCTTTTTTACTTTGGCTACAGAGTGAAATTCGTTCCATCTCCGTAAACCAGTGGGGCTCTCAGTTGGGTCTGAGTGTTCTGAGCAAGCTGAGCCAGTTATACTGTTCCCTGGTGTGGGAAAGCACTGTCCTTCTCTCCCTGTGTACCCCAAACAGGTAAGGAAATGGTCATCTCTTTTACTATCTCTGTTGTCTTTCCTAACAGAAAAACTAAGCTTAGTGAGCCTGGGGTATTACTTTGGTCAAGGATAGAAAGGTAAAGAGTTCAGAGGCCTCCTTGTCTGTCTTAGTTCATTCGGGCTGCTATAACAAAATCCACAGATTGGGTCCTTATAAACAACAGAAGTTTATTGCTCAGAGTTCTGGAGGCTGGAAGTCTGCATGGTTGGGTGAGGGCTGTCTTCCACATTGCAGACTTCTCATTGTATCCTCACATGGCAAAAGGGACTAGGAATCTCTCTGGAGCCTCTTTTATAAGGCAGTAGTTCCATTCATGAGGGTTCTACTCTTAAGACTTAAGCACCTACCAAAGGCCTTACTACTAATACATCTCATCAGACATTAGGATTTCAGCATTTGAATTTTGAGGAGACACACATTTAACCAATAGCATTGTCCTTCCCACTTATAAGCCAAAGGACTTCCTTACAAGTGTGTCATCTTTGACCTGATATCTCAATTATGCTGTGTCAGCATGGTGGGTGTTTACAGTTTGGTCCTGTTAGCCAGATATAAAGAGTTGAGTTGGAAACCTGTTGAGTACTACCTCAGGAATTCCATCATTGCAGATGTTTTATTAGGTTAACTTACCTGCTATAGGAGGGGGATAGTGTCAGCCAAGCAGGTCAGAGACCAAGCACAACATTAAAAAGATGAGTTATCAGAGGTTTTTTTGCTCACTGTTTCTCTTCTTGCAGCCTGCCATCTGGGTGTGAATTTGGTCAGGCGGACATGCAGAAACTGGTTCCAAAGGATGAGAAGGCAGGTACGACCCAGGGCGGAAAAAGATCAGGTAACTCCAAGAAACTAAAATCCTAGCCATTAATTCTCTTAAGTTCTGTCTGTCTCTGTCTTTATAGGTCTATTGTGAAATTTTAGTAGGTCTATCATCTGTAGTCTTCAGTTTTTTCCATTCATTAATTTTTAATTATTTATTTTAAAATTAAACTATTTTCAGTTATTTTTTCTATTAAAAAAATACATACCCACAATGATAAAAATTAGAAAATGTAGTAGAAAGAAGAATCACCGATATTTATACCACAAAAAATATTTTGGAAGTATCTGCTAATCTTTTTCCCTGAAGGTATGTTTTATTAACATAGTTGTGATTATCTTAGACATAATATTTTACAGGTCTCTTTTCACTTAATATTAAGTGCCATGTAAAGGTACCATGAATTAACCATTCCCTGTTAAGTTTCTAGTGTACTATTTTGAAAACTGAACATCTTTATATGTAGTTTTTTTGAGAATGTAAGATTGATTCTTAGAAATTACAGTAACAAAGATTATGGTGGGTCTTTAATTTTTTGTATGCTTATTTTTCAGAAGCTTAATTTCTTACGTTAAAATGGTAAATGACTATTCTAAGTGGCTGTGGAGCACTTTAGAGCCACACTGTCCAATATGGTAGCCACCAGCCACGTGTAATGTGGCTATTTTACATTACTACTTGTAATGTGGCTAGTACAACTAAAAAACTGAATTTTCTTTCTTCTTTGCTCCCTCGCTCTCCCTCCTTCCTTCCTCCTGTCCTTGTGTGTGCTGCCTCACACTCCCCCCCACCTCCACCCACCACCCACCCCTGTCTGTCTGTCTGTCTGTCTCTCTTTCTCTCTCTCTCCCCTCTTAAGTGGAGGGTGTTATGGGTTGAATTGTGTGCCTGCCCCCAAAAATTATATGTTGGAATACTAACCCCCAGCACCTCATAATGTGACCTTATTTGGAAATAGGGTTGTTGAAGATGTAGTTAAGATGAAGTCATAGGTTGGATGGAGAAAACTGAATTTTTAATTTTTATTAATTTTTGTTGTTGTGTTTGGGGTTTTTGTTTGTTTTTTGCGGTACGCGGGCGTCTCACTGCTGTGGCCTCTCCCATTGCGGAGCACAGGCTCCGGGTGCGCAGGCTCAGCGGCCATGGCTCACGGGCCCAGCCGCTCCACGGTATGTGGGATCTTCCCGGACCAGGGCACGAACCCATGTCCCCTGCATCGGTAGGTGGACTCTCAACCACTGCGCCACCAGGGAAGCCCCTATTAATTTAAATACAACAACTATTAACTCTATTCAGTTGTTGGAGGACTTTTAAGTATGTTTGGAAAACTTGGGTATGTGAATCTTTTTTTCCCCAGTAAATCATATGAAATATAAATATAGATCGATTAATGAAAACTTAATGTCTGTATTGAGATGCTCTGTAAGCATAACAATGATACCTGTTTTTTTAAATACTTAATATAAAAATGTATGCTCAGTCATTTTTATATTTGATTACATGTTAAAATAATTTTTATTATATTGGGTTAAATGTATTAAAAATTATAGCTGTTTTTTACTTTTTAAGTGGTTACTAGAGATTTTTTAATTACATATGTGGTTCACATTATATTTCTCTTGGACAGTGCCGTTTTATAAAATAGCTTTTATATTATATTACAATAGAAGTTGCAAAATGCAGTAAGCAGAAATTATATTGGTTGGGCCAAAGAGTGCCTTCGTTTTTTGTTTTAAGTAAAAATACAAGACACATTTTTCATTTTCACCAAGAACTTTTTTGAACAACGTATTCACCCTTTTGTTCCACTACCTTCTGCCATTTTTCATGCAACTTCATAATTCCATCTTCCCAAAACTTTTTATCTCTTTGAGCAAAGAACTTGTTCCAGGTGCCTTTTACAGTCTTCCAGGGAATTGAAATTTTTTCCATTAAGAGGATTTTGTAAAGACCGAAATAAATGGAAATCCGAAGGTGCAATGTCTGGTGAATACGGCAGATGAATCAGAACTTCCCAGCCAAGCTGTAACAGCTTTTACCTGGTCATCAAAGAAACATATGGTCTTGGATTACGTTGATGGAAGATTATGCGTTTTCTGTTGACTAATTCTGGACACTTTTCGTCGAGTGCCGCTTTCAGTTGATCTAATTGGGAGGAATACTTGTTGGAATCAATCATTTGGTTTTCCAGAAGGAGCTCATAATAGAGCACTCCCTTCCAGTCCCACCATATACACATCACCTTCTTTGGATGAAGACCGGTATTTGGTGTGGTTGGTGGTGGTTCATTTCGCTTGCCCCCACGATCTCTTCCATCCCACATTATTGTACAATATCCACTTTCATCACCCGTCACAATTTGTTTAAAAATGGAACATTTTTGTTACGTTTAAGTAGAGAATCGCATGCAGAAATACAGTCAAGAATTGTTTTTTTCGCTTAACTTACGTGGAACCCAAACATCAAAGCGATTCACATAACCAAGCTGGTGCAAATGAATGTCAGTGCTTGATTTGGATATTTTGAGTATGTTGGCTATCTCCCGCGTGGTATAACGTTGATTGTTCTCAATTAATATCTTGGTTTGATCGCTGTCAACTTCAACTGCTCTGCCCGACAGTGGAGCATCATCCAGTGAGAAATCTCCAACATGAAACTTTGCAAACCACTTTTGACACGTTCAATCAGTCACAGCACCTTCTCCATACACCGCACAAATCGTTTTGTGCATTTCAGTTGCGTTTTTACCTTTCTTGAAATAATAAAGCATAATATGCTGAAAATGTTGCTTTTTCCCCCTCCCATCTTCAGTATTAAAATGGCTACACAGAAATTCACCAATTTTGATAAGTCTTTTTTTAAATGTGTGCTGATATGACAGCTGTCACATAAAATCTAACAAAATTGTTTTGAAGGAAGTTAAAGACAACTAAGTGCTACTGGAGGCATCTTATGGGAAAAAACGAACGAACCTTTTGGCCCACTCAATACAATCTTCTGACCGTAATGCAGCAAACCTAAAATTAATAAAAGTAGCTATTCTAGAAAGTTTTTTTCTCCTATACTCTGCATCAAGGAGAAAATGAATTTGATAAACTATTAAGAAAACAGTGAAGATAATTCTGTGTATAAAAACCTATCACAGAGCTAAACCCATGCACATATGGTCACCTTATCTTTGATAAAGGAGGCAAGAATATACAATGGAGAAAAGACAGTCTCTTCAATAAGTGGTGCTGGGAAAACTGGATAGCTACATGGAGAAGAACGGAATTAGAACACTCCCTAAGACCATACACAAAAATAAACTCAAAATGGATTAAAGACCTAAATGAAAGGCCAGACACTATAAAACTCTTAGAGGAAAACATAGGCAGAACACTCTATGACATAAATCACAGCAAGATCCTTTTTGACCCCACCTCCTATGAGAAATGGAAATAAAAACAAAAATAACCAAATGGGACCTAATGAAACTTAAAAGCTTTTGCATAGCAAAGGAGAACCATAAACAAGATGAAAAGACAACCCTCAGAATGGGAGAAAATATTTGCAAACGAAGCAACTGACAAAGAATTGATCTCCAAAATATACACGCAGCTCATGCAGCTCAATATCCAGAAAACAAATAACCCAATCCAAAAATGGGCAGAAGACCTAAATAGATATTTTTCCAAAGAAGATACACAGATTGCCAACAAACACATGAAAGAATGCTCATTAATCATTAGAGAAATGCAAATCAAAATTACAATGAGGTATCACCTCATACCAGTCAGAATGGCCATCATCAGAAAGTCTACAAACAGGGCTTCCCTGGTGGCGCAGTGGTTGAGAGTCCGCCTGCCGATGCAGGGGACGTGGGTTCGTGCCCCCGTCCGGGAAGATCCCACATGCCACGGAGCGGCTGGGCCCGTGAGCCATGGCCACTGAGCCTGCGCGTCCGGAGCCTGTGCTCCGCAACGGGAGAGGCCGCAACAGTGAGAGGCCCGCGTACCACAAAAAAAATCTACAAACAATAAATGCTGGAGAGGGCGTGGAGAAAAGGGAACCCTCTTGCAGTGTTGGTGGGAATGTAAACTGATACAGCCACTATGGAGAACAGTATGGAGGTTCCTTAAAAAACTAAAAATAGAACTACCATATGACCCAGCAATCCTACTATTGGGCATATACCTTGAGAAAACCATAATTCAAAAAGAGTCACGTACCACAGTGTTCATTGCAGCTCTATTTACAATAGCCAGGACATGGAAGCAACCTAAGTGTCCATCGACAGATGAATGGATAAAGAAGATGTGGCACATATATACAATGGAATATTACTCAGCCATGAAAAGAAATGAAACTGAGTTATTTGTAGTGAGGTGGATGGACCTAGAGACTGTCATACAGAGTGAAGTAAGTCAGAAAGAGCAAAACAAATACCGTATGCTAACACATATATATAGAATCTAAAAAAAAAATGGTCTTGAAGAACCTAGGGACAGGACAGGAATAAAGACACTGACGTAGAGAATGGGCTTGAGGACACGGGGAGGGGGAAGGGTAAGCTGGGATGAACTGAGAGAGCGGCATTGACATATACGCACTACCAAATAGATAGCTAGTGGGAAGTAGCCACATAGCACAGGGAGATCAGCTCGGTGCTTTGTGACCACCTAGAGGGGTGGGATAGGGAGGGTGGGAGGGAGGGAGACACAAGAGGGAAGAGATATGGGAACATATGTATATGTATAACTGATTCACTTTGTTATAAAGCAGAAACTTACACACCATTGTAAAGCAATTATACTCCAATAAAGATGTTAAAAAAAAGGTATGCTTAAAAATTGTATTGAGATTGCTAAAGATAGAGAAAATGATAAGGAACTAATAAAAAAAGCAGACATAAGTTTTGAAACAACAAATAAGGATTATATGACAGCTAATTATTGTATTGTGGAGGAAGGGGACAGAATTAATAAAATATACATGAAAATGGATGAAACCAAATGTTAGAATCTCAAATTTTGTCAGAGTCTTAAATATACCAACTTTAAGTCAAGGAAAGAATAAAATAATTTACTAAAAACCAAGAACGAAATTAGACTCGCAGTCAAAGAATTGCCTTGCATAACAATTTAGATACATTTTTTCCCAGCAGTTTCTTTCACACATTTAACAAAGGTGTCTTCATTTCCATAGGTTTTCCAGAGTATTACACAGAAAATTTGATGTGTTTTATAGTTTGCCTAATGCTGATTCTTAGGTCAAGAGCACACGCCCCCCCCCAGAAAAGACTCATCTCACATTCATACAAAAATCTTAAATTCTAGGAAATATATTTCTCCAGTGGTAATCTGTGATGTCCAAATTGAGTTTATTAATGAGCTCTAAAATTCTAGCGGGGTGTGTGCCTTGAGTGCATGGGGTCACCACACACACTGTAGTTTATGTGAAGTTTCTGGGTCATGCAGTGTGTCTACAGTCTTCCAAGGTAGCCCTTGAAAGTTAAGAGTTTTAACATGCTCTCATTGGAAGATGTCAGTGTTAGCTACTTAGAAGGACTCCAGGGAAAGAAGTACAGTTTTGTGGTTTTTTCTTTTCAGATTTAGGAAGTTGTGGACACTTAAAGAGTAACAAGCACTATAGATAGCTCTTTCTTCGGACTCTTCAGAACAAGGAACCAGGTGAGTGCTGGCTCAACATGGTCTTATTGCTCCCCTCTTATGTCTACAGATGGGGAACAGGATGGAACCACTGGAAGTATGGATGCTTCTACCCAGGGCTTGTTGGAAGGCATTGGGCTTGATGGTGACACGCTGGCTCCTATGGAGACAGATGAACCTACTGCTTCAGACTCTAAGGGCAAATCTAAAATTACACCTGCCATGGCTGCCAGAATCAAGCAAATCAAGCCGTTATTGTCAGGTGAGTGATTCTCTTCCTTCTGCTCCCTGGTATGGCTGTATTGTTTCCTTTAAGGAAGTTTTAAACTTGGTGGCTCATTTTCAGGTGTCTGCCATGTGACAGGCTCTGTACTAACTGTTAGGGATACAGAGATGAGAGAATCGCTTTCTGAAAGCTAAGTCTACCCCTCCTTTTCTTCCTGCTCACTCTTCTACTACTGCAAATAACCTCTGCTCCTACCGTTTCCCTGAAATGTCTCACCAAGGTATCTGTAACCTCCTTGTTGCTAAGTCCATTGGATACTTTTCAGTCCACTTCTCACTTTTCCGCAGCATGATGGTTGACCTATCACCTCCTTCTCAAAATACTCCTTTCTTGGCTTTTGTGGTATTAATATTAAGCCCTCCTGCTTTCCTGTTACCTGTCTGGCTACTGCACTCAGTCTCCTTTTCCTTTCTCTGTCCCTCAGATGTAGCTAGCAAGTGACATAGTTGATCTGTGTTTTAGTAGTTACTTTGCCAGCTCTGTGGAGACTACAGTAATATGATGCAAGACCACATTAAAGATGTGCACTGGGGACTTCCCTGGCGGTCCAGTGGTTGAGACTCTGCACTTCCACTGTGGGGGGTGCAGGTTCAATCCCTGGTCAGGGAACTAGGATTCCGTGTGCTGTGTGGTGCAACCAAAACAGTGAATAAAGATGTGCACTGATCTGTCTTTGCCATCTTTTGCCCCTTAATGTAAAATCAGTGGGGAGCCTATTTTCTATGTTCTGTACCTCTACCAATTTTGTACATTTGCCACTTTCTGACACCTTAATGTGAAGGAAAATGTAGACAACTCCTGGGAATTGGGGGCTCTGCCCAAAAGCAAGCAAAACTTGGCCTTTGGTGTTTCCATTTGTTACTTTAAACCCCCTTGAATTTTATGTTCTGTTTTAACTTGTTTAATTCTGCTCCTTTGTTTTAATTTGAAAGTCTACTGCCACTTTCCCCAAATTGAAGGAAGATTGACCATCCAAGAAGATGCTAATGTTTATCTCCCCTTTCTTTGTTAGACCTCTGTGACCTTGGCACATTCTGGGGTTTCTGTGTGGGCCCAGCCCATGCTTTTGATGTCTGTTTCTCTGTGGTTACTGGCCTTTTGTTTTTCTCTTTTATCCTTGCTGACTACCTTTGAGCCACTTTGCTGTCTATTCACCTGAAAACGGTGGTGGAAAAGTACAAACTTAATGTGTACATGCATTAGGCTTTCAGAGTCTAGGCCCATCCAACCTCCAGCCAGGCAGTGCGAGTATCTGTAGCCTGATCCCTCATTAGGATTGGGAGATCCTAATTTGGGTGGATTGGGAAAAAGAAGAGACCTGTTCCTTTCTTCTTATGCTGTATATCTCAGAGCTTACTGAGTTTTTGGGGTACGATATGTGGCACCAGTTCAAGTAGAGCCTGTTTGTTTACAGTGGGTTCATATATACATGTGTATAATTAAGAGATGTGCTTTGATTCTAACCTGAATCGTGATGAAATAATGTTTATTTCAGGCATTCTGTGACAGTGTTTTCATTTGTGATTTTAAGAGTAATAAATATTCACTATAGAAAAAGTACAGAGAAATGTTTTAAGGAAAGCAAGGAAATTACCCAAATATAATGTGTTTAGATATATTTTCTTTCCCTTTTTCTGTATATCTCCTTTACATGTTTATATTTGGATTCTGCTTTTTTTTTTTTTTCTTTTTTTCGTTACGCGGGCCTCTCACTGTTGTGGCCTCTCCCGTTGCGGAGCACAGGCTCCGGACACGCAGGCTCAGCGTCCATGGTTCACGGGCCCAGCCTCTCCGCGGCATGTGGGATCTTCCCGGACCAGGGCACGAACCCATGTCCCCTGCATCGGCAGGCGGACTCTCAACCACTGCGCCACCAGGGAAGCCCCAGGATTCTGCTTTTTTGGTTCAGCAGTATCTACCAAAAAGCATCCTACAAAGATGAAAATTTGAAATACTTGTAATCTACCTAACACCTTACAAGATTTTTATAAGAAGGCCGCTTTTTAAGTTTTTATGCTTTTCCTAACAATTTTTTTCCTTTGGGGACCATACATTTAATGTTGTGATGAGACGTTACTAGTATATAACAGATGTTCTTTTCTGGTCTAAGTTGTTAGCATTTTTGCCATTTTTAAAGTTCTCTGTAGGCATTTTAAGTGACTCCATAATTCAATACATAGATATATCATTTACTTAAATAGTTCATATTGTGTATTGCTTTCTACAAAGGTGGTTTCAGTTTATATCTCCTAACAGTGTGAGTGCTTATCTTGTTTGTTTTTCATATTTATTATATATTGAATGCCAACATACTTCTCTGTCTCCTGCCTTCAAAAGAGGCATTTATTCCCTGTGGAGCTTCCTTTTCAGATATCATATGTAGAGACAAGTCCAGGTGTTTCATAGAATGTTTGAGTGGGAGGGAGTAGTCAGTCATTAAAAGGTATTAACAGTAATGTGTCTGTTATAATGAAACCATTCTGAAAGTACTATACAGCCTTATTCTGACTTTTGGGTTCCAGCTTCCTCTAGATTAGGCAGAGCACTGGCTGAGCTATTTGGACTCCTTGTTAAACTTTGTGTGGGGTCTCCTGTCCGCCAGAGAAGGAGCCATCATGCTGCCAGCACCACCACAGCACCAACACCCGCTGCTCGATCAACGGCCTCAGCTCTCACTAAGCTCCTCACAAAGGGCTTATCTTGGCAGCCTCCACCATATACACCTACTCCACGCTTCAGGTGAGGTTCCGCTTGAGATGCAGAATCTAATTGGTTCCTTCTCCACTTGAATGTAGAGTGAGCCACTGAATTAGAGGACTTGGAGGTCCCTTGTTTTACTCTTAAATGTGTACCCCAAATACTGTTTAAGCTACTTGTTTTGGTTCTGCCTAGTCTAAGATATAGAAATTTTAAAAGCATTTGTAATCAAACTGCATTCCAATAACCTCGTATTTACTAGTAGGTGGGAACTGTCACCCTTTTTTGCCTTAGAAATTTTTTTTTTTTTTTTTTTGCGGTACACGGGCCTCTCACTGTTGTGGCCTCTCCTGTTGCGGAGCACAGGCTCAGCGGCCATGGCTCACGGGCCCAGCCACTCCGCGGCATGTGGGATCTTCCCGGACCAGGGCACGAACCCGTGTCCCCTGCATCAGCAGGCGGACTCTCAACCACTGCGCCACCAGGGAAGCCCTGCCTTAGAAATTTTAATATCCAGACTAGTCACCCAGTGCAATATTAAATTTTACTTTTGACTTTTACTTGAATTTCCCATTGCTTCTGTGTCTGCCTCAGAGAAGGTTAACTTTTTGCTTTTTCCCTCTTCCAGGCTGACATTCTTCATCTGTTCAGTTGGTTTTACATCCCCAATGCTGTTCGATGAGAGGAAGTATCCCTACCACCTCATGCTGCAGAAGTTTCTCTGCTCTGGAGGCCACAATGCTCTTTTTGAGTAAGGATCATGGTGCTTTACAGAGAAGCATTGTTTGGAGTTTGGTCTTTTCTGTGTGCCTTAGCAGCCCACAACTTTCTAAGCCACCTGTCCTGTGACAGTGAGATACATAGAGACAGCCATTGGGTATACCCTTTCACGTTTCAGGAACTAACTGTATGTATCTCCATCTTCCTGGAGGGTGTGATTCAGCCTGTCCTAGGAATGTTTGTAAGGGTCTCTGTTTTTCTTCATTTGGCTTGTAATGTCTGGTACATATTTTCTAATAGACTTGTCCTTTGCTGCTGTTTCTCTGAATATGATCATTTTTCTGCTTCTTTTGATCAGAAGATTCTAAGCTAAGTTTCACTTTGGGGTTTTTGTTTGTTTTGGCTTTAAAAGTAAAGCTAGAAGCGGTAGTAATTTTGCCATATATGCATATAACAAATATATGTCAATAATATATCAATAAAGCTGGAATAAAAACCCAAATAAAAGGTAAAGCTCTGTATTCAACATCTTGTAATTACCTATAAGGAAAAAGAAGTTTATATATATATATATATATATATATATATAAAACTGAATTGCTGTATACCAGAAACTAACACAACATTGTAAACCAGCTATACTTAAAGTAAAAAAAGGGGGGGGAGGGGTAAAGCTAATAAATGTTGGACAGACTGGAAGCAATAGCTCCAAGAGGAGGGACTGGGAAGCTTTCGAATGTGTCCCTTTCTCTCCCCATCCCCAATCTAAAATACTAATATTCTATCTCTATACTTTCTCTTATTTGAATTTAGAACATTCAATTGGGCTCTGTCCATGGGAGGCAAAGTTCCTGTTGCAGAGGGATTAGAACATTCAGACTTACCTGATGGCACAGGAGAATTCCTAGATGCCTGGCTAATGCTGGTGGAAAAGATGGTGAATCCCACCACGGTGCTTGAATCTCCACATTCACTGCCTGCCAAATTGCCTGGAGGTGTTCAGAACTTTCCACAATTCAGTGCCCTCCGCTTCCTTGTGGTAACTCAGAAAGTGAGTAGTCAGCATTCTAAAACCAAGAGCAATTTCTCATGCCAACTGGGTAGCTCCCACTCTGTTTTGTCCTCCTTAGTGAAATAACTCGATTGGTAGAGAACCACTGGCTCCTACTCCCAGATAGGGCTGCCTTGCAGAATGGGATAGAGACCACTTGATAATTTTCTGTGGTGTAAACATTTGAACTGTAAACTTCAGATTGGTACTTCCAGGTTGGGTTAAATGCCCCTTCTCTGTACTTCCTTGGGCCCCCCCCAACCTCAGTACTGCCTAGGATTTTGTTGTTGGCACTGACTGTGGAAGGACCGTCTCATAAGTCTTTGACTTATTCTTCCTGGGGTTTTGAATTGAGACAAAATGATCTTTACACAGCCTTTCAAATGACTTACAGGCAGCCTTTACTTGCATCAAGAACCTGTGGAACCGGAAACCCTTGAAGGTGTATGGTGGGCGAATGGCTGAGTCCATGCTGGCCATCCTGTGCCACATCCTCCGAGGAGAACCTGTCATTCGAGAGAGACTGAGCAAAGAGAAGGAGGGGTCTCGAGGAGAAGAGGATACAGGACAAGAGGAAGGTGGCTCCCGCCGGGAACCTCAAGTCAACCAGCAACAACTACAACAGGTGGGGTTCTGGCCTCACACTCCAGGATCAAGACTTTGCACTGGAGAGTATACTGCTTGTGGGGTTTCTAAGTTTCTTAATGCCTGGTCCTGTTAGGGGATAGGTTTAAATTTGTTCCCTCTTTTACTCTTTATTTTTTTCTCTTGAGAAAGCTGGAGAATAGTTTCAGTACTCCTAATAGGTAAAAGATTTGTGTCCTCCCAAGCATATTGTTTAGTATTGGAAGTCTTTTACGTATTCTCAGTAGGCTGTGGTTGCCATGTTCTTTGGAGGCAAACTGTCCTCAGCTACTTTCTCATTAATCTATAAAGAGAAGGGATATTGTGGCCCAAATTTATTTTCCATCAAGAGCTTTCGGAAACCTTAGTCACCTACAAAACTTTTGTTTTCATTTTTAAATTTTAAAATATTGGAGGCTAGAAGTGGGGGGGGTGCACTTAGATCCTCACATTTCAGTCTCAAACAGCATTTAGCATACTCCTCTTGCAATTTGTGTGTATGTATATGTGTTCTCTTTATATCTAGAGTCCTGTTCAAATATGTCTTCTATATGTACATGCAACTTTTTTTATTATAATAGTTAAAAGTGCTCACTTAAAGAAAAGTTAGAAATATAGCAAAATACATTTTAAAGGCATTCTTAATATCACCACACAGAATAGTCATGTCCTTTTTTTCATCACTTAGTTCTATGCCTAATTTTTACATAGTAACATCATACAGTATGTAAGCTTATACTGCTGTCGTTAAGAAAATGGGTCTTTTTTACTTCTTAATCATTCTTTTATTGCTGGATATGTTGATTTTCTTATTATTTGATGTTGTAAAGCTCTGATGTATAGTTTCTTTTTCTACAAATTTTTCTGTGCATCTCATGATTATTTCCTAGTTGTAGATTTCCTGGGTCAGTTTTTCAGGCTCTTGTTCTGTTGCCAGTTTGTCTTCAAGAAAAGTGGGACCAAGTTTTGCTTCTGTGTGTGAGTCTCAGTCTTTGAATTAGAATAATCTTCCTAATGATAATAACCATCTAGGTGAATTTTCTTAAAGGATGGAACTGAGAATCACCTTGGCTCCTTGCCTCAATGTGTAGCTCTGTGTAAATAGTATGGAGGCACCAGGCAGAAAGGATCATTCACGTTATCTAACTGCCTTACCTTATAAATGTTCTCAGTTCATATGAAGTTAGGAAAACTTGTTTACATCTTAAAAGGATTCCTTTCTTTTTAAAATGCATTTGGATTTCTCTTTTACCATGGTTCTGAGATCCTGCCTTCTTTTTGTAGCTCATGGACATGGGCTTCACAAGGGAACATGCCATGGAGGCCCTGTTGAACACCAGCACCATGGAGCAGGCCACAGAGTACCTTCTAACCCACCCTCCCCCGATCATGGGAGGAGTTGTTCGGGTGAGTTGGCTCAGGGGCTCTAATCTTTCATGGCATTGGTTTGGCTGCTGATGTGCTTTACTTCTCTGTGCCGAAATTTTCTTTATATGCTAACTCTTATAGCTCTAGAATATAAGGAGCAGAAGCTTTCTGTCTCCTATTCATGCAAATTACTGGACTTTGCAGAGGAACTCTTAAATTATGCATAATCAGAAAGTAATAGGAAGGCTCTCTTTTGTGAGATGCCAAATAGGTGGTCACATTGAAACTCCTTTCCTATATTTAATTTTGTTGTGATTTTTCCCTCTCGTTCTCGTAAGTGACCAGGTAAGCCTAATTGAGTTTGACTCTAGAGAGCAGCATTCAGAGCCCCTTCTCTTCCTCTCTAAAGCTTGAACACAGGATGTCTGGTTCCTTATGAGTTGTGTGTGTAGTTGCTGGAATTTCTGTTGTTGCTCTTTAGGATCTGAGTATGTCTGAAGAGGACCAGATGATGAGAGCAATTGCCATGTCTCTGGGACAGGATATCCCAATGGATCAAAGGGCAGAGTCACCTGAGGTAACTAGGAAACGCGGCTTCCAAGAGGGTCTGACACATTAATCTTAGTATTTCTGTGAACATTCTGCTACTACTGCAGAGTAATTGGTCGAATTAAAGTGTAAACAAAGACATGTGTGAATACTCATTCATCCCAACCTTGCCATCACTAATCTACATTACATTGACCTGAAACTTTAAGTGAAACAGATGAAGCATTAATATTTATTGTCAAATAAGAGGCCCAAAATGTCCTTGGTAGTACCCATTAGGCCAAACTTGGCTGTCTTTATTACCTAGGAATCTAGGTAATAATTACTTCAGTTTACCATACCTGCAGAGAATGCAGCACAATGTCTACAAATGCTATTTGTGGGGGGTGATGTAGGATGATGCACATAAGTTGCCAGTGCTTTGAGGATTGGAGGTGTCCTTCCCCTGTCTTGCCTTAGCCTGTGTGGCTGCCCTCATACTCATTGCCACACTCTAACGAATGTATCACCTGCTTGAGGAGAAGGTAGAGAATATTCATATGGTAGGGCAGATACATTTTTAGAGTCTTCTCACTTTTTTCCTTCCCTGCCTCCAGGAAGTTGCTTGCCGGAAGGAGGAGGAGGAACGGAAAGCTCGGGAAAAGCAGGAAGAGGAAGAGGCTAAATGTCTAGAGAAGTTCCAGGATGCTGATCCATTGGAGCAAGATGAACTCCACACTTTCACAGATACCATGTTGCCAGGCTGCTTTCACCTTCTTGATGAGCTCCCAGACACAGTGTACCGGGTGTGTGATCTGATCATGACAGCAATCAAACGTAATGGAGCAGACTATCGAGACATGATTCTGAAGCAAGTAGTCAATCAGGTAAGTAAGTTCTCCAGGGGCCAGAAGAGGGGAGTATGTAAAATGGTTTTCCTGCCATCTATCAAAACCTGGTTTCTTTTTTTATTTTTTTAATCAGTATCTTTGCATTTTATCTGATATGGATGTATTCTTTCTTTGAATTCTGTAGATCTAGTAATCTAGCTCTTTCTTGAGTGTTTTCCTGCAAAACATGAATTAACTGCTTCACGCACAAAATATCTTTGAAAGAAAAAAACAAAGCTCTCTTTTTCTAGGTATCTCTTCTTAGGTTCGTCAAAAATGTCTCTCACTCTTGAGCCAAGTTAGGCCCCCTGGCCTAAATAAATGTTTTTCCCTCTCCTCCTATGCAACAACCATTTTGACAGATGAGTCCCCATCCTAATGAGTAGTTGTGACCTATTGTCTTTTTTTAAGCAGTGTTTTTCCTCATTATGAAATTAATGTATGCTAGTTGTTGAAGTAGAATAAGAAATAAATTGCCCTAAATTCCCACATAGCCAGTTAGCATTTTGGTTTTATTTCCTTTACTATTTTTTATGATTTATGTATTTAAATCATTGGAATCTTGTTTTATATATTTTTTTAAGTTTAGAGACAGAGGAAGAAAGTAAGTGTTGTATGTAAACATAGCTTTAGTGTATGGAAACATCACAAGAGTAAAAGGCAAACTGAATAAACCTTTTTTCTTCCCCCCACAAGATATCACCAATGCTTAGTTATCTTTAATCTATATTAAGAGCTTATAGAAGTGATTCTAAGCAAACTAAAACCTTAATAGACAAGGGCAATTACATAAAATTCATTACAAGAAATTTTTAACATGCATACTAAAGCAAGACCAATGTTTCTAACTGGGATTTTTGTTTTCTGTTTTTAATGATAATTCTGGGGCAGGTGTAGTGAAAGATTTTAAGTTGGTAGAACCTTTGTGGGATTGACTCTATATATGCACCAGAAAATTTTTAAAAATATTCATTTTCTTTAACTTCTAATTTAGACTTCTTGTAATCTAGCCTAAGAAAATAATTTTTTAGAGGCGCTCCTTTAGTAGCGTACATCTTTTGATACAGACACCCTATAGTAAATATGTTAATATTTACCCCCCTCCTTCAGTGAATGTATTAGAGGTGGAGGGAGTATTTTACAAGGTTGAGAATGTTTTGACATACCTCATCATACTCAATCTACAGTTTTTGACTTGGCCACTTTTCTGCTTTCGTAGGTGTGGGAAGCTGCTGATGTATTGATCAAGGCCGCTCTTCCCCTGACAACGAGTGACACAAAAACTGTGTCAGAGTGGATCAGTCAGATGGCCACCCTGCCCCAGGCCTCCAATTTGGCTACTAGAATCTTGCTTTTAACACTGCTTTTTGAGGTAAGATTTAGACCTTTTGGTCCTTGTGATTCATTCATCAAAGAATCATCAAACACTTACCATTTGAGACATTGAAGAAGGTAGAGAGAAATGTAGGACAAGTCTGCATTTCATAGCCTACAGCTTCTAATAGACTGTAATGTACACAATTAAGTACAAAATACAGCATTCTATGCCACATGAATGGCATAAACAGTTTTATCTGAGTTCGGGGGGGGCAGTATGCATCACTTCTGGATAATGAGAGAAGGGCTTCTCAGAACAAATGTTAATTGAATTGGGTCTTAGAGGATTGGGGGATGGGGTGTAATTATAAGACCGTACTTAGAATGACTATTAGCAGTTAAGTTGTGGAATATTTTTGGCTTCTCTGAGGAAAACTAACAAGCAGCTAAAGAATGGGGTAGGATGTGGAAATTTGGTAATAGGTGTCAGATAGAATCTGACTCTTCTTTCCTACCTGGTCAGTCAGCAGATTATTTGAGGTAAAGCATGGCTTGGCCAGGACATGTTCTTGTTCCAGCCATCATAGGAATTAGGAGGCACCTAACCTTGAACAAGTGGTTCTTCATTCTTATCTTATCATGTTTAATGGTAAAACCTGGATTTAATGGAGTAAACCCTTATAGCAACTCAGGAGTTAAGTCCAATATATGTGTCAGTCTGTGTGTGTACAGTCTCAGGGCTTTCCTTTGTGTTAAAAGTGGTGATTCTTATTATATAGCACTTGTGAATAGATACTTGTGGGAAATGTTGCAAAGTACTGAATGCTGGGGGTCCCCCAAAACATTACAATATAAAGAAATCACTCATGAGCCCCCCTTTTTTAAAAAATCACAAATGACAGCCTAACATTTTTCTTCTAGTCTTTTTTTCTGTACATTTAAACAGTTGGGATCAGAGTATTTAGAAAGTTTTGTATTCTTTTCTCTCAGTATTATGTTACAAATATTTTCCCACGTCATGTATATATTATTCCATTTTTTTGAGGTCCCCTAGTTTAAATAACTACCTATTGTCGGCCATTTAAATTACTTCCAGTGATTTCCTGTTACATCAGTAACACTTTATGTAGCCCTTGTAAGGGGAACCATTAAGTATGTTGCTGTGTTTAATTATTCCATCTTCCTTGGAAGATTATAAAGGTTCTCTGTAAATCAGAAGCTTTTCAACTAGTGTAGGTAACAGTTCTTAATGATATTAATGATACTAGTAACAGTTTCCATATTAAGCACATACTAATGTACCAGCCACTGTTTTGGCACAGTGTATCACAATTACCTTGGAGATAGAAATTATTCCCTTTGACCCTTGAGGAAACCAAGGCCTAGAGAATTTAAGTAACTAATCTCGGACCACATAGCTGGTAAGTGGTGGAAATGGAATTTGAATTCAACCAATTCTATTAGCGTTCGCTCTTATGTTCTATACCATGCTAATCCTTGATACTGAGTAGAAGCTGGTATTTGTTTTATTTTTTTTCCTTTGATTAATCAATCAGGAGTTGAAGCTACCTTGTGCTTGGGTGGTTGAATCTAGTGGCATCCTTAATGTCCTAATCAAACTCTTGGAAGTGGTTCAGCCCTGCCTACAGGCCGCCAAGGAACAAAAGGAGGTCCAGACCCCAAAGTGAGTGACCCTGTAATCTCTCTTGTTTTCATTTCTGTTGCCCTGGGGATTTGGGCCCTCAAGCTTAGGGCTTGAATCAGGGAGTTTTCTGGGTCATGTACGGGCCAAATCTTGGATACCTTTTGTGGCTTGAAAATTGTGAGGTACCTGATGAAATCAAGATAAATTTTCCCATGTTGTGCAGGTTTCTGGCTTGCCCAGAGTAAATCATTTCTCCTGTTTTAGGTGGATCACCCCAGTGTTGCTTCTGATTGATTTCTATGAAAAGACAGCCATCTCCTCAAAAAGGAGAGCCCAAATGACTAAGGTACGTAATATGGTGTATGTGGTGAGCAGAACAGCTCAGCTTCTTGAGGCAAGAATAGACCAGAAGAGAATGTGGGATAGTGGTAAAAGAAAAAAATGTAAAGCTCTCTGATCAAGGCATAAATCTCTTGAGGGATCTTGATAGCTAGAGTTTTCTTTTGAATTGGGAGTTAGAATTTTTTTTTTTTTTTTATGGAGCTGCTGGCTAAAGGGTCTAAGAACTTACCCTGGAAGTAAATGTTAAAGAAGTGTTCTGTCTCCAGAGGAGGAGTGGCTCTTCTTTTATGTGAAGGACTGAGTGTGCAAGGATTCCTCCAAAAGCAAGTGCTCCTTATACGAAAATTATATACGCCACATCATCTTAGTACCTTCCCAGAAACAGAAGTTTTGTTCCAGTACATCTAAAATGTTTACCTTTTGTGGAAAATAGTTGGAAACAAAAGGAAAGCAGAGCATCACAGGATAAGGGTATTTATAGAGTGTTTTGTGCCTATGGAGAGGCTCAGGAATGCGAGGGTTAAGGTATATAAAAACTTCTCTCTTGGTTTGCAAAACATTTAAAATGTCCAATATATTTCTTTTTCCTGGGTTAGCTTTAGCAATGAACACTGATGAAATTACTATTTCTTCTAACAATCAACCTTGTAAGGAAGTACAGTGAAACTTTGTGTTCTTGTATTTAGTACCTACAGTCCAACAACAACAACTGGCGCTGGTTTGATGACCGCTCTGGACGTTGGTGTAGTTACAGTGCAAGCAACAATAGCACTATTGATTCCGCCTGGAAATCTGGAGAGACAAGTGTGCGTTTCACAGCAGGCCGAAGAAGATACACTGTCCAGTTCACTACAATGGTGCAGGTACATGCTCACTCAATGCCATAAACTTGGTTGAAAAGAGGGGAAGGTGCTGAGTATGCCTTTCCGTTTGCTTCTTCCTGAACCAGCAGTCCTGTTATAAGAACAGTATTACCACTCCTAAATGGGGTATAGTTTTCAGAGAACTGAGTCTTCTTACAGCCATGTGTTAGGCCATGAGTCTGTGGCAATTTGATACTGTCCCACCCGGAAATGATTTTAAGTGTTCAGTCAAGGATTAGGGAGTGGTTGGGGATGGAGTCTGCTCTATTGCAAAGTTTATAATTTGCTGTAGGGTCTTGTGTATGCCACTTTCCTTCTGAGGACCCTCAGGCTTTCTCTCTGTAAATGATAGGGGTGGGATAAATTGCCAAGGTTCCTTCCTGTTACAGCATTTTGCTACAGAGTTCCAGCTCTCCCACCCCCCTTACAATTCTTTTTTCAGTAGAGATGTTTTTGTCTGCTTGAATTCCTAGGTTAATGAGGAAACAGGGAACCGGCGCCCGGTGATGCTGACACTCCTGAGGGTACCACGGCTGAATAAAAATTCTAAAAACAGCAATGGACAAGAACTAGAGAAGACATTGGAAGAAAGCAAAGAAATGGATATCAAACGTAAAGAAAATAAAGCCAATGGTATGTACTTTTAGTTGTGAATCTTTCAAGGAGTGTCTTACACAAAGCTAGTGTGCCTTTATGGCTTAAATTCTGGCCAGATTTCATCATGAGTGATTTCTTATCCATCAGATTGCTTGGTGACTTAAAGATACACAGTCCTCTTTATGTGCCTTTTCATCTGGCCTTTGAATTGGTATTTGGTCTGTTTCTCTTAATAGGACCCAAGTGTTTGACTGGTTACTTAAGAGGGAGAGGATGGGAGGAAATGTCAAGTTAACTGTCTGAACACTTACTTTCCCATTTATAGATACCCCCTTGGCCCTAGACAGTACAAATACTGAAAAGGAGACAAGCCTGGAAGAAACAAAAATTGGGGAGATCCTGATCCAGGGCCTGACAGAGGATATGGTGACTGTTTTAATCCGGGCCTGTGTGAGCATGCTAGGGGTCCCTGTGGACCCAGACACTTTGCATGCCACCCTTCGCCTCTGCCTGAGGCTCACCCGAGACCACAAATATGCCATGATGTTTGCAGAGCTGAAGAGTACCCGCATGATCTTGAATTTGACCCAGAGTTCAGGCTTCAATGGGTTTACTCCCCTGGTCACCCTTCTCTTAAGACACATTATTGAGGACCCCTGCACCCTCCGCCATACCATGGAAAAGGTGAGTCTTTCTGGTGTCCGATGCTGGTTTAGCTTTACATAATACCTTGTTCTCCTTGCTCTCAGAGCAGATAGACTTCCAGTTCTTCATCAAGTATATAGCTAGGTGTTACAGATGATATGCTCTGCCCAGCAAAACTTCCCAACTGTGTGCTCAGGTGCTTGCTTAGGTATGGTAGGTCACTCATTATCCCATTGAGTGACATTTAAAAGGTACTAGAAAATACATTTTTTACCCTTAAATTTACTATAGTGATAGCTCTTATCTAGAAAGTCCTCTCTAGCAATATAGGTTTCTTGAACCAAAACTTTTTTTTAACATCTTTATTGGAGTATAATTGCTTTACAATGGTGTGTTAGTTTCTGCTTTATAACAAAGTGAATCAGCTATACATATATCCCCATATCTCTTCCCTCTTGCCTCTCCCTCCCTCCCACCCTCCCTATCCCACCCCTCTAGGTGGTCACAAAGCACTGAGCTGATATCCCTGTGCTATGTGGCTGCTTCCCACTAGCTACCTGTTTTACATTTGGTAGTGTATATGTGTCCATGCCACTCTCTCACTTCATCCCAGCTTACCCTTCCCACTCCCCGTGTCCTCCAAAACTTGTTAATAAGGAACTAGGATACCCTCTACCAAGTTCATGTTTTAAAGGTCATTCTCTTATAGGAGTACTTCACCCAAGAGCCTGTTTTCCAAACGTTGTGTTTTGGGGTTGTAAAAGTACAGTTGACTCTTGAATAACACAGGTTTGAATTGCACAGTTCCACTTATATGTAGATTTTTTTTCCAATAGTAAACACTATAGTACTACCACAATCCACAGTGGGTTGAATCCACAGATAAAGAACCTCAGATGTGGAGGGCCACTGTAAGTTATTCGTGGATTTTCGACAGCATGGAGGGTTGGTGCCCCAACCCCCATGTTGTTCAAGGGTCAGCCGTAGTAAAATTTTTGGAATGTTTATGACTGTGATAAGCTCTTTACAAATATGCATTGTGCACATGAGAAAACTGAGGTCTATTTGTTTATTTTAGGAAACATATAAAGCAGTAGAAGAAATAACAAAGCAGTTAGAAAAATAAAAACCTTTATGTCATCAACTTTAAGACATCAGCAGAGGGGTTGGGGGCTAACATCTCACCAATAAGGCTTTTTCTCCACAGTACTTTTACAAACTCTTTCCTACTTCTTTCTCAGCAATCATCAGGTGAATGCTACTGACTTCACTTTCAATTTCCTCTCTTGGAACATCGTTTCCCACGTTGATATATAGTGTTGCTATTTGTATTTTTGTGCATAGCTTTGTCACATTTAAGGTCGTTTTTCTTATAAATGCTTAGAAATTGGATCAAAAGGTATATATTGTTTTTTAGCTTGCTTGCCAGAAAGGTGGTGCCACTTCATACTTCTATGCGTATATGAGTATATATCTCACATTCTTCAGACAGTTCTTCTTTAGCCAGCCTGTTTGATTTCACCTGACATGAGCAAAACCAAAAGAAGGCTGTTAAAGACAGCATGTACACTGATCCAGGGTCAGGAGACAGCCCAACAGAGAAGAAACAACTATATACAGACAGGATTCTGACTTAAAAACAAACATACTTAAAATGTTTAAAGCTTATACAACTTTTTAAAATGCTATGAAAAAATGTAGGTTCTTTTTGGATGACAGAAAACTTTGTAAGCTTAAAGGCAATTTTATTTGGGGGTGTGGGAAACAAAGGAAGATCAGTGGCAGGTTTAACGTATCAAGTAGCAAAATGTAAATGCTTGATAATGTCCATTGCAGGTACGGGTGTGAAGAACCAGGCATACTCTTACTTTTGGTAGGAGTGGAAATTGGTGCAACCACATTGGAGGGCAATTTGGTACTGTCAGTTTAAGATATCCTTTGACCTAGAAATTCTGTGGCTAAGAATTTATCTGATAACTAAAGTCAAGTATGCCAAGTACATATACAAGAATGTTCACTGTAGAATTACTTGTAATATCAAGACTAGAGATCTAATGTCCAACAGAGGACTGAATAAACGATGGCACATAGTGGAATTACACTTTTCTGTATTTAAAAAATGGGAGTTATTTTACGATTGCAGCCTGGCAGGCAAGATGTAGAAGTTGTTAGGCTAAACTGAAGAGCATGACCAATTTGGTAAGAAAAGCATTGAGTCCAAAAGATTTTTACCTTTATGAACATAATTTACAAAGCAATAGATCGTGGAAAATACAGTAGAACTATTTTCTTTATACTTTCCTATACTTTCCATGATTTAACAAGTCATTTTATGAGAACAAAAGCATGACAATGTCTAAGCCCTGTGGTATCAAAGCAAACAGTCCATAAGTAGTTTGGTATCTCCTGGCTGTCATTATCCAAGACTGATTATTGACTTTGAAACATAAAGAAAGCATTTAATTTTGTTCTTATACACTAAGTGGATGTCAGTATTACATATTTTTAGAGTTTGAACCATTCTGGTTTAAAATCAGGATGGCATTTGGGAAGGCTAGGAGCTGGCACTTAAATTTGGGAGCCATAATCTGGATGATCAATGATCTGTATAAGTTACCCATTTTATATAAAGGTCACGTATCATCTAGTCTAATAGTTGATAATTTTGGGGGTATGCTGAATGCTGTAACTTTTTTGTAAGCCACATTTTTTGAATTGGGAAGGAATAGGACTTGAAAGACCAAGTGTATCTTTCTCCCAAAGATCAAAGGCTGTCATCCGCTGTCTTGAGGCAGAACTTGGTTGGTATTTTAATCCTTGGTAGCTCTTCCTTGAATGCAGTTGTGTTTTAGAAAGTGGTCTTTAATCAGCAGTGTTCTCCCTTTCTTTACTAGGTTGTTCGCTCAGCAGCTACAAGTGGAGCTGGTAGCACTACCTCTGGTGTTGTATCTGGCAGCCTCGGCTCTCGGGAGATCAACTACATCCTTCGTGTCCTTGGGCCAGCCGCATGCCGCAATCCAGACATTTTCACAGAAGTGGCCAACTGCTGTATCCGCATTGCCCTTCCAGCCCCTCGAGGCTCAGGAACTGGTAAGTTTACCCTTCTCTTAGCCTTTGAGACATTGAGGTCTGTGGCTTAGTATAACTCCAAAAATTTTCTGTGAGGAAGCCTATAACTTGGAAAACCTCCTTAGGCAAGCATTGGGACATTGGCTGGTTGATCAAGTGGGTCAATTCAAGGGTAGTTCAGTAGCTTCTCTGGTCCTTACCCTGTGGTAATTCCTGCCAGAGATTCCAAGGACTCATTCAGTCTAGTCCTTGCCTTCAAATAACTTAGCTTGATGTGACAATAGTGAATGTAAACAGTGAATGGTTTGCAGATAGAGTGATAATTGAGGGACAAATGGACATGTGACTTATGTGATACAGTAGGAAGAATCACAGTGTATTCTTGCCAAAAATGTTTGACCTATAATTATGAGGAAACAATTAGATAAGTACAAATTGTGAGGCATTCCATAAAAAAACTGACCTAGACTCTTCCAAAATATTAATGTCGTGAAAGGGGAAAATGCAAGGATCTCCTAGATAAAAGGAGGTGAGAGAAAACCACCAACCTTGATGGGATGCTGAATCTAGATAAAGGAGATTTGGAGAAGTTAGAACAGTTACTATATATTAGATAATATAATTGTATCTGTTAAATTTCTTGGGTATTATGGTATTCTGGCTATGTAGAAAAATATCCTTGATCTTAGATGCAGGTAGACATATTTAGGGGTGGACAAATGGTGATTCTAGATGAAAAGTATATGGATTTTTTTGTACTAACCTTTCAACTTTTCTGTGGGGTCGTGGGGCTTTGGGGGTTTTTTTGTTTGTTGGTTTGTTTTTTTTTTAAATTAAAAGTTGGGAAAGGGGGCTTCCCTGGTGGCGCAGTGGTTGAGAGTCCACCTGCCGATGCAGGGGACACGGGTTCGTGCCCCGGTCCGGGAAGATCCCACATGCCACGGAGTGGCTGGGCCCGTGAGCCATGGCCACTGAGCCTGCGTGTCCGGAGCCTGTGCTCTGCAATGGAAGAGGCCACAACAGTGAGAGGCCCGCGTACCGCAAAAAAAAAAAAAAAAAAAAGTTGGGAAAGGGACTACTTATTTTGGCAGCCCCACCCTGGCTCTGTGCTGGGCATTTCTCATGTATGGTCTCCTTTTATCCTCAAATTTTCAAGAATGAGAAAATTGAGGTTTGTTGAAATAATTTGGCCATGATCTTATAACAGAACTGGATTTCAAAACCAAATGTCCCCAACTCCAAAGCCTATACTCTTTTTTTACTATTTGATATTGCTGTATGAAATCCTGTGGGATTTAGGGAAGGTAAAAGCCAGATTTTCTAGTAGACTACTTGAACATTGTTTGGAAGTGGCCCCCCCCCGCTTCTGAGTCTTTATCAGTAACCAAATGTAGGTACCCGTTCATTATTAACTAATTTTTCCCTGTCTCACTTTGGCTTAGCTTCAGATGATGAATTTGAGAATCTTAGAATTAAAGGCCCTAATGCCGTACAGCTGGTGAAGACAACCCCTTTGAAGCCCTCACCTCTGCCTGTCATTCCTGATACTATCAAGGAAGTGATCTATGACATGCTAAATGCCTTGGCTGCATACCATGCTCCAGAGGAAGGTATGTAACTAGCCCACCTGAGGAGGCTGGGCACTTTGTTTAGGTCACTTCAGCTAACTCATGGCTTAGCGAGTACTCAAGTATTTGCCCACTCTCTGGGAATCAAGATGAATAAGACACATAGCCACTTCTCTGAAGAAGTTAATAGTCATACAGTATGAATGATAAGGATAAGGAGATTGCCAGAATCTTTTGTATGAGAGTACATCCCATACAGAGGGAAGAATGAACAAAGATTAAAAAGGAGAGGGCTTCCCTGGTGGCGCAGTGGTTGAGAGTCCGCCTGCCGATGCAGGGGACACGGGTTCGTGCCCCGGTCCGGGAGGATCCCACGTGCCGCGGAGCGGCTGGGCCCGTGGGCCATGGCCTCTGGGCCTGCGCGTCCGGAGCCTGTGCTCCACAACGGGAGAGGCCACAACAGTGAGAGGCCCGCGTACCACAAAAAAAAAAAGGAGATAATAAGCAGGTTGAGCAGGTTGAAAATAGAATACCAAGAAGTCTCCAATGTTTTCACTCTCAGAAACAAAACATAGTTGTTGCCCAAAGATCTGGGAACAATATTAGAAGGTGTGGCTAGGCTTCCTGACCTCTGAGACCACCATCCCTATCTTTTGTCCTTAGTTAGGGTGCTGCTTTTAAGTATTGGGAAAGTCATGAATGAATTGCCTGGAACTCAAGTTCCATTCCAGTCAGATCCTTCTGGATTTTATTCAGGACATACTTATTTGATAGGTCCCACAGAATTGCCAAAAGTTGATGAATAGTGCATTTAACAAGTCAAGAAAATCTGAGTCTTTACTTTAGTGCTTTTCATCCATACATCACTCTAATCCTTATAGAGCTCCTTGCTTTACCCCACCTCCTAAACCCTCCTCCCCCCCCAAAATAATAATAATAATTTAGCTATATATAGCAACCATTTATTGACCTCTCACTGTACTAGGCAAAATGTCAGGTATGTTCATTTAAGCTTAGTAGTGACAACTAAGGACAGTGAGGAGAGTAAATTGCCTGTGGTCACAAAACTAGTTATGGAATGAGGCTTTCAACCATGCTCTCTCTACATTTCTCATTCTTAAATCAAAGCCTCGCAATATTACCTTGTAAACACTTGCAGCAACTTGGAGCAAAATTGACCAGGCTACCAGATGGTCATTAACATTGCACAGTCTAAAGAGTTTTGTTTTTATTTTTCTAGCAGACAAATCTGATCCTAAACCTGGGGGTATGACTCAAGAGGTTGGCCAGCTCCTGCAAGACATGGGTGATGATGTATACCAGCAGTACCGGTCACTTACCCGTCAGAGCAGTGACTTTGACACACAGCCAGGATTTTCCATTAATGTAAGTCAGCTCCAGCCTTCTATCTGCCTTCTCCCTTTTCAGTACCTACTACGGGATATAGGGTTATGCCAGGGATATTTCAAAGGTATTAATTTTGATGTATCTATAAATTATCTGTTGCCTAAAAATGAAGATCGGGTTGTCCCTGGGATTTTCTTTTTTCTCCTTGGATTAGAAATGTTTCTTTAATTCATTTTTCATTCTCATCTTCCCCCGTTCCCTTTCCCCTCAAGCTTCCAGTCGCTGTTTATAATGATGGCTTCCCACGGATTATAGTATACAGAAGGAAAAGGTGGTTAAAAGATAAAGAGAGTCTATAACATTTACAGCCAGTACCCTGAAAAGGAGTCCTGCCATTTGGGGACAACTCTCTTTGAAATTAATAATGGCTCAGGAGTTTTCTTCCTCCATAGAGTCAGGTCTTTGCTGCAGATGGTGCCTCCACTGAGACTTCCACATCTGGGACAGCCCAAGGAGAAGGTAATGGTTTGCTTTTCTCTTTTGTTCTTATTTCTTGAGAAGACAGCTTGAAGAAACGGAGTGTCCTGGGCAGACAATAGGGGAATACAGGCATAATTGTCACGTTTACTTGCGTAAGTGAACTTTCTCGGGGGTGAGCTCAGCGTTCTGTAAACAAAAGGTCCATCCCAGTTATCTGAGACCAGATTAGGTCTTTATATTCTTCAGGAATTCAGGAATACATGCAGATCTCCTTAGAGCTAGCAGCTCAGGACTGTAGGCCCCATTGCTACCAGCTCTAGAAATTACAATGCTTTCTTTAGGGTCTTTAGAAGACTGCCATTTGATTGCCCCAGTGAGAGCTGGTGCTATAGGCACAACAGTGATGTTAAAGAGTGTCCATTAATGACCCAGAGCCAAGTAAATCAAAGACCCTGGGCCCAAAAGCCAGCTTTCTATATCAACATTTCACGCGTGCCTACGTTTTCTTATTGGGATCTATTCCATTTCATAGTATATGGCATCCTGGCCCTGCACCCACTCCTCATTATATGCTAAAGTTAATGGAACTTGCCATTAAAAAGAATGAAATTTGCAGCAACATGGATGGGCTTTGAGGGCATTATGCTAAGTGAAATAAGTCAGACAGAGAAAGACAAATACTGTATGGTATCACTTATACATGGAATCTAAAAAAATAAACTAGTAGGACTTTGCTGGTGGCGCAGTGGTTAAGAATCCTCCTGCCAGTGTGGGGGACATGGGTTCGATCCCTGGTCCAGGAAGATCCCACATGTCGCAGAGCAACTAAGCCCATGTACCACAACTACTGAGCTTGCACTCTAGAGCCCGCGAGCCGCAACTACTGAGCTTGCACACCACAACTACTAAAGCCTGCGCGCCGCAACTACTGAGCCTGCGTGCCTAGAGCCCGTGCTCCACAACAAGAGAAGCCACCGCAATGAGAAGCCTATGCACCACAACAAAGAGTAGACACCACTCGCTGTAACTATAGAAAACCTGCGTGCAGCAATGAAGACCCAACGCAGCCAAAAAATAAATAAATTTGTAAATATATGTGTATATCTTTAAAAAACTAGTAAATATAACAAAAGAGGCAGACTCAACAGATACAGAGAACAAACTAGTGGTTACCAGTGGGGAGAAGGAAGAGGGGAGGGATGGTAGAGGATTAAGAAGTACAAACTATTAGTTATAAAATAAGCTACAAGGATATATTGTACAACATGGGGAATATAGAATAAATAAAGTTTTAATGGAACTGTAACTTAACTAACCCAGTAGTGGTTGCTGTGGTAACATCCTTTAGTTCTACTCTTTAAACCTCTCCGTATATTTCTTTTGGTAGCTTCCATGCTAGCTTATAGAACTTTGGTGCCAGTGACACTATTCTGGCTACAAGATTTATATGGTGGATTCTTACTTTCTAGCAGTTTCAACAGAGCCCATTGGCTACTTGCCAAGAATTAGAGAAATGTCATATGGAAGCAATTCTAATGAGACCTTTCAAGAGCTCCTTCTCCTTGACAGGAAGGATCTTTGAAATCTAAGTTGAGATGTACTTAATGCCAGTTTAGTCCCTGGAGGATAAGCTTAAAAGGCTAATAATTAGTAAAATACTGGTTAACTCATTTTGGTGGACTTACTGCTCATATGTAGTGTATAGTATGGGTGATGGTAGTATCATTCAAGGGAAGCATCATTGCCCACTATGTGGCAGACTATAGTAGACACCAAAATGAATCAGGTTCATTCCCTGCACTTAAAGAATTTTGTCTAGTGAGGGTGACATGCAGTGCTTTTAGTACAAGATAACTGCTGGAATGGAGGCGTGCTGGGATAAGATATAGTGGGCACATGATAATGATAGCATGTCAGTATGCCTGGATGAAGCAGGAAAGCATTTTATAGAGGAGATCATCTTTTGAGCTTAGCTAGATTAAGTAAATGTGTGCCACACAGACATGTGGGAAGAAGAGGTAAAAGTGTATACAAGGCATGTTTGGAGAACTACTATTAGTACAGTATTTCTGGAACATAAAATGTATAAGAGGAGGGAAATGGCGGAAGATGTGTGAACCAGTTGGGTAAAGCCTGTGTGTTGTAACTATATCCGTAGAGCACATCTGAGACCTGTGTCATATTAGCTATCTGTCTTTCCACTGCAGTAGGAGGAGGGCATTCAGTTTGTACTAGTGGCCTGAAGTATCCTTTCCACCTAAGACTTGATTTTGCCAATATTCCAGTGTGGAATTGAACCAGTGTTTGGCTCTTTCTCAACAGCTTCAACTCCGGAGGAGTCTCGGGATGGGAAGAAAGATAAAGAAGGGGACCGGGCGTCTGAGGAAGGCAAGCAGAAAGGCAAGGGCAGCAAACCGTTAATGCCCACCTCCACTATTCTTCGGCTTCTGGCAGAGTTGGTGAGATCCTACGTTGGTATTGCTACCCTGATTGCCAACTACAGCTATACTGTGGGCCAGTCTGAGCTGATCAAAGAGGTAAGATTTCTAATTTCTGCTTAATATTTTATACTGTTATCATTTGGATACCTGCTATGTGTTGGATGTTTTGCTAGGAGCCCGTGCATGCTAACCCAGTGATGAGAGAGGCAGAGGCCTCTTAAGACACATTAAAGAGCTAGGCCTTTTTTTCCATGATGTGGAGCCATCAGGCTCATTTGCAGGTAGTGAGTTGATGTAGTTTGTTAATTTGTTTTGTAGAAAATCACTTGGTCTGCCTTATTAGAGACTGCAAAAGGCAAGGTTTGAGTCAGAGAGACCAGTCAGGACGCTGATATAGTAGTCTAGGTAATACAGGACCTTGATGAAGTTGGTGGGGGAAATGAATGAGTTGAAGAGATGTTTTAACAGTAGAAATGGACGAGATTGGATTTGGAGGATAAAGGTGAAATCAAGGACTCGAGAGATGTTTCTTGTTTTGTTTTTTTTATTCCTTTTGTTAGAAGAGGAAATGGTTTGAAGAGAAAATATAGAATTTGAGAGGTATCTGTGGATCACCTAGGTAAAGGTATCTAGGAGACAGGAGAATAAATGAAGTACACAGTATTGGAGCTTATCTTCCAGATGTACTCACACCTGTGCAAAGACACCTGATGTGGTAACAGTATTGGTAATAAATAGAATATAAGAAAAGCCTAAATGTTCATCAGTAGAGCATGGGAAAGAATGAAGTCATATTTTATATGTCCTGATACAGAATTATCTTCAGGTTGGATTTTTCAAGTGAAAGGACACTTTAAGAAACCATATCATGTTCCCATATATGTAAAAGGGGTACCCAAGGAGGTTTTTTTCATAAAGGAGACCTTGTTTTGGAGGTCACATAGTTATTTTATGGTTAGTAAGCAGTAAAGGGTGTGAGAATGGAACAGGGGCAATAATATTGCAGAAAAAGAACCTATGACAGCAGCTGCCATTTTTTAAGCTATTTTTATCTTAATGCAAGCTTTCAAAATGCATACAAAAATACACAACTCCTAAGTGATTCACCAGTTAATTTTTCTTGGATGACTACCACTAAATTCAACATTAGAAACTCCACAAAAGCTAATCCCACTCACACCTTTGCACATCTCCCCTTCCCCTTTGAACTTCCATAAGGTCACCATTATCTTGTGTTCCTGAATTGGGTTTGTGCTTTATATAAGTGGAATCTTATAGTATGTCCTGTGTCTGGCTTCTTTTGCTTAACATGTTTGCAACTACATCTTTGTGTGTAGTTTTAGTTTATTTTCATTGCTGTATAGAATTCCATTGTGTGAATGTAACACAGTCTTATCCATTCTAGTGCTTATTGACAGTTGGCTAGTTTTCCTTTTGGAAGTATTAAAAGTAGTGCTGCTACAGTCACTCTCATACAAATGTCTTGGTGAACATACATAAGTTCGTGTCTGTGTGTGTATTTATACACACACACTCACACACGTTCATACGTAAGTTCATATATTTCTGTTGGTTGCTATGTGCCTAGGAGTGGAGTTGCTGGTCTGTTCAGCTTTAGCAACTGATAACAAGTTTTCCAGAGCAGTTGTGTCAATTTATATTATCACCAGCACAGCATATGGGTGTTTGGATTATTTCACCTCCATGCCAATACTTAGTATTCCTGTTTTTCATTTTAACCATTCTAGTAGGTTCATACTGGTATTGCATTGTGGTTAAAATTTCCCTGTCTTTATTGGCCATTGGTATATTCTTTTTTGTGAAGTGTCCAAGTCTTTTATTCTTATTTTCTACTGAGTTCTTTATATATTCTGGATATAAGCCCTTTATGGAATGTGTGTATTAAGTATACATTAGGCGTTTATTTCAAAGCTTATACTCATTTATGCCAGTTGTAGTTATAATAGCATACTTATGGAATAAGACACTTAATTGCAAATTTATTAAGTATCTGCTTTAATATGCGTCAAGTCACCCACTTACTGGTACTGGGTACTCATAGGTGCTTTACAGATACTATTGATAATCCTCACCTCAGCACTGCAAGGTTGTTGGTATTGCTCCCCTTAACAGAGAGGAGGCTCAGAGAGGTCAGTAACTTGCCCAAGGCCACACTTCAGAGTAGCAAGACTAGGATTAGAGCCCAGGTCTCTGGTTTCAAATCCAGATTCCTTCCACTCAGTCATGGTTGCACGAATCCACTCAGTTGCCCAAATTGCAAGGCTTTTTTTTTTTTCAGTTTTTACTGGTAATGTTACACTTCTTTTCAGAAAACTGTTTTAACTTTGTATTTTATTCACTACTGGGAAATTTTTATTTCTAATAGTTAACAGGGTCACCTTATCTTATTACCCAGAGCCTAGAATTCTTCAATGCATTTTTTAAAAATATTTATTTATTTATTTGGCTGCACCGGGTCTTTGTTGCAGCACACGGGCTCTTTTAGTTGCAGCATGTGGGCTCTTGGTTGCAGCATGCAGGATCTAGTTCCCTGACCAGGGCTCGAACCCAGGCCCCCTGCATTGGGAGCTCGGAGTCTTAACCACTTGACCACCAGGGAGGTCCCTTCAATGCATTTTTTAAATTGAGGTAAAATGCACATAAATCTAAGTATCTTAAAGTATACAGTTGAGCATAATTCAGTGTCGTGCAACCATCATCTCTATCTAGTTCCAAAATCGCCACTGCATTTTGATCCAAAATCTACTTGAATGACAACAGAACTAAGTTTCTTTCTAAGATAAAGAATTATCAGGGCAGAAATCATTTTTAGAGGGGGAGGGAAAGTCTGACTTAATTTCCTTCCCTGTTATTGGGCCTTTTTTGATATTTTAAGTAACCCTGCATTAACTATTTCTGCATATCCATATCTGTGACTGTGCTGTGTGTTTCTCATTCAACCCCTGCCAATTTTTAGCCCAGGGTCCTGGGCACATTGTAGGTTTCAGTAAATACTACAATTTAATTAGAAACTGGAGTGATTGTAGCACTGAATTAGGGATCAAGGTTTGAATCATCGCCATTGACTTAAGTTCTTTGGCAAGCCACATTTCTTTAGGCCTCAGATTAATGAAGATGTGTAAGCTTGTGAAAAATGAATGGAATTTGGAAGCATAAACTCGAGATTTGTTACTCACTTGGCTTGCACCTTTAAGTCTTGGTTCTTTCGTCTATAAAGTGGGCCTGATAATCATTGACTGGATGACTCCAAGGATCAGTTCTGTATGCGTGTACCTTGTTGATGTGCAAACAGTATGGCGTAATTGTGCTTGTGAGTAAATGTCACGATTAATGACTTTTCAGGACTGCAGTGTGCTAGCTTTTGTCCTGGACCACCTCCTCCCACATACCCAGAATGCAGAAGACAAGGATACACCTGCCCTGGCCCGCCTATTCCTCGCAAGCCTGGCTGCCGCAGGGAGTGGCACAGATGCCCAGGTGGCCCTTGTGAATGAAGTAAAAGCAGCCCTGGGAAGGGCACTGGCTATGGCTGAGAGTACAGAGAAACATGCCAGGTAAAATCTGTGCCTGACTTAGTGCTACGTGCCTGACTTAGTGCTAATAACCAGTAGCATCCCCTAACTTCATTCTTGTCCCATGGATTCCTTGCATTTGAACAAGAGTTCTGGTCATACTGGCACTGTACATTCTCTGGTTCTCTCAGATAGTTCTAGCGCTACCAAATACCCAAAGCACTAATGACACTTGGAGGAGGTGGGTAAACGGCTTAGAGAAAACAAAGGGATGTTTTCATTATATTTCTAGGGTCTTCAAGTAAGAAGTTGAGGGGGTTATTCAACTTTACTTTTTCAAATTATGTTTAAAGAAAATGAAGAATGCCTCCACCCAGGGAGTGAGTTCTTTCTTACCTGTTTAGATGTTACTTCCAGAAGGAAACACAGAAGAAACCAGGAGGGTTATCTGAGGCAAGTTAGTGAAGACGTGGCCTAAGAATGGGCTGTATTCACATGATAGAGATGTCAAACTTCTCTCCTAGGCTTCAGGCAGTGATGTGTATCATCAGTACTATCATGGAGTCCTGCCCCTCCACCTCCAGTTTCTACAGCAGTGCAACAGCCAAGACCCAACACAATGGCATGAACAACATCATTCGACTCTTCCTGAAGAAGGGACTGGTTAATGACCTGGCCAGAGTGCCTCACAGCCTGGACCTGTCCAGGTAAAATTATTCCTGACCTCCAGCACCAGGCTTTTGCCCTCTTCTTAATCGTGCTTCATACTTGTCCATTTGCCTAGTATTTCATGTATCCTTGCCAGATAAGTAATTAGCAGCCAGTGTGATAGGAAGAGTTTGGATGTAGGCGGGAACCTGAGTTCTTAGTATTGTTGCTTTTAAGCAAGGCACTTTCCTTTCTTTGGGCCTTAGTTCTCTCATTTGCCGCAAACTCATGAGTTGGTCTGTATCAGTAGTTTTTTCCCAAGCTTCCCCCCTCTTAATTATTGTAAGAAGATTATTATGGACCTTGTATTACACCTGGTTATGTCCTCTGAGTCTCTGTTATTCTAATACAGGTCCTTAATTTTTTTAATCTTCATTTTATTGCTGTTGTTCATGAACGAATTTATTGAAGTGATCAGACCTGTAGAATGTTTTCCTAGATTTGGTCCACTTGGTTCCATGCAGTGTAGTTTAACTTGTTGCTTTTACTCCCTGTTTGCTGTAAGCTTAGAGGTAGAGGCTTAATGGAGCAATTTAAACATTATTTGGCTAGGATATATCATAGATGATGATGTACATTTCATATTGTATCATGGGGAAATGCATCTCTTTGAACTACCATTAATCATGATAAGATTGACCACTAGGGTAGAGTGATAATCATCATTGTACTGTTATATTTTCCTCCTTACCAGAAAATAACAGTGTTATTACTTCAGCACTGTACAAATGTCTAGTTCCCTATCAACCATATACCTAATTAATGGTCTTAATACCAGTTGATAATCCTTGCCTGTGTCTTTTAATTTCTTAGAGGGTTATCGATGACAACTTTGTAATTTCTGTCATTCCTTCTACATTATTAGCTGCTATATTTCTGTGATTCTAGCTCCAGTTCAAGAGGGAAAGTTGGTTACCCTATAATACAGTTCCTACTAAAAAGCCAGGATAAAAACTTAATTTTTTCCCTTCAGTCACCAATTTTCAGAGTAAAGTCAAAAATGGATTAAACTCCACCTCAAATACGAGCTCTGGCTTTCTATTTTCTGTGTAGTATTATGGACTCATGAATTTTCCTTGATTTTTAAAATCTGATTGAATTACTTGGATCACTACAGTTATCCTTCTTTTCATGCTCATCCTTCATGTTCTTTTTCATTACACCTTTGGGCTTGTGGGACCTCTTCAAACTGACTTCTTTGTTCTTTTGATAACAACCTCATCAGTTTTTTTAAATGTTTAAAAATTTTGAGCTCACAGTATAATGAGCACTGTATGTCTCACCTAGATTAACCAGTGGTTAGCATTCTGTCCTATTTGCCTTAGTTCCCCCCGCTCCTCTTTTCGTGAGGTAAATCATTTGAAATTTGTTATAAACGTGATGCTTAACCTCTGAATACTTAAGCATGTGTCTCCTAAGAACAAACATTCCATTACATAGCTAAAATACCGTCATCACCTCTAAGAAGCTTACCATTAATATAATAATACTATGTACTTCATATTCATCTATCTCCAATTATTCCAAGAATGTCTTTATATCCCGGGGGAGAGTGTGTTGATCCAGGATCCAGAGAGCATCATTCACTGCATTTGATTGCCACGTGTCTCTTATTTTTTTGACATTTGACTGTTTTGAAGAGTCCAGAAGGTCGAATGTCTTATAGAACATCCCATAGCCTGGATTTGTCTAATTGCTTACTTATGGTTAGGTTCAGGGTAAATTTTTTTTGGCAAGAATACTACATAGGTGATGTTTGCCTTTCTCAGTGCATCACATCAGGAGACGCATAATGCCACTTGGTCCCATTATTGGGTGATGCTAAGTTTGATCACATAGTTAACGGTTAGAGTTCCACTTTGTATTAACAAATTATCCGTGAGGTGATGCTTTAAGTTCACGTGAAGATCACGTGAATATCCTATGCCCTGAAGATTTTTAACTCAGTAGTTTTAGCATTCACTAGTGGTCTTTACCTAGATCACTTAACATTGCTGGTTGCAGTGATAGTTTTCTGATTCTCTCATTCCTGTTTATTAGCTGGCGTTCTTATATAATGAAGACCTTTTTCTGCCTGCATTTACATCCCTGTGGCTGCAGATTATATTTAATGTGTTATAATCTATTACCATCATTATTCTTTTTGATGCTAAGGTTTGGCCTGTGGTAATGACCCCATTAATTCTTTAAAGCCTTCTTGCTTTTGAAGGCCTTCTGGCACAACAAGATGTCTCAGGCTCACCTTGTACCTTCCATGTCCCATTCCTGGGATCAGTTGTTACTCTGATGAGCCTTGGTTCCTTTTAGTATGGATTTCTGTGCTCAGTTCATCTCTGTATCTTCCTTTATCTCAGTCCCAACATGGCCAACACAGTCAATGCTGCTCTGAAGCCTTTGGAAACACTTTCCCGGATTGTGAACCAGCCCAGTAGCCTTTTTGGCAGCAAGAGTGCTTCTAGCAAGAGCAAGTCTGAGCAGGATGCCCAAGGAGCTGCTCAGGACTCTAATAGCAACCAACAGGATCCAGGTAGGGAATCAGCCAACGGACTGGAGAGCTGGCCGGGTGGGTGTAGTTATTTTATGGGCATGGCATCACAACTGTTCTAGCTTGGTATTGTTTCCCTGGGAACTTGCTGGCCTTCCACAGATCTGTCATAGTGGCGTGGGAATCTGCCCCACAAAGAATTCCTTAAAATTGCAGCCTTATTTGGCTATCCTCACACGTAGCCTTGTCTTTTCCTTTGTCACCCATTCATTTATTCTCTGAGAACTTGTAAATTTGCCCAGGGAAGGGACCTTACTGTCTTACGCTTGTCTCATAGTGCCCTGCACATAGGCACCCTTTGATTATTTTGCTGGTTGGTTGATTGTTTCAGGCGAGCCTGGGGAAGCAGAAGTGCAGGAGGAGGATCATGATGTCACTCAGACAGAGGTGGCAGATGGGGATATCATGGATGGGGAGGCTGAAACCGACTCAGTGGTGATTGCTGGGCAGCCTGAGGTGCTCAGTTCACAAGAGATGCAGGTAGGGAGGCAGCTCACCCAGCATACCCCTGTTGTGGTGCTGAACCAAACCCCCAAGTGGTGTGGGTGGGTGAGTACTTTAGATCCTTGCCTAAATTCATTTGTCTATTTTGCAGAGGAGCACAGATGATAATGCTTAGTAGATGCTCAGTAAATGTGTTTGAATTGTATTAAATGAGGGGTGGGTGCAGAGCCAGGATGCCATATACTATCTATAAAATGGAGTAGATCCCAACAAGAAAACATAGGCACGGGTGAAATGTTGATATAGAAAGCTGGCCTGAGCCCTTTGGGCCTAGGGTCTTTGATTTACTTGGTTCTGGTCATTAATGGACGCTCCTTAACATCACTGTTGTGCCTATAGCACCAGCTCTCACTGGGGCATTCAAATGGCAGTCTTCTACAGACCCTAAAGAAAGCATTGTAATTTCTGGAGCTGGTAGCAATGGTAAGAAATGGGGCCTACAGTCCTGAGCTGCTAGCTCTAAGGAGATCTGCGTGTATTCCTGAAGAGTATAAAGACTTAATCTGGTCTCAGATACCTGGGATGGACCCATTTGAAGGGCAGTCTGAGTGTGGATTGGCAGCATGTGGTAGTTGCTGTGCTCTTAGCACCAAGTGTGTGGTGTTTCTGTAACATCCTCTGTCACATATTATCCTAGAAATATATGCTCCCTTGCTGGCTTTTTTTAGGGTTGAGCACCAGCACAATGATAGACTTGTGTGCATCCATATATATGTTCTATTTCTCTCCAGGTTGAGAATGAGCTGGAGGACCTGATAGATGAGTTGCTTGAGAGGGATGGCGGATCTGGGAACAGTACAATTATAGGTGAGAGCCCCAGAACTGAGTATAGCCTCTTCCTTTGCCTCAGTCTCTCTCGGGAGGACCCTTTTTCTCATCATCTGCTTGCTCAGCTCTGCCTAAGGGCTCATAGCCAGCCTAGATTGCTGCTTGTCTTGATGTTGACAGTCTTACAGATGAGAAATTCACAAGCCATCTACAGACCTGTGGCTGGTCTGAAGTGTTGCCTGTGTGGGGGAGGTGGAGGGGGTGGCCATCAGTATAGATAATACATCAGGCACATCATGGAGGCCTAGAGGAGGCTACAGGCACATCAAGAGAGTTTATTCATGGAGGCCTAGAGGAGGCTATGGAGGCTGTAGGGTGAGAAAGTACTTTCCTTTCAGTTCTTCAGTGAATCCAGGAGCTTTCTGCCTCTAAGTCTCAGTAGTGTAAAAAGAATGATCATTCCCTAAGGATCTTTTACAACTTTTACAGCTGAGTTGTAAAAAAGTTGCTTTTTACAACTCAGGAAAAACAGCAAAGGTACTCTACTGTCACCTGGCTCCAAGGGTATATGTTACTTGTTTTTATTTTATTGATGAAGAAAATCAAAGGATAAACAGAAGTAGACATGTATTCTTAAACTTGACAAGGCTTTTTCACACCCATTATCCTCTGTGGTTTCACAGTTAGTGGGATTGGCAGGGCAGATGTGATCATCCCATTTTACGTATGAGGAAACTGAGACTCAGACAGGTAAAGTGACTGGCCAAGCTCACCTAGCTAGTCAACAGCAGAGACCCCAGGTCTTCCTCATCCAGAAAAATAGTGGATATCTGCTGGGTGTACATAGCTACTTTAGGCCCACCCAATCTGGAAAGGGAAGTCCTCTGTTGTTCAGTGAAGGCTCTGCTCTGTAACCTTCAGTGAGCAGAAGTGGAGAGGATGAATCACAAGAGGACGTGCTGATGGATGAAGCTCCTTCCAACCTCAGCCAAGCTTCCACCTTGCAGGCCAACCGAGAAGGTGAGAGTGCCGAGGCCGGAAAGGCCTCCCTTCTTGCCCTGCACGTCTGACAGACACTATACTAGGGTTTTCCTGGAGGCAGCTGCCCACATGTGCAGAATAAGGAAGCATCTGTCTGCATGCGCTGACATACACCATCCACTTTATCCTCAGCCAGTTTTTCAAATAACATGTTAACTACTGCTTGCCCAAAAGTTTGTCACTTCTTACTTGGTTCGCTTTCTTCTCACCCACCTGCTATCATCGCTCCAGATTCCTTCTTACCAACAGGATGCAGTCAGTAGCAAAGTAGGGCTGGAAAGGCAAGGGGGCACCAACAGACTTGGCCAAGTCCTAGACCATGGCTCCTCAAGCACCACCCTATAGCCAGCCTCCACATCCAGCCGCATGGCTCAGCATATTGATGCATTGGTTGGCACTCTCAGGAAATCGGGGCTGGCTCACTAAGTCTGTACATCACCCCAGATCTGGTTCTTCCTCTCCTAGAGTCAAATACCCCATCGCCTTCCCACTCAATCTGCTGGCCTGCACAGTAGCCTGTTTTCTAGCTACTCAGTATAGTCCTCCAATGTGCTCCCTTTGTTTTAGATTCCATGAATATCCTGGACCCTGAGGATGAGGAGGAGCACACTCAGGAAGAGGACAGCAGTGGCAGTAACGAGGATGAGGATGATAGTCAGGATGAAGAGGAGGAGGAGGAGGAAGATGAGGAAGATGATCAGGTGAGGGGGGACTGTGTTTTGGGTTGGTTCAGACATCCTCTTCCATGGGAACACACAGCTGGAGAAAACCAACAGTCTGGGTTGCTAGCCTCAGCGCCTCCCTCCCTCATGTGCAAATGTGGCCATGACACCAGACTTCAGAAAATCCTTACCTCCAGCAATTCTCCATCTCCTATTTTCCCCTTAAGGAGGATGATGAAGGTGAAGAGGGAGATGAAGACGATGACGACGATGGCTCTGAAATGGAATTGGATGAGGATTACCCTGATATGAACGCTTCTCCCTTGGTCCGATTTGAGCGCTTTGACCGGGAGGATGATCTCATCATTGAGTTTGACAACATGTTCTCCAGTGCTAGTAAGACACAGGGGCTCAGCTGGGTTTTATCTCTTGCTTCTTATACCCTGAACTAGAGCAGCTATCAATCTGATACAGAAAGCACCTCTTTTCTTATGCCAACTTCCTGGGGCAAGGGATATCTGAATCCATCTCTCTCAGTAAGTGTATACCTAGAAGGAGGAACTGTGAGAGGCTCCTTTTGTTCTCTCCACCTCAGTAAACAGGCAGCCAGCCATTTTAGAGCCTGGACAACTTGATGATTTGCTTGAATTAAAAAAAAAGTGAGACCAAGGCTGACTGCATCAGGCACCCATGTGTACGCTACAGTGATAGGGCAATCACTAATCCTTATGTCTGTAACACTGGATCTTGAGAGTTTGGGTAGACACCTTTGAGCTTGGCATTGGGGAGTAGATTTGAACACATTCACTCTGTTCATCAAAAATGCATCTTTTCGGAGGAGAGAGTGAATCTCTTCTCTCTTCCCCCATCAACATCAGAGTTCCCTTTTAGCATCCAGTTCTTAAAACCAAGCTGTCTTGAGAAGGCAGGTCTTTACTCCCAAATCACAAGCATGATATAGCAGAAAACACTGAACTGTTCTGGTCTGTTGTCTTGGCCAAGTAGTCTCTTACCTCTTTGAGCCTCAGTTTGTCACCTTTGAGCCTCAGTTTGTCACCTGTAAATGAAAAATGTGAAAAGAAAAAAAAATGGGGTGGATTACATAATTTTCAAGATACTTTCTATTTTGTGATCTTCTTTGCATTTTTGTGATTTCCATCAATCTTCCTTATTAAGTTGAGCCTCTGTCCATTCGGCAAATTGAACAAATATTTGAGGAGTGCCTACTGTGTCCTAGGTGCTAGGGATACGGCAATAAAAAAGAAAACAATCCTTTTCCCTCATAGGAGCTTATGGTCTATTAGGAATTATGAGTCAGCAGGCATTACATTGTAGTATGGTAAGAAAGCACAGAGTAAAGGGTTTTTAGGCCCATTTGTAGAATCAGAAAAAGTGATATCTAGGCCAAGAACAAAAGTGCAGGTGAAGAAGGGGGAGAGGAGTCGTCAAGGTGGAGAGAACAGCATGTTTCTGAGGGGCCTACAAGCATCACTGTGGCTTAGTATAGAGAATGGATTGGGAGAAAGTACTATTTAGGAGGCTGTCGCAGTATCTAGGTGAGAGATGGTGGCATAAGCCATGGTAGTGTCAGTGATCGTAGATAAGGCATGGGAATGAGGGAGAAAGGACAAAGCTCAGGTTTCCGTGTGAGGAAGTAAGGCCCAGGAGACATGGTTCTGCTTGAACAACCACAGAAGAAATTTCTTTTTGGCACTGACCCCTTCGCATACTGTCCTTGCAGCAGACATCCCCCCATCCCCAGGAAATATCCCTACCACCCACCCACTGATGGTACGCCATGCAGACCACAGTTCCCTGACGCTGGGCAGTGGCTCTTCTACAACGCGTCTCACCCAGGGCATTGGGCGCAGTCAGAGGACCCTGAGGCAGCTGACGGCCAACACAGGCCACACCATTCACGTTCACTACCCTGGGAATCGTCAGCCCAATCCTCCTCTTATACTCCAGAGGTGAGTTACAAGGAAGATTGTTGGGCTCAGTGAGCTTCAGCATTGTCTTGACCTGGGGGGATAATGCTCTTGTCACACACAGATAATGTATTTGTCATGTTTCTTTGTGGATTATATGTGCAGCCTTTGGGAGAATACCAAATTGTATAACATGTTTTTCTGCTTAAGTGTCCTGTACATACAGTCAGCAGTCACTAAGCATCTCATACGCCAAACACTTAGCACTTAAGATATGGTCAGGACAGGATCCCTGCCCTTTAGCTTAGAGTTTCTCCCACTAGGGAGAAACAATTTTAGAAGTGAAAGGAAGGAATATAGTTATCATAATGGTCAATGCACAGACGGTAGTGGGTGTACAAGAGAGATATTATACCCTAACACAGTGCCTGATATTATCAGTGACGCTCACTCTGTTCCAGGAACTATGGAGTAATACGCAACCTTAACCCAAAACAAGTTTGCAAACTGATGGAGTAGTTAGAAAAGTAACTAAGACTTATGTGCAATATGATCAGGTCCATAATAATGTCATGCATTTCGTAGAGGACACAGAAAGGATCTCACAATAACAGTTTGCAGTGTCCCTGTGGATGTACAGTGACCATGGTACCCCACCGTCACCCTACAGGTTGCTTGGTCCCTCTGCTGCTGCTGACATCCTTCAGCTGAGCAGCAGCCTTCCCCTACAAAGCCGAGGCCGGGCCCGCCTCCTAGTGGGCAACGATGACGTCCACATCATCGCCCGGTCTGACGATGAACTACTGGATGACTTTTTCCATGATCAGAGTACAGCTACCAGCCAAGCAGGCAAGTTTATGTGGTGAAAGAGAGGGTAAAGTTTGTCTGGTTCTTTTTCCCTGCTGAGGGAAAGCAGAACAGTATCTGCCCTGCCTGGAGAAATCCCATTTTATAGGAGCCAGAACCACTCGGTGATTTAGCCAAGGGCAATAAAAACCGTATTACATCTGGATACCTATGATGTTGCAAACCTTGTGATAGACATTGGGTCCTGTTAGGGAAATACTGCAATTTTTGGATCAATTGATGCATGACAATGCCAAGAGTCTCACTCTCCTTTGTTTCTCTACAGGGACCCTGTCCAGCATCCCCACAGCCCTGACCCGTTGGACAGAGGAATGCAAAGTTCTTGATGCTGAGAGCATGCATGACTGTGTTTCAGGTGTGTGGCAGTTTGGTTATCAGGGCAGTAGTGAGTCTTCCAGGGCTGGGACAGTGCATGGAAAGTTGTTTCCCTGGTTCTCTGTGGCCCCAAGCTCTGCCTCTTGGCTTTCTCCCCCACCTCCCCTGAGCAGCCTCCGATCTTTGCTTCTTTGGTCCAGTTGTTAAAGTGCCCATTGTCAATCACCTGGAATTCCTGAGGGATGAGGAGCTGGAAGAAAGGCGGGAGAAACGCAGGAAACAACTAGCTGAGGAAGAAACAAAGATAACCGACAAAGGCAAAGAAGATAAGGAGAACAGGGATCAGAGTGCACAGGTGATTCCCAAGAGCTGGGAGGATTCATCTTTGGCTATGTCTGCCTTAACTTACCCACGGTTTTAGCATACATGTGGCTGGCCCCAAGAGTCATTGAAGATTCTAGACGTTCACACTGAAACTGAGAAATGATCCACTTCAAATTCACTGTACACTTGAATGGTTTTTAGGGGAAAAGAAATCAAACCCAGAGGGAAAATTGTTTCTCTGGTGTTTTGCTGGGGAAAACTGGAGCCAGAACCAGCGCAGCTCCTGACTCACCAGTTACACTATACAGTCTCTACTTTCAGTGACTACAGCTAGACAAGAACAATGACCTTGACTAAGCCCATGCTCTTAATGGTTCAATTCTGTTTCGGTGGATTACCTTCTTAAGTGTCAGGGAAACCTTACCAATATGATTCCATTCCAACATTTGAATAAGTTGGGCTTAGGCTTCAGATCAGAGAAAGTGTTCCTACCCTGAACCCCATGACCACATGTCATTTTCTAGGGCTCAATTTGTGAAATCTCTAACATGATTTTGGTTTTTCTGAAACTTCTGGAACCTTGAATAGTATAGCTTTGAAATAAATGAAGTAAATGCTGATAAAAATACGAGGAAACTAAAAAAACTTGAGTGAAAGACTTTATTATACCTCACTCAACAGGGCATCAGATTTAAAAGGATATTGTAATGTTCAATTAATGATAACAAGCTTGATCTAACAAATATCTTTGTATAGAACTTTTGCCTAATAAATAGTAACATTGTTTCAAGCACATGTAAAGGGATAGGAAATAAGCCTGGCATATGATTGAAAAAGCCAGAGTGTACAAAATGAGCTCAAGGAAGGGAAATATATACAGATGAAACTTTTAAGAATTTCTTGCTTGTCTCAACGATTGTGTTCAGGTCATGTCCTATGTCCGAGCCCATCTCCAATGTGGTTTTTATTATCCTTTCCTCTCATTGTTTAGTCACCCCCCTGACAGTTTCTCCCTTGTCCCCAAGCAATCCTTGAGCATGAGTATGTATTAGAGAAATTGGAGGTATGTTTGCATGCTAAAGTGCCCATCTTCCATCCAGGTCATATGTGTCATATGTGGGAGATGGCAACTGTTTTAAAGTTGACCTCTATCTCATGTGCTTGCAAAGTCCCACATTGGTCTGTCCCTTTTCTTTGCAGTGTACTACATCTAAGACAAATGACTCCACTGAACAGAACCTCTCAGGTAACTCTCCCTCCCTTTTCCCCTTCTTGCTAATTGATTGGTTTTTTATCCTGACCCAAATAGCTGGCCCAAGTGGGCTGAAGATGAACACTGGTGCTCTGTGGGATGAGGTAGTAGATTGTATAGTTTTAGGGTCATACCCCATCTTGGAGATAACTATACAGTCTACTGTCTTTCCCACGGTGGTGCACTTTCCCTCCGATGTGCTGTGTTTTTAGGTTCTCATTCTGATTATGCTGTACTGCGTTCTGGCATGTGTAGTGATGCCATGTGTCCTGTCCCCTTTACTGACCCCCATGGTGTGGTGCTTAATGAGAACACCTGATGACAGTGGTTCCTAAATGCTAGTCCTCAGTGGAAATGAACAGAATAAGGGAGGTTTAATGAGTTTTTCAAAAAGCCGAGTTTGTTCAATTTAAAGGACTATTATAAATTACAGAGATATGTATTTCCTACTTTTTTGGTATCAAAATATTTTTATTAAGTGATATTAATGGGATTTTTTTTCTTGGCTAAATTAAAAGTTGGTGATCCTGTGTTAGTCTCTTGTCTCTTTATTTTTTCCTTTTTCTATAAATTTCATGAGTCTGTGGAATCTAAAAGTCTAATAATGTTGCCTTGAGCAATCTGCTTTTGGGGAAGGTAGCTCGGTGGGCTAAATGGTATTACTACTATATGCTTTCTATTTCTCCTAATTTTCCTAACGTCAGTAGCCATTTTGTGATTCTAATAACTGGTCCATATGGTATTATATGTCTCCCCCACCCCTATTTCCTCAGAGCTTTCTTCTGCTTCCCTATACCTTCTGTCTCCTTTGGCACTTGAGTTGGGAAATGATTGTACCAAAGCCTACACAGTATTTTTTAAAGCAGTGAAAGAGGGTAGGTGTCCTGGTGCCCTGAATCTGGTAGAAGGTCTTTGAAAGGGTCTGTCATCAGGTAAAATGGCCTTTTGCCTACTGCCCTTGCTAGAGGATTCTGTTCATGCCGGGGTGAGGTAGTAAGTTGTATTGTTGTGGGGTAGGGATTTTAAGCCCCAATTAGAAGATAACTATACAACTTACTACTTTCCCTGGTGTGTTGCATATTCACATTTAGTCTTAACACCATTGCCTCCATCAGACAGAGTTGTAGATGTTCCTTGGATAATCAGGACTGCAAGAAAAGGGAGGTGGAAGGGGACAGGTGGTATTTAGGGTGAGGCAAGTATTATAAAGTGACTTGAACTCTCCCCCTTCCACCCAGGGCACAGAATGGATTTAATTCATAGGGATCTACAAAGAGTCAGATCTTTTGGTTCTTGGGACTAAGATAGCACTGTGCCTTAGCCCTCATCCTGAGTATACCAGAACAGCCATGAGCTGTTCCTAGGAGCAGTTGGTGACTGAGGGGAATCCTGCATCACTGACTGAGTGGGATACTTGTCATGCCACATGTGCTGATTGAGTGGCTCCCCCGGTCCTTGGCTGATTGCCTTTTAACAACCCCATTGTCGTTCTTTCCGAGAAAGATGGGACTCCCATGCCTGAAAGCTACCCAACAACCCCATCTTCAACTGATGCAGCTACATCTGAGCCCAAGGAGACCCTTGTCACTCTGCAGCCCTCACAACAGCAACCAACACTCCCACCCCCACCAGCCTTGGGAGAGATTCCTCAAGAGCTGCAGTCCCCGACTGGAGAAGCGGGAAGCTCTACCCAGCTATTGATGCCTGTAGAGCCAGAGGAATTGGGTCCCACAAGGCCAGGTGGAGAAGCAGAAACAACTCAGATGGAGCTATCCCCAGCTCCCACTATAAGTGAGTAGAATTTCAAGGTTTGCGGGTAGGGGTAGAACAGGGGGGAAGAATGGACATCTTTGTAGTTTCTCTTTACTCTCTTACTTTAGAGAATTTCTAAAGTAGAAGCTCAAGCCCTCATAGTAGGGTCTCATATTGCACATTACCTTTTTAGCTAAAGTTGAGGTTTCTTCTCTGTGTCCTCAAGTGATTATATATACATCGGAGTGTCTTAATGATACTAGTGATGGTGCCAACAGTTTGAGGTGATCACTCTGTTCCTGGCTATCATGCCATGCTTATTTTATTATTTAACTTCTTTAAAAAACAATCATCCAAAGTAGAGGGTGTTATCTCCATGAATAAACTGAAACTCAGAAGTGAAATAATTAGCCCAAGGTCACTCAGTAAGTGGTTGAGCTGTGATTAAAATCCAGATCTGTGTAACTCTGAAGCTTGCTTTTCTTCAACATTTCCAGGAATGGGCAAGCACGTGACCGCACACTTAGCAGCTCTCCCATCCTGGCAACACCATTTATCTCATGGCACTATTTCCCACTGGTTTGAAATGGGGCCTCAAAATTCTTCTCAGCAGTGTTCCAACAGGGTAAACAAGCCTGTTTGCCGTTCCTGCTCTTTACTATACTGCCTGTGACGTGCTCTGGAAAAACCTTAGGGTGTAGGGGGTTTTGCCTTAAAGGAACCTTGTTTGTTTAGACGAACAGAACCAAAGAGCTTATGTAAATGATGCCTGCAGGAAATCTGAAAGTGACAGGATCCCTTACCTCGGGTGCCTAGAGAAGATGTTTCACAGGCATGCTTGGAACACCATAAATGTTCAACAGATAATAGAAAGGGCTTGAGATGAGTTTTTTAAAGCAAATGAGATTGAGGGGGGAGCATCAGGCCAGCGTGAAGTGAAGGTGAAGAAGTGAGAAGTCTGATCTGGCTGCTTCTTAATTCAGCCTCCCCCTCTTTGAAGCAGAGATCTAACCTCTCCATGTGACTTCCTCCTAGCCTCTCTTTCCCCAGAGAGAGCTGAAGATTCTGATGCTCTGACAGCTGTCAGCAGTCAACTGGAAGGCTCTCCCATGGACACCAGCAGCCTGGCTTCCTGCACCCTGGAGGAAGCTGTGGGTGACACCTCAGCACCTGGCAGTTCTGAGCAGCCCACAGCAGGCAGCTCCACTCCTGGGGATGCCCCACCAGTTGTGACAGAAGTGCAAGGCAGGAGTGATGGGTCAGGGGAACCTACCCAGCCCCCTGAGGACAGGTAAGCACTGTGTGAGTGAGAGGAGGGCAGGGTGTGTTGGTGGGTATTTCAAGCCACGTTCATACTTAGTAACCAGTACACATGCTTTGTATACTGGGGAAATCAACTTGGCTTCTGTGAGAAAGGGGGTACTATAGGAATATTTTATAAGTGGGAAAATATAATACAGAGAACCTGAAAATTATTTCCTTTAGCTCTACTCCTGCATCCTCTGAGAGTTCTTCCACCAGAGATTCTGCCGTGGCCATTTCTGGAGCAGATTCCCGGGGAATCCTAGAAGAACCACTGCCTTCAACAAGCAGTGAAGAAGAAGATCCTCTAGCAGGTGAGCTCCATGTGTGCTCAGGCCATCCTGGGGCTGTTTAGGCTTCTAGTAACCCTTGGCATGGAAATGCCCACCAGTCGGAACCATTCCATCCAGATGGCGGGTGGCATATATATGCGGGGCGGGGGGGCCTGCAGTAAGGGGAAGCTGATGCTACACAATTGAATGAGCCCAGGCCTTTGGAGTCAGACTGATCTTAGCTCAAATCCCTTCTCTGCCACCTCCTACTTTTAGGACCTGGAGCCATTAACTTCTCTGATCCTCATTGATACTGAGAGGGTGATGATAGCTACCTGGTGGGGTCTTGAAGGTTAAGTGACAGTGCACACACAGAACTTGGCATATAACAGCTGTTCTGAGCCTAGGGAAGGGTGGGTGGGCCTTCTCTGTGTCCCCTGTGTCCTTGGCATGAAATGAGGACAGAGAAAGCTGGTCTCCCTCATCCAAGGCCATGGGTTTCTTTGATCCAAGTACATCTTTAGGCTTCAGTAGAAGTGAGAGTCCCTTCACATCTTGCATATCCCCTCAGGTATTAGTCTTCCCGAAGGCGTGGACCCCTCTTTTCTGGCCGCTCTCCCTGATGACATTCGCCGAGAAGTTCTACAGAACCAGCTGGGCATTCGTCCACCAACGCGGACTGCCCCCTCGACAAATAGCTCAGCTCCTGCAGTGGTGGGGAATCCTGGTGTGACCGAAGTGAGCCCTGAGTTCCTGGCTGCCCTGCCTCCAGCCATCCAGGAGGAAGTATGTGAGCGGGGGGGCTGGTGGTGCCAGGCTACCTGGCTGTGGGTATGCCCCCATTGACTCCTCCTGCTCTGTAGGTACTGGCACAGCAGAGAGCTGAGCAACAGCGACGGGAACTGGCACAGAATGCCAGCTCAGACACCCCCATGGACCCTGTGACCTTCATCCAGACTCTGCCCTCAGACCTGCGCCGTAGTGTCCTAGAGGACATGGAGGACAGCGTGTTGGCCGTGATGCCACCTGACATTGCAGCTGAGGCTCAAGCCCTGAGGCGAGAGCAAGAAGCCCGGCAGAGGCAGCTCATGCATGAGCGGCTTTTTGGGCACAGCAGCACCTCTGCACTCTCTGCCATTCTTCGAAGCCCGGGTACAGAGGGAGGCAAGTGGGAGGGCTCTGGAATGTCTGGCTTTGGCCACATGAGACTCTTTGTTCCCCTTTGTATTACTTGGACCCAGCTCAGCACACACCCCCTCCCCAATTTCAGTTTCCTTTTTCTTTCCTTCCAGCCTTCACCAGTCGCCTGAGTGGCAACCGTGGGGTCCAATACACTCGGCTTGCCGTGCAGAGAGGCGGCACCTTCCAGATGGGGGGTAGCAGCAGCCATAATAGGTACCCTTTGCCTGTCTTTTTTTCCTTGCCATACCACCTTCCATGTCTACTACTAGTCCAACTCCCTTTATTTATAGGTGGAGAGGCTGAATGACCTCTCTAGGATGTTTACTTGAATGAATTGGGGAAGCCAGATCTTTGGACTCCCCCTTCAGAAAGTCACACTTCTGGTTAATGTAGCTACTGTAGACCATAATCACAAAGTAAGGTAGGCAGGCAGCAGGCTCTAGCTGTGGTTACAACAAGGAAAGCCACCTGCCTCCCACACAAATAGGAAAACAGTGAGAATCGCTTGCCTTGAGATTACAACATCTAGGCTGCAGAAGAGTTCATTATTAACGAGGCCAGAGCGTGGAGTGATCAGTCCCTATTCAGCAGGCAACCTCCTGGTAGTCTATGGAAAGCCAAAGTAAGCATTGTGTCCTAGGACTTTATGGGCAGTCCAATTTTAGCAGTTGATACAGACCTGGGCTGCAATCTCTGCTCTCTTCTCAATCGTTGTGTGATGTAGGACAAGTCACTTAACCTATTTGAGCCTCTTGCTCATCATCTCAAAATTGGGTGGTTCTCTAGTCTTTACAGGAGCCCCGTGAGGAAGCTGTTACAGATATTGTAGGGTGTCTGGAACATAGTAGGCACTCAAGGAGACAGCTGTTGTTACTATTAAGAATACTTAAGAGTCCTTGGACTGGACACCCTCCCGCTCGAGCCTCCTGGATGTATCCAGCTCATCCCCCTCCCTTAGGCCTATGCCTGATCCCAGAGCTCTAGCCGAAGTATTACCCAGAAACCATGCTCTGTTCCAGGCCTTCTGGCAGTAATGTGGACACTCTCCTACGCCTCCGAGGACGGCTCCTCCTGGATCACGAAGCCCTCTCTTGTCTCCTGGTCCTACTTTTTGTGGATGAGCCAAAGCTCAATACTAGCCGTCTACATCGAGTACTGAGAAATCTCTGCTACCATGCCCAGACCCGCCACTGGGTCATCCGAAGCCTGCTCTCCATCTTGCAGCGCAGCAGTGAGAGTGAGCTTTGCATTGAAACACCCAGGCTCTCCTCAAGTGAGGAAAAGGGCAAAAAGTCAAGCAAGAGCTGCGGGTCAAGCAGCCATGAGAACCGGCCCCTGGACCTGCTACACAAGATGGAGTCTAAGAGCTCCAACCAGCTTTCCTGGCTCTCAGTATCCATGGATGCAGCCCTAGGCTGCAGGACTAATATATTCCAGATCCAGCGTTCAGGGGGGCGCAAACATACTGAGAAGCATGCAAGTAGTGGCTCCACTGTCCACATCCACCCCCAGGCTGCTCCTGTTGTCTGCAGACACGTTCTGGATACACTCATTCAATTAGCCAAGGTGAGGAGCTTGGAGGAACCCAACTCCTGGGGATGGAAGATGGTTGTCAGCCATAGTGTAGTGAAATCTGAACTCTGAGGGAGCTACCAGGTCCTCATCATTGGTGCTGAGGCCTGTATTGTTTCTGGGAGGTTGTCCAGTAAATAATTTTGTGGGGTTTTTGTGTTCACTCTTCACAATTTTTATGCATTGTCTCATTCAGCCATCAAACAACCCTCAGTGGTCTGCATGGTTCCCATTTTACAGATGAAGAAGCTGGGATACAGAAATCTTTAGTGGCTTTGTCATGTGGCTAGTAAGTGATGGAGCTGGCTGGACCTAGAACTTAATTCAGTCCTTTTTTATCTTTTTTTTTTTTTCAGTCCTCTTTTTCATAAGCTTTGCTGCCATTTGTTGAGGGCCTGCCTTATACCAGGCACTATGCAAAATGCCTGGTAATCTCAACAATTTTGCACAGCCATGTAGGTATCCTCCCCATTTTGTAAGTATAGAGATAGATGCTCAGAAAAGTTTGCTAATCGTCTGTCTCCCTACAGAGCTTTATCTAGGCTGCTTCACAACATCAGTTGGATAAAACTCCTATGTTACATCTCTCCAGTGTTACTAAAGCTGTCCAAAGGAGTGGAGAGTCTAGGAGCCAGTTTTCTTTCCTTGTCACAAGACATTTTCTGTGTAGACCTCCTAGACCAAGCCTGTCCTTCTTTTCCTGGCAGGTGTTTCCCAGCCACTTCACACAGCAGCGGACCAAAGAAACAAACTGTGAGAGTGATCGGGAGAGGGGCAGTAAGCAGGCCTGCAGCCCATGCTCTTCACAGTCCACGAGCAGTGGCATTTGCACAGACTTCTGGGACTTACTGGTAAAACTGGACAACATGAATGTCAGCCGGAAAGGCAAGAACTCCGTGAAGTCAGTGCCAGTGAGCGCTGGTGGTGAGGGGGAAACTTCCCCATACAGCCTCGAGGCCTCTCCACTGGGGCAGCTCATGAACATGTTGTCACACCCAGTCATCCGCCGGAGCTCTCTCTTAACTGAGAAGCTCCTCAGACTCCTTTCTCTCATATCAATTGCTCTCCCAGAAAACAAAGTGTCGGAAGCACAGGCTAATTCTGGCAACAGTGCTTCCTCCACCACTGCTGCCACCTCAACCACATCTACCACCACTACCACTGCTGCCTCCAGCACACCCACTCCCCCTGCTGCAACCACCCCTGTCACTTCTGTTCCGTCCCTGGTTGCTGCCACGACTATATCCACCATTGCTGTAGCCGCTTCAACCACAGTGACTACCCCCACGACTTCTACCACTACTGTTTCAAGTAAGTGTGGATATAGGCTGGGAGCTGTGGGGTGTGTACACCCACCTCACCCCCAACTCTGCCCCACCCAGGTATTCCTCCCTAAATGACAGCAATCAGCTTGGTTTGTGTTTGTGAGAACCAAATGTGTTAATTCTCACCCTCATTGGTCCAAGTTCTCTCTCTCCATTTTCCCCTCCCTCCCCCCTCCACCACCCCTGTGGAGACCACTGAATGTGGCTTCCCCTAGCTAAGCTCAAAAAGGAGGAGGGGGAGAAAGTCCCTGTCTTTAAAGAATCTTCAGTCTTTCTAGCCTGGTTGAGGGAGCCAGTTCTCAGAGGAAGCAGTTCAAGAGCAGGCAGGATACAGTGGGAATCAGGGTAGAATCAAGTAGCCAGGCCACCCCAGGAAGTGAAGGGAATGAGCCCTGTGGCATACTAATAAGAATCATTTGAAGAAACAGATTTTGAAGGAAGGGGGCTTTCAGAGGGCCCTCTGATGGTAGGGGAACAGTTGTGAGAAATATCTGGGATTCTTTGTCACTTTAGAAGGTACAGTCATAAGAGTCCTTGGTATCCCAAGTCATTTGGATTTGGCTATGTGGGGTGGATCTTCATTTTCACTACTTTTCCATTTTGAAGCCCTGGGCAATGCAGCGATTGGCTCTGCTACTTAAGTCTCTGGCATGTGAGTTTCAGAGGCTTACAGTGTTCTGTTTCCTCAAAGCTTCTACTACTACTAAGGCCAGCAAATCTCCAGCGAAGGTGGGTGATATCGGCAGCAGCACAGACTTTAAGATGGTATCCTCTGGCCTCACTGAAAATCAGCTCCAGCTCTCTGTGGAGGTGAGTCCAAGCTCTTCTGACCTCCCTCTGGTTGGGGGAGAAAGAGTTGACTGGGGTAGATAATGTTTTAGTTCTCAAGTTGGGGCTCACCCCATCTCCTTTCTTTTTCCCAGGTGTTGACATCCCATTCTTGTTCTGAAGAAGGCCTAGAGGATGCAGCCAATGTGTTACTGCAGCTCTCTCGGGGGGACCCTGGGACCCGGGACACTGTTTTGAAGCTGCTACTGAATGGAGCCCGCCATCTGGGTTATACCCTTTGTAAACAGATAGGTAATAATAGGAGTAAAGCACCCTGTTTTTCTGAAACCTTCCACTTAGGTGTCACCTCTTTATGGAAGCCTTCCCTGAACCCCCAGGCTGAATCAAACTCCTCTATGCATCTGTAGCACAGCCCCATGAGCTCTTCTGTCATAGCACTGAAACTACTAGGTTGTCATCTGTTTTCCTCTGCCCAGTTCTCTGAGAGCAGGGCTGGTCTTCTCTGTACATTCCCAATCCCTGGCACACAGCTGGTAATTGGTGCTTAGTGAAGGAAAATGAGCACTCATAGGGCCGACATTGCTTTTCCATTCTGGGCACTCATAAGAGCCCTATGATGAGCCTGCTGAGGCAGTTCGCCACCTCAGAGATGCACCTATGCTACATTCAGGCTCGGGAATTGAAAGAATAATACCCTCTGCCTTTGTGCAGTTTTGAGGGTACAAAAATTCTAAGAATACTTACAAATTATCTAGTTTCAGTCTTCCTGTTTTACCAAGAAGAAAACTAAAACCCAGATGATGGGGTGACTGAATCAAGGAGTGGGGCCAGATTTGCTTTCAGCATAGAGACTCTCTTTGCTCTCTCCCACCCCCCATCCCACTCATGGGTCTCGCTAGATCTCAACCACCTGTGTAGTTATCTCCTTCTCACAAACATCCCTGGGGCTGAGGTGATAAGAGTCAATTAAACTGTGTGACCTAGGATCTTCTTTGTTGCATGAGAATTACAGAGTTCTTCCAAAAGAGGCCTCTGATCTTTCTTGACTGCCACCATTTATTCAACATCCATAGGTTAGGCAGTATCTTAGGCACTCTGCTAGACAGTTATCTCCTAATTCTCAAAGCAGCCTTGTGAGGTTAGGCAGTATGAGCCCCATTATTAAGATGGGTAAGCAAATTGGGAAAGAGGTTAAGCAATTTGCCTGAGATTACCACAAAAACCTACGAAGTTTGAGAGGTATACGGGCTTCAAAAGAGATACTTTTTCCCCTCTGCACTGAGCTGTTATTTCTTGTAGATTCAGCAAATTCTCAAGGCCAGATAAACCAGTGGCCCCTGAGCAGTTAGTTGATCTGTGAGCACACATAGTAAAATGAACAGAGCAAAATTTCTGCTTACTCCAGGTTCAGTGCAGCTGAGCAAAGCACCTAGGAAGTTTTCTTGGAAAGGTTTGGCTTTTCACTGCTTCATTAGGGAAGTCTCTGAACACTTGCTGGCTTCTCTGCCTGCCCAGGAACCCTTCTGGCTGAACTACGGGAATACAATCTGGAACAGCAGCGGCGAGCCCAGTGTGAGACCCTCTCCCCTGATGGCCTGCCTGAGGAGCAGCCACAGACCACCAAGCTGAAAGGCAAAATGCAGAGCAGGTAGGTGGCAGCTGCCCATTTGGCTGTGGGGTTGGGATCAGGGCCATTCTGAACAGTGGCTCTTCCTGGCTTCCTGGTTATTTTTTCCCTCTTCACTGGACAGACTTTGTTTCTGTCCTGTACACACTCGGCCCTATTTTTCCTACTTGTGTGATTTTCTTCTGAGATTCCTTACCCCCTGCTTGACACAAGAAAGCCATGCCTGCTCTGGGTGTTGATGCTTTGATGCTCTCAGTATACGCAAGCCACCTCTACACTCTCCAGGTTTGACATGGCTGAGAATGTGGTAATCGTGGCATCTCAGAAGCGACCTCTGGGTGGCCGGGAGCTCCAGTTGCCTTCTATGTCCATGTTGACATCCAAGACATCTACCCAGAAGTTCTTCTTGAGGGTACTGCAGGTCATCATCCAGCTCCGGGACGACACACGCCGAGCTAACAAGAAAGCCAAGCAGACAGGCAGGCTAGGTATGGAACTGGGGTGTCCAGTTGAGGGGCAAGGTTGGTGGTGGAAAAACAAGAGACCCTGGAGGGCAGGACTTAATGTCATGTCTCCTTCCTGTTTGATCTTTTCTAAGGAAAATGATGATCCTATCTTAAAATGTTGGTGGCTGCATTCTGTATCTCACTCAAGCCGTCTACATAGGAAATTTCACTAGGGCAAGTGGGAATTAAAGGGGAGTGGAAATCTGGCAAGGAAATTGGGGACAGATCTTTTGGTGAACAAGATTTAACTCACTTGAGTTTGTCTCCTCTCTGCTTCCTTGAACACTCTTGGCTAAAATATTGTAGCCATGTTGCCTCAGCTATGGCATGCCAAATCCAATGTCTTTCCCCCTGTCCCGCAGAACTCTCTCACCTGCCACCATCCGTCTGCCCAGCCCCATGTCACCTGCCCTTATCTGTAAAGGTAGTTCTTAGTGCCTTACGATGAGCATTTTGAGGCTGCCTGAGCTTAAAGCTCAAAGACTTCAGCAGGGTGCCCTGTGGTGGCCCAGGAGATGGGAGAGAATATTGAGCATTCTCTCTTTCTACAGTTTACATCTTACCTTCTTTTTTCTTTCTCCCAGGTTCTTCCGGTTTAGGCTCAGCTAGCAGCATCCAGGCAGCTGTTCGGCAGCTGGAGGCTGAGGCTGATGCCATTATACAAATGGTACGTGAGGGTCAAAGGGCGCGGAGACAGCAACAAGCAGCAACGGTTAGCATGATGCCTGTGGCCCCTCATTCATTTGCCTCTCCTCCCTCCCCCACCACATCATCAGTGGGGTTTCATTGCCCTTACCTTGTATGCTTTTGCATTAAGTTTGCTATATGAATGCTTCTGGGCAACAGGGTTACTTTCTCTTGGTGCTTTCTTTACTGTTTGTTTATTGGTTTGGTTTGGTTTGATTTAAAGCTTGGCCATCATACCCCACTCCCAGCTATCCAGTCAACAGTGGCGCTTTTGCAAACTGCATAATGCTAAGTGTCTGGGTTCTGAGGGGATTCATGATAAAAGATTTTTCAGTCTCATGGAACAATGCAAGTACCTCAGAGACACGTCAGGAATCCTGCCCTTGAAAGTCCCCCAAGCTTGGTACACATCCCAAACAGCCTCTTCTGGCTATGGCTGATCCCTCCACCCTGGTCTCTGCCTCTATTCTTCATACTCCTTTGGCACCCAGGCACTTGGGCACTTTTAGGAGGAAGCCTTTTCAGGTTCCTAGGTAGTCAGTTCATTGTTGGGATCTCAGCACAGAGTGGCTGTAGGGAAAGCCTGGCATCATGTATATATGCTGTGGCACTCATTGTTTTCCTGTCCTTGTAACAACATGCAAGTTGCCTTCCCAAGATCCAGGAAATAAGGATATCTTGAGGCCTATTTTTTCTTTGTCTGTAATTACTATTATACAGTGTGATTTCATTGAGCATGCTGGGAACAGCCTAGAATTTAAGGGCTGTAGCTCCGGCAGGGTAGAAAGGGATAGAGAACTATTATTCTGGAGTATTTTTTCTGCCCAGTCTCTTTCCCACACCTGATAGGACAGATGTTGGCTTTTTTAAAAAGCCAATCCCACCCATCAAAGATTGCACTAATTCATTGCCGTTATTTCCCCTTTTGTGAGCAAAAAGGAACAAAGAGTAAACCTACCTTCTGCCCATCTGAGTTTTATATATAGGTATATATACGTGTGTAAACTGTCCCTAGAAGTCTTGAAGTCCAGGAGGATGGTGCCTGACTGGACACAGGCCTGGAATAGAATGGAGGCAAATGGGGCATCCAGGGAGCTCTTTGCAAAAGCTTGCTAGCTCAGGGTGGAGGACAGCAAAGGAGGTGGGAAGGCCATTCTTTTGTCCTGGAGAGCTACCTAAGGAAACTTCTTTCCATATGGGAAGACATGGGAGGCTTCTTTCCAAGCTTATGATATGTGAGAGATTGTAGGACAGCCTCTCGCCTGTCCCTGAGGAAAGCAGAGTTGCACCCTTTATGTGACTTTGTCTCCCTTTTATCCAGTCGGAGTCAAGCCAGTCAGAGGCATCTGTCCGAAGGGAGGAATCACCCATGGATGTGGACCAGCCATCTCCCAGTGCTCAAGATACTCAGTCCATTGGTCAGTACTACTTCCCATTTCCAGCCCAACAAAAGGGAGAACCAGTCTTCATGGAATGACTGCTGGATCCCCTCCTTCCAACATACATAAGCTCAGTGTTTTCCAGTTTGTTCAAGTGAACCCTGGTTTCTGTATGTTGATAGGCCCGTACCAATCAACTAAGATCACTAACCATCACCACCTGGTCCTCATTGGAGAATCATAGCACACACTGCAATTTCTGTAGTAAAGAAACAAGAAACTATGATGATACTGTGTGGAGACAGCATACGTTTGAGTCTTGTCTCCCCATTTACTATCTCTGGGACCTGAGGCAAACCTCTCTGTTTCCTCATTTAAAATAGGGATATTCATAGTTAGGATTGAGTTAACACGTGTATATATAGCATTTAGAGCAGTACCTGGCACACAGTGGATGCTATTATTAGCAGCATTTCTCAAGGTTAATTTCATATAGAATGCTTTTTGGCACCCTTTTAACACATTCCTGTGGGATAGTGTTGTCATAGGACATCCAGTTTTTAAAATATATTAAATCATTTAATAATCCATAGGTTTTCTGGGAGCTAGTAAGGCAATGAGAAGACCAATGCTGTCTGGTAGAATTTTCCTGCAGTAGCTGTTAGCTACATGTAGCTATTGAGCACTTGAAAAGTGTCTAGTGCAACTAGACAAACTTTTTCTTGTATTAATTTTATTCAGTTTAAGTTTAAATGCCATCCAGTATAGGACTAGAGCTTGCTTTCAGATGTCACTCAATTACTCAGTGGCCAGTGGACCAATTTACTTGATCTGTCTAATGGCCTGTGCATTTGGTCTGAATGAAGGAAAAGCCTCAGGGGCTTCCCAGTCTCTCCTCTCTGTGCCCACTAGGCTCAGATGGAACTCCACAGGGGGAGAAGGAGAAGGAGGAGAGGCCACCTGAGTTACCCCTGCTCAGCGAGCAACTGAGCTTAGATGAGCTGTGGGACATGCTGGGAGAGTGCCTAAAGGAACTGGAGGAATCCCATGACCAGCATGCGGTGCTAGGTGAGTTGTGGCCTGAGGGAGGGCCCAGGTCCGCTGATCTACTCTGGGGCCCTTTCTGCCAGCTTAATTTTCTTCCTTCCAGATTACTCCTCTCCGTCGGATCTCCATAATAGGAGTTTAAAGAAGAGGATTTTTTTTCTCTGACTTCATTGTCAGAAAAAAGACTAGCCTTCTCTTTTGGTAGCTGGTACCTTTTACTTTTTAGACTGGGGGAATCTTTATAACTGGTTGCCTATCCCATTTTTCTCTGGAAGCTCTGACTTCCTCTGTGGCACCATTATATTTCTCCTGCAAGTTTTCATTACTTTTTCATGTAGTACTTTTGAAATTTGATTATGAGGGGGGGAAGAGGTTTATATGTTGAAGTTTATAAAGTAAATTGTCACTATCCTATCGTTCCTACCCCCAGTACTACAGCCTGCCGTCGAGGCCTTCTTTCTGGTCCATGCCACAGAGCGGGAGAGCAAGCCTCCTGTCCGAGACACCCGTGAGAGCCAGCTGGCACACATCAAGGACGAGCCTCCTCCACTCTCCCCTGCCCCCTTAACCCCAGCCACTCCTTCCTCCCTTGACCCATTCTTCTCCCGGGAGCCCTCGTCTATGCACATCTCATCAAGCCTGCCCCCTGACACACAGAAGTTTCTTCGCTTTGCAGGTACAGGGAACTCTTAGGCCCCCAAATGTAGAAGGCTTCATTTTTTTTACAGGGTCAATTCATACATTTTGTTCTTAGCTGATTTGCAGGGTGAGAGAGAGAGTGAGAGAGAGAGAGTGTGTGAGTGAGTGAGTGTGTGTGTGTGTGTGTGTGTGTGTGTGTGTGTGTGTGTGTGTTGGAAAGTGAGGCTAGTGAGGTAAGGACTGGGTCTGGAAGTCCTTGTGTGCCACACTACGTTTTTTTCCCCTGAAACAAGGAAGAGAGAGTTGCTGGCTGGTTGGCTTTCATTCATTCTTCTGAGACCCATGATGTGCTGATTCCTGCTGTCCTTTCTCCCCCCAGAGACTCATCGCACTGTGTTAAACCAGATCCTACGGCAGTCCACCACCCACCTCGCTGACGGGCCTTTTGCTGTCCTGGTAGACTACATTCGTGTCCTCGACTTTGATGTCAAGCGCAAGTATGTGCCCTGGTGTTGGGGGGATGGGAACTCTTTAAATGGTATCTCCTCTCCCAGAGAGGAGCCAAAATTTCTCCTGGGATGATGTTTTCAGGGAAAGAAGTTTCCCTTGGTGGCAGCCCTTAGAATGGTGCTGGGGGGTCGGGGGGCGGGGAGAGACTCATCTGTGCCACGGACAATCATTGTACCTAAATACTCCTTGGCCTTCTCCAACGCAGTCTGCATTCTTCATCAGAGAAATGCAAGCCTTTGTTTAATCACATGATTTCTAAAGTCCCGGTCCTTCCTTTGGGGTAATACAGGAGGTGTAGGTAGCCACAGCAGGGCTCGTGGGGGGGCGAGCCTCCACAACACTCCTGTCATTTTTTACTCTTCTCTTCCTTCCTGTGCACCTACACATGCACCTGTGCACCTGCTTATTGCAGAAATTCCATGCCATAATGTCTGTGGGCCCCTATTCGATGGAGATGGGAAAAATTTAGAGTTGGTAGTGAATGACCTGCCTCTCCCAAACACTGGAGGGATCAAAGTGTCTGGAGGATGAGGGGAACATCACTGCGGATCTTCATCCTAATCAGGCAAACAAAAGTTTACTCTGCCACCCCTAATCTTACTTTCTTTCCTTTCCTACCTCCCAAGATATTTCCGCCAAGAGCTGGAGCGTTTGGACGAGGGGCTCCGGAAAGAAGACATGGCTGTGCACGTCCGCCGTGACCATGTGTTTGAAGACTCCTATCGTGAGCTGCACCGGAAATCCCCTGAAGAAATGAAGAATCGATTGTAAGAGCCCAGAGCAGAGAATAAATAGGATGGGAGGGTTGGGACCCTCCCTACATGGTAGTGAAGGCTTACTTGGGGCCCAAATGTGCAGGGGAACTTAGGGAGGTGCTGCCCTCCCCAGTAGGAATTCCTAAGAGGAATCCAGCTTAGATTATCTCACTGAACTGTCACCCGTCTTCTCCACCCAGTCTCATGAGACTGGTCTTCTGCTGGCCATCTGGCCCTTGGGCTGAGCTATCCAACAATTCCTATACAGACCGGAGAGTCTTTCGCATTTACAAAGGTACACCTGATGGCTTCGCAAAGAGAGCTTCCTCCATTGTTGCACTAGGAACGGGAACCTTGCTGAGCAAATGGTACCCTGGGTTTAGGGAGACCATAGTTGCAAGAGTGGCCCCCCACCAAATTGGTAATCCCTCACTAGTGATTCTGGCGCCACCTAGAGGAGATTGGCAGTTTGCAGTACCACGTGTCATGGGAGCCATTGAGATGATAGACCTATTGATGTAGTTTGATCCTCCTGAACTCAGGAACTTGATTCCTCCCTTCCCTTATGGCATGGGCTCACTATCCATGTAGTCACACAGGAAGTCAGAGAGGCTTCCAAGACAGACTGAACCCTACTCCTCCACCACCAAATCCTTATAGACGTCAGACTCTGAGCTCAGCTCTCTTTGATGCCACTTGATGATTCCTCCCTGCTTTCTTATTAGGCCTTTATACCTTTCCTATTATTGTTTTCTGGAATATGGGTGAGGCTTTACTGATACTTCGGGACATCTCTTCCATCAATGATGCCCTTTTTTTGTCCCAGATCCCCACCACTCCTCTGGGCTCTCCTGGCACTCTGCATTTACCACTGTCCTCTGACCCTGCACTCCCCAGCTACTCCTTCACAATCGCTCACTCAGGTCATGCTGTGCAAAAGAATGGATTTGTCCTGGGCTTTCTGCACATCCCTGTTTCTGCTCTCTTATACAGGTATATAGTGTTTGAAGGAGAAGAAGGGCAAGATGCTGGAGGGCTCCTGCGGGAGTGGTATATGATCATCTCTCGGGAGATGTTTAACCCTATGTATGCCTTGTTCCGTACCTCACCTGGTGATCGGGTCACATACACCATCAATCCATCTTCCCACTGCAACCCCAACCACCTTAGCTACTTCAAGTTTGTCGGACGCATCGTGGCCAAAGCTGTATATGACAACCGCCTCCTGGAGTGCTACTTTACTCGGTCCTTCTACAAACACATCTTGGGCAAGTCTGTCAGGTGAGGATGTGGCACAAACCTGGGACTGTCTTCAGTCCTGGAAATCTGGTCCCTTTTCTTGTGTCCCATCACTAGGCTGCCTGTCCTCTACCCCAACCCATGGCCCTAATTTTGTTTATCTAGATATACGGACATGGAGAGCGAAGATTACCACTTTTACCAGGGCCTGGTTTATCTGCTGGAAAATGATGTCTCCACACTAGGCTACGACCTCACCTTCAGCACTGAGGTAGGTCAGGAGATCCTGACCATAGCACATCCCAGCTAGTCTAGGAAACCCATTATGGGGTTGTCCTTGAACTGGCATTGGATAACCTCTAATGCTTCTAAGGAAGCATCTTGATGTCTTAAGTCACATTCCCCGTTCCCCATCTGGCAGAGAACAGTGGGTATTTGCATGAGATGGCACAAACAGAAAAACCAGAATTTGTAAAACAATCCAGGCTGTTTCCTAGTTTCCTCTATATTTTGAAAAAATGCTCTAGTACATTATTCTTCATTCCCAAAGTTCACTCTAGAAAAATTGTACAAATAGACATAAATGAAAAACAAATTTCAAGGTTACTCTTCGCCCAAATTGCTTTCCATAAAGATTCTGTTGTGTTACATTATGTATGTTATCCATGCCCTTTTCCCTTTTACTATTGATAGTTTCCGTATGTTTTAGGACCAAACCCTTGGCCTTTCCCTATTAGGGATTTATGAGCTCATGAGAAAAGTCACTGTTTTTTATGACCTTGCTTCATCTCCTTGCCCAGGATTCAGCAAAGAGTTTAGGGTGTGTTTCCAGGTATCTATGTAAGTTCCATCCTAGACCAAGCCTGATTCATATTATTGGTTTTGGGTATTCTAGGTCCAAGAGTTTGGAGTGTGTGAAGTTCGTGACCTCAAACCCAATGGGGCCAACATCTTGGTAACAGAGGAGAATAAGAAGGAGTATGTACACCTGGTGTGCCAGATGAGAATGACAGGTAGGGGAAATGTCCGTTAGACCCCCTAGTTGCTCAGTATGGGGCAAGGTCAGGCCTCACTCATTTCACAGACATTGTTTCTTCTCTTCCCCTATGCCAGCCACAAATGCCTTGCATAAAAGGAGTCCAAAAACGTGACCAAAAAATATTTCCCTTCATCCACCCTCATATGGGGGCCTAGAAACAGAGTGGTAGGTGAGGTAGGCAGATCAGTCAGCATCCTGCCAGATTGGGGATCTCTGACCTCTAACAGTTGTATGAGTTCAGATGCCACGTGGCTTGTTGGTTCTCTCCCCAGGAGCCATCCGCAAACAGCTGGCAGCTTTCTTAGAAGGTTTCTATGAGATCATTCCAAAGCGCCTCATTTCCATCTTCACTGAGCAGGAGTTAGAGCTGCTCATATCAGGACTGCCCACAATCGACATTGACGATTTGAAATCCAACACTGAATACCACAAGTACCAGTCCAACTCTATTCAGGTGAGCTGCTGCTGGCATCCCTTCCTGTATCCTTAAGCAGTGTTAGTTTATATGACACCAAATAAACCAGTACTCTTAGGGGAAGGGAGTTTTGAGTGACAGCTTACCTGTACCTAACTCTTCACTCTTCTGGAGTTTCAGTTTTCAGGTGATCTCCTTGCTCATCTTGTGAATGGAGGAACTGAAACCTGTCTCACAGAAGGGACTTGCCTAACATTCCAAATCCCATCCCCCTTTCTTCGAAGAACTCTACCTAACACTGGCTTCTTATGTTCATTCCTGTAGATCCAGTGGTTCTGGAGAGCATTGCGTTCCTTCGATCAAGCTGACCGTGCCAAGTTCCTCCAGTTTGTCACGGGTACTTCCAAGGTGCCCCTGCAAGGTTTTGCTGCCCTTGAAGGCATGAATGGCATTCAGAAGTTTCAGATCCATCGAGATGACAGGTCCACAGACCGCCTGCCTTCAGCTCACACATGGTAAGAGGAAGGGTTTGTTCTCCTTTTCAGCATTTAGATTGAATTTGCATATTTGCTACTTCTAGGCCCCTACCAGCGCAAATCTGGCCCCGGGTACCCTGGACCTGGGGTAACTCACAATTTGGTGGGTTTTGTGGAGAAGATGATATTTGAGATGAGAAGCTGGCCCAGACTCACAGTGGGACTGGGGTGACATTGCAGGTGAACACTGCCATGTGAGAACAAGGTGTATTCCAGGGCTCAACGTAGCCAGAGCAAGGAGTTGCAGGGAGCAGAATGCTAAAGAACTCGGCAGGGGTGACCAGTGACCCTGAATGCCTCCTTGGAGCTTTCATGTAGGGCCGTGGTGTTTAAGGAGGAGTGACAGGGTCAGATTATGTTTTAGGTGCCTGGTGGCCAGTATTGGGGCCAGATTAGAGGAGGGCAGACAAGGCTAGGACAGGATTGGGAGTCTACAAGCAGAAGTCAAGTGGGCACCATGGGAACACGGATTTGGTTATCATCTTTTGTCATGAATTGATCTTTCTTCTTTCCCTAGTTTTAATCAGCTGGACCTGCCTGCCTATGAGAGCTTTGAGAAGCTCCGCCACATGCTACTATTGGCCATCCAGGAGTGCTCTGAAGGCTTTGGGCTGGCCTAATAAGGCCCCGCCCACCACTGTGGGGTTTTTCTACCATTGTTGGACCTGGGAAGGGGGGGAAATGAAATAATGAAAACAAAAAAGAACCAGAAAGAAAATGTCAAAAACCAATAAGTGAAAATCCACCAACTCACCATGTGTGTGTCCCAGCTGCCCCATCTTCCCCAGCGCATACCCGTTCCCCCTTTCCTGCTCATTCTCTCCCCCCGCTCCCTTTTTCTCACCTCCTCCCCCCGTTCCATGCCGTCCAGGATCCCTCACCCATGTATTGAAAAGGCAATAGCCTTTACAGGGACCCGTTTGTCCCAACTGTTTGAACAGTGTGCTCCTCAGATTCTGTGTTCAGAAGGATTTGCTGCATTGAGACTTGAAACCTTTGGATAGGGGAAAAAATTATATATATATATATTTTTTTGTTCTGTTTGCATTTCTTAATTTGTGCTTGGAATGTGTTGATGTGCACAGCTAATGATTCAATGCGAGACAAGATTGGCGTCTGTGTTGTGGAGGTTTCAAATAAAGAGCACTCTTCATAACTCACTTTTCACAATGGAGTTTTTTTCAAGTTTAAAAAGAAATAAACACCTTGAGCACATGTTAGATGGCTGGAGAGGAAATCCAGTGGACTCTCCAGAAAGCCATCTCTGTCACCACATGGGTGCATCCTCCTCCTTCAGAGTCATTAGGAACTGGGGGGATCTTTTTCAGAATGGGATCTGCACTTGGGGGTGGTGATGGTGTTAGAGATTGCAGCCAAGGACAAAGCATCGCCTTGCTCTAGGGGAACAAACCAGCAGGTTGTAAGAGAATTCACTCAACCCAACCGAAGGTTCTATTTCCTGAGCCTTTATAACAGTTTCAAGCCTGGAGCTCAGTTTAAAATTTTGATTTCATTTATTAATGTTTTAGTTTATTTCTAACATTTTCATAAGCAAATAATTTGACTAGTTCCCCAGAACAGTCTTTCCATCCTTTTTGGTTTGGTTTTGTCATCTGCTTGTTTGCCAGTCTGTTCACAGATCGCCCAACAGTCTTTTGTGGTTTTTTTTACTCCATCCAGCACTTAAAGTTGATCTAAGGACTTTGATGGTTCCAGCCTTCAAAGAAAAAAGTAATAAAAGTTCAGTTAGAAAAATAACCTCAAGTGGTACTTGCTTTGTGTGGTTTTTCTCATTCTCCAAGGCTCTACTTCTCTTTTCCCCTTGACCATGTCCCAAAGTGTGAATCTAGGAAAGCAGTGGTGTGTCTGTCCTTAACCTGATCCCTTTGTCCTGATGCAAATGGCAGCTAATCTTTTTTTTTTTTCTTCCAATGTTCGCACTTGTCTGTTCCTGGCCCTCCTGACCACTGAGAAGACAGATGAATCAACCCTGTCCGTCCTATTGAGCTTCTAGTCAAGGGGTGGAGACAGATCAGTTCTGAAGGGGATCTGGGTGCCCAGCACAAGTACCTGGTCTAGCCTGGGAGATCAGGAAAGGCTTTCTATTGTCAGTGGCATTTGGGTTGAATCATAAGTCTGTGTGAGAGTGAAGATTAAGAAGAACAGGGTAATCTAGCTCAATGCAGCAAGAGTCCAGTTGATAGGGCAAGGCTTGAGCAAGGCTTGAGCAAAGGATAGTGGCCTGAGATGAGGCTGGGAGTCCACCAGGGCTTTAAAATAAAAGGAACAAATAAGCAGAAATGTAGTAGAATTGATCAATACACTTAAGAACTGGTTCTTTGAGAAATCAAAGAATAAAGCTCTGACCATTTAAATTTGAAAGGGGTGCAAGGGTTGGGAGTCGGGTGTGGAAGTTCGGAGTACAGATGGAGTAATCCTGAAGGAAATAAATGAATCTAACTCAATGGCGTACCACAAAAACCTAATATGACTAAGTATGATTTGCCTATGGGATATTCATCACCTCAATGTCAAAAGAGAAAAACCTTTTGACAGTAGATGCAAGGCATTTGCCAACAGTAACTATTCCTGGTAACTTGTAAAGATACTACCTTGATAAGGTAGCATCAGACCAACAGTCAACATCACACTGCAAGCATAAAGTGGTCAATTATCACCATTAACACTGTTCTGCAAGTTCTAGCCATTTCCATAAAGCAGGAAACAAGGTATAGCTGTTGAAGAGAAACTATTTTGCTAAACCAAGAGAATCAAAAATTATTGGAGCTTAAGTGAGTCCAGCAAGAGGCCTGGTTATAATGAACAAAACATTCGTGTAAACATTTATTGTCCAACAAGTATAATCTGATAAATTAATATAAAGAAATCCTATACAATAGTAAAAATATCCATTGCATATGTCAACATACACAATCTCAAAGATAAGCAAAAATGTATGAGACCTGCCTGTTTAAAAATTGCAAAACAATACTACATACATGTGTACCAAGAACATGAAAAACCACATGTATGAAGAGTATGGAAGCCCATGCATAAGTATGACAGTACTGCATGATGTTCAGGATGAGCTATGGGGGACAAAAGGGGATGCAGTTGGGAAGAGGTACATTACCCAGAGGGCTTAAATTAAATGTTTTATTAAGCTGGGTGGTGCTGGGTACATAAGTATTTCTTATAATACTATAATACTTTATAACTTTTCTACACCTGAGGCATTTCAAAGTAAGTTTTTTGAGATGGACAATTTAATAGTTCCAAATGAATTTGAGGCAGGTATCAGGGAAGTCAATAACAGGCCTAATTCTACGTGAAGACTAATTAATAGCGGCTTTCATGATATGATTAAACATGTCTCTTTTTGCCCCCTAATAATTCCCTCCACTGATGTGTGTGTTACAATTACTACTGGTTATCTCCTTATTAAAATAGTCCCCTTTTCTTATAATTAGGGTGACCATATAACTTATCATCCAAAGTTGGGCAAATTTTAAAATAAAAAGGGTGTTATTAATTATGCTGTGGGACTTCCCTGGTGGTCCAGTGGTTAGTACTCCATGCTTCCATTGCTGGGGGCGCGGGTTCAATCCCTGGTCAGGGAACTAAGATTCCTACATGCCACATGGCACAGCCACCAAAAAAAAAAAATTATGCTGGGCCACAAGTGCAAACAAACCCAGATAAACTGGGATGTATGGCTCTATACTTATGAAACATAATATGTCTTGGCTGGAGAAACAATTATTACCCAACATAAACATTTTTACTGACCGCTTACCATGTACTGACAACACTGAGAAGTCACTGCTTTCCAAAAACCCACTGAAGGGAAGGGGTTAGGTGTTGGGAAAGTTCAGGGAGCAATGGATACACAAATACTCGATAGGCAGGGGTAGCAGGATTAAACATTTTCTCAAATACAAGCAATGACCAGTTAGAAAACAACAGGAAATAGATTCCCTTCACAACAGTAACATAAAATACCTAGGAATAATCTTAAGAAGCAGTGTTTGGGATCCATGTGAAGAAGGATGCTGCAAAACTCGTGTGAGAAGCATAAAAAGAGGCAAATAAATGAACAGGCTTACTGTCTTCATTTGCAAGTATAGCTGGCCTTGAGACTTTGGAAAACAGACATGCTAAGCAAGGTGGAAGCTGAAATGAGCAGACCTGACAGAGAATGGCTTCAAGCCATGACTATTCAGTGTGCTATGGTCTACTGTAAAGAGAAAATGAAGCACCAAGAGCCAGTTGGGGAAGGAATAGCTTTGTCAATGTTAAGTTTGGGAAACTTGCCTAAGTATTGGAAGGGGGAGAAATAGAAAGTTTGCTCTGCAATTCACACTAAATAAATTCCAAATGGAAGATTCAAGTGTGAAAAACGTGAACTTAATTTTGGGGGCAAATAACAAGTGATCTGGGATATGGAAAATCTAACACTAAAAACTACAAAAGACATTATAATGGAAAAGACTGATATATTTGACTACTAAAACATTGGCAACACCACGAGAAGAATTAAAAAGCAACGGCAATCTAGGAAAAAATACATCTCTAACAGGCAATGGGTTAATACTTACTGTATATATATTTTTTTATTTACAAATCACTAAGAGACAAACTCCCCAACAGAAAAACATCCAAGGACATGAAAAGGCAATTCAGAAAAGAAGAAACACAAATGACAGATGGCCAACAAACACATGAAAAGATGCTCAACATCACTATTATAGAAATGCAAATCAAAACTACAATGAGGTATCACCTAACACCGGTCAGAATGGCCATCATTAAAAAATCTACAGGAACTTCCCTTGGTGGCTCACTGGTTAAGAATCTGCCGGCCAATGCAGGGGACACGGGTTCAATCCCTGCTCTGGGAAGATCCCACATGCCGTGGAGCAATGAAGCCTGTGAGCCACAACTACTGAGCCTGCGCTCTAGAGCCCGCGAGCCACAACTACTGAGCCTGTGTGCCACAACTACTGAAGCCCGCGTGCCTAGAGCCCGTACTCCACAAGAGAAGCCAGCACAATGAGAAGCCTGCACACCACAACGAAGAGTAGCCCCCACTCACCGCAATAAGAGAAAGCCTGCACGCAGCAACGAAGACCCAACGCAGCCAAAAGTAAATAAATAAATAAATTTATTAAAATAAATAAATAAATAATAAAAATTCTACAAACAGAGACTTCCCTGGTGGTCCAGTGGTAAAGAATCTACCTTGCAATGCAGGGGATGCGGGTTCAATCCCTGTTCAGGGAACTAAGATCCCACATGCCTCGCGGCTACTAAGCCCACCCACCACAACTACTGAGCTCGTAAGCCTCAACTAGAGAGCCTGCGTGCCACAAACTACAGAGCCCATGCGCTCTGGAGCCTGCACGCCACAACTAGAGAAGAGAAAACCTGTATGCCACAACTAGAGAGAAGCCCGCGCGCCGCAACAAAAGATCCCACATGCCTCAACGAAGATCCTGTGTGCCGCAACTAAGACCTGATGCAGCCAAAAATAAACAAAAACATTTTGTTTAAATCTACAAACAATAAATGCTGGAGAGGGTGTGGAGAAAAGGGAACCTTCTTGCACTGTTGGTGGGAATGTAAATTGATACAGCTACTATAGAGAACAGTATGGAGGTTCCTTAAAAAACTAAAAATAGAAAAACCATATAACCTAGCAATCCCACTACTGGGCATGTACCCAGAGAAAACTATAATTCAAAAGGATACATGCACCCCAGTGTTCATTTCAGCACTATTTACAATAGCCAGGACAAGGAAGAAACCTAAATGTCCATCAACAGATGAATGGATAAAGAAGATGTGGTACATGTATACAATGGAATATTACTCAGCCATAAAAAAGAACGAAATAACACCATTTGCAGCAACATGGATGGACCTAGAGGGTATTATGCTAAGTGAAATAAATCAGAGAGAAAGGCAAATATCGTGTGATTTCACCTATATGTAGAATCTCAGAAACAAAACAGACAAGCAAAACAAAACAGAAACAGGGACTTCTCTGGTGGTCCAGCGGTTAAGACACCATGCTTCCACTGCAGGGGGCACAGGTTCGATCCCTGGTCGGGGAACTAAGATCCTGCATGCCTCACAGCGTGGTCAAAAAATAGGAAAACAAAAAACAGAAACAGACTTACAGATAACAGAGAGCAAACTGGTGGTTGCCAGAGGGAAGGGGGGTGGGGGTGGGGGTTGGGCGAAATAGGTGAAGGGGATTAAGAGATACAAACTTCAACCTAGAAAAATAAGTCACAGGAAACTAACATACAGCATAGGGAATATAGTCAGTAATACTGTAATAACTTTGTATAGTGACAGATGGTAACTAGACTTAACATGATGGTCATTTTGTAATGTATTTTAGTTCCTGACCAGGGATTGAACCTGGGCCCTCAGCAGTGAGAGCTCAGGGTCCTAACCACTGGACCACCAGGGAATTCCCTATCTGTATTATTATTATTGTGGTGATGGTGGCGGCGCTGGCGGAGGCAGTAGCAGCATTTTTGCTGTCTTTTTCATGGTGAGCATGTATTTCCACAATTAAAAATAAACAGCCTCGTCAAGAATATACAACGGAGAAAAGACAGCCTCTTCAATAAGTGGTGCTGGGGTCTTCCCTGGTGGCGCAGTGGTTGAGAGTCCTCCTGCCAATGCAGGGGACACGGGTTCGTGCCCCGGTCTGGGAAGATCCCACATGCCGCGGAGCGGCTGGGCCCGTGAGCCATGGCCGCTGAGCCTGTGCGTTGGAGCCTGTGCTGTGCAGCGGGAGAGGCCACAACAGTGAGAGGCCCGCATACCACAAAAAAAAAAAAAGTGGTGCTGGGAAAACTGGACAGCTACATGGAGAAGAATGAAATTAGAACACTCCCTAACACCATACACAAAAATAAACTCCAAATGGATTAAAGGCCTAAATGTAAGGCCAGAAACTATAAAACTCTTAGAGGAAAACATAGGCAGAACGCTCTATGACATCAATCACAGCAAGATCCTTTTTGACCCACCGCCTAGAGAAATGGAAATAAAAACAAAAATAAACAAATGGGACCTAATGAAATTTAAAAGCTTTTGCACAGCAAAGGAAAACATAAACAAGATGAAAAGACAACCTTCAGAATGGGAGAAAATATTTGCAAACGAAGCCACTGACAAAGGATTAATCCCCAAAATTAACAAGAAGCTCATGCAGCTCAATATCGAAAAAAAACCAAACAACCCAATCCAAAAATGGGCAAAAGACCTAAATAGACATTTCTCCAAAGAAGATATACACATTGCCAACAAACGCATGAAAGAATGCTCAACATCATTAATCATTAGAGAAATACAAATAAAAATTACAATGAGGTATCACCTCACACCGGTCAGAATGGCCATCATCAAAAAATCTACAAACAATAAATGCTGGAGAGGGTGTGGAGAAAAGGGAACCCTCTTGCGCTGTTGGTGGGAATGTAAATTGGTACAGCCACTATGGAGAACAGCATGGAGGTTCCTTAAAAAACTAAAAATAGAACTACCATACGACCCAGCAATCACACTACTGGGCATATACTCAGAGAAAACCATAATTCAAAAAGACACATGCACCCCAATGCTCATTGCAGCACTATGTACAATAGCCAGGTCATGGAAACAACCTAAGTGTCCATTGACAGATGAATGGATAAAGAAGATGTGGCACATATATACAATGGAATATTAGCCGTAAAAAGAAACGAAATTGAGTTATTTGTAGTGAGGTGGATGGACCTAGAGACTGTCATACAGAGTGAAGTAAGTCAGAAAGAGAAAAACAAATACCGTACGCTCACACATATGTATGGAATCTAAAAAAAAAAATGGTTCTGACTAACCTAGGGGCAGGACAGGAATAAAGATGCAGATGTTGAGAATGGACTTGAGGATACGGGGAGAGGGAAGGGTAAGGTGGGACGAAGTGAGAGAGTGGCATGGACTTATAGACACTACCAAATGTAAAATAGATAGCTAGTGGGAAGCAGCCACATAGCACAGGGAGATCAGCTCGGTGCTTTCTGACCACCTAGAGAGGTGGGATAGGGAAGGTGGGAGGGAGACGCAAGAGGGAAGAGATATGAGAATATATGTATATGTACAGCTGATTCACTTTGTTATAAAGCAGAAACGAACACACCATTGTAAAGCAATTATACTCCAATAAAGATGTTAAAAATATATAAATAAATATAAATAAATAAATAAACAGCTTTGGGACTTCCCTGGTGGTCCAGTGGTAAAGAATCCGCCTTGCAATGCAAGGGATGCGGGTTCGATCCCTGGTCGGGGAACTAAGATCCCACATGCCACGGGGCAACTAAGCCCGCAGGCCACAACTACTGAGCACACACCTCAACTAGAGGCTGTGTGCCGCAAACTACAGAGCCCACGCACCCTGGAGCCTGCACACCACAACTAGAGAGAGACAACCTGCATGTCACTAGAGAGAAGCCTGCACTCCACAATGAAGAGCCCTGTGCCCCAATGAAAGATCCCGCATGCCTCAAAGAAAATCCCACATGCTGCAACTAAGACCCGATGCAGCCAAAAATAAATAAATTAAAGTAAATAATAAAAAAAACTTAAAAAAAAAAAAAACAGCCTAGGGAATTCCCTGGCGGTCCAGTGGTTAAGACTTGGTGCTCTCACTGCAGGGGCCCAGGTTCAATCCCTGGTCAGGGAAAACTAAGATCCCGCAGCCTAACCTACAAGGACCTACTGTATAACACAAGGAACTCTGCTCAATATTCTGTAATAATCTAAATGGGAAAAATTTGAAAAAAATATATATGCATGAATATGTATAACTGAATCACTTTGCTGTACACCTGAAACTAACACAACACTATTAATCAACTATACTCCAATACAGTATAAAATTAAAATTAAACAACATACCACCTAGTGGGAGAGCAGCCTGAGGGCCTGGCCCCGTGGACTTGGCCAGAGCCGCGCAGCCCCAGGTAAGCGGGCATCAGGAAGGGAAGGAGGGAAGGAGGGAAGGAAGGAAAGAAGGGAGGGAGGGAGGAGGAGAGGAAGGAAGGAAGGATTAAAGCATCCCATCCATATGATATTACTTATATGTGGAATCTAAAATATGACACAAATGAACTTATCTATGAAACAGAAACAGGCTTACAGACATAGAGAACAGACTTGTGGTTGCCAAGGTGGGGGGATGGATTGGGAGTTTGGGATTAGCAGATGCAAACTATTATATATAGAATGGATAAACAAGGTCCTACTGTACAGCCTAGAGAACTATATTCAATATTCTGTGATAAACCATGATGGAAAAGAATATTAAAAAAAGAATATATATATATATATAAAACTGAATCACTTTGCTGTACAGCAGAAATTAACACATTGTAAATCAACTATATTTCAATTAAAAAAAAAGAATGAGGGAGTTCCCTGATGGTCCAGTGGTTAGGACTCAGCACTTTCACTGCCGTGGCCCCAAGTTTAATCCCTGGTCAGGGAACTAAGATCCTGCAAGCCACGCGGCATGGCCAAAAAAAAAAAAGAATGAAATTAGCTGTAGTTTTTATGTAGGTGCCCTTTATCAGATTAAAGCAGCCCCCAAATTCCTAAATTTCTAAGAGATTGTTTATTGCTTCTTTTTTATTTTATTTTATCAGAAATGGATGTTGGATTTTGTCAAATGCTTTACTGGCATCAATCAAGATGATCATATGGTTTTTCTTTATTAGTTCATTAATATGGTGAATTACATTGATTGGTTTTCAAGTGCTAAGCTAACCTTGTATTCCTGGGATTAAAACCCACTTCGTCATTATGTATTATCTTTTTCATATATTGTGTTGGATTTGATTTGCTCAAATTTTCTTAAAAACTCATGTATCTGTGGGGGTTTTTTCAGCTTTATTGAGGTATAATTGACAAATAAAATTGTAATGTATTTAAAGTGTACAATATGATGATTTTATATCTATATACATTGTGAAAGGATTCCCACAACTGTCTACTCCTCTCTTTTTTTTTGAAGTAACATTGGTTTATAACATTATGTAATTTTCATGTGTACAACATTACAATTTGACTTCTGTATACCCTAGAGCATGCTCACCACCAAAAGTCTAGGCTCTATCCATCACCATACAATTGACCCCCATTACCCAATTCTCCCTCTCCCCACAACCTGTTCCCCTCTGGTAACCACCAATCTGTTCTCTGTATCTATGAGTTTGTTCTTGTTTTGTTTGTTCATTTATTTTGTTTTTTTAAAATATTCCACATATGAGTGAAATCATACAGTATATGTCTTTCTCTTTCTGACTTATTTCACTTAGCATAATACCCTCATCCATGTTGTCACAAATGGCAAGATTTCATTCTTTTTTAAGGCTGAGTAGTATTCCATTGTAAATATATATACCACATCTGTTTTTATCCATTCATTTGTGTATCTATGTTTATGAGGGATATTGATCTGTAGTTTTCTTTGATTTTTTTTTATTTTTAGAGCAATTTTAGATTCATAGCAAAATTGAGAGGAAGGTACAGAGATTTCCCATATACACCCTGCCCCCACACATGCATAGCCTCCCCCATTAACAACATCCTGCACCAGAGGGGTACATTTGTTACCATTGATGAACCTACATTAGCACATCATAATCACTCAAAGTCCATAGCTTACATTAGAGTTCACTCTTCGTGCTGTGTACACTCTGTGGGTTTGGACAAATATGTAATGACGTGTATCCATTACAGTATCATACAAAGTATTTTCACTTCTCTAAAAATCCTCTGTGCTCTTCCTCTTTATCCCTCACTCCTTCCCCCTAGCCCCTGGCAACCACTGATCTTTTTATTGTCTCCATAGTTTTGTCTTTTCCAGAATGTCATATAGTTGGAATCATACCTTTTCAGATCAGCTTCTTTAACTTAGTAATACACATTTAAAGTTCCTCCATATCTTTTCATGGCTTGATAGCTCATTTCTATTTAGCACTGAACAGTATTTCGTTATCTGGATGTACCACAGTTTACAAATCTATTCACCCACTGAAGGACATCTTGGTTGCTTCCAAGTTTTGGTAATTTCCACGTGCAGTTTTTTGTATGGACATAAGTTTTCAATCCCTTTGGGTAAATACCAAGGAGTGTGATTGCCAGATGATGTGGTAAGAGTATCTTTAGCTTTGTAAGAAACTACCAAACTGTCTTCCAAAGTTCTTGTACCATTTTCCATTCCCACCAGCAATGAATGAGAGTTCCTGTTGCTCTGCATCTTAGCCAGCATTTGGTGTTGTCAGCATTCTGGATTTAGGCCATTCTGATAGGTGGTAGTGGCATCCCATTACTGTTTTCATTTGCATTTCCCTAATGACATAGGATGTGGATCATCTTTTCATATGCTTATTTGCCATTTGTATGTCTTCTTTGGTGAGGTGTCTGTTAAGGTTTTTGGCTCATTTTTTAATTGGGTTGTTCATTTCTTACTGTTGAGTTTTAAGAATTCTTTGTGTATTTAGGATAACAGTCCTTTACCAGATATCTCTTTTTCAAATATTTTCTCCCAGTTTGCGACTGGTTTTTTCATTCTCCTGACAGTGTCTTTCACAGAGCAGAAATTTTTAATTTTAATGAAGTCCAGCTTGTCAATTCTTTCTTACATGGGTCATGCATTTGTTGTTTTATCTAAAAAGTCATTGCCAAACCCAAAGTCGTCTAGATTTTTCTCCTATGGTATCTTCTAGGAGTTCTATAGTTTTGCATTTTACATTTGGGTCTGAGTTAATTTTTGTGAACGGTGTAAGTTCTGTGTCTAGATTACTTTTTTGGCATGTGAATTTCCAGTTGTTTCAGCACAATTTATTTTATTGTGATAAGAACTCTTTAACATGAGATCTACCCCATTAACAAATTTTTAAGTGTAAAAATTATTATTGCTGACTATATAGGTACAATGTTGCACAGTAGCTCTCTAAAGATTATTCATCTTGTTTGACTGAAACTTTACGCCCATTGATTAGTAACTCTCCATTGCCCCCTCACCCCAGCCCTTGACAACCACCATTCCATTCCTTGATTCTATGAATTTGACTACTTAAGATACCTCATATGAGTAGATTCATGCAGTATTTGTCTTACTGTGACTGGCTTATTTCATTTAGCATAATGTCCTCAGAGTTCATCCATGTTGTTGCATATTGCAGTTTTCTTCTTTTTAAAGGCTCAATAGTATTCCATTGTATGTAAAATATTTATTTAGGCTGCACCAGGTCTTAGTTGCGGCACGCCAGGATCTTCACTGCGGCATGTGGGATCTTGGTTGAGGCATGCGAACTCTTAGTTGCGGCATGCATGCAGGATCTAGTTCCCTGACCAGGGATCAATCCCAGGCCCCCTGCATTGGGAGCTTGGAGTCTTACCCACTGGACCACAAGGGACGTCCCTCCATTGTATGTATATACCATGTTTTCTTTATCCATTCACCTGTCAGTGGACATTTAGGCTTTTCACACATCTTGGCTTTTATGAATAGTGCTACAATGAACATAGGAGTGCTTATATCTCTTTGAGATACTGATTTCAATTCTTTCAGATAAATAACCAGAAGTGGGATTCTTGGATCCTATGATAGTTCTATTTTTAATTTTTGAGAACCTGCCATACCATTTTTCCATAGTAGTTGCACCATTTTGCATTTCCACCAACAGTGTGCAAGGGTTCTAATTCCTCCCTATTCTCACCAACACTTGTTGTCTTTTGTCATTGTTGTTGCTGTTGTTTTTGATAATTACCATCCTGACAGGTGTCAACAGCCTGTTGAAAAGACTATCTTTGCTCCATTGTTATCTTTGCTCCTTTGTCAAAGATCAGTTGACTACATTTATGTGAGTCTATTTCTGGTCTCTCTCCTCTGTTCTATTGATCTGTTTGTCTATTCTTTTGCCAATACCACACTGTCTTAATTACTGTAGCTTTATAGTAAGCCTTGAAATCGGGTAGCATCAGTCCTCCAATTCTGTTCTTTACCTTCAGTATTGACTTGGCTATTCTAGATCTTTTGCCTCTCCATTATACATTTTAGAATCAGTTTGTTGATATCCATAAAATAACTTGCTAGGATTTCTTTGTCTGGTTTTGATATAAGATCAGGGTGATACTGAACTCATAGAATATGTTGGGAAGTATGCCTTCCTTGTGGTAGGCAGAATTCTAAGACAGCCCCTAAGATTTCCAGCCCCTGGTGTACACATACTTTCTCCCAGTTATTTAATTAAACATGAATCTAGTTACTGCTGTGAAGGGATTTTGCAGATGTAATAAAGGTCCAAAATCAGAAGGACAAAAAGTATTTGACACACTGTTGATGTCCCAAAGACAGAGGGGGGCCACATGGCAAAGAATGTGGGCGGCCTCTAGGAGATAAAAGCAGCCCCAGATGATGGTCAGCAAGGAAGTGAGATCCTCAGTCCTACAAATGCAAGGAACTGGATTTTGCCAACAACAAGAATGAGCTTGGGAGCATATTTTTCACCAGAGCCTCTAGACAAGATCTTGGCTTGGCCAACACTTTGATTTCAGCCTTGTTATACTGAGCAGAGTCATGTTATACTGGACTTTTAAAAATTTTTTATTTTATATTGGACAGTGTTGTGTTATACTGGACTTCTGACCTACAGAAACTGAGATAATAAATGGATATTGATTTAAGCCACTAAGTTTGTAGTCATTTATTATGCAGCAATAGAAAATTAACACATGACTCTTCTATCCCCTGGAAGAGTTTGTGTACAACTGCTATTATTTCTTCTTTAACTGTTTGGTCAAATTCACCAGTGAAGCCATCAGGGCATGGGGTTTTCTTTGTAGGAAGGTTTTAAACTATGAAATAAATTTCTTTAAAGACATATGGTTAAGGATCCACCTGCCAATGCAGGGAACACGGGTTCGAGCCCTGGTTCAGAAAGATCCCACATGCCGCGGAGCAATTAAGCCCATGTGCCACAACTACTGAGCCTGTGCTCTAGAACCCGCGAGCCACAACTACTGAGCCCATGTGCCACAACTACTGAAGCTCATGTGCCGAGAGCCCGTGCGCCGCCACAAGAGAAGGCACCACAATGAGAAGTTTGCACACCGCAATGAAGAGAAGCCCCCACTCGCCACAACTAGAGAAAGCCCGCGCGCCACAACGAAGACCCAATGCAGCCAAAAATAAATTAAAAAAAAAAAAGACGTAGCTATTCAGATTGTCTTTTTCTGGAGTGAGCTCAGTAGCTTGTGTCTTTTAAGGAATGTCTCTATTTTATCTAAATTGTCAAATTTATGAGCATAAAGCTCTTCATGACATTCCTTCAACATAAATCGTACCAATGTTTTCTTAGGTCAGTCTCCCAAAGGCAATAGAAATAAAAACAAAAATAAACAAATGGGACCTAATCAAACTTACAAGATTTTGCACAGCAAAAGAAACCATAAACAAACCAAAAAGACAACCTTCAGAATGGGAGAAAACATTTGCAAATGATGAGACCAACAAGGGCTTAATTTCCAAACTATACAAACAGTTCATACAACTCTACAACAAAAAAACAAACAACCCGATCTAAAAATGGGCAGAAGACCTAAATAGACATTTCTCCAAAGGAGACATACAGATTGCCAATAGGCACATGAAAAGATGCTCAACATCGCTAATTATTAGAGAAATGTAAATCAAAACTACAATGAGGTATCACCTCACACCAGTCAGAATGGCCATCATTAAAAAGTCTACAAAGGACAAATGCTGGAGAGGGTGTGGAGGAAAGAGAGCCCTCTTACACTGTTGGTAGGAATGTAAATTGGTGCAGCCACTACGGAAAATTGTATGGAGGTTCCTCAAAAAACTAAAAATAGGGGCTTCCCTTGTGGCGCAGTGGTTGAGAGTCCGCCTGCCGATGCAGGGGACACGGGTTCGTGACCCGGTCCAGGAAGATCCCACATGCCGTGGAGCGGCTGGGCCCGTGAGCCATGGCCGCTGAGCCTGCGCATCCGGAGCCTGTGCTCCGCAACGGGAGAGGGCACAGCAGTGAGAGGCCCGTGTACCGCAAAAACAAACAAACAAACAACAAAAACTAAAAATAGAGTTGCCATATGATCCAGCAATCCCACTCTTGGGCATATACCCAGACAAAACTATAATTCAAATGGATACATGCACCGCTATGTTCACAGCAGCACTATTTACAATAGCCAAGACATGAAAACAACTTAAATGTCCACTGACAGATGAATGGATAAAGAAGATGTGGTACACGTACACAATGGACTATTACTCAGCCATCAAAAAGAATGAAATAATGCCATTTGCATCAACATGGATGGACCTAGAGATTATCATACTAAGTGAAGTGAGTCAGAAAAAGAAAGACAAATACCATAGGATATCACTTATATGTGGAATTTAAAATACGACACAAATCAACGTATCTTTAAAACAAAAACAGACTCACAGATATAGAGAACATACTTGTGGTTGCCAGGGCAGGGGGGCGGTAGGGGAGGGAAGGAATGGGAGTTTGGGATTAGCAGAGGCAAACTATTATATATAGGATGGATAAACAACAAGGTCATTCTGTATAGCACAGGGGAACTATATTCAATATTCTGTGACAAACCATAATGGAAAAGAATACATATATATATATATATATATATATATATATATATACACATATATATATATATATATATATAACTGAGTCACTTTGCTGTACACAACAAATTAACACAACATTGTAAATCAACTATACTTTAATAAAATTTAAAAAATAAATAATATCGCTTTATTATTATCTTAATTTCTGTAGGATCTGTAGTGTTGTCCAAAATTTCACTCCTAATATTAGGCATTTGGGTCTTCTCTCTTTTTTCCCTCATCAATCTGGCTAGAGGCTTATCAGTTTTATTGATCTTCCCAAAAAGCCAACTATTGGTTTCTTTGCTTTTCTCTATTTTTTTTTGTTTTCTACTTCAGTGATTTCTGCTCTTGATTATTTTCTTTCTTCTGCTTACTTTAGGTTTGATTTCCTCTTTTTATCATAATTTCTTAAGGTAGAAGCTGAGGTCATTGGTTTGAGACTACTCTTCTAATATAAGCATATAATTTTCTTTCTAAGCACTGCTTTTGCTGCATTCCATATATTTTGATACATTATATTTTCACTTTAATTTCATTCAAAATACTTTCTAATTTTTCTTAGGATTTCTTGTTTGACCCATGGTGTGGTGGTTATCAATTTATTGCCTCTCAACTTCAAATTCACCCTTTCTGCCTCTTCTGTGATAATGAAGCAATTTTAACTATTTTTCCTTTGACAGCTGGCACTGAAACTTTCTCAGTAGAGGGTGCTAGAGAGATATTGCAAGAGGAAAAGGGGTTTCCTTCCTGACTCCTGCATGTTCGCTTGACAGGCTCCTTCTGCATGGCTTTTTCTAGAATCAGACTCCTGCAGTGCTCACAACCCTTCCAGTGCCTGATTTCTACCATGCGTGGTGGTCAGTAGTACCCAGTGATCAGCAGCTTTCCTCTCCCTCCAGAACTCACCCTCAGGCAGTTTGGTAGCAAGAAGAATGCTTCTGGAGCTTGATGCACTCACAGCTTCCCCAGGGCCTGGCTCTTGCGGTGCACAGAGGCCAGCAGCACTCAGTGAACAGCTTTCTCCTGCCTCCCAGCAGGCAGATTTCTGGAAAGTTCCACCAATGCAGCACCACAATGACTTCTCTGCCCTGCAGTGAACTACAGTCATGCCTCTCCAACAAGATCTGGATCTCAGCCCCAGGGGCATTCTATGCCAGCCTAGGGATAGTGACTAATTCCTTTGCCACACTGCATGGCTTATTGGATCTTAGTTCCCCGACCAGGGATCGAACCCGGCCCTCGGCAATGAAAGTGCCGAGTCCTAACCACTGGACCACCAGGGAATTCCCTTGTGACTACTTCTTATATCTGCTATTTCTATATTCTTTCGAATTCTCTTCACATCTCACTAACCAATCCCTCATTATTCCAATCCCCTGTTATAGGTAATTCCTTATATTAACTTTCCCTGTTCAAATTACTGTGTTACTCCTCTCTCCAGATAGGACTCAGACTGATACAGAATTGTTACCAGGAGTGGTGCCAGGAAAGAGATCTGCAAAGATGGGACTTTGAGATTGGTTTATTCACACCTCTGGCTTATGCACGGTGCTGAACTCCTTGCCAATGAGAGATGGATGCTAGTAATCCATGGCATGCCGTTGCATCACAATTAATCAACCTATGGTTGATTGTGATGAAGTGCCAACTGAAGCACATTCCCTGGAAGCTGAAATGGCTGCTGCACTTGACTATTATGGCCATGATCATGACTATGAAGACCGTGATGGGGGATAGATTATTTTGAATGCACTTGTGCGCTTACAAAGAGAAAAATAACAAGCTTGGGTCTGTTAATTTCTCAGCTCAAGTCACAGCCTAAGAACCAGAGAACTTTCATGATGCCTAGCAGCAGGGCTAATATTGCTGAACATCAGACACAACATTTAATTGTATAAGTTGTTGAATTACAACGACAGTTGAATTCACAGTCTTGACAATTTTCCATGTGAAAGTTATGGTATTGACTGTTAAAGAATGGGATCCTGAAACTTGGAATGGGGACATCTGTTTGGTCCCAAATGAAACTCACAGTCTTGAACTACCAAGTCACTCTGAGCCTTCCTTACTAATGGAAGTAGCTTGCCCTTCAGTGTCTGAAACTAACCTTTCTCTCCTTGAAAATGCTGTGATAAACTCACCTGGTCCAGGTGCCTTGAAAAGGGATACTCATTCTCCTCAAGACCCACCACAACCACCCCTACTGCTGATAGACACATGACTGAGGTCAAATCTCAGCATGGTCCAGGGGAACAAGTGCACACTATGACCAAGTTGGAAATTGCTTATACACCAAAATAATCACAAGACTTTGCTAATATATATTGGCAAACATCTGGGGAATATATGCAAAAGAGGACTCTAAGGGTGTTAGATGAAGGAGGGCAGAATATAACTCTAGATTAGGCAGAATTCATTGATATAGGTACACTTACTAGAGATTCTGGATTTAATGTGTCAGCACATGCTCTAAGGGTTTACTTGGTTGGCTAACTGAAACTGAGACTCAGTTGTGGCCTACAGTTAATGAGGTTGAGATGCCAGAGGTGTCCTGGCATGATATGGAGGAGGGAATCCAAAGGCTTTGGGTAATGGGAATGTTGGACAGAACTTATCATGTATGACTTGAATGCAATCCCCAACTATGTTCCATGACAAGGCTCAGAAGACGCTACTTTCACCGAGACATTGAGAAAGCATTAGTGAGAAGCGCCCCTGCAAACTTGGGAAGCTCTGTGGTTGCTCTCTTCTGTAGGCCAGGAATGACGTAAGGGAAGAATGACCCTGAAGACAATCCAGAGATCATCAAGGCTGCCCTTCTGATCACAGGCCCAGAGTGCAAGGGCCCTGGGGGCAGAGTAATTTCAAAGGAGGAGCCGCTGGCACACTGCCCGGCACCGCCTCATGTGGTGGTGGGTTCTGCTACTGCACTCGGCACTGGGCTCCCCAACTGCCCCAGGTGCAGCTCCGGCGGCCTGGGGTGGTATGGGCTACATCCAGCAGAACCAAGGGGACATGGTGCCTCCACCTTGATTTCAAAGGACTGGGCCTCCTGGCAGAGCTGCAGGCTCAGGACTCCAGATGCAAGAGCCATGGGGCTGTGGCACAGAACAACCTGGGAACTGGCTGTCTGAAGCCTTGCGGGCCCAGCCCTTGCCCAGCAAAGCCACACCATTGTGCTTCACCCCAGTGTATCTGGAAGGTGGGCCTCCACCCCAGTGGGCCTGGAGAGCAGAGCACCTGGCCAAAGAAGACTTGCTCAGGCCCTTGTCACTCCTTTCTTCTCTCCTATTTCTCCATTTTGGAATAGGAATGTCTACCTTATGCCTGTCCTAACACTGTATTTTGGAAGCACATAACTTGTTGGGTTCACAGCTGGAGGGCAATTTTCCTCAGGATGAATTGTACTTTGAGTCTCACCCATATCTGATTTAGATGATATTTAGATGAGACTTTGGAATTTAGACTTTAGAGTTGATGCTGGAATGAATTAAGACTTTTCAGGCTCTTGGGATGGAATGAATGTATTTTGCATGTGAGAAGGACGTGAATTTTGGGGGGCCAGGGGCAGAATGCTATATACTGAATATGTCTCCCCCACCCCGAGTTCATATGCTGAAACCTAATCCCCAATGTGATAGTATTTGGAGATGGGGGCCTTTGGAAGGTGATTAGGTCATGAGAGTGGAGCCCTCATGAATGGGATTAGTGCCCTTATAAAAGAGGCTCCAGAGAGATCTCTAGCCCTTGTCACCATGTGAGGACACAGGAAGAAGACATCCATCTATGAACGAGGAAGCAGGCCCTCACTGAATCTGCCAGTGCTTTGATCTTGGACTTCCCAGCCTCCAAAACTGTGAGAAGTAAATTTCTGTTGTTAATAAGCCACCAGTCTATGATATTCTGTTATAGCAGCCAGAAAAGGCTAAGATAGGCTTCCTGGCTTCAATGGTGATGATGGAAACCCAGAGAAGCTGAGGCCAAGTAGCAGCACTTAACTGCCAAAGACAAAGTGGGCACATCTGTAAAGGGCAGCATGGATGTACAGGCAAATTGATCATGATGTCCCTAGGAATAAAATAGATAGATAAAATAATAAAATAAAATAGATAAAATAAATAGCCTACTAGATTATCACTCAATCTATATGATAGGAAAAGTTCTAGATCTAGTGGCTAAAAATCTGACTCAAGTCACCACAGTGGAGAGTCAGCTTCTCACTGTTTTCAGAAGTCAGTTCACTGACCCAGAGCCCCTTGATTGAAGGAGATGCCAGGTCCACTCGAGGAAGGAGCCTGTACCATTGCTGTAAGAACATACTGTAAATCTTCCTCCAAGCCTTCCCCAGAGGGACCTGTGGCCATTTAATAGAGTGAGTGAGCATTGGGGAAAAGGAAATACCCAGACCTTATGAGGATTACTAAATAGTGGCTCTGATTTGACACTAATTTCTGGGGACCTGAAATGCTACTGTGGCCCAACAGTGAAAGTGGGGGGCTTTAGGATGGTCAGGTGATTGAGTCTTAGCTCAGATCTGATTCCCATTGAGCCCAGTTGGTCCATTAACCCACCTTGTAGTTATTTCTCCAATTCCTGAATTTATCCCTGGAATAAACATACTTAGAAACTGGCATAATCCCCACATCAGCTTGCTGATAATAATGAGAACCATTATGGTAAGAAGAGCTAAATGGAAGTGAATTTCCACTCCCTTCAAAGTTAGTAAACCAGAAGTGGTAACACATCCCTAGGGGAATGCAGAGATTAATGGCCCTGTAGAAGAAGTTAAAGAAGTAGATGTGCTGACACCTCCCACATCTCCATTTAACTCACCAGTTTGGCCTGTGTAGAAGTCAGATGAATCTTGCATAATGACCATAGACTATGATAAATTTAATCAGATGGTGACTCCAATTGTAGCTGCTGTTCCAGCTATAGTATATTTACTGAAACAAATCAACATAACCCCTGGAACTCGGTATGCAGGTATTGGCCTGGCTAATGACTCTTCCTCCATGCCAATTTTCAAGGACTTCCAGAAACCATTTGCTTTTACCTGATAAGAACAACAGTATAACTTCAAGGTGTTGCCTCAGGGCTATGTCAAATCTCTCGATCTCTGCCATAATACAGTCTGCAGAGATCTCCATAACATTGACACTCAACAAAACATCACACTGGGCTACTACATTGATGACATGTTGATTGGATCTGGTGAGCAGGAAGTAACAAATACTTAAGATGCCTTAGTAAGAATGAAAGTGTTGGTTAACTTTAAGGGTCAATATGGCTGGGCCAGTGCCCAGATATTTGGTCCAACGTTATTGTGGATGTTTCTGTGAAGGTGATTTTTTTGGATGAGATTAACATTTAAATTGGTGGGGAGTTCCCTGGTTGTCCAGTGGTTAGGACTCCATGCTTCCACTACAGGGGGCACAGGTTCGATCCCTGGTGGGGGAACTAAGATCCCGCATGCTGCGTGGCGTGGCCAAAAAAAAAAAAATTGGTTGACTTTTTAATTTTTTTTTGACTTTTAATAAAGCAGATCATCCTCCACAATGTGGGTGGGCCTCATCCAATCAGCTGAAGAACTAACCTTCCCGAGCTAGAAGGAATTCTGCCAGCAGATGGCCCTCATACTTGAACTTCAACATTGGCTTTTCCCTGGGTCTCCAGCCTGACAGCCCACCCTGCAGATTTTAGACTTGGTAGCCTCCATAATCATATGAGTCAATTCCTCAAGATAAAGCTCTCTCTAATATATACACATCCTATTTGTTCTGTTTTCCTGGAGAAGCCTGATGAATACAGTTGTATATAAACGCTGCAAAAATTTAGGGGCCTGCTGCCTCAATGAAGTCTCTAGGAATAAATGGCCTAGAGCATGTTGAAAAATTCCCTCCAAGGGGAAAGACAAGCTGCCACACTTCACACCTTCTACCACAAAGAGGTATAATTCTTGTGCTATAGTCTGAATGTTTGTGTCCCCCAAAAAATTCGTATGTTGAAATCCTAATTCCCAGTGTGACAGTATTAGGAGGTGCTTTGGAATGTACTTAGGTCATGAGGATGGAGCCCTCATGAATGGGACTAGTGCTCTTATGAAAAAGACCCCACAGAGCTCTCTCACTCCTTCTACCATGTGAGGTTACAGCGAGAAGATGGCTGTCAATGACGAAGCGGGCTGTTACCAGACACTGAATCTGCCAGCGCCGTGATCTTGGACTTCTGGCCTCCAGAACTGTGAGAAATAAGTGTTTGTTCTTTTTTTTATATAAATTTATTTATTTTATTTATTTTACTTTTGGCTGCATTGGGTCTTCGTTGCTGTGCACGGGCTTTCTTAGTTGCAGAGAGCGGGGGCTACTCTTCGTTGCTGTGCGTGGGCTTCTCTTTGCGGTGGCTTCTCTTGTTGCGGAGCACAGGCTCTAGGCATGCAGGCTTCAGTAGCTGTGGCACGTGGGCTCAGTAGTTGTGGCTCGTGGGCTCTAGAGCGCAGGCTCAGTAGTTGTGGCACACGGGCTTAGTTGCTCCACGGCATGTGGGATCTTCCTGGACCAGGGCTTGAACCCATGTCCCCTGCATTGGCAGGTGGATTCTTAACCACTGTGCCACCAGGGAAGCCCCTAAGTGTTTGTTCTTTATAAGCCACCCAATCTGTGGTATTTTGTTATAGCAGCCTGAACGGACTAAGATACTTTTGCAGGCTTCTTTGGATTTTGGAAGCAACATTTGAGTGTGTTACTTTGAACCTATCTACAGAGTTGCCCACAAGCTTTCCAGTTTTGAATGGGGCCAGAACAAGCTAAAGCTCTGCAGTTCAGGCTGCAGGACAAGCTGCTCTTCACGTTGGACCTTATGATCCAGCAGATCCAACGATACTCGAAGTGTCTATGACAAAGTAGAATGCCGTATGACATTTCTGGTAAGCACTAATGAAAGAATCACAGTGTTGGCCTCCAGGATTTTAGAGCAATTTGAGCCCTCTTTTGCAGATAACTATTCTCCTTTTGAGAAACAGCTGCTGGCTTAGTACTGGACCTTGGCAGAGACTGAACACCTAACCATGAGATAGCAGGTAACCATACAGCCTAAGATCCCCACGTAGGTGTCTTGTGTGACCCACACAGCCATAGGGCCATAAATAAGCCATGTGTAGCAGCAATCTAATATCAAATGAAAATGGTACAGAAGAGACCAAGTTGGGCAGGTCCAGAAGGTCCAAGTAAGTTGCCTGAGCAAGTGGCTCAGACTCTTGACACCAACTCCTGTTGTATTGCCTCCTCTCCTTCAGTTGATGTCTATGCTGTTATGGGGCATTCCTTATGACCAGTTAACTGAGGATGAAGAGACTCAAGCCTGACTTACATACGCATCTGCATGATATGCTGGTACCATCTGAAAATGGACAGATGCACATCACAGCTCTACTCAGGGGTGACCCTGAATGACCGTAGTGAAGGAAAATCCTCTCCAGTGAGCAGAACACAGAGCAGTATATTCATTGTCCACTGTGTCTAGAGTGAGAGATGGCCAAAAGTATAGATCTGTGCTGATGTGTGGTCAGGGACTTGGAAGGAACAGGACTGGAATATTAGTGACAAGGAAGTCTAGTGAGGAGAGAGGTGAACAGACCTCTGAGTGGACACAGACAGTAGAGATATTTGTGTCCCGTGCGAATGCCCACAAAAAGGCACACATGCAGAGGAGACTCTTAATAATTGGGTGGATAAAATGATGTGCTCTCTGCCTATCAATCAGCCTTTTTCACCATCCTCTCCAGTGTTTGGTAAAAGAAACAATGGGCCCATGTGTATTAGTCTGCTCAGGCGACCATAACAGAAGTATCATAGACGGGGTGGCTTAAACATCAGAAACGTATTTCTCACACTTCTGGAGGCTGGGAAGTTCCACCATCTGGGTGCAGGCCGATCTGGTTTGTGGTGAGATCCCTCTTCCTGACTTACAGGTAACCATCTCCTTGCTGCGTCTTCACATAGTGGACAGAAAGGGCTCTCTCATGTCTCTTCTTATAAAGACACTAATCTCAAAGTCTTCAAAGCCATTCCACCTCTCAGTTAGGCTAGCTGCTTCTAGATGATGTTGTATGTGGTAAGACCAGTTAATTCCATAGGCATGAACACTTTGCTACACGTCCTTTGCTGTGAACTGAGTTTCTGGATTAGCTTTGAAGACTCAGTTATGATGCTAGTTGGGAAACAACACCCTAAAAGGATGGGATTCTGTTTTATAGGATGCAGTATATACTTTGAATCAGAGACCGTTATATGGTGCTGTCTCCCCCCATAGCCAGTATAAATGGGTCCTGAAATCAAGGGGTAGAATTAGGAGTGGTCCCTCTAAGTAGTACACCTTATAACTCACTCACAGAATTTTTGTTTCCCATCTTGGCAACTTTGATCTCTGCTAGTTTGTATATCTAAGTCCCTCTGATTCTTTTAAAACATTTTTATTGGCGTATAATTGCTTTACAATGGTGTGTTAGTTTCTACTTTATGACAAAGTAAATTAGTTATACATATACATATATCCCCATATCTCTTCCCTCTTGCGTCTCCCTCCCTCCCACCCTTCTAGCTGGTCACAAAGCACCGAGCTGATCTCCCTGTGCTATGCGACTGCTTCCCACTAGCTATCTATTTTACATTTGGTAGTGTATATATGTCCATATATACACTACCACTCTCTCACTTTGTCCCAGCTTACCCTTCCCCCTCCCCATGTCCTCAAGTCCATTCTCTAGTAGGTATGCATCTTTATTCCCGTCTTCCCCTTAGGTCCTTCATGACTATATATATATATATATATATATATATATATATATATATATTAGATTCCATATATATGTGTTAGCATACGGTATTTGTTTTTCTCTTTCTGACTTACTTCACTCTGTATGACAGGCTCTAGGTCCATCCACCTCACTACAAATAACTCAATTTCGTTTCTTTATATGGCTGAGTAATATTCCATTGTATATATATGTGCCACATTTTCTTTATCCATTCATCTGTCAGTGGACACTTAGGTTGCTTCCAAGTCCTGGCTATTGTAAATAGAGCTGCAATGAACATTGTGGTACATGACTCTTTATGAATTATGGTTTTCTCTGGGTATATGCCCAGTAGTGGGATTGCTGGGTCGTATGGTAGTTCTATTTTTAGTTTTTTAAGGAACCTCCATACTGTTCTCCACAGTGGCTGTATCAATTTACATTCCCACCAACAGTGCAGGAGGGTTCCCTTTTCTCCACACCCTCTCCAGCATTTATTGTTTGTAGATTTTTGGATGATGGCCATTCTGACCTGTGTGAGATGATATCGCATTGTAGTTTTGATCTGCATTTCTCTAATGATGTTGCGCATTCTTTCATGTGTTTGTTGGCAATCTGTATATCTTCTTTGGAGAAATGTCTATTTAGGTCTTCTGCCCATTTTTGGATTGGTTTTTTTTTTTTTTTTTTTTTTTTGCGGTATGTGGGCCTCTCACTGTTGTGGCCTCTCCCGTTGCAGAGCACAGGCTCCGGATTCACAGGCTCAGTGGCCATGGTTCACGGGCCTAGCCACTCTGCGGCATGTGGGATCTTCCCGGACCGGGGCACGAACCCGTGTCCCCTGCATCAGCAGGTGGACTCTCAACCACTGCACCACCAGGGAAGCCCGAGCTGTTTGTTTTTTGATATGGAGCTGCATGAGCTGCTTGTAAATTTTTGAGATTAATCCTTTGTCAGTTGCTTCATTTGTAAATATTTTCTCCTATTCTGAGGGTTGTCTTTTCATCTTGTTTATGGTTTCCTTTGCTGTGCAAAAGCTTTTAAGTTTCATTAGGTCCCATTTGTTTATTTTTGTTTTTATTTCCATTTCTGTAGGAGGTGGGTCAAAAAGGATCTTACTGTGATTTATGTCATAGAGTGTTCCGCCTATGTTTTCCTCTAAGAGTTTTATAGTGTCTGGTCTTACATTTAAGCCTTTAATCCATTTTGAGTTTATTTTTGTGTATGGTGTTAGGGAGTGTTCTAATTTCATTCTTTTCCATGTAGCTGTCCAGTTTTCCCAGCACCACTTATTGAAGAGGCTGTCTTTTCTCCATTGTATATTCTTGCCTCCTTTATCAAAGATAAGGTGACCATATGTGTGTGGGTTTATCTCTGGGCTTTCTATCCTGTTCCATTGATCTATATTTCTGTTTTTGTGCCAGTACCATACTGTCTTGATTTCTGTAGCTTTGTAGTATAGTCTGAAGTCAGGAAGCCTGATTCCTCCAGCTCCGTTTTTCTTTCTCAAGATTGCTTTGGCTGTTCTGGGTCTCTTGTGTTTCCATACAAATTGTGAAATTTTTTGTTCTAGTTCTGTGAAAAATGCCAGTGGTAGTTTGATAGGGATTGCATTGATCTGTAGATTGTTTTGGGTAGTAGAGTCATTTTCACAATGTTGATTCCTCCAATCCAAGAACATGGTATATCTCTCCATCTATTTGTATCATCTTTAATTTCTTTCATCAGTGTCTTATAATTTTCTGCATACAGGTCTTTTGTGTCCTTAGGTAGGTTTATTCCTAGGTATTTTATTCTTTTTGTTGCAATGGTAAATGGGAGTGTTTTCTTAATTTCACTTTCAAGTCCCTCTGATTTTTGTGTGTCAAATTGACAGGGCCATGGAGTGCCCAGATAGTTGGTTAAATATTATTCTGAGTATGCCTTTGAGACTGTTTCTGGATGAGATTAACATTTGACTTGGTAGACTGAGTAAAGCAGATTGCCCTCCCCAATGTGAGTTGGCCTCATCCAGTCAACTGAAATCTTGAATAGAACAAGAAGGCTGAGTGATGGAGAATTCACTCCCTCACTGCCTGACTATCTTTGAGCTGGGATCAGTCTTCTGCTGAAAAATCAAATGCAGAATCTCATCCTGTGACTGGCTGAATTACAATGCAAATTGAATTCCTAGCCTCTGAGGGTGTCTACTATTAAACTGAGGGCACTGATGGGGAAGGAATAGGATCCTGTAAGATAGAATGGGTACATGTGGGAAGACCCTAATGAAGCTGGGGGCATTGTGCCCTAAATTCTGATGAGTCTTCTCTGCCAGTGGGAGAGGCCTCTACCAGGAGGCACATCAATGGGTCCACTGAATGGGAAGGTGAGACATTTTAGGCTCTATGCCAATGAAACTACAGGCAAAAAAAATGGGGGGAAGCGGAGTTAATTTACTGGCTGGAATGATTGATCTTCATTACCAAGGGGAAATTGGTTTGCTGCTATACAACACAGGCAAGGAGGACTATGTCTGCAACCCAGAGGATTATTAGTGTGCCTCATAGTACTTCCTGTAGTGTGCCTCTTAGTACTTACATGCCCAATAGTAAAAAGTAATAGAGAACTACAGCAACTAAAAACTGGCAGGATGATTGAGGACTCAGGAATAAAAGTTTGAGTCACTCCATCAGGTGAAAAAGCATCTAAGGTTCTGGGAGAAGGCAGGGGGAAATACAGAATGGATAGTGGAAGAAAGAAGAAGGATGCCATCGATGGTGATTACAGCCTCATGATCAAATACAGAAATGAGTACTATTGTAGCTTTGCCAACTTTCTTTTTGCTTGTTATATTTATGTATTTATTTTTATATGCTAGCCATTTTCTTTTTCTCTCTCCTTCCCGTCTTTATTTTATATCATTTTTATTTTATGTACAAATAGTTGTTGGAAGTTAATTTTACAATTTAGTCTTTAGATAATAGAATATAGTGGAACTGTGACTAAATTTGAGGAATAATTAACAGCCAGTAATGGATACAATGACTTTTGCAACTGTGTGGTGTCTCCTCATTTGGGGGAGAGAGTGATAACTTCCTCTCTTACGAGAAGAATAGTTATATCTTGTTAGGAAGAAATAAAATTGTTTTGTTGTGCAAGAATTCAAAAAGGGTGCACACAGAAGCTGAGTAGTCAAAGGGGTAGACTGTGCCACTTACTGATTTTTGCCTCTTGGCTTCAAATCCACTCCTTATGCCTGCTCTGCGCAAATGGATCTGGTCCATTTAAATATCTTTTCCTTTGCCAGCCCGCACTGAAGCTTTGCCAGTAGAGGGCGCTAGAGAGGCATTGCAAGGTGGAAAATGGTTTTGCTTACTGGTTCTGGGGTGCCCATTCAGCAGGGTCCTGCAGCACACACAGCTTTCTCCAGCACCGGGGGCCTGAAGCACCCACACATTTTCCAGTGCCTGGCTCCTGCAGTGCGTGGTGACCGCCAGCACCCAGTGGCCAGCAGCTCCTCCCTGGAATCAGCCAGCTCACTAGCAGTTTGCCTCCGGCTTCTGAAGCACTCACACAGCATCTTCATTCTCCAGTTCTTGCAACGCACATGCATAACAACCAGAAGTGCCTAGTGGCCGGCCACTCCCTCCACCCCACCCCCCACCCCCGCACCCTCCCTCAGGTAGTTTTGTATCAGAGTGCCTCTGATGACACACCTCCCCATGAACAACCTTCTTTGGCAACCTAGAGGGTGGATTTCTGGCAAGTTCCAGAAAGCAGATTTCCAGCAAGTTCCACCATTCAGAGAACCACGACCATATTATCTCCAACAAGGACTGGATCTCAGTTTGGGAGGAGCAAGGGCAGAGTAAGGTCTTCCTTGGGTGCTGTATTTCAGCCCTGCTCATGCTCTCCTCTACCTTCTTGAACGTATGGATTATATTTGTAATAGCTGTTTTAGTGTCCTTTTGTCTATTGGTTCTCTCATCTGGGTCATTTTCTATGAATTCTTTTTCTCCTCATTATGGGTGTATTTTCCTGCTTCTTTGTTTTTTTTTCGGTACGCGGGTCTCTCACTGCTGCGGCCTCTCCCGTTGCGGAGCACAGGCTCCGGACGCGCAGGCTCAGCGGCCATGGCTCACGGGCCCAGCCGCTCCGCGGCATGTGGGATCTTGCCGGACCGGGGCACGAACCCGTGTCCCCTGCATCGGCAGGCGGACTCTCAACCACTGCACCACCAGGGAAGCCCTGCTTCTTTGTTTTATTGGATGTCAGACATTGTAAATTTTACCTTGCTGAATGCTTTTTTAAAATTTTTGGTACTTAAAAAATTGGGGGACGGGGGTGGGCTTTGTTCTAGGACACAGTTAATCAATTTAATCCTTTTGAGGCTTGCTTTTAAGCTTTTTTAGGCAGGACCTGAAGAGCCTTTAGTCCAGGGCTAATTTGACTGTTAGTCTAGCGCTACTTTAGTACTGAGGCAATACGTTTCTGAGGAGGTTTTTCCACTCAGGCTGATTTGGAAATGAACTATTCCTGCCTCTGAGGACTGTTCCTCCAGATCCTTTTCAGTGGCCTTTCCTTGGCCTCAGGCAGTTTTATCACATAGGCGTGCTGATCGGTACTTGGTTGAAGACTTGAAGGGAACCGTCTGTAGGTCTCCACAGCTTTCTCTCTGTGCGCAGCTCTCTCTTCCATAGCACTCTGACCTGTCCTGCAAATTCTAGCTGCTGTGACCTCCACAAACTCTTAACTGTGTCTTCTAAACTCAGGGAGACCACCAGGCTCCTTTTGAGTCCTCCCCGCCACATCCTTGCACTGCACATGGAAATTCTCTCCAGGTAATCATATGGTTTATTCATGTTTCCCTTCTCTGAGGAAACATGGTCCCATGTTTCCTGTTGTCTCATATCTATAAACCATCATTCCATATTATTTTATCTGGTTTTTTAGTTGTTTAAGGCAAGAAACTAACTCTAGTCCCTGTTCCTGCATCATGGCTGGAAACAGAAGTCCCCAAACTCTCTTTTCTGACCCATCTCCTGAGATGTTGCCTTCTGGAACTCACACTTAGTCATCAGCAGAATCCCTCCATCCTCAACCTCTTCTCTGAAGGTTGAGTTTGCCTTCTCACTCCAGTGGGAACATGAATCTTCCTGGACAATAGTGCAGTCCTCTTGAGCAGTGAATTCTCTCCCACAGCTCTCAGACCACTGATCTAGGAGGCATAAATGTCCTTGCACTTCACACACAGCCCCCAGATCATGTTCCCTTCCTACTCAGGAAGTCCTCTAGCTCCTCCTGCAGACTGAGGCACAAGCTTCAGTCTACAAGGCCTTCTCTGCATCTTTGTTACAGTCATCTACCACACCCCTCATCACTCCTCTTTAGGTTTTGAGGGTTTTTTCCCCTGGCTCACTGTCACTCTCTCCAGTTCCTCTCTTGTTCAGAACCTTGGTGATTTCAAAATCTACATGATGTTAGGTATTCAAAATACACATTCCAAACCTCTGGCTTCTCTGTTCCATGAACTCTTCTTCTCCATTAATATTGTGCCCACCCTCCTTCAGCCACCCACTCCCATCATTATACCCTAACCTGTATGGATAACATTAAGTGCAGCCTCTCTACAATATCAATTTCAAGGTTCTCACTCTTTGGGACTTCCCTGGCGGTCCAGTGGTAAAGAATCCGCCTTACAGCGCAGGAGACGTGGGTTCGATCCCTGGCCGGGGAACTAAGATCCCACATGCCACGGGGCAATTAAGCCCGCACGCCACAACTACTGAGCTTGCACGCCTCAACTAGAGAAGAGAAAACCTGCATGGCACAACTAGAGAGAAGCCTGCGCACCACAATGAAGAGCCAGTGCGCCGCAACGAAAGATCCCATATGCCTCAACGAAGATCCTGCATGCCGCAACTAAGACCTGACGCAGCCATAAGTAAATAAATAAATAAATAAACAAACAATAAATCTTTAAAAAAAAAAAAAAGGCTCTCACTCTTTGACCACCACCTCTTCTTCCAACTCACTTTCCTTTTGTATTAGTCAGGGTTCTCCAGAGAAACAGAACGAATAGGATTTATATAGAGGGATTTATGATAAGAAATTGGCCTATGCAATTATGGAGGCTGACAAGTCCCAAGATCTTCACGGTGGTGACTCAGCAATCTGGAGAGCCAGGGGAGCCAATAGTGTAGTTCCAGTACAAACCTGAAGTCCTGAGAACCAGGAGAACTGTTGGTGTAGTTTCAGTTCAAAGGCCAGCAAGCTCAAGACCCAGGAAGAGTAGATATTTCAGTTCACAGCCAAAGGCAGGGAAAGGTGATGTCCCACTTCAAAGGCAGTCAGGCAGGAGGATTTCTTTTTTACCTGTGGGGAGAGTCAGCCTTTTTGTTCTATTCAGGCCTTCAATGGATTAGATGAGGCCCACTCACATCAGAGAGGGCAATCTGCTTTACTCAGTCTACTGATTTAAATGTTAATCTCATCCAAAAACACCCTCAAAGAAACACCTAGAATAATGTGTCACTAAATATCTGGGTACCCCATGGCCCAGTCAATTTGACATATAAAATTAACCATCACAAGTCCACCCCTTGTCAACTTGACACACATACACATCTCCTTAAGTCATACTTAATCTCCAAATGAAGGTAATAACAAGGTTATCCTTCTACCTAACATGATTCAGCTATCCTGCGTACACCAAAAATGCACTAACTCCTTCCCCAAAAGAGGAGGTAAAGTCCTTGGGTGATGTTTAATCTTCTCCTTGATATCCCATAACTTAAATACTATGATGTAAAGTTAACGATACTTAAATACTGTGATATAAAGTGAATACATCTTATGTTCCATGATAAGAGAATACAAGCGGGAAGAAAAGGATATTTCACACACACACACACACACGTTCATAACAAAATGTCTTATTCCATTTGGGCTGCTATAACAAAAATACCATAGCCTGGGTGGTTTACAAACAATATTTACTTCTTACAGTTCTGGAGGCTGGAAGGTCCAAGATGAAGGTGCTGGTAGATTTAGTGTCCAGTGAGGACCTGCTTCCTGGTTTATGGATGTTCATCTTCTCACTGTGTCCTCACATGGTGGAAGGGGCAAGGGAGCTCTCTGGAGTTTCGTTTATAAGGCCACTGATCCCATCCCTTTCATAAGAGCTCCACCCTCATGACCTAATTACCTCCCAAAGGCCCCACATCCAAAGTCCAACACACTGGGGAGAATGAACTTATGGTTACCAGTGGGGAAGGGTGGCGGGGAGGGATAGATTGGGGGTTTGGGACTGACATGTACACCCTGCTGTATTTAAAATAGATAACCAACAAGGACCTACTGTATAGCACAGGAAACTCTACTCAGTACTCTGTAATAACCTAAATGGGAAAAGAATTTGAAAAAGAATAGATACATGTATATGTATAAGTGAATCACTTTGCTGTACACCTGAAACTAACACAACATTGTTAATCAGCTATATTCCAATATAAAATTTAAAAATTATTTTAAAAATAAATAAAATTTCAAAAAAAAGTCCAACACATTGGGGATTATGGTTGCAACATATGAATTTTGAGGGGCACAAAAATTCAGTATAGCACAAAATAAGGAGGAAGTACTCACAATTACAGTCGTCATTTCTGTAACTGATCATGCGCTTGTAGCTGGTATTCATAACCACCTTCTTCCACAACACATCCCATATTCCTTTTGTTTTTAGCAAGGACCTCAGCTTGTTGTGGTTCTTTACCTTCATTCTTGAAGGATCTGGGCCATTAGTGGCCCTGCCTGAATTGGGTTGTTGTAGTTTTCCATTGTCCTCAATCGCAGGGCATGGTAATACTAAGGGATCACCTGTATTCCAGACATACTCTTTCTTACCTCCATTGTGAAGTAGTTGTCCAATGTCCCCTTGGTAGTGAGGATTCACGCCAGCCAGCACAGTAATTCCCTTCTTTGACTGTTGATTCAGAGACACAAAAGGACCAAAGAGGTGGGGCAGCAGTCTTAACTTTCATTTCAATGGAATTACTGTTGCATCTCCTTGTGGAAGCATTCCTCCCTTTTGAGCTAAGGCCTCTGGGCCAGCAGAGCACACGGTGTGGGAACAGGAAGCACCCCATGGTCCAGTCAAGTTGACACATAAAATTAACCATCACACCCTTCAACCCCATTAGGACCCAGAATTTATTGATGCCACTACCTTTTTCCTGTTCCAGACCTCTCTCATGTCCTCACTTTCCTCCTTACCCAGCTTAAATTCTATGGTCCATAATTATGTTTGATTGTACCTCTCTTACTTCATTGGATTCACTACAGCCTATCTCCTAATGAAAATATAGATCCAGGCAGTGATCACTAATGATTGCCACATCCCAAAAAGAGACATACTGGATATCACCAGATGTGAAAACTATATTCCATTCTGTGTACCTGTGTCTGACAGTGTGTTTTAGGAAAATTTCTATGGCTACTTCTGGGTGTGTGTGACCCCAGTCTGCATGCCCCTTTGTTTCTCAGCACCTTTGCTTGTGTATGTACCTGTATGACTGTGTCTGTATAGGTTTGGTTTGGCATTGCTGTGTGTTAGCCTGCATGGGCTCTGCTCATACCTGTGCTCACGGGCTGTGTGTCCACATGGCATGTGGGTCTCTATGGGATTTGTGTCTCTTTGTGAGTGACTAATGGTCACTATACTGAGTGTCTCTGGGTGACTGTATCTGCAGGTGTCTGTGTTTGCTGTTGCCATGTGCCAGAGTGTGTGTGCCTATGTCTGGGTTTGCGTGCCGTGGGTGTGTGAGCAACGCATGGTCACTGTACGTGGGTGTGTCTGGGTCACTCAGGGGGCTGTGTCTGTACCTCTGACTGAAAGAGAGAGAGAGCAAGAAGATTGTGATCTAGAATCTTCTCCCCTCCCACTCCTATAGGCCAAGGCATGCACTGCAAGAGTCAGGTGATCCACTGGGTGGGAAGCACCTGCCACCTGTGATAAACCATAATGGAAAAGAATATGAAAAAGAATGTATAGGGAGTTCCCTGGTTGCCTAGTGGTTAGGATTCTGGGCTTTCACTGCCATGGCCCGGGTTCAATCCCTGGTTGGGGAAGATCCTGCAAGCTGCGTGGTGCAGCCAAAAAACCCCAAAAAACAGAAAGTATATATATATATATCTGAATCATTTTGCTGTACAGCAGAAATTAACATGTAAATCAACTATACTTCAATAAAAATTCTTTTAAAAAAAGAAAATGAATTCTTAGGTATAACACCAAAATTACAGACAACAAAAGAAAAAATAGATGAATTGGGTTTCATAAACATTAAAAACTTTTGTGGATCAAAGACCATTATCAAGAAAGTGAAAAGACAACCTACGGAATAGGAGAAAGTGTTTGCAAATCATATGTCTGATAAGGGTCTAGTACCCAGAATATACTTTTTAAAAGTCTTACAAGTCAACAACAACAACAACAAAATCTGATTTTTAAAATGGGCAAAGGACTTGAATAGACATTTCTCCAAAGAAGATATTCAAATGGCTAGAAAGCACACGAAAAGATGCTCAACATCTTTCATCATTAGGAAAATGCAAATCAAACCCACAATGAGGTACCATTCCCAATATGACTGGTATAATTTTAAAAAAACAAACAAAAAAACAGAAAATAAATGTTAGTGAGGATGTGGAGAAATTGGAACCCCTGTACACTGCTAGTGGAAATGTAAAATGGTTCAGCCATGGTGGAAAAAGTTTGGCAGTTCCTCAAAAAGCTAAACAAACAAACAAAAAAGCTAAATATAGAATTACCACCTGATCCAGCAATCCCACTTCTAGGTAGACACACAAAAGAACTGAAAACTCGTACTCAACAAATAGATATGCATACATGTTAATAGCATAATTATTCACAGTACCCAAAATATGGAAACAGCCCATATATTCACCAACAGATGAATGGATAAACAAAATGTGGTATATACATACAAAGGAATATTATTCAGTCATAAAAAGTTATGAAGTACATACTATATATGTTACAACGTGGATGAATCTTGAAAACAGTATGCTATGTGAAAGAAGCCAGACATAAAAGGTCACATATTGTATGATTCTACAATGGGTAAATACACAGAGATAGAACACAGATTGGTGGTTGTCAGGGGTTGGGAGGGTAGCAGGGATGGAATGGGGAGCAGCTGCTTAATGGGTACAAAGTTTACTTATGAGGGTGATGAAAATGTTTTGGAACTAGATAGAGGTGGTGGCTGCATAATATTGTGAATACACTAGTTGTCACTGAATTGCTCACTTTATAATAGTTAATTTTATGTTATGTGAACTTCACCTCAATTTAAAAAAGCAAAAAAAGAGGGAAGGAGGAGGAGGAGGAAAGAAGGGGAAGGAGGAGGGAATCTAACTCTCTGGTGGGGCCTGGGGGAGTGGGTTTTCCTTCAGACATTTTTTCCAGCTTTACTGAGATGTAACTGACATACAATATTGTGTAAGTTTAAGAAGTACAATGTGATGGTTTGATACACCTATATATTGTGAAATGCTTATCACAATAAGGTTAGTTAATGCATCCTTTACCTCACATGATGACCATTTTGTTGTTGTTATGGTGAGAACATAAAAACTACTCTCATAGCAACTTTCGAGTATACAGTACAGTATTGTTAAGTATAGTCATTTCGCTGTACATTATATCCCCAGAATTTACTCATAAGTGAAATTTTGTACCCTTCGACCTTCAGACATTTTCATCACAGTAATTCATGAGCATGGGAATAAGTCCCACAGTCCTGAGGGACTTTTGGTGAAAAACAAGGTTTCTGCGTGACCCTGCTCACCCCATATTTCAGGCCCAGAGACAACCATTTATACCTCTTCAACCTCTTTCTGGTTTTAGTTCTTCCAGTGCTTTCTCCCATAACTCTAGAGCAGCACTGTCCAATAAAACATTCTGAATGATGGAAGTGTTCTATTTTTACACTGTCCAATATAGCAGCCACTAGCCATATATGGCTATTGAGGACTTAAATGTGGCAAGTGTGACTGAGGAACTGAATTCTTACTTTAATTTTTTTATTGTGGTAAAATATACAAAATAACATAAAATTTACCATCTTAACCATTTTTAAGTGTACATTTGAGTAGTATTAAGTACATTCGCATTGCTGTGCAACCATCACTACCATCCGTCTCCTGAACTCTTTTCCTCTTGCAAAACTGAAACTCTGTACCTATTAAACAATCACTCCCCATTGCCCTCTCCCCCAGCGCCTGGCAACCATCATTCTACTTTCTGTCTCTATGAATTTGACCACTGTAGGTACTTCATATAAGTGGAATCATACAGTATTTGTCCTTTTGTGACTGACTTATTGCACTTAGCATAATTTCCTCAAGATTCATCCATGTTGTAGCATGTGTCAAATACTTTTAATTAATTTTAATTAATTTATTTGCAAATAGACACATGTAGCTAGTGGCTACCATATTAGACAGTGCAGCTGTAGATAATATTCTTCCATCACTTTGTCTCAAACTCGATATAAACTGTTCTAGAGTAGAGAAAAAGGAAATTCCCCAATGGACTTGTTGTGGCTCAAGTAACTCTATGTACTAGGAATTCACCTAAAGAATGTTGATAGAATTTTTTTTATTTAATCCAAATCATTTATTTAATCCAAAATTAAAATAAATTGGTGGTAAGGAAATAGATGGTTACATGACACAAGATAAAAAGCCTAATTCTATATTTTAAAAAAAATTAAACCTTTTGATAGTATTGAAAAATACCATCACCTCGTGTTGTGTGCATGAGCACCATAGGGTCAGGGATGCAGCAGCTGTCAGGTGGGCAGGGAGGAGGCCGAGGCCTCAGCTTGAGGGACCCCGCAGCCCCTCTGTGCCTATGTCTGGCAGAACTGGTGTGAGATGAAGAGGCAACCCTTCCCAGCAGCCCGGATAATCAAGAGTTTGGGCCGGACCTTTGAGCACACACCAAGATAGTGAGGAGTCAGACAAAAGGCACAGACTATGGCGCTGAAACGAATTAATAAGGAACTTAGTGATTTGGCCCACGACCCTCCGGCACAATGTTCTGTAGGTCCAGTTGGGGATGATGCTTCATTGACAAGTCACAATTATGGGACCTAATGACAACCCATATCAATGTGGTGTATTCTTCTTGACAATTCATCTTCCTACAGACTACCCCTTCGAACCAGGTTGCATTTACCATAAGAATTTATCATACAAATATCAACAGGAATGGCTACATTTGTCTCGATATTCTAAGATCACAGGGGTCACCTGCTTTAACTACTTTTAAAGTTGTTGATAGAATTTTATTCCACACCTACCCCCACTCCAGGAAAAGAGAAGCAGAAGTTATATTTATTGTGTTAGGATTGAGGAAGTATGTTTTATGACAAAAGGTACAATAGCCTTTGAAGATGAGCTGTGAGCCCACATCTGCCTTAACATCCTTGGGGTGGGGAGAAGGGCCTTTTGATGAACAGAAAGCAGGTGGGAGAATTATCACGAGCGCTGAGCTGGGCTAGAACTACTGCTCTGATGCTCTGCCAGATCCATTCATTCATGCATGCATGTACATCACAAATGCTTATGCATTGCTTAACTCTGTACCCGGCCATGTTCTGGCTGCTGGGGACACACAACACAGTAACCAGACAAAGCCCCTGCCTTCATGAATGTCACTTTCTCACAAGACAGAGACAAATAATAAATGAGCAATAAAAATAAGAAACTCAGATGATGATACTGAGTGCAAATCAGAGCAAAGGGAGAGCGAGTGCCGGGTCGTTGAGATAGGGAGGGCTTGTTATTTTATATGACATGGTCAGGGCAGATCTCACTGAAGAGGTGACATTCAAGCGGAGACCTGAAGGAAGCCTGGATTATTAGGCTGACTGCTTCCTATGGTCTAGTTTAACATGTTCTTCTGACACCTGGAGATCTATAAACTGGTAGTTGGATCTAGAAATTGACCTTCTACATGTTCAGTTTTGGGGCAAGAATCCTTCATAGGTGGTGCTGTGAGGTCTTCCATCAGGAGGCATGTACGTCCGGTTCTCTCTTGTGATGCTGTGGCCCTAGATAGTCATTGCCTGGATCCACCGCTTCATTAGTGGTGTGCAAAGTGATGAGAGTCCATCATTCCTTCTTCAGTATAAGAGTTATTTTTAAAATCCTTGTTACACAGAGATTACTTTCAAACAATTCTGCCTCCCTTTGTCCTAAAGCCCCTCAGTTCAAAAAAAATTTTTTTTATTGAATGAAAGATTCTTTAAATTCTATAGTGCTTTATAATTTTCAAAAGTTTCACACAGGGACTTCCCTGGTGGCGCAGTGGTTAAGAATCCACCTGCCAATACAGGGGACACGGGTTCGATCCCTGGTCCAGGAAGATCCCACATGCCACGGAGCAACAAAGTCCGTGCACCACAATTACTGAGCCTGCACTCTAGAGCCTGCAAGCCACAACTACTGAAGCCCGCGCACCTAGAGCCCACGCACTGCAACAAAGAGTAGCCCCCGCTCGCCGCAACTAGAGAAAGCCTGCACGCAGCAACAAAGACCCAATGCAGCCAAAAATAAAAATAAATAAATTTGTATAAAAAGAAGTTTCACAGACATAATTTCATATAATCCCATAATAACCCTTTTTTTCCCCTACCCCTATATTATCCCTCCCCCCAAAGCCCCTCAGTTTCAATGCTCATGTTACAAGAGTCCCAATTTGGTCAAAGTCATCTACCAACTCTCATTTCTCTGGAATTTTAGCTCCTAGATTGCTATGCCTCTCTCCAATATCACCCCTCCCTTGAACCTTACTGATTTCATTTCCATTTAAATGACCCTTCCATTTCCACACAGAGACCTGGCCTCTCTTCCTTGACTTTCTCTCCTCCAGTGATCTTCTCAGTCACTCACTCCCACAGAAATAACCTTGACATCATCACCCAAACTGGAAAATGTACAATATTAAGTTCATGCATCCCACTCTCAGACAACTTCTTCCCATTGCTTCAGCTCATTCCCTCTAGTACCCCAACCAATCACGCTAAAAAACAGACGCCAAAACATCTTAAAGACTTTGCACCCATGGATACAGACACCTAGGCATATCAGAGACAAGTCACCATGAAAACATTCCCCCAAATCTTTATGACTTCAAATCCTGACAAAGATCCGTGAAAATCTCAGAAACCTCCCACATGGACTGAACCCCCAAAATTCATAACCCCCTAATCCCCCAGGTGCCTCACACCCTGGGACAAAGACCCACCCAAAAGTACAGGAATTTCAGACCATCTGGGGTACAGACCACCAATAGCACAGACCTCATCCTCCAAAACACACCAGCAAACAACTTAGATACCTCATACATTAGACACATAGTCCCCAAGAGTTCTGAGACCTCCAACCCTGACACAAGCCTGCCTGTTTAAACCTCAGAGGCCCCAATCACCTCTGACACCTCACACATCAGACACAAATCCTCAGAGAGCTCAGAGGTATCTCACACCAGTGATCTTCTCAGTTGGTGATCTATCCCAAACAACTTAGAAACTACACACCCTGAAACACAGATCCACCAAAAGCTCATAGGCCACATATGGTGGGCACAGACCCCAAGCCTACACATCTCATACCATGGACACAGAATCCCAAACAGATTTGAGACCTTACGCCTTGGGACACAGAAACCCTGAAAGAACACAAACATCAGATCTTAAGACAGAAAACTTAAATCAGTTCAAAGATCCTCATTACGTGGCCCATCTCCACAAAAGCATCATAGAGAACTTAACACCCAGAGACACAGCCCTAGAAAGAGTACAGAGACAGCACATCCTGGAAACAGATCCCAAACAGAGGAGAGACATCTCATTCTATGACAAAATCCCCCAAACACCTGTAGATGCCACACATCCAAGGATACAGACCCACAAACTGCTTGGGCACTATCATCTTGAACAGAAACCCAGACAGCTGAGTGACCTCACATTCTGGACATAGGTACTAAATCAGCACAGCTCAGAGGCCTGAAACATACCTCTGAACAGGAACCAGGAATGAAAACCTTAAAATCAGAGCCTGCATACTCAGGGACACAGACCCACCGAATATCGAAACCTTACCATCAGGGAGAGTCTCACAAAAGTTTAGAGTCCCCACACCCTGGATAGCAAAAGCACAAAGGGCTCAGAGGCCTCAAACCCAGGTAGAAAATGGACAATCAGCTTGAAGAATTCACAACCTAGAAAACAGGACACCAGGGATTCCCTGGCGGTCCAGTGGTTAAGACTCCGTGCTTCCAGTGCAGGGGGCACGGGTTCTAACCCTGGTCGGGGAACTAAGATCTCACGCGCTGCTCAGCGTGGTCAAGAAAAGAGAAAAAAAAAAAAAAAGAAAACAGGACACCAAACAACTTAGAGACCTCGTACTTAGGACACAGATCCCCAAAAAGCCCAGAGACCTCACACCTGACACAGAAGAGCTCAGAGATTTCACTCTGTAGAACAAAGACGCAAGTAACTCAGATACCACACACCATGGTATTGAGACTCTACATATCAAACTATAGATTAGGGACTTCCCTGGTGGTCCAGTGGCTAAGACTTCGCGCTCCCAATGCAGGGAGTCCGGGTTCGATCCCTGGTCAGGGAACTAGATCCCACATGCCACAACTAAGAGTTCGCATGCCACACTAAGAGTTCGCATGCTGCAACTAAAGATCCCACATGCCAAGACTGAAGATCCCGCACACGGCAATGAAGATCCTGCGTGCCAAAACTAAGACCCAGCACAGCCAAATAAATAAATAAGTATTAAAAAAATAAAATAAACTACAGATTAAAGATATCATGACGTAGACGAAGGCCCTCAAGCTGCTCACACCCTGGGACACAGAGCCCCTAAACACCTAGTATCACCGTATGATAAAATGCCCCCATCAGCATTTGAGATTTCACAACTTGGAAGACAGACTCCCAAAATTACTTGTACATTTAACATCCTGCAAAGAGACTAAAAAGCTTATTGACCTCACATTTTGGACATAATTGCTAAATCGGCTCAGAAACCTGACACATGGCTAAACACCACATTGGAACAGCAACGTGGCCTCAAATTCAAGGAGAGAACCTCAAAAATACAGAGATGTTTATAGTCAGGAACGCCAAGCCTCAAAATATCAAACACCTCACAACCATGGAAATGGACCCATAAAGACTTCAGAGAACTCATGCCATGGTCAAAAACAAATCAGCTCAGAGACTGCATAAGCTAGGAAGTGTGAGATGTCACACGTTGAGAAGTAGAACCCCAAAGGGTTCAGAGGCCTCACAGCCTGAGATACAGCCTAGAGACCTCACACTCTCAGACACAGACCCCCCAGGCATCCCAAGGAATTCACAGCCTGAGACAGAGAAACACAAATATCTCAGTGACCTCACATCCTGTGACAATGACTCCCAAACATCTCAGAACCTCAGACTGTGGGTCAGCAACCTCCAAATACTTCAGAGGGCTCATACCCTGGACATATAGACCAAAGTACTCAAAGTCTTCACGTACTGAGAAGCAGAGCCCCAAACAGTTCATGGACCCTGCGCCCTAGGACACAGATCCCCAAAGAACTAAGAGATCTCACACCTGGGACACTGCCCCTTAGCCAGTCTAGAAGCCTTACTCTGTCCCCTGCAGGTAAAGGGACAGTGTAGTTGGTCTGGTGTTGTGGCTGCTGTCTCCCTCCTCCCGCCATGGGGCCAGGGAGGGAACTTTCTCCAGATTCTCCCTTATCCTTCCGATGAGAGTTTGGTGGGGTTCCTGAGGTAAAAACCTGCACTTCAGCCCCCAGAAGCTTCACACTCTCTCCCTAGCCTGCACTCAGCCTCCAGCAAACTGTCAAAATTTCTGGTTTAATGTTCCTCTCAGCTCATATAGCTTCCAGTGGCTTCTGCCCCAGGTGAGCAAATGCTCTGGTCCTGTGTCTCCCTGCAGGCACTAGTTTCTCTCCAGATTTCAGGATGACCATCTGTCCTGTGATCTCAGTTCTCTGATGAGTTCACACTGTTGTTAATTTGCTCTCTGTCCAACTTATTTCTTGTTGTAAGGATGGGAGCTTCTTTTCTTCAGTTCCTTACATGTCCAAGTTGAAACCAGAAGTCTTTTCATTTATTTATTTATTTATTTTACTTTTGGCTGCGTTAGGTCTTCGTTGCTACGCGCAGGCTTTCTCTAGTTGTGGCGAGGGGGGGCTACTCTTCGTTGCAGTGGGCAGGCTTCTCATTGCGGTGGCCTCTCCTGTTGGTGGAGCACGGGCTCCAGGCACACGGGCTTCAGTAGTTGTGGCACATGGGCTTAGTTGCTCTGTGGCATGTGGGATCTTCCCGGACCAGGGCTCGAACCCATGTCCCCTGCATTGGCAGGCGGATTCTTACCCACTGCGCCACCAGGGAAGTCCCTTTTTCATTTATTTTTTATCTTAACAGCTTTCCTCTTTTTCATCTATTTCTCTTAAGCCATTATCTGTTGTGTTTATTTGTTCTTACATTCCTTCTAGTTTAGTCTTTGTTTCTGAAACGAGTTTCTGTTTTGTTTCTAATTCTTTAATTCTATCACTTCATTTCTGAATTTTTCTCTTTTTTAATATTTATTTATTTATTTACTTTTGGTTGCGTTGGGTCTTCATTGCTGCACACGGGCTCTCTCTAGTTGCGGCGAGCAGGGGCTACTCTTCATTGCGGTGGCTTCTCTTGTTGCAGAGCATGGGCTCTAGGTGCGCGGGCTTCAGTAGCTGTGGCACGGAGGCTCAGTAGTTGTGGCGCACGGGCTTAGTTGCTCCGCGGCATGTGGGATCTTCCCGGACCAGGGCTCAAGCCCATGTCCCCTGCATTGGCAGGCGGATTCTTAACCACTGCACCACCAGGGAAGTCCGATTGCTGGACTTTTCACGTTCTGATTTATGCTGCTTTTTCATATCTTGTATCACTTGTTAATCTCTTAGCTCATTTGGAAATACCAGTATGGAATTTTCATTGGTTTCGTAGGCATGTCTTTCTGGCATTCTCTCATTATCCATAGGGATGTTATTCTGCTCCTTATCCTCTTTTTTCTTATAATAACATTATATGGGATTTGACCTCCTCTCTTTTATATGAAATCAATTTTCTTGAATGTTTAGAAGGGAAGCATGGTTCAGGATGGCTTTTTTAACTTCATGGCTCTATAGCTCCCTCTTCTATTTTTTGTGAAGAGCTCAAAACTATGGGTACTTGCTCTCTGAGATATTGGGGTTTCTGTTCTTCTCCCTCACTTTTATCTGGACCTTCTTTTTCCTTTAACACTATGTTCCTCCTACTCACATTGGATTCTATTCCCAGTGTTTCCAGTGTGGTTGTTTTGACAGTTCATAGGACCCAGACTGTTCCTCCTTTTCAGAATTATTCTTTATCTTTGTGTATGTATGAAAGTTCTATTAATAAATTTTTTTAAATCCCTATGAGAGAGAGAGAGTTGGGGCGGGGTGTGTGTGGTGAGAGAATGAAAACACTAGAATATTATTAATAAAGAATAATGTTAGGGAATACCCTGGTGGTCCAGTGGTTAGGACTCCACACTCTCAGTGCCAAGGGCCCAGGTTCAATCCCTGGTCAGGGAATTAAGATCCCACAAGCCTTGTGGCAAAAAAAAAAAAAGAATAATGTTAATGTTGGGGAAGGTGGACATCGGGTAGATGGACAGTGATGGCAGGAAGTTTTCCACTGCACACCATTTTTTTTTTTTGCCACACCGTGTGGCATACAGGATCTTAGTTCCCTGACCAGGGATCAAACCTGTACCCCTGCATTGGGAGCACAGATTCTTAACCACTGGACCACCAGGGAAGTTCGTCCACTGCACACCTTTTAATCTTCATTTTTGAAGTAAATGCATATCACCTATTCCAAATTTAAGTAATTCTTTAAATTGTGCCTACAAAAAAAAAAAAGGCCTCAACCCATAAGGACAAAAAGAATTATAGAAGAAAATTCTGGAATGTATTTTGGTATGTGGGAGGCATATGGATGAGTGGTAATAGATATAGCAGACCAGAGAAAGCAAAATTATATACTAGCAGTTGGGAGGATAAAAATCAGCATAATATTGAAAGTGGAATCACCAAAAGACTCCAAAATTAACAGTATCAGGTACCTCTGGAAGTAGGAGTGCATCCAAAAACACGAAAAAATGCTCGACATTGTTAGTCATTAGAGACATGCAAATCAAAACCACAATGAGATTTCACCTCACACCTGTCAGAATGGCTATCATCAAAAACAAACCACAAATAACAAATGTTGGTTAGGATGTAGAGAAAAGGGAAACCTTGTACACTGTTGTTGGGAATATAAATTGGTGCAGTCATTATGGAAAACAGCATGGAGCTTTCTCAAAAAAACAAAAATAGAACTATCACATGACTCAGCAATTCCACTCCTGGGTATTTAACTGAAAAAAAAAGCAAAAACACTAATTAGAAAAGATACATGCACCCCAATGTTCATAGCAGCATTATTTGCAATAGCCAAGATATGGAAGCAATCTAAGTGTCCATCAACAGATGAATGGATAAAGAAGATGTGGTGCATATATACAATGGAATACTACTCAGCCATAAAAAAGAATGAAATTCTGCCATTTGCAACAACATGGAGAGACTTGGAGGGTATTATGAAGTGAAATGTCAGACAAAGAAAGACAAATGCTGTATGATATCACTTACATGTAGAATCTAAAAAATAAAACAACTAGTAAATATAACAAAAAAGAAAAAGACTCACAGATACAGAGAACAAACTAGTGGTTACCAGTGGATAGAGGGAAGGGGAGGCAAGAGAGGGGTAGGGGATTAAGAGGTAGAAACTACTATGTATAAAATAAATAAGCTACAAGGATATATTGTACAGCACAGGGAATGTAGCCAATATTTTATAATAACTATAAATGGGGTATAACCTTTAAAATTTTTGAATCACTGTGTTGTACACCTGAAACTTACATTGTACATCAACTATACTTCAATATAAAAAATAAGAACTTAGACCCAAACATCTCCAGTTCCACTCCATGAATCTGGAAGGATATAAAATACCTGAACAACTATTAATAATTGACATAGGGACTTCCCTGATGGCGCAGTGGTTAAGAATCTGCCTGCCAATGCAGGGGACATGGGTTCAAGCCCTGGTCCAGGAAGATCCCACATGCCGCGGAGCAGCTAAGCCCGTGTGCCACAACTACTGAGCCTGCGCTCTAGAGCCCGCGAGCCACAACTACTGAGCCCACATGCCACAACTACTGAAGCCCGTGTGCCCTAGAGCCCTCGTGCCACAACTACTGAGCCCACAAACCACAACTACTGAAGCCCGTGAGCCTAGGGCCCGTGCTCCACAGCAAGAGAAGCCACCGCTCGCCTCAACTAGAGAAAGCCCACACGCAGCAATGAAGACCCAACACAGCCAAAAAATAAATAAAATTAAAAGAAGAAAAACACCCACCTTTAAAAGAAAAATTTGACATATACAGGACACCAGAGCCAATGAAAACAGAATAAACTTTTTGAAATGCATATAGAACATTTACCAAAATTAGCCATATCCAGAGCTATAGAGTAAGCTTAATAAATTTTAAAGTATTGAAATAATTCAGAGCACATTCTCTGATCATAGTAGAAATATGTGATATCATAAATAACAATATGATAACTAGAAAATCCAGAACTGCTGGGAAATTAAGTAGTACATCACTAAATAACAGAAGGGTCAATGTAGAAATCAAATTAGAAATTAGAAAACTAGGGGGTACAGCCAAAGCGGTCCTTAAAGAAATTTTTATAATCTTGAGTGCATATGTTGGGAAAAGAAAAGCCTGAAATTCCAAGGCAGTAGCAAAAAAAAAAAAAGGAAGTACAGAAAACAAACACATAGAAAACAAATGTACAAAAATATATATTAATAACCAAGAGTTGGTTGTTAGAAAACTTATTTTAAAAATTGATAAGGGCTTCCCTGGTGGTGCAGTGGTTAAGAATCCGCCTACCAGTGCAGGCAACACAGGTTCAAGCCCTGGTCTGGGAAGATCCCACATGCCACAGAGCAACTAAGCCCGTGTGCCACAACTACTGAGCCTGTGCTCTAGAGCCCGCAAGCCACAACTACTGAGCCCACGTGCCACAACTACTGAAGCCCGGGTGCCTAGAGCCCATGCTCCGCAACAAGAGAAGCCACTGCAATGAGAAGCCCGCGCACCTCAATGAAGAGTAGCCCCTGCTCGCCGCGACTAGAGAAAGCCCACGCAAAGCAACAAAGACCCAACACAGCCAAAAATAAAATAAATTAAAAAATAAAAAAAATTGATAAAGACCTAGAAAAACTAATCAAGAATAAAGAGAGAAGATATTAATAACAAATATCGGGAATAAAAAGGACATCCCTACAGGGGACCGCCCTGGCAGTCCAGTGGTTAAAACTCCATGCTTCCAGTGCAGGGGGCACAGGTTCGATCCCTGGTCAGAGAGCTAAGATCCTGCATGCCGCGCAGTGTGGCCAAAAAAATAATAATAGATAAATAAATTTTTTTTTAAAAAGGACCTCACTACAGATCTTATAGACATTGCAAGTATTAAAACATGGTTATGAACAATTTTATGCAAATAAATTTCACAATTTAGATTAAAATAGGTAAATTCCTTGAAAAACACAGCTCTCCAAATGAACATGAGAAGGTATAGACAATCAAGTTTTGGTCACAGTAAGCTGAAATAAAATGAGGTAAGATATATCCCCTTATTCTCCATTTTCTGTAAATGACCATGGAGGATTGATATTTCCTCCTTAAATGTTAGATAGCATTCACTGGTGAAGCCATCTAGGCCTAGAGTTTTTTGTGGGGGAATGTTGTTGAATCCAACTTCTTTAACAGTTATAGAACAATTAAGAGTTTCTATTTCTTCTAATGTCAATCTTAGTCATTTTATTTTCGGGGAACTTGCCCATTTTATGTAAGATATCAAATTGTTCAAGTTGTTTATTGTATTTACTTATTATCCTTCATATATCTGTAGGATATGTAGTGATATCCTAATTTTTTAGCTGGTGTTAGTAATTTGAATTCTCACTTCTTTCTCTTGATCAGTCCTGCTAGAAAATTTTCAATTTTTTTGACCTTTGAAATGATTAGTAAAACTTATTTCATGAAAAAAAATGTGCCTACATACGGTCATACACTGCAGGTAGGAATGCAAAATAATACAGGACCTATGGAGAAAAATTTGGCAGTATTCATTGAAATTACAAATGCACATATACCCCTTGACCCAGCAATTTCATTTCTGGAAATGTACAAAACAATGCATATGTGATTATTCATGACAGCATTTTGATAGTTAGAAACAGAGGACAACTCAAGAATAAGTAAATTATGGTACATCCACACAAAGAAATGCTCAGGAACTGTAAAAAGAGAATGAGAAAGTTCTCTATGTATTGATTTGTAAAGATTTCCAGGATATATGGTTAATAAAGCAAGATGCAAAACAGTGTATCTAGTATGCTACCTTTTGTGTAAGAAAGGGGGAGTATGTATTCATACTTGTTTGTACATGCATAAAGGTATTCTGGGCAGATACTCACTAAACTAATAAAGATGGTTACAGAAGAAAACCCAAGCTCTTTGGCCTGGAATACAAATCCTTCTAGGATATGCTTTGAAGCCAGATTGCCTGCCACTTACTTTGGTCAAATTATTCTTTCTTCACCTGCAACACAGGATAATAGTACCTATCCTCATAGGGTTATGAGGATAAAATGGACTAATGGAGTGTCTGGTGCATAGTTAACTTTCAATAAACGTTAGCTCATTTATCATCACAAGTATCTGGCTCTAGCCTACCTTCCTACCCATGTCCTCAACAACTTCCCTACAGCTGTGGCTTTCAAGCCCAACTGTGTATTAGGATCACAGGGATTTTTAAAAAAATACTGAGGCCTGGGCCCCACCCCCACCCCAGACCATATAAATCAGAATCTCTAGGGAAGTGGGTTAGTGGAGCCCAGGCATTGACATTTTTAAACGACACCCCAGATGATTGTGATCATGCCTACCAGATTATGGATTCCCTCAATGCACCTGACACACGTCAGGCTCATTCCTGCCTCCACACCTTTGCTCACACTATTCCCTGTCCCACTCCCACCCCGACTTGGGAAACCTTCTTCTCCATCCCACATCCCTGCCTGTTGAATTTCTGCTCATATTCCAAGACCTAATTTAGATGCCCTCGCCTCCATAAGGACCTTGCTTTTCTCTGCACACTCCTCCATTTGATGATTTCCTGCTGCCTACAGGATAAAGTTCTCCCCCACCACATATTTATTCCCTGTGCTTGTACCATACCAAACTATTTGCCCTCCTGCAGCCGCACTTATGCCTCAGCCTTTGCAATGCTCTTCCAAACCCCCAGCCTCAACCACACACTTAACCAACTCCTACTCATCCTTCAAGACCCAGCTCATGCAGCACTCCTGTGAAGCCTACTCTGAGCCCCTCTGCTAGTCTCCCTGATGTAGAGTTAGGTATTCTCTGCCCTCTGTTCTCTCACACTTTGGACTTATTTCTAACACTCAGCACATTGTGTTAATTGTCGTATATTTGTCTGGGTTGCCAGTTAGTCTGAGCTTCTGGAGGGCAAGGATTGTGATTTTTCCATCTCTCTTACTTCCCTATAGCACAGACCCTGAACAAAGGAAGTACTTAGAGAATGTTTGACGAATTCTAATACTCTGTGGGGGTATTCATTCTGAAAATTGCTGGTCTTCCCTTCCTTCAAGTTAAAGCCCTGATAACTGAACAAAATAATCTAAGACTAGTATGAACATCACTGAGGAAACTGGTTTATATCACCTATTTCATTTTAGCCCATTTCTGTCCATAGACTCTAGGGCTAAGATCTCAATACCTTATTTACATTGTATTATCAAGCCAGGCTTTGAGGTCTAAGATCTTATTAAGGTTAACAAGCCAGCCTTTCAGTACCACCCCCTCAACCAATTCACTGCCTGACAAATTGCTTTGCTTAGTCAATTGTCCTCACCTAGGCTATACATTAAAAAATCAGCTGGAGAGCTTTTCAACATCCTGCTGCTCAGGACGCCTGGCAGGCTGGTTACATTAGAATCTCTGGGGGAGGGTTCCAAGCATCAGTGTTTCTTGAAGCTCCCCAGGCGATCCCAAAGAGTGGTCAAGGTTGAGAGCCACTGGTAGATTTAAAGCCATACAGCTCTCGCCACCGGCTCTGCCCTTTTATTTTTTCCTCCTTCCTACCCTTGTCTCCACGCTCCTCTCCTCTCCCTCTCACTGGCTTGTTCTCCAGTCGTTCATACTTATTGCGTTGATACGACCCGCATGGCAACTGAGTAGTGGAAACCGCACTGAGCTGGGAAAGCCTGCAGCGAGCCTGGACCTCTGCCCCTTTGTGGTTTTGGCCCTTCACTCTGGATCTTTGTTTCCTCTTGAGTCGAATTGGGGATCATAACACTTGTTCTGCCTTCTTAAGAGGCTTGTGTGAGGAGCACAGGAAATATTGGACCCTAAAGTTCTTTGGGTGCTAGAGAGCTCTGTGGAGATGTAGGGAATATCTAGAGCTGCACGACCAGCATAGGGGCCACACAGTGTTAATACCACTCATGCGAAACAAGACTATATCAGGAATTCCCTGGTGATCTAGTGGTTAGGACTCTGAGCTTCCACTACAGGGGGCACAGGTTCGATCCCTGTTCGGGGAACTAAAATCCTGCAAGCTGCGCAGTACAGCCAAAAAAAAAAAAAGACTATATCATGTTTGCAAAATAATGAGACATGCATGGACATGAAAAATTCCTAATTCAGGACAGTGGTCACTGGGGGAAGAAGGGGATGCGCCTGGGGAATTGCTGAGGGGGATTCAACTGTACTGTTAATGCTGTCTTTAAAAAACCAAATCTGGGGAGTTCCCTGGTGGTCCAGTGGTTAGGATTCGGTGCTTTCAGTGCCGTTCAATCCCTAGTCGGGGAACTGAGATCACGCAAGCCGAGGGGCGTGGCCAAAAGGAAAAATAATAAAATTAAATAGATAAAAAATTAAAAGCTAAATCTGAACTAACTATGACAAAATGTGAAGGTTTGATAAAACTGGGGGTGTTTTCTACCAAATGTAAAATAGCTAGTGGGAAGCAGCCACATAGCACAGGGAGATCAGCTCAGTGCTTTGTGACCACCTAGAGGGGTGGGTTAGGGAGGGTGGGAGGGAGATGCAAGAGGGAGGGGATATGGGGATATATGTATACGTATAGCTGATTCACTTTGTTATACAGCAGAAACTAACACACCATTGTAAAGCAATTATACTGCAATAAAGATGTTAAAAAAAACTGGGGGTGTTTTATACTATTCTTTACTTTTCTGCACATTTGAAAAGAAGATAATAAAATAACTATACAACAGAAAGATATAAACATTTTTAAAGCAAAATAAAATACATTTTCTCAACTAGAGAAAGCCCATGCACAGCAATGAAGACCGAATGCAGCCAAAATAAATAAATAAACAAATAATTAATAAAAATAAAAAACTATTAAAAAAAAGAAGCCATTTTATCACACCAGTCAGAATGGCCATTGTTAAAAGGTCTACAAATAACAAATGCTGAAGAGGGTGGAGGAAAGAGAACCCTCTTACACTGTTGGTGGGAATGTAAATTTGTGCAGCCACTATGGAAAATATGGAGGTTCCTTAAAAAACTAAAAAGAGCTCTCACCTTCTGAGATGGCCTACTCTGTCTATGGAGTATGTATTTCCCTGAATAAATCTGCTTTCACTCAAAAAACAAAAAACTAAAAAGAGATGCCATATGATCCAGTAATCCCACTCCTGGGCATATATTCAGAGAAATAGCAGCACTATTTACTATTGCCAAGACATGGAAGCAACGTAAATGTCCATCTACAGATGAATGGACAAAAAAGATGTGGTATATGTATACAATGGAATATTACTCAGCCATAAAAAAGAATGAAATAATGCCATTTGCAGCAACATGGATGGACCTAGAGATTATCATACTAAGTGAAGTAAATCAAGAAAGAGAAAGACAGGGAATTCCCTGGCAGTCCAGTGGTTAGGACTCGGCACTTTCACTGCCGAGGGCCCAGGTTCAATCCCTGGTCGGGGAATTAAGATCCCTCGAGCCATGCAGCATGCCAAAAAGAGAGAGAGAGAGAGAAAGACAAATACCATGTGATATCACTTATATGTGGAATCTAAAATATGACACAAATGAACTTATCTATGAAACAGAAACAGACTCACAGATGTAGAGAACAGACTTGTGGTTGCCAAGGGGGAGGAGAGGTGGGGGAAGGAAGGACTAGGAGTTTGGGATTAGCAGATGCAAACTATTATATATAGGATGGATAAACAACAGGTCCTACTGTATAGCACAGGGAGCTATAGTCAATATTCTGTAATAAACCATAATGGAAAAGAATATGAAAAAAATATATATGTATGTATAACTGAATCACTTTGCTGTACACCGGAAACTAACACAACATTGTAAATCAACTATACTTCAAATAAAAAAAGAGAGAGAGAAGCCATTTTAGGCCTAAACCATTTTGTGATCTAAGCCTGGCCACAATGCTTGCCCTTGAACAGGTCTCAGTAATAATGATCTTAAGGGAACAAAAGAACAAACTGTTGTAAGGCAAGAGAAGTAATAATAGCAAAGATAATAAATCAGTTGTAAAGACTCCCAGTTCTGTTTCCAGGGTAAAGATTAGCCTGAAGCACCTTCTTGAGCTGTTTTGCAGAATTCAAACCCCCTCGAGTGCTCAACCACCAGATCAACTGGAACCTAAAGGATGATGATGCTGACCTTTGCTGACGTCATGACTTCAACTATAGCTTGGACTCTGACAACCTTTGCCCCAATTCTATGCTGAAATCTCCTCTGCTCAAGCCCCTCTATGTGTATGCATACACCGCCCAATCCCCTTCATGAATATGCATGCACCCTTAGCTTAAAACTTCCCCAATTTTGCTGTTCGGGGAGATTCCGCTTTGGAAAAAATCCCCAGTGTTCTCCTTATTTGCTGCAAGTAATAAATCCTTCCTTCTCCTGCTCTTTGACTTGGTTGTATCTTTTGGCTTGACACCCACCAAGAGGCGAACCTAGTTTTTGAGCAACATAATTGCTCTTACACTGACCAACCCTCTTACCTGCTTTTTGTAATTTTTCACTTCCCTCACTCTACTTGAGCCCCTGCTTCCTCCTCCTCCCTCCTCTCTCATTCTCCCTTTAAAACACCCTGCACAAATTGGAACGGAGCTCAGCTCTTTCCCCTACTGTCAGTAGTTACTGAACAAAATCTGTTTTTCACTGCTTTAACTAAAGTCCAACTTTGTTGATCTTTGACACTCTCCACCATCACCCTCCCTCAGAGACTCAGGGACAGAGACCACGTCTGTTTTGTTCACTGCTGAATCCTAAGTGTCTCCAAGAATGACAGGCACAACAAACATTTGCTGAATGAACAAATAAATGTTTGTTAAAATGCATATAGTAAAAAGACCCTGTTGGGCTGCACCCCGCAGACCTATAAGCCCTGTGCTTGCCCAGCTTCAAGACTGAAGAAAGAGCCCAGAGTCTGAGACAGGGACATCAGTGGTTTAATGGATGGGGGGATCTTACATGTCTGAAGCAAGGTCCTGGAGCGACATCCCACCGTGTGCTGCGGATGGCGGGCAGGACATAGCTGCAATCTTTGCTCCGGGGGAAGGGGAGATTGCCAGTTATAGGGGGAATTGACGTCAGGTTGGCTCATCGGTTACCAGGGAAACTAGCAGAGGAGCATGCCCCTCATTGCCCCACTGATAAGAACATTCGTCAGTAGCTGGGGCCTGGGGCAAGTATGTAGGAAGATCAGTCATGTGAGTAGGGGATAGGTGAAGCAGGCACTGGTCGAGCAGGGGACGTACGGAGAGCAAGAGAACAGCCATCTTCAGTGGTCTGACCATACAGACCCCAAGATTGTGAGACAGGAGACCTAGATTTTAGTCTCATAATTTGTCTTGGTTAACTTGTTACTTGAATCAAGTTTCTTCATCAGGACTTCCCTGGTGGCGCAGTGGTTAAGAATCCGCCTGCCAATGCAGGGGACACACGTTTGAGCCCTGGTCCGGGAAGATCCCACATGCCATGGAGCAACTAAGCCCGCGAGCCACAACTACTGAGCCTGCGCTCTAGAGCCCGTGAGCCACAACTACTGAGCCCACGTGCCACAACTACTGAAGCCCGCGCAGCCCGTGCTCCGCAACAAGAGAAGCCACCACAAGAAGCCCATGCACTGCAACATAGAGTAGCCTCCGCTCGCTGCAACTAGAAGAAAGCCCGCGCGCAGCAACGAAGACCCAACGCAGCCATAAATAAATTAATTAATTAAAGAAAGAAAGAAAGAATCTGCCTGCCATTGCAGGGGACATGGGTTTGATCCCTGGTCCAGGAAGATCCCACATGCCACGGAGCAACTAAGCCTGTGCACCACAACTACTGAGCCCACATGCCACAACTACTGAAGCCTGCGTGCCTAGAGCCCGCGCTCCACGAGAGAAGCCACTGCAATGAGAAGCCCGCGCACCACAACAAAGAGTAGCCCCCTCTTGACGCAACTAGAGAAAGCCCACACACAGCAACAAAGACCCAACGCAACCAAAAATATGTAAATAAATAAATGAAAAGGTGTTTCATTAAAAAAAAAGTTGCTTCATCAACTTGGTCCAACTACTATCTGTGTAATCTGGGGCAGGATATGGAACCTCTCTTTTTCTCCGTTACCAAGCAATTCCTTCTTCACAGGATTGTTGCGAAGACTAAAATGGTGTGAGAGAAACACAGTAGTGTGAGAGAAGGTGCTCAGGAAACGAGTTCCAAACTTGACCTTTTACTGGGTCTCTATTATCTGGCCTCTTACCCAGAGCCTATAGCTTGTGCTCTTAGGAGTGCAGACTCTGGAGCCAGACTGCCTTGAGTTTCAAGTCCTGCTTTGCTCCTTACTAGTTATGTGACTTTGGAAAGTGGCTTAACTTCTCAGCACTCTCTTCATCTGTAAACTGGGGATGATTGTAATCCCTACCTCATAGCGCTGTTGTGAGGACTAACAGAGTAAATACACTCACTTTGAGTGTATTTACTCTGTTAGTCCTCACGACAACACACACAACACCATATATAACGTCATATATAAATGATAAATAGTGTGACCGGGCCTAGGGATCCTCATTCATAAGCATCAGGCTTCAAGGTCCCTGGAGCCTCGGTGACTTCACACCTGCAGCCGGAGCAGCCGAAGGCTTCCTTCCCTTTCCTTACAGGGGTCTGGGGGTCAGAGGTCAGAGTCATTAACCCAGTCTCCCACTGGGCCATTTGAATCTCCTTCAGTCTTCACTGCCTGATCGGTGGTCTGAAGTCACTCCTCTAGGCGCTGGCTGGTCGTATCTGGGATCTTCCTCGACCTCAGTGGCCAGTGAGGAAGAAGCGGTTTTCCTAGGCCACAGAGACGACTCCACAGCAATTTTCAACCCTGCCCTGCCCCAGGGACCCCCTTTTCGACTCAAAGTCCCCCAGAGGATGGTGTGAGCCCCTGGAACTGACCGAAAGACTGGGGGTGGGATCCGGCGCGGTTACTGTCCAAATTTAGCTTTTCTTCGGGGGGATGATCTGGGGTCCACTGGACCTAAGATTGAGTCCCTTCTAGGGCATGGAGATGTGAGGACGGGATCGAGAGGGCTTTCCTCCGGGTCTAACACACCCACCCCCTTCCGTCTTCTGGTTTTCTGCCTCCCCAGGGGCCCGCAAATTGCAATCCGGGAGAAAGGAGCAACCACTAGTGCCTGTCTACCCCTGAGGGCTCTGCGCCTGCCTAAACCGCCCCGAGCGGCCGCACTTCTCCTCCTCCTCTCTCTGTGACCTGTCGCTGTCACACGCCGCTTTGTCCACATCTCCTAACAGCCACCCCCTATGAGTTGGGCCGCAATCCTCCCCTCAATCGCACCTCCAGCTCCTCAAGGGACTCTCCGACCCCACTGGGAGCACATGAGCGGGCCGCGCATGCGCGGACAGCACCTCCACGGAGGCCAGCTCGACCCCGCTGGAGGGCGGGGTGGGGGGGGATAGCGCATGAGCAGATGCTGTGCACCGCTCCAGAAGGGAAGATGGGCTGAGTGGGTGGTGGCGAAGCTATACTTGTCCATCTCCGAGCCCCCTGCCGCCCTCCTTCCTCTCCCTGGGTCCGGTCTTCCCACACTCAGTCAGGACTATAGGACAGCCCCGTATTGGAATCTTAGTGTGAATCCTTCCGTTTAGCTAGCTAGCAACCCCTCTAATAAAGAAGAAGAATGAGTAACAAGCATATTGAATCTGTTCACTTGCTTAGAGTGGGTGCAGCCTGTACATCGCCATCCAATACTTGGTTCCAGAGCAGGCGACTCTTCTTCCCCACCTGGGAGTGGCAGAAATAAAAGGGGAACTTGTCCCCTGCCGATCCCCTTCGCTGGACTCTTTGGGTTCCCTCCTAACGAGCCCCTTCGCCAGTCTCTTTGGGGGCCTGAGCCACCTTTGGGCTACCTGTGCCTACGGATCAGGGTCTCCCCCATTGTGTCCCATATCCCCGCCAATGGGACAGTCTCACATGGCGCAGGTGGCCTAGGGTGGAGGGCACAAGCACTAAGCACGACAGTTACTACTGACTGACACCTTTTATACCAGACATGATACACTAGGATAAAGCGAGTATTTGTATTCCCACTTGATTGCGGAGGAAACTGAGGCCGGAAGACGAAGAAGACTCGACCCAGATCCCACAGCCTCCAGCCGCCCCTTCAGTGGGTGCATGGTCAAGACTTATCACAGACAGGGCCTCTAAAGTCTCGCACCCGGAATGGGCACCCCTGCCCCCGCGGGCCCCCCACTTCTGGGTGTCGCCCAGTCACACTGGCGGGGGTTTCACTGGCACTGCCGCCCCGCCCGGGCTGACTCATCTCCCTCACACCCTTTATTGTTCCAAGTCTTTCCTAACTCGACCCGGGCGGGCGCGGAGGGGATTTGGGGGCCGGCAGAGTTGTTGGAGAAACTAGTCTAAGTCCTTAGCGGAGAGCTGGGAGGCCCTGAGAGGGCCAGCCCCTGTGTTCGCCTCTGACCAGGAGTGGGGCGGGGGTGTTCCGCGCAGCCTGGAGGAGGGATGATGAGGAGCCCGGAGGGAGAAGAACGCTTCCACCCGCATTGCCGGAGCCTCCCTCCTCCCGGCTCCCGCCCCCTGCGGGCGGCGGCTGTCACTGCTCGCTCCGGCGCCAGCTGGCCCCTGGTTCTCCTGGTTCTTCATGCGTACTTGCTCGCTTTCCTGCCTTCCCACCGGCTGTCCACATCCCTTTCCCTTCCTTCCCCACTTCCTCCCTTGCTCCCGTCCTCTTTGCCTTCCTCGACCTCCATATTGCCAGAATACTGTTGTCTCCCTCCCACTCCTCCCCTCCAAACAAACAAAAAACAAACCCAACTGGTCATGTAATGGCTTCACTAAACCTGCAGATGACTCCCAGCTTTTTAGCTCGCCTGCTGGGTGGATATGTAAACCATGAGGTAATTCTTCCAAGTCTGTGAAGGGAAGGTAGCTACAAGTGGAACTGATGGTGTGTACTGATCACAACACATCGATTCCACCAAATGATGCAGGTTTATTGGGATGTCACACATATGCATTCATTCACTCAGCAAACTGCCGTCTGTTCTGCGCCAGGCCCTGTATGGCAAATGAAGGTTAAAGAGATAAGAATACATCCCTGATCTCTCAGGAGGGTAAGTATTGTATTGGTTCAGAGGTGGGCATAGAGAGCCGTGGGAGCCTGAAGAGGAATATCTCACCATCCTGGAGGTTATCTGTGGGGTAGGGGTGCCATATTTAGCAACTAAAAATAGAGGATTCCCACTCAGATATGAATTTCAGATAAATAACAAATAATTTTAATTATTAACAAATAATATTAGTATATGTATGTCCCAAATATTGCATGGGAGATACTTATGCTAAAAATTATTTTTTGTTTATGTGAAATTCAAATTTCATTACTGAGCATCTTGTATCTCATCTGGCAGCACTACTGTGGGGGGTATCAAGTCACTCGTCATTGCTGGAAAGTACAGTGTTATACAGGCTGAAGTCAGACAGTCAGGATGCAGCAACTTATGGAGAGCCCTAAAAGTGGGGGAGAACCACTCAAAGGGTTTAAAGCAAGGAGGGGGTAACATAATTAAATTTTAGTTTTAGGAAGAGGTTTCTTCTGGCTTCTTGGAGGATCCTTTCAAGAGTGACAACAGTGGGATCTCACTAGTTATAATAGTACAGGCAAGAGATTTTGGACAGTGATAGTAGGAAGATGGGAGAGAGGAAGTGCCAGATTTAAGACGTATGTAGGAGTTAGATCAACAGGATTTGGCAATTGATTAGATGGAGTGAAGAGGGCATCATTCCCAGCGTCCAGCTTTGGAGTCTGGAAAGATGGTATTGCTACCAACTGAGACAGAACAGATGTTGGAGGCAAGGACTGAGTTTAGTTTAGGACATGTGTTGGAGGTGCCTAAGGGACATCTGGTGTAGGGGGCCAGCAAATAATTGGCTATCTCATTCTGAAATTTGGTGGAAAAGGTAAGCCTGGAGATTAGGAAGTCTTCAGCAGAGAGGCAATATTGAAACCAGGAGATGGATGAGCTCCCCAGAAAAGGAACTCAGGCAGAAGGCCAAGAAGAAGCAGGAGGAACCAGGAAAGTGAGGTGTTATGGAAGCCAAGGGGTGGTTTCTAGGAGGGGGAAGTGATCAACCATGTCAGATGCAGCCAGAAAGTCCTGATTACACAAAGGTTGAACAATGACCATTGATTTGGGCAAAGGTAAAGTCATCATGACCTTAGGCTGGCATCAAACAGGCTCATTTAGACATCAGACCCATTTATTCAAATGATAAACATTCAGCTAGCATGGGTCTTCAGCATGCTCTCAGATAAACATCACAGTCATTCTCACATCCCACACACTCCTTCAGAATTTAAACCATTCATTTGAATTGTGCCCCAACTCACTCAGAAATTACAGGCACACCTTCAGATGCTCTCCATACTCATCAGCTGGGGGCCTTTATATTTGCCAATGTCACCTCAGAGTCGGAGCTAGTGCAGCTCTGCCTTTGCAGGGATAACTGCAGGCACCCACGAGGGTTAAATGGGCTATCCTGTGGTTTTTATCTCCCAGGAGTGAAGACCACCGTTGTTCTTCGCTCACCTCCTGGTAGAGCTAATACCCCCTGGGTAATGCTGGATGTTGCTGGTTCTGGTGTCCCTGACATGACTCTTTGCTCACCTCTGGCCCTCATGCACCCTAACTGATGAATGTGTGCAAAAGTTGAGTTTGCTCTGTTTCCTTTTTTTTTTTTTTTTTTTTGGCGGCGCCACGTGGTGCAGCACGTGGGATCTTAGCTCCCCGACCAGGGATCGAACCCATGCCCCTGCAGTGGAACCGTGGAGTCTTAACCACTGGACCACCAGGGAAGTCCTGTTCCCTATTTTCTAATTATCTTCAGACAGAGGCGCGAACAATAAGAGAGGGGATGCTCAATGGCACAAATCCCCAAGGAAGTGGGAGGGGTTGGGATCCAGAGCCCAGTGGGAAGGGCAAGCCTCAGACAGGACCTCTCTTCCCTGAGACCCAAGGAAAGAAGAGTGTGGGTAGAGACAAGGTTGGAGGTGAAAAGAGAGGAAGTGTTCACCCAATAGCCTCTGTTTGCTTTAAATGCAGTAGTTCTTAACCCAGGGTCCACAGCCTTTTCAGAGTCTGTAGAGAGAATTCAAGGAGCCCATGGACTTGGAGGTGGGAGTGGGAATTGCATCTTTATTTTCACTATCACCAACAGATATATAGTATGTCCTTCTAGGGCATGTGCGTAACGAACTACAGTAGTATTAGCAGTACCTGTGGCTTTGTCACCAATAGAAATCAGATTTTCATAGCATATCATGGCTGTTGCAGATCTCTCAAAATTACATCACTATTTGAAATCATGGTAGTCACTAGACCTGTTGATAGAGTTTGGTATTTAATGTATTAATAAAGAAGCACTTATATAACTACATTACAGATGTCTTTCTTATTTTGGTAATAGTCTTTCTTTTGTAATCTTTATTTATCTCATGCATGCATTATTCTGGGAAGGGGTTCCTTAGACTTCACCAGATTGCCAGAAGTGTTCTTAGCATAAAAAAGGCTAAGAGACACTGCTCTGAAGAGTAACAGTAGCTAACATTTACATAGCTCTTCCTAAAGGCCCTGTACTGTTTTAAGTACCTTTTTCTTTTCCTTATGTAGTTGTTAACTCATTTATTCCTAACAATCCTACAAGGGAGGTGCTTTGATTACACTCATTTTATGGAAGAGGATAATGAGGCACAACAGTAAAGTAGCTTGCCCAAGGTCATCCAGCTAGTAAATGATGAAGCTGAGATTCAAACCCAGACCTCTGGCTTCAGAGCCTTTGTTGAAAAGTCAAGGAGGTGAATTGGTAGAATGCCAAGGGGTAAATGGGTTGAGGGCACTGGTGAGAATGGTAAAGAGAGAGGAGGAATGAGAGAGGGTCTACACTGTCCAGAAGAAAAGTAGGAAGAGGCTGCTGGGCTGGAGAAAATAGGAAGGCCCACAGATCAACAGGGTTCAAGGAGATAAAAGAAGTGGTGGAGAGGAGGAGACCTGAGGTGACTGGGAGAACACGGTCCGAGTGAGAGACAGTGGTGTGTAGGTGTGGGGGAGTCATTCCAGGGCATGACAAGGTTAATAATGCGGTTTAGACAGAGGTGGTTAAAGTAGAGAGGAGGTGAAGGTCCCTGGAGCTGAGCAGATGAAAGAATCATGAAGTTGGGCCAGCAAATTCTTCCAAGATTGGCTGATCGATTGATTGATTCATTCCTTCATTCGCATTGAGTGTCTAGTACACGCTAGGCAGTGTTCTTGGCATTAGGTAGCCAAGAGGTAAACCAGCAGGACAAGACCCTGCTGCCATGGGGTTTACCTTCCAGCACAGGGAGAACAACACAAATACACACACAGACGAGGCCAGGTTAGACAAGACTCAAAAGCCTCTGAGGCACAATTCCACAATGCCAAAAGTTCTGAAAAGTATAGGTTGTTTTTTCATACTTTGGAGCCCAAACTCGTTAGGTGACAAAACCTGATCTGAAGTAGCATGAGGTTATTTGTAGTCTTGATTCACTCAGTGTGAATTTTCATACTTTTGACTCTAGAAATTAATGTTCAATTATAAGTGATGCTCCAGACCTTTCTAAGTAGTTATGTAATATAGAGTATATGCGGTATATAGAGTTATGTAATATAGGGTACATGTCTTCCTTTCTAAAATTGAAAAAATTCTGAATTCCAAAGCATATCTGGCCCCAAGTTTGGAAAAAAGATGATGGGCCTGTAAGTGCTATGCAGAGAATTCAAACATGCAATGTGTTGATTCAAAAACTGGCCCCTGAACAGGGAGGGCAAGGAGAAACTGAAGAAAGAGGCAGACCACTCCGCATTGGTAGGTGGCAGATTTAATGAGCAAGGGAACTTCCAAGGTTTGCTTTGGGTGGCCGAAAGGCGAGTAGATCTCCACACCCACCTGCCAGAATCTTAAAAGTTTATATAGAGGCGTTAAGGGGGTTCAGTCATGTATTCAGTCCAGATGGTCTCAACACCTTACTCTTTCAAGGCTGCGTCCTTAAACAGCTCCACCTGTGGGAATGGTGGATATATTCCAAGGACAGAGGAGGGGGTAAGGAGTCTCCCAATGCCTGGGTCCAGCTCTGTGGTCAACCAGAGGTCACGTCCTCTTGATGACATCTTCCAAGCCAATGGGATAGTAACTAGGTGGTTTACAGCTTGAGAGTTCCGGGAGGGGAAGTGACATTTAAGCTTAGCTCTGAATGACCAAACAACAACAACAACAACAGCAACAAATACAGTCATGCAAAGATCGGGGGCGAGCATTCCAAACAGAGGGAATAGCTAATTCAAAGATAACACAGGGGGGAGGGATAAATTGGGAGATTGGGATTAACATATACACACTACTTACTATATATAAAATAGATAAATAATAAGAACCTACTGTATAGCACAGGGAACTCTACTCAATACTCTGTAATGGCCAATATGAGAAAAGAATCTAAAAAAACAGTGGATATATGTATATGTATAACTGATTCACTTTGCTGTACACCTGAAACTAACGCAACATTGTAAATCAACTATACTCCAATAAAAATTAAAAAACAAAACAAAGAAGAACACAAAGAGGGCACTGTGGTTGGAGCATACTGGGCTCAGTGAAGAGTGCTATAGACTGCTGGGGGGCTTCATGTTGTTAGAAAGATTGTGAATCTGGTATTAAATCCTTTGATGAATATGGTGTAGTGACCATGAGTGTGGCGGTGGTCAACATTTAGGAGGCCCAGAGGGAAGTCTTCCTGGATGGGAAAACACAAAGGGAGATACTTCAGATAGATTAAACATACAACCGAATGAGGCTGAAAATGTAGACTAAGGTTATGGTCTGAAGACCTTGGTTTGGGGAGAAGTATACTTCCATAGAAAGAAATCAGATTAGGTAGATTAGGTGGGCTCAGGATTCTAATTGGGATACTGGTTAAAAGATGTTCTAGGATGTTCTGGGTCTTAAATGACAGTCTCTCGTTGAGGTCCAATCTGAAATGTTTCCAATCTGATCTGGGCTTTGGGGTTTAAAATAGGTTAGACAAAGAAGACAGTAGCAAAGGCTGACCTGATGAAAGATGTTTTTGGCTTCTCTGTTTATGCCTATTTGGGTTTGTGCTTCTCAGCAGCTGTCTCAGAATGTCTGTCTCCTAGCTTCTCTCTTAATGGCTCCCCACATCCTATCTCTGAGAATCTGTCGGTCATCTCTGTTCCTCTCAATCTCTTCCTCGACATGTTTCTCTGTACATGGCTCTCAGAATCTCCATCTTTGGATATCCATGTCTGGGTTCTAGAATCTGGTTCTTTGTCCCTTCCTTCGTGTGTCTGTACTGTAATTATCTCTTTTTCCAATTGAACTTTTTCCAACTTCCCCCTCGTAAGGCATGAACCTTTTATTATTCCTCTGGTTATCCCCAGTGCCCCGCACAGAGCCTGGCATATAGGAGTCTCTCAGATATAAACATATGAATGTTGAATGGAGGCTTTTTCCGAGGAGTAAGGTACACACGCTCAATCTCCTGTCCCCCTCCCCCCAGCGGAGGTGGCCGTTTGCCCAAAGGCCGGAGGTTGTGGTGGTGCGATGCTGCTACTCGTTGTTTTCTCCCCCGGGTGAAATAACTCTCGGCCGGGACCTTGCCCGGGCGTGCTCTCGGGTCTTGGACGCTAGCCGCCGGCACTCGCCGTTTGTCCTTAGCCGCGGACAGCCAGCCTCGCCGGCCCCGCCCCACGGCTCTGCCTCGGCCAACCAGCGAGCGCCCGGCAGTCCTGCTTGTAGAGAGGCCAGCGCAAGATGGCTGCTGCGTGTCGGAGCGTGAAGGTAACCGGGTCTTCGTCCCTGCTTCTTGCCCCGCTGCACCTGCTGGGACGGCGCGGCCGTAGAACTAGGGGGGAGAGATCGGTGCTGGCAGAAAGGGTTACTCTTATCGAGGCCTGCTATTGCGGCGGTTGGCCTCGGGAGGTGAAGGTCAACTCTCTGGGGCACGTGCATGCGGGGTGTCTGGATGGGCTTCTGGGGGATGAGACACCCAGAGGTCCCATCGTTAAAGTGAGGAGGCACATCTGGGTCAAACCGCAGGGGTGACCAGGAGCCTCCCTCGCAGAAGCCTGGAAAATGGGCAGATGCAAGGGTCGGGGTGGTCTGTACAGTATAGTTGTTGACCGTGCCCCTCTTCACAGGGTCTGGTCGCCGTAATAACCGGTGGAGCCTCGGGCCTCGGCTTGGCCACGGCGGAGCGACTGGTGGGGCAGGGGGCCACTGCTGTACTTCTCGACCTGCCCAACTCGGATGGGGAGACCCAGGCCAAGAAGTTAGGGAAGAACTGCGCCTTTGCCCCAGCGGACGTAAGTGGGATTACCTCACCTCTCCCATGGGGTCCCTTTTCATAAGGGTACCGTCTATGTGGGCAGTGGACCCATCTCCTTTTCCCTTTTGGCCTGAGCCATTTTCAAAACGCCTGCGGTAAGGAATTTCTAAAGCTGGGTTTCACAACGGAGGGGTTGGGAATTGGCCATATCAGAATCTCCTCAAAGAAGTATGTATAGTTTGAAAATGCATATTGTGCCCTGTAATTTTATATTTACAAAGTCAAAAAACTTTTCATGAAACAAACTACAGGAAGTAAAGCTTGACGAAATTATCTTAGCAGGTACGGGTACAAAAAAGCTAGTTTATCTTCATATCAATAATTCTCAAAACTTCTCTGATCCACAGCAGTTGAGAATCTCCAGGGGTATGTGAATTTATCAGAAGAGGGTATGGATTTCAAAAATGTTTTGAAACACTGCTCTGTATTACCTAACATTTTCACCTTTGTCCCACTCTCGAGTTTTCTTTCTCCTGGCCTCTCCCTTGCTTACACAATTCTCTTGTCACTCAAAGAGTGAACCTGCCTTGTCCTCCCCTCCTCAAGATTTAGTGGTATGTGTGTGATGGGAGATGAATACCTTCTCCACTTCTCCCTTTGAAGGTGACCTCAGAGAAGGACGTGCAAGCAGCCCTGACTCTAGCAAAAGAAAAGTTTGGCCGTGTGGATGTGGCAGTCAACTGTGCAGGCATTGCAGTGGCCAGCAAGACATACAACTTAAAGAAGAGCCAGGCCCATACCTTGGAGGACTTTCAGCGAGTTCTCAATGTAAGGCCTTAGAGGTTCTCCAGGGGTAGTAGTAAGAAGTATCTGGCTGTGGGTGTCCCCAAAGCTTTTAGGGGACAAAAGACTGCTTCTGCTTTAGGTCCTACACCATGTCTCTACTGGTCCTCCAGGTGAATCTCATAGGCACCTTCAATGTGATCCGCCTGGTAGCTGGTGAGATGGGCCAGAATGAACCAGACCAGGGAGGCCAACGTGGGGTCATCATCAACACAGCCAGTGTAGCTGCCTTTGAGGGCCAGGTGTGTGAGTAGGGGCAAGGCTTGTGCCTTGGTGACTTGTTGGGGCCCCTTCCCCCTGTGACCTCCACTCCTTCTCCAGGTTGGACAAGCTGCATACTCTGCTTCCAAGGGGGGCATAGTGGGCATGACACTGCCCATTGCTCGGGATCTGGCTCCCATGGGCATCCGGGTGATGACCATTGCTCCAGGTAGACATATCCCCTCCCTGCCACACCTGGGATTGGATGGGATCTGTGGGCAATTGAGAGGGGAAGGTATTTACCATCTAAACAGCAGCAGCCTTCTATCTCTGGGCATAGGGAAGCACCACAAGTAGGGTTAAGGTGAGGAGGGACCAGGTAAATATGAAAGCGAGGGTGGGTCTCTGACTCTGGTTGTCTTGTCTAGGCCTATTTGGCACTCCGCTGTTGACCACCCTCCCAGATAAAGTGCGCAACTTCCTGGCCAGCCAGGTGCCCTTCCCCAGCCGACTGGGTGACTCTGCTGAGTATGCTCATCTGGTACAGGCCATCATCGAGAACCCATTCCTCAATGGAGAGGTCATCCGGCTGGATGGGGCCATCCGCATGCAGCCTTGAAGGGGGAAGGCAGAGAAAACACAGGCTCCTCTGTCCCTCCTCTTCCTGGAGTACTCTACTCCAGCTTGGGAGGAAGCCCAGTAGCCATTTTGTAACCTCTGCCCACCAGTCACCCTTCGTGCCTAATAAAGTCTCTTTCTCACAGGGGAGCGAGCAGCACTGTGTGCTGGGGGAACTGGCATGGGGAAGAAAGGTGAATGGGTGAAGACTCTGACAGGGTTGCATGCTCAGAGCCCAGGGGTGGGGCGGGAAAGGCAGTACCTCACACCTTTTGTGTCCTATTACAACACGTGGCCTTGATTTTAGTGAATAACTTTATTACCTAGGGTCAAAGGTGGGGGTGCTGGCTCAGCTCTCCCACTGGGAAATGGATCATCTTCCTCTCTTGACTCAGCCTCTGTGAGCTTGATTGATGGAGGAGGGAGAGATGACCATCCAGAGCTCAGCGGCTGCTGGTGTTGAATTGCAAGTGATATTGGGCTGTAGGTTGATTGGTGTAGATTATTGAATTCAGATAGAAATCCAGAGGCCTCAGGTGATGGGCTTTCCCTCTCTGCCTGGCCCTTGCCATCCGTCTCCACCCTCCCTTGGCATTCATCCCTGCTGCCACCCCCTAGAACTCACTGGTCTTTTTGCTCCTTAGCCAGCTGCTGGTTGAAGGAGCCTAGTACCCTCCGAAATTCAGCACACAGCTCCCTCTCCTGCTCTTCTAGCTCCATTGCTGCCTGGGCCAAGCACATGGGCTGGCTTTCCCATTTGGTATCCAGTGCTTGTTCGGTCTGGCGCTGTGCCTCCTTTTCATGGTGTTGCACCTCCTGTACTTTCCTGATGGCAGCTCTCTGCTCTAGAATCACGCCCTTCCAGCAATAGGGCAGGACGCTGTGGGGAGCCATAGGGTTTTGGGCGACCTGGGGGTTCTCAGTCAGTAGTTCACTTGTGATCTGGTTTTGGTTCTCCATGAGGTTGTCCTCCTGTTGGTGCTGATGCTCACGGCGCTGCTGCTTAGCCATCTTAGCTACCTGGTGGGGCCCCCGAATGTGAGCATTTGGATGCCCAACCTCAGGGAGCTCTCAGTCACAGGGGAGGGGGAGACATGGCCCTACTCTCCTCCATCTCAGGGAGAGAAGGAACAGATACTGCATGGCCTTTGAGTGACTTAAGGTGGGGGAAGGGGTGGAATGGGCAGGGAACTCCCCTGCCCTCTGGAAGCCCTTAGACTAAGAGGCTGGGCAAGGGAGGGCAGTGTTCTGTTCTCAGGTCATCCTGAGTCTGGAGGTGGGGAAGGGGACCGTCTGCCCTAAGAGGGCCCTTGGGTGAAGGGGGAAATCCTCAGGTAGATGAGAGGGCTGGTGTTGATTCGAGAAGGGTTGTGAGGGGAAAGATGTGGCTGAGGTTCCCCAGGACTTTGTTCAGGGGACTGGGGAGAGCCGGGTGCACTGGATGGCTCTGGCCATACGTACCTGGGCCTTGTTGGCGTTGGCCATGGCAGACATTATGGCCTTGTGGCAGCAGTCCTCCAGCTTGGCCAGCTGGGTGGCCTGCAAGTCCACGGCTAGGCGCAGCTGTTCACTGAGCATATCTACACAGAGAAATACGGTCAGGGCACTGTACTGGCTTGCTGCATTTCTGGTTCACTCATTCAGCCATTTGTTCAGCAAGCTTTGTGGATGTATGTGTATGTATGTTTCGGAAGGGGGTAATGTCCTCATTGGAGGGATGTGTGGAAGGAGGTACTCTTTCGAGCCAGGGATAACCAAAGTGACAGCAACAAGAATTTCTCAGGTCCCTCACTGAAAGATGCCTCCAATGGGCTGGAGTCTCAATGCAGCTCTGTTGCTTCTGGGCTGTGTGACCTTGGGGAAATCATTTCATCTCTGAGCCTCAGTCTAAGGGCCCTGTGTTGGGTTCTGAGGATACCAATGAATTAGATCCTGTCCTCAGAGAGTTCCTTGTCTAATGGAGGAGATGGATCAAATGTAGATCATCATACCACAATGTGGTAAGGGCAATGACAGAGATGTATGTAGGGCATTAAGAGAGCTTTGGGTGAGAGGAAGGCTTCCAGGAGGAGGTGATCCTTGAAATACATGTTGCATATAGTCAGAAAGGGCAAAGGGCATTCCAGGCTGCAAGCACAGCATGAGCAAATGTATTGAAACTTTGCTTCAATCCAGCCACACCAGTCTCCTTGCTGTTTCTAGAACATGCCAGACGGTCCTGCCTCAGGGATTTGCAATAAACGTTGCTCTTGTCTCGTGCTCTTTTGCCTCCCTCAGGTCTTTGCTCAAATGTTACCGCCTCAGTGAGGCCTTCTGTCTCTCATACCTAAAATTGCCACCTGCCTGCCCCCAACATTTATCCTCCTTCTCTGATTTATTTTTCTCCCTAGCATTTGTCACCATCCAATATACCCTACATTTTACTTAATTATTTTTGTCTATTGCCTGTCTCTCTCCTCACTAGAAGGTAACCCTTGTGAAAGCAGGGATTTTTGTCTGTTTTATCCACTACCATGCCCTAGCACCTGCATCAGAGCCTGGCACATAGTGGGTGCTCAGTAAATATTTATCAAATGAATGAAGGAAGCCAAGAAACAGCATGGTCTGTATCTTAAATTACAAATAGTCTGCTCTTCCTAGAGCATAAAATGCAAGTGACTAGGGAGCTCTACAGGGGCCAGACTAAGGACTAAAAACTTGACCCTGAAGGTGGTGGGGAACATGGAAGGATTTTAAGTAAGGGGGTGACACAGATCTGCATTTTAGAAAGCTCCTTTTGGTGGCCAGTATAGAGGACAGTCAGGCTGGTGGGAGACAGTTGATGTAGGGAAGCCATCTTGGAGGCTAAGGCAGTAGGCCAGTTGGGAGGGCTCAAACCAGGCCAGTGATGGAAAGGATGGAGGGGAAATATATGGAGGTTACATCAGCAGTACTTGATGGATTGGATGAGGGAGTAAGGGAGAAGAAAGACTTGGATGCTTTCCAGGGTCCTGGCTGGGATGACTCCATGCATCGTGTGGCCACCACTGGAACTAGAGGATACAGAATTTAGAGCAGGTTAGGGAGCACTGATGAATTGTTTAGGAAGCTGAGTTGGAGGTGGTCCGCAGGCACCTGGATATCTGATTCTGCAGGTAAAGAGTCCTCAGCACAGAGGTGGCGACATTTTAGCTGAAACCAGAATGAGGACCGAGGGTGCCTGAGGCAAGTATGCAGGGTAAGGAGTGCACCAGGGACAGAGTCTCAAGAAGGAAGAAGTAGAAGGAAGAGGAATCCATAAAGGGCAGACAGGAGGAATGATCGGAGAGCTACAAGCAGAATGTGCTGTCACAGAAGCCAAGGAAGAGAGAGGTTCAAGAAGGAAGATGTGATCATAGTCAAGTGTAGCAAGAAAGTCCCAGTCAAGGAGAAAAGACTGAACAGAGCCTCTTGTACCTGATAACACAAAGGGCATTGATGATTTTAGTAAGAGCAGTGTCAGTGAAGTTGTGTGGGGAGAAATGAGATCTCAGGGGTTGAGGTGTGACTGGAAAGTTCGGAAGGAAAGAGCAAGTGGAAGCAGATTTTTCAGAAAGTATGGTTGTAAAGGAAAACAGCTAGCTCACAGCATCTAGAGGAATCACAGAGTGGAGGGAGACTTTTGTTTTTTTCCTAAGAAGGGTTAGACACAAGCATGCTTACAGCCTTCACAGAAGGGGCCAGTGGAAGGGCAAGTGTTGAGAACCCAGCGGGGAGTACCTAAAGGGAGCACAGCCTGTGTGGGAGGCAGGGGGAATGGGGTCCAGAGCATAGGTTGAGGGGTTGGCTCTGGAGAGGCACAGGGACACAGATTTCAGAGACTGGAGGGCAGGGGAAGGGAGGATAGGGGTGCCTTGTTTCATTTCACTCTTCGTAGCAACCCAGAGAGGAAAGATCAGCCCCATTTTTCAGATGAGGTACAGAGGTGAAGTAAAATGCCCAAGGTTACACAGCCAGCAAGTAGTAAGTTGGGATTTGAATCCGGATCTCTCGAGGAATCAGCCCATGCTCCTTCCATGACATTACACAGACTCTCTCCCAGCATTCTGCTGTCCCTGTTGCCTTGCTCTACCTTCTCGTACACCTGCCTGCTGCCATTGGGCAGCTGGCCCCTGGTTCCACTGCAACTGTTCTGACAAAAATCACCAAATACTCCTAATTTCCAAATCTCATTTTCCAAATCTCATTTTCAAGTCTCATTCTTTTCCTATCTGAACTTCTCTGGGGCATTTGACGTTATTGATGACTCCCTCTTTGAAAGTTCTCCCTTGGCCTCTGAGTTCCCAGTTTCTCATGGTGACTGACAGCAAGTGTGGCGTAGCAGTCAAGAGTGCAGGCTCTGGAGCCAGCCTGCCTGAGTTCACTTCCCGCACTTCCCGCCTCCATCACCCACTAGCTGTATGATTTTGGGCAAGTTATTTAACATCTCTGTTCTTCAGTTTCCTCCACCGAAGATAGGGATACTACTAGTACTTGCCTCATAGGGTTGTCGTGAGGATAAAATGAGTTAATACATGGTAGAAAGCTTGACACAGTGTCTGGTATACAGTAAGTGCTCAGCAAAGGTTAGCTCTTCCTTTTGCTACCTGCTCTGCCTAGAATGACCTTTTCTCATTCCCACTCTCTGCCTTGCCGAAATTGTACCCAACTTTCCAAAACTGGTTCCTGACAGCGGGCCTGTGCCAACCCCCTGCCCTGCCTCCTCTCCTTTGTGAGAGCTGACCACTCCCATATTGATGTTTCCTCCGTGTCCTGTCTATACTTCTATCACAGTACCGCTCATAGTACCTAACGCAGCGTTAAAGTATAGATATGTGCTGGTAAATGACTTGTGCATGTATCTTTTCCTCTTACTCTACACTGATTTTCTGGAAGGCATGGTTCTGTGGGTTCCTGGAGGGTAGGGTGCCTTTCTTGTTTACATTGGTCAATTGTTCATTCAACAATGATTTATTGAGCTCCTGACACTGTGGCAGACAATGTACTAGGCAACTGGGATATAGGGGTGGAAATGAGATATGTGGTTCATCTTCAGTGAGCTGACATTTTGGGGAGAAGACAGACATTCCACAAATACTTTCAGATACTTAGTTACCTCCGTGATAAGCGGTATAACAGAACAGGGTGCTATAACAGGAGTGGCTTTAAAGGTGAGCAGTGTGAGTAGATAAGAGATGGTCCTTGCCTGTGAAAGGCTTACTCTAATGGAAAAGGGGGACATAGCCACAGATGTCATAATAATATTGATAGTAGCTACTGGTTATTGAGCACTGACGCTTGTGCTTTACTTACAGTATCTCATTTCATTCTCATACGAGCTCTTTGTGGTATGGATTCATTTCCTCATTTTAAAGATAAGGAAACTGAAGCACAGAGAGGAAAATTCATTTGCCCAAACCAGCTAGTAAGCAGCAGAGCCATTAGGTTTGTCTTCACTATGCTGCCTCCAGGTAATGGAGTGCCAGGCTGATTGGGGATCAGTGGCTATACTGTCAGTTGATGAAGGAAGTCAAGGAGGTTGGGGCCTGCTCAGTCTAACCTTTCAGCATCAGCCCCTATGGGTAACTGGACCTCCCCACACAGTTCTGGTCTTCTGGGCGCTGTATCCAGCTCAGGATGACTCCCCACTAGGCCTCAGGTCACAGCCTGGAGGGCCCCGCTGCTTACCTGCACAGTTCTCCTCAACTCTGGCTTGCTGTTGCTCTTGCAGCGGCTTCTCCAGGCTGTGCATGAACTCTTCCTGCTGCATTCTCAGGCATATGGCCCTGTCCAAATCTTCCCCAGAGAAGCACTGCAGGCTGGTTGGGCCCCAGTGGGGATCATTGTCACCAAGATGAGCTGGAAACTCCCTCCAGAGTCGGTCTGAATCCCAAAAGTCAAGTTCACGCCTTTTCTTGAGCTGCTGCTTCTGCTTCCGAAACTTGCATTTTCTTGGCCAGCCGACCTGTCCGTTCTGCCTGTTCCTTCTGTAGTATCTGAGCCACCACATCATATTGCACCTGGTTGGTACCTGGGGGTGGTGGGTAGGGGCATGGAGAAGGCCCCATGGGAGGGACAGAGCCCACTCAGCACAGCCACTGTTCCCAAAGGTCAATCTGGTTTGTCTTACCACACCCCAGGCCTCAGGCCCCACTCCGAAGCAGAACTGCCCTGCCTTATCCCACTCGGCCCTTGCTTTTCTTCTTTGGCTGGCCCCTGGCCTTGGGCTTTTACCATAAGCTGCCACCTTGCTCTGCTTTTTTGCCTTCCTAAGCTTTTTCTCTTCCACCTGGCTGTTCAGGGCTTCAGCATCCACCTGATCCCAAAGAAATGAGTTAAATCAAGGTACGGGCCCAGCAGTGGGCCTCGAATGCTCTAACATAGACTGCTCAGAATTTACCTGCTTCAAAATCCTCCTATAGGATCCCCAGTACCTACTGGATAATGTTCTACCATCTCAGCATGGTTTGTAAGTCCCTCAGTGGTCTAGCCTCTTCCTCTGTCTCCAGCCTCATCTCACCCTCTTCCCCTCTCCCACCCTCAGAAGCTCTGCTTACAGTTCCCTGCACATCTTAGGCTGTTTCATACTGATAGCCTTTGCTCCAGCATCTCCCTCCACTTGGAACACTCTTTCCTCCCCTCTTTACCCAAACTCCTATTCATCCCTTAAGACCAGCTCAGACTTCACTTTCCTGACCCCTCCAGCAGGTGCTACTCCCATAGAATCTAGGGCCCACTGCCCACACTATAATGAAGTTTGCCTCTATTGATTATCTCCTACACCAGACTATGAGCCTGCTAAGGGCAGAGACTGGGCCTTAGTCAGCTTTGTATCCCTACTGCCCAACCCAGTGCTTGGCACAGAGCAGGCCCTGAGGAAACGCTTACCAACTAGATCTCAGTCACACCACTCATCCACCCAGCCAGCAATCTATTTTTTCTTAAACTATCAATATTTTCTCTTTATTTTGATAATTCATTTAAAACGTTTCAAAATAGTGCAAAAGGGAATACAGTTTAGTGAAGAGTAAGTGTCCCTCCCATCTCTGTCCCTCAGGCTGGTTAACAGTTTCTTTCTTTTAAATATATTTATTTATTTTCTTATTTATTTGGCTGCACTGGGTCTTAGTTGCAGCACGCAGGATCTTCGTTGCAGTATATGGGATCTTTTAGTTGTGGCATGCGGGATCTATTTCCTTGACCAGGGATCGAACCCCGGCCCCCTGCATTGGGAGCACAGAGTCTTAGCCACTGGACCACCAGGGAACAGTTAACAGTTTCTTATGTAGCCTTCCAGAAAGTTTAGGCATATGCATGCAATACCAAATATTCTTTTTTCTTTTTTAATATATTTATTTATTTATTTATTTATTTATGGCTGACAAAATATTGGCTATTGGGTCTTTGTTGCTGGGCTTGAGCTTTCTCTAGTTATGGCGAGTGGGGGCTACTCTTCATTGCACCTTGTTGTGGAGCATGGGCTCTAGAGCACAGGCTCAGTAGCTGTGGCTCATGGGCTTAGTTGCTCCGCGGCATGTGGGATCTTCCCGGATCAGGGCTCAAACCCGTGTCCTCTGCATTGGCAGGCAGATTCTTAACCACTGCGCCACCAGGGAAGCCCCCAAATATTCTTTATAGACTTCTTTCGGCTCCATTTGCCTGTCTCTTGAGAACCAGGCCACTTGGCCCAGAGCTGACTGGAGAAGTCAGCTGTCACTGGCTCCTCTAACCCCAGTCTCTTCCCCTGCACCCCCAGTCCCCTTTCCCAGGCTCTTCCCACACGTGGGGGTGAGTACCTTTTCACCCTTCTCCTTCCTTTCTAGCCCTACAGTCTGCTTGAATGAGGGAGGGGCTGTGATGGGCACTGCTATGTTCCTCTCCAGGTGTAAGAGTGAGGTGGCCCCTGGTCCAGAGAAAGTCCCTGCTGCCCACTCACCCGCATTTCTCTGGTCCACACATTGAAGAATTGGCTCTGTTGCTCCTTTTCTTGATTTCTTCTAGCCTCTATGGCTGCCACCTCCTTGAGATCTGGTGGTGGGTCTACCTTATATATCTGGAGCAAGAGTGAGGTGAATGGCCAATCAGTGCTAACCATCCTCCTTGACTACACCCCCACCCCCATTCCATTCTCCCCACAGTATCTTACCAGTTATTGATTCCTACTGATTTTACTTCCTGACATATTTCATATCTGTGTTCTCCATCTCTGCTGTCACCACCCTAATTCAGGCCTCACAAGCTGGTGCCAGACAGTATTCCCAGGAGCCTCACTGGCCTCCCTTGCTCTAGTGTTATGCTCTCTACCTCTTTCTCTGCCTTGGCTACCAAAGTGATTTTTCTGAAAGCAAATCTGACCATGGCACGCCTCAGCTTAAAACCCTTAAAAGCAGCTTTAAAGCAAATGGTTCCCCAGTGTTTACAAGATCAAGTCCAACCCCCTTTGCCAGATTTATGAGTCTTCATGATCTGACCCCTGCTCACCTTTCCAAGTCTCCAACTCATTTACAACATCCCTTTTACATTATGTTCTACTTAGTTTTCCCCGTTTCAGTAAATGCCACCACCACTCCCCCTTTATTTTTATTACTTATTCTCCAGTCAAATGAAAGGCTAGAGGGCTTAAATTTGCCTGTGTTCCTTCATATTTTGGGAGGCCCAGTTTTGGCACGTGAGCCAGCCAAAGCCACAGCCCAAACCACTTCTGCTAACTTAAATCTGATCATGTCTTGCACCTGCTTAAAATCCTCCACTGGCTTCCTACTGCACTTACAATCAGATCCAAACTCCTTACTGTGGGCTTTCAAGATCTGGTTCCTGCACACCTCTCCAGTTCATCTCATGCCTCCCTATCCCTTGCTTACGGTGCTCCAGGCACACTGGCTTCCTATCAAGTCCTCCAACACTACAACTGTTCCCACCTCAGGGCCTTTGTACACCATGTTCCTTTGTTTGGAACACCATTCTTCAACTCCTCGTATAACTAGTTCCGGTCTCTCTCTCTCTCTCTCTTTTAACCATTTTGTAACTAAAATATTTGATGTATACAGGAGAATATATATATAAGCCATATGTAAGTTAGGAAGCATGATAAAAGAGACCCATGAACCAACTCCCCAACTTAAGAAATAGTGAATGATCAATACTATTGAAGGGTCTTATGTCTCTCCTCCCTCATCCTTACCCTAAGAGATAACCACTATACAAAATGTTACCATTCCCTTACTAATATGCATTAATGTACTGTGTGTGCATAACTCCCTGAACAATATTTTAAAACATTTTCTTGTCTCAGAATTTTATGGAGTATCACACAGTATGCATTCTTCTGCATCTTGCTTTTTTCACCCATGTTCATTCTATCATTTAACAAATATTTATGGAGTACCTACTGTCAGATGATCCTTTAAGCATTTGGGAGACATCAAGGAGCAAAAGTGACAAAAATCTGAGTCCTTGTGAAAGTTACTTTCTAGTGGGGAGTACATTAAATAGTTTGTAAAAAGATAATAAGAGCTTCAGGAAAAAATATAGAGCAGGATAAGGGGAATTGGAAGTGCCAAGGACGTGGGGGGCATGTTGCAATTTTAAATATGGACGTCAGGGGAGGCATAACTGAGAAGGTAATATTTGAGCAAATACTTGAAGAAGGTGAGAGAGTCTCCTATGCAGATAACTAGGAGAGCACTGCAGGCCGAGGGAACAAGTGCAAAGGCCTTAAGGTGGACAGAAGAGGCACACGTTCAAGGGGACAGCAGGGAGGCAAGGAGGAGTGGGAAATGACATTAGAGAGATTGGGTGGGGGGGGTGCAGAGCATGTAGGACTTTATAGACCATTGTAAAGGCTGCGGCTTCTATTCTGAGAGAAATGGGCAGCCATTGGAGGATTTTGAGCAGTGAGAGTGATGTGTCCTGTCTTTGATTTTTAAAGGATCTCTCTGGCTGCTCTGTTAAGAAGAGACTGGAGGGGAGGGGAGGCAAGACTAGAGGCAGGGAGACCAGACAAGAGGCTATTACAGTCGTTCAGGCAAGGGATGATGATGACTCACACCAGGTTGGTAGCAGCGGATGTAGCAAGAAGTGGTCAGATTCTGGATATATTTTGAAGGCAGAGCCAACAGGACTTCCTGATGGGTTGGATGTGCTGTGAGAGAGCAGTGTTAAGAATGACTTGAAGGATTTTGGCTGGGGCAGTCAGAGGAGTTGCTATCAACTGAATAGTCTGTGTGGGGAGAACAGAATGGGATGAGGATCTGGAGATCAGTTTCGAAGTGTTGAGTTTGAGAGGTCGATTAGATACCCACTGATAGCATACATATAGTATGGTAAATTTTGTTATTGTTCAAAAAGATTTGCTGTTGGGAATTCCCTGGTGGTCCAGTGGTTAGGACTCTGTGCTTCCACTGCATGGGACACAGGTTAGATCCCTTGTTCCCTCGTTGGGGAATTAAGATCCCAGAAGCCCCATGTGGCCAAAAAAAAAAAAAAAATTGCTGTTCCTCCTTACAGAAGGATTCTATATCCTTATCTTATTGTCCTCAAGGTTAGCCACATGATCTGCTTTGCCCTCTGCAATGTGAGAATTGACATGTGCCATTCCCAAGCAGAACTAAGAGCCATTACATTATAGCCACTTTCTCTCTTCACTCTCTGCTGTGGGACCTGGGCAATGTCCCAGGTGAGCGCTGCCCCTTCAGCCTCAGTCCTGGAGTGATGACAGAACAGAGATGTAGCCAACCCACAGTGGACAAGAAGCAGGAGTGAGAAATCTTTGTTTTTATGAACTGCTGAGACTTAAAAAAACATTTTTTAAGAGTTTATCTGAGCAAAATACAAACCGGGCAGTGCCAAACCAGAAGTGGTTAAGAAGAGTTCAGGGAAAGATCTTTAAAGAGAAGAGATGGAAAGGAAGGAAATTATTTGATTGGCTATAGCTGAAGCACTTGCTTTATTTGAGAAAGCCTAGGTGGCTGTTTGGATTGGTTGTCCTTAGGTTTTTTTTTTTTAAACAGTTTTTTAAAAATAATTTTATTATTCTGCTTCTGTATAGCAAGACCTTACCTAACTGGAATTTAGTTAACCAGCAACCTCACCCACCTATAACATAGCTTGAAACTAAAAATAAACAAAAATAGATCACTTAAGGCTTTCTCAGGGCCTCTGTCAGAAACAATTTGTTCTTATGTAGCACATATTTTTACTAAGCTTTATATAGCCTATGATTTTATTTTTTCTTTTTTTATTGTCATCACAGTTAACATTTACTGAGCATTTACTGTAAATGTGCAATTATAAGCATGTTGTATTAGTAACTCATTTATTAGGTTGCACCATATAAAAATGCTGATATTTGACCTACTAGTATTCTTCTTAATATTTCTATGAAGTAGATATTATTTTTTTCCACAACTCACACACACACACACGTTTAAACAGTTTTTTAAAGGTTACTTTCCATTTACAGTTATCACAAAATATTGGCTATATTCCCCATGTTGTACAATACATCCTTGAGCGTATCTTACACCCAGTAGTTTGTACCTCCCACTCTCTCACCCCTATATTGCCCCTACCCCCTCACTGGTAACCACTAGTTTGTTCTCAATGTCTGTAAGTCTGCTTCTTTTATGTCATATTTACTAGTTTGTTGTATTTATTAGCTTCCACATATAGCTGCTGAGATTTTGAGGTTGTTTGTCACCTCAGCATAATTTAGCCCATCCTGCCTGATATAAGGAATTTAAAGCTATGAGGCAGTGAGAGATCTCTAAGGGACTGTAGATAGTTAAGAATGCCTCAGGGGAGACAGGGAGAGGAGGAGCCAGCACTGGAAGCTAAGGAGTGGCCAGTGAGGTGGGAGAAAAAATGGGAATGCCTGAGAAGCCAAGTGAAGAAAGTGCTTTGGGAGGAGAGAGTGGGCAACTGATGATGGGTTAAGTAAGACGAAGACTGAGAACTGACTAATTTGAAGGGGAGGGTTGCTGATGACCTTGATTAGAACATTTTTGCTGGGGCCTGACTGAACTGGGTTCAAGAGAGACTAGGACTCTAGTCAAACAACCCAGCAGCACAAACAACCCAGTTTATTTATTTTTTAATTGCAAGAGGAAAAGAGAAAGGACTTGTAGATTAAAAGAGACATATATACAGGTGGAAAAGTTTCCCTAGCATATACCTAGGAGCGGAAGTGCTGGATCATAGGGCATAAGCCTATTTAAACTTTACGAGATAATGTTGTTTTCCAAGGAGATTGTACCAATTTATACTTTCACTATAGTGTATAAAAACTCTAGCCACTCCACATCCTCAGCAACACTGGATATTACAGACTTTTTAATTTTTGCCAACTTGTGGGTATAAAATTATAATTATCAGTTTTAATTGGAATTTTCCTTATTGCTAATGAGGTTGCAACATCTTTTCATGTGTGTTTTGTCCATTTTTCTTTCTCTTCTGTGAAGTGCCCATTCATATCTTTTGCTCATTAAAAAAAATCAGTTTGTCCTTTTCCTATTAATTTTAGGAGTTCCTTTTGTATTCTACACACTAATCATTTCTTAGTTTACCTGTGGCAAATATCTCCAATTTGTGGCTTGTCTTTTCACTTTATTATTATTTTATAATAATTTTATGGTAACAGTTGATACACACAAAAGAATATGGTTAACACATGTAAGTTATGAAGTATAACAACAAAATGAACACCTGTGAACCCTCCACAGAACCCAGAAAATAGAACAGTATCAATACTTTAGAAGCTTTCTGTGTGCACTTACCATCTTTTCACTTTATGTTCTAATTTGGAGGAATTTGAATGTAGTCAAATTTACCAATCTTTTCCTTTAAGCTCAAAAGTTTTTATTATTTAAGAAATCCCCTGAGGTCATAAAGATATTCTCCTATATATTCTTCTAAAATTTCTAAAGTTTTGCTTTTCTCATTTAAGTTTTTAATCTATTTGGGAATTGCATTTTGTATATGGTGTGAGAAGTAGGGATCCAATTTGACTTTTTTCCCCCCAAGCTCCATTTCATCTTAAATGGAACAGTAGTTCCTGTCAATTATATGAGATTGCTGTCCTTTGGTCATTTTATCCCCTCAGCCTGATCATGACTGTTTCTCCCAACTGAACTTCATTTACTAGATTGCATCAACCAAGCTTTCTCACTTTCCTGGACTTGTCCTAAGACTTTAAGACTCTTCCCAGCCTCCAGACATCATTTAAAAAATAGTCACAGGAATGGCTGTGGCAGCCACCAGACCCTTTTCATGTCTAAGTCTAAGCACCAATGCCAGCCTACTCATTCCATCTGTCACCACAATATAAGGTCACACTGAAGGGGAAGATTCCACAGACAGCCTCTTGGACTGCTAAGGCCATGGCTTAGTAAAAAGCAGGTATAAAGTGATGGGGGATGAGGGGATGGAGCAGAGGGATAGAAAGATGGGAAACAGAGGGGAAGGGGATAGAAAGGGCAGAGTCAGGGGCAGAGGCAGAAGAGAGGAAGGAGGGCAACAGGGCGGTTGATAGGGGTGGAGGGCAGAGAGAGAAGAGGAAGGGAGGAAGCAAGGGACGGCAGAGGGGGATGGAGAGGAGGGAATGAGATGGGGGTGAGGCATGGAGAGAGAGAGATGAAGTGGGGAGAAGGGAAGAAGGATAGAGGTGGAGAGCACTGGCTTAGGGACCCTGACTCCCAGGGGTTCACACAAAATATCTTTCTCAGCAAGGAGTCCCAATTTTGAAGCTCCAGGTTGGGTCTAGCATCAGGTCCAAGACTATAGCAGCTATAGCGGCAGTCTCTGAACTCTGCTTGGAGAAACAGGAGGGAGGCGGGGGATAGGGACAGTACCTCTGGCCATAGTTTTCCCCAGCCCGTATCCCAGTCGCTCCAGAGTATCCTCATCTCCATCCACGCCCCATCCCCCTTCACACCCCATCCCACCTATAACCTCACCCCACTCCACTTCCAACCCTACTCCACCCTCAGCAAGATCTGAACTCTAACACGGAATCCTCCCGCTGGCCCCTCCTTCTTGTACAGCCCTCCGCTCCCTGGGGTCCTTCCAATTCCCGACCCCGTTCTTGTTTGAGCCTTCCCGCCGGCCAGACAAAAGCCGCAGCCGAGCTCCCACCTTCCTCTTGCCCTGGAGGGCATAATCCTGCTGTGACTCCTGGCTTGTCTCCGCAAGGATCTGCTCCTTCAGACAGGTTTCCCCCATCCCAACAGCTGCAGATTCCTCCTGGCCCCGCCTGCCTCCTCCAAGGCTACGTTGGGTGTAGCGGCGGTTTGCGTTGCCGTGCGACAAGAAAGTGGGGAGGGGCCCAAACGCCTGTCGTAACCTCGCGCCCTGGCAACGGATCTAGAAAACATCCACGTCAGCCCGAAGGCCCCGCCCGCGCCGGAAGCCGAAAATCCCGTTAGGCCTGGACTTATTCTCGCGAGGTTTGCCGTCCGCCCGGCCTGCACTGCGGTGTTTCCCGCGCGGGCTATCCCCGTTCGCGGGCGTACGGCGCGGCCTTTCTAACAGCCGCCGGCGCCGCCACGGTCATGGGTTTCCTGAAGCTGATTGAGATCGAGAACTTTAAGTCGTACAAGGGTCGGCAGATTATCGGACCATTTCAGAGGTTCACCGCCATCATTGGACCCAATGGCTCTGGTGAGATAAACCCGGCTGCGGCCCTGCTTAACGTCCCAGCCTGGAGCCCCCTATCCGGCAGCACAGTAGTACAATCCAGCCTGTGCAGCCTGAAATGTCGCAAACCCTAACAGGTTCCTTGCCCTCCTGAGGGGTTCGACCTGGACCCGCTTTTCCCGCTTGGGTGCTCTGACGCGAACCTCTTCCCCAGGTGTCAGTTGCCCTCTCTTTGTGCGACCCCCTTCCCGGCCCGAGTGGTACGGGCCGAAGTGTACGTTACCCCGCCCACTGCCCCCTGCAGCCAAAAGTGGCGCGTCCGGAGCCGGCTGCCAGTCGCTGGCCACGCAGTTCCTCCCCGGAGCAGCTGCATCCGGCCTCCACGCATTGTTTGAACCCCCCGGCAGATGTAGGACCGCTCGTGGTCCTCCCGTAGCCTCCGGGCCAAGCGGTATACTTCTGCTTCATCCCAGTGCCCCCTCCCGCCTCGCGTTGGTACACTCCAATTCCTTTTTTTTTTTTTTTTTCCTTTCTTTTAAAAACTCTTCTCTGGAGGCGGCACTTTTGAATTTCGGACTCCGTGCTCGCGTCTCCGGAGTGCTTGGGGTCTCGACTCCCCGGCCTCAACTGAGAGGTCGGGATGCCTCGAATTCGAGGCATGCCTCTCCTACCACTGAAACCATCAAAAGTCAGAACTCATTCGCCCGTCAAATTTATTGAATGCTTACTGCTTTATAAGGAGTTATTCAGTCAAGGTGCTGTGGAAACAGCGGAGAACAGAATAAGCCATGCTTTTGGAGAACTTACATTCCAGAGGGGAAAGACGATAATAAAGGAGGAAATAAGTTATTTTTCGGCTGTGATAAGTGCTGTGCAGGATTGATGTGATACAGTGATGTGATAGAGTGACTTGGATGGCTTTTTAGGAAGAGTGGTCATTAGTTAACAATACTGTATTGTATATTTTGTATGTTTTAAAGTAGATCTTAAAAAAGTCACAAGAAAAAAATTAACTGTGAGGTGATGGATGCTAACTAAACTTATTGTGGCAACCATTTTGCAATATATACAAATACAGAATCATGTTGTACACCTGAAAGTAATACAGTGTTGTATGTCAGTTATATCTTGTTAAAACTGGGAGAAAAAACAGAAAGAAAAAGGAAGGAAAGGAGGAAAGAAAGGGTAGTCAGATAAGGCCTCCATTTCATATCTAAATTCCCCATCTCTAAATTATACACCATGGAGTCCTCCCATCTACGGACATTAGAGGTCTGTTTGGAATCCTGCTGTGTTCCTTCACCTCAGAGGTGTTCTAGCTAAATCACTTTCTAGCCTGAGGGGCTGCTCTTGCTGAAGTAGCTGTAACTGATGACCTTCCCTGGAGTCTTGCCTAGATATGGCTCTCTTTTAAGCAGGGTTTCTCAACAGCAGCACTATTGACATTTCCAGTGAGATAATGCTTTGCTGTGGGGTCCGTTCTTGTAGGATGTGTAGTGGCATCCTTGGCTTTTACCCACTAGGATGTTTAGTGGCATTGTAAGGTGTAGGATGTTTAGTGGCATCCTTGGCTTTTAGGATTGTAGGATGTTTAGTGGCATCCTTGGCTTTTACCCACTAGGTGACAGTAGCAACCCCCCCCACCCCCTCCAGGTGTGACAATCAAAAATGTCTACAGGGCTTCCCTGGTGGCGCAGTGGTTGAGAGTCCGCCTGCTCATGCAGGGGACACGGGTTCGTGCCCCGGTCCGGGAAGATCCCACATGCCGCGGAGCGGCTAGGCCCGTGAGCCATGGCCGCTGAGCCTGCGCGTCCCTAGCCTGTGCTCCGCAACGGGAGAGGCCACAACAGTGAGAGGCCCGCGTACCGAAAAAAAAACAAAAAAAAAGTCTACAGATATTACCAGATGTCCTCAGGGGGGAGGGGCAAAATCACTCCACCCTCCCCCACCTCATTTGAGAACTACTGGCCTAGATGGCTAATGCTTGGGGTTCCACTGCAGTTTCTTAGGATTTTGGTGTGGTGGCCCCTGTGGAAAGAGCTGAGATGCACCTCTTGGCATTCAGTCTCCTCAACATGGGTAAATTTGTATACCCAGGTATTCCGAAAAGGCCCTTGGTCTGACTGGCCCTCCCGTACCCTGTGTTTTTTTTTGACAGGCAAGAAGTAGATTTATAGGATGCTTGTGAGGGATACAAGTGGGAAGGTGAGGGAGCTCTGCTCCAAGGATTAAGTTGAGCTACATTTTTATAATCAAAGGAAAGTGGGGGAGGGGGAAGAGACCGCCTTCTTCCTCATTCTTCGAGTAGATGTCAGGCTTACATCCGACCCCATTCTTCAGTGCCCAGCTCCACAAGGCATTCTTTGATTCCCCTCAGTGAATTTCTCTCTGCCACATAGTAGACACTTGCTACATGTTAACGTTTATTCTGTTTTGTATCTTCATCACTGGTCTACGGAGTGCCCCAAAGAAGACATTCCTTGAAACATTATATCATTGTTCAGGTCATAATGCTTGTTATAAAAATGTTTACAATATTGAATGATTGCGAGTAGGGAGACCTTTGGTTGTGAGATGTTCTTGCCATCCTTGGAGAGCATGGGAGAAGCCCAAAAGTTGGAAATGGGTGCCTAAAAGGCTGACTCCTGGTCAGCATGATGTGCTAGTCCTGCTGTGATGAGGGAGACTAAGCTAAGAGTCCAGACCTGCTTAGGATAGGATTGCCATTTATTGAGCATTCACTGTGTGGCAAGTACTTTATTTATTAGGACACTTTACATTTAAATTCTCACAGTGACCCTAGGAGGGAGATACCATTATCTTTGTTTTATAGATGAGAAGACCCAGGCACAAAGAGTTGTGATCACTTGCACACTTGATTCTCAGAGCCAGGATCAGAACCTGTGCCTGTCATACCTGTGCTCCTGCCACTCCCACAGAGAACTATGTGCCAACCATTGTTTTAGATGATTTTACCCATGAGTCATGGTTTTTCAGATTTTCCAGGTGAGGGAAAGGAAGGTCAGCTAAGAAGTGGTGAAACTAAGATTAGAACCTGGTCTGTTGGACTAGAACCCAAGCTCTTTTTTTTTTTTTTAATTTTATTTATTTATTTATTTTTGGCTGTGTTGGGTCTTCGTTTCTGTGCGTGGGCTTTCTCTAGTTGTGGCGAGCAGGGGCCATTCTTCATCACGGTGCGCGGGCCTCTCGTTGTGGAGCACAAGCTCCAGACGTACAGGCTCAGTAGTTGTGGCTCACGGGCCTAGTTGCTCCGCGGCATGTGGGATCTTCCCAGACCAGGGCTCGAACCCGTGTCCCCTGCACTGGCAGGCAGATTCTCAACCACTGCGCCACCAGGGAAGCCCCTAGAACCCAAGCTCTTAATCACTGTCTTGTACTGCCTCTGTGGAAGGACCTGGGCTGCCATTTTTATAGCTGGGTAGAAGGGTTTTAGAAATCAGGTCCTCAGTTCAAGGTCAGATAGCATGTTGGGGGGAATCTTGAGATAGAATTTATAGAGATTAAACTATTCCCTACCCCCAACCCCAGTCTAAATTTTTTTTAATATATTTTTTTCTGAGTCTAAAATAGAGAAAGTAAAAACTGTGACTCCACTACTGAAAAGATAATCATGTTTAATGTTAAAAACCTTATTTATTTGAATAGTGAATATATGCACATGGTATAAAATTCAGAAAATTCCAAAGGATATACAGTAAAAAAGAAGATTCTCTCCCTTCCCTGACTTGTTACCTATTTTCTTTCCCAGAAATGATCACTGTTGTACTGTTTATATTTTTATGCCTTTCCCTCTCCCCAAGTTTTTTATTTTTATTTTTTGGCTGCATTGGGTCTTAGTTGTGGCATGCAGGATCTTTCGTTGCAGTGTGCAGGCTCTTCGTTGCGGTGTGTGGGCTTCTCTCTAGTTGTGGCGCGTGGGCTCATTAGTTGCAGTGCGTGGGCTCTCTAGTTGTGGCATGCGGGCTTAGTTGCCCGCGGCATGTGGGATCTTAGTTCCCCTACCAGGGATCAAACTGGCATCCCCTGCATTGCAAGACGGATTCTTAACCACTGGACCACCAGGGAAGTCCCCCCAAGTTTTGATTATGAAACTTTTCAAACTTACACCTGTGTTTTACTTAATCATTTGAAAGTAAATTGCAGACATAATGACGTTTCGCCCCTAAAGGATTCAGCATTCATCTACTAAGATCACTCTTCTCCTGTTTACCAGTATACCATTATCATACCTGAGAGAATTAATTTCCTCATGTCATCAGTTATCCAGTTTATATTCAAGCTTCCCAAATTGCTCCCCAAAATGTCTTTTTGGGATTTTTTTGGAACCAGAATCCAATCAAAGTATGTGTGCTGCCTTTGCTTATGTCTCAGTAATCTCTGTATCCTGGAATGGTTCTCCCCAAAAGACACTGACTTTTCAAAAAGACCAGACCAGTTGTCTTGTAGAATATCCCACATTCTGTGTTTGTCTTAAGGTTTCTTCATGGTGTCATTTACTATGTTTCTCTAACTGCTGTGTTTCTTATAAACTGGAAGGTAGGTCTAAAGGTTTGTTTAGATTCAGGTCAAATATTTTCGGTAAGATACTTCATAGGTGATGCTGTGTGCTTCATGTATCACTATAGGAATAAGCCTTTTTAAAAAAAATTATGTTAAAATACACATAACATAAAATTTACCATTTTAACCATTTTTGAGTGTACAGTTCAGTAGTGTTAAATATATTCACATTTTTGTGCAACCAATCTTCTGAGCTTTTTCATCTTGCAAAACTGAGACTATACTCATCAAATAACAGTTCTGCATTTTCCCCCTTCCCTCAGCCCCTGTGTGTTTTTTTGTTTTGTGTGTTTTTTTTTTTAAACTTGATTGAGATCAAACTATGTTGAGTTTTGTATCATGCTTGTTTCTCCTGTTGTGGGTATTTTCCCATGTCATCAAAGGTTGTAGAGGGACTTCCCTGGCTAATACTCCACACTTCCAATGCAGGGGGCGTGGGTTCGATCCCTGGTTGGGGAACTAAGATCCCACAGGCTGCATGGCATGACCAAAAAAAAAAAAAAAATGTTGTAGAATGATTTATTCTGTGAATATACCATTTCCTTAGATGGGGTTCTAGTTTTTGGCTGCTGTAAGTGGTAACTGCAAAGGAGCTGTTTTTCTAAGCCTTTGATCCAGGGCTTTGGTCAGGCCTAGCCTTTACAGGGGCAAAGCAGTATTTTGTCCTCCTGTTAGTCTGTGCACTGAGTGATTAGGGAACATTTATGTTCTTGTCAATGTCTCCTTTATTCCTTTTCCTCTCCCCTTCTTCCTGACTTCCCCTCCTCTACTTTGTCCTGTCCTCCCTTAGGTAAGTCAAATCTCATGGATGCCATCAGCTTTGTGTTGGGTGAGAAAACCAGCAACCTGCGGGTAAAGACCCTGAGGGACCTGATCCATGGAGCTCCTGTGGGCAAGCCAGCTGCCAACCGGGCCTTTGTCAGCATGGTCTACTCTGAGGAGGGTGCTGAGGACCGCACCTTTGCCCGTGTCATTGTTGGTAGGTGAGGCTGGCCAGAGGTTCTTCTTGGGTCCACGGGCATCCGGGGGTGGCTAGACTAGTTTGTTGGGGTAGGAGGGAGGCCTAACCCTTGGCTGACTCATGCATTGTCTTGTAGGGGGTTCCTCTGAGTACAAGATCAACAACAAAGTGGTCCAGCTACATGAGTACAGTGAGGAATTAGAGAAGTTGGGCATTCTTATCAAAGCTCGTAACTTCCTCGTCTTCCAGGTGGGCATTTTTAACAATTACTGGCTACCTGCTTTTTGTTCTATCCCCACTGGACCTGCTCCATCTCTGGCTTCATCATCTCTCCCCGAACTAATGTAACAGCTTCCTCACTGTGCTTCCCGACTCCAGTCTTGCCCCTTCCTGTTCATCCCCTACGCCAGGATCATCTTATGGGAGCACAAATATGTTTCTTTCCCTCCTCTCCTTAAAACATTTCAGTGATTTCTCATTGCCTTCTGATGGCAGTTCTCAAATTGTAGTCTCCAGATCGGCATCAACTGGGGACATGTTAGAAATGCACATTCTCAGGCCCTACCCCAGACCTATAGGGGCAGAGACTATGGGGTGGGGCTCAGCAATTTGTGTTTTCCCAGGCTCTCCAGGTTATTATGATGCACACTAAAGTTTGAGAACCATTGCCTTAGCATGAAATCCAACTCCTGTCATTCATGAAACACCACCCTTTGGTTCTTGCTTACCTCACTAGCCTCATATGCCATTACTCTTCCCTTCTAGCCCTACCCTCCAGCCTAATTAAGGCTTTTACAGTTCCCCAAATTCACCTGCTTTCTTTAGCCTGCAGGCCTTTGCAATATTAATTTTCCTCTACGTGAAATAACCTCGTCTCTCTTACTTTCTTTTTTTTAAATAAATTTATTTATTTATTTTTGGTTGTGTTGGGTCTTTGTTTCTGTGCGAGGGCTTTCTCTAGTTGCAGCGAGCGGGGGCCGCTCTTCATCGCGGTGCGTGGGCCTCTCACCATTGCGGCCTCTCTTGTTGCAGAGCACAGGCTCCAGACGCGCAGGCTCAGTAGTTGTGGCTCATGGGCCTAGCTGCTCCGCGGCATGTGGGATACTCCCAGACCAGTGCCTGAACCCGTGTCCTCTGCATTGGCAGGCGGACTCTCAACCACTGCGCCACCAGGGAAGCCCCCTCTCTTACTTTCTTGGTTAGTTTCTTCCCCATCTTCCAAACTCATCTTAGATGTCACCTTTGGGAAACCTTCCTACATAGGTACCCCTACCAGTCTCCTACACTCAAGCTTCATTTAGTTCTTTTTCTGTGCTACTGCTGTCACTGCACGTAACACACGGCGTTGTCTCTGCTTCTATCTCTTCTGTTCCCCATGTACCTCAAAAGGCAGGGAATATGTCCTCAAAGCTCAATGGTGAAATGTGGCACCCAGTGTGGGGAAGGGATCAGTGAACTTTTTCTGAATGATTGAGTCGGAGTGGGTAGCGGGAACTGGGCTGGCTAGGGTCTAAGTGGGGAGAGTGTTTTGACCTTTACTAGGGCGCTGTGGAATCTATTGCCATGAAGAACCCCAAAGAGAGGACAGCTCTTTTTGAAGAGATCAGTCGCTCTGGGGAGCTGGCCCAGGAATATGACAAGCGAAAAAAGGAAATGGTAAAAGCTGAAGAGGACACGCAGTTTAATTACCATCGCAAAAAAAACATCGCAGCTGAACGCAAGGAGGCCAAACAAGAAAAAGAAGAGGTAGGTGGCCAGGTTGCCTCTGGGCTCTGAGAGGCCAGATTGAAGCCAGTGCCTTACTGATGCACCCCTGCCTCCACACCCCTATTTGCACAGGCTGACCGCTACCAGCGCCTGAAGGATGAGGTGGTGCGAGCTCAGGTACAGTTGCAACTTTTCAAACTTTATCATAACGAAGTGGAAATCGAGAAACTCAACAAAGAACTGGCCTCTAAGAACAAGGAGATCGAGAAGGACAAGAAGCGGATGGACAAGGTAGAGGATGAGCTGAAGGAGAAGAAGAAGGAGCTGGGCAAAATGATGCGGGAACAGCAGCAGATTGAGAAGGAGATCAAGTAAGTGGCAGGCCTGGGCATGTGACTTGTGGAAAGCCAAGAGGCTGTGCTGTTTCCTTGGGCTCCTCTGAGCCCAGAGCCCAGTGCCTGTACTAGTTTCTCTATCTTCCCCTTGACTTGCTTTGGCTAGAATCAGACACATTTGTTGACTTGCATTTTAGACAAATAGTATTTAAGTACTCAGACTCCGGGCAGATAGGTACTCAGCAGATGAGAACTTGAAAGGGGTGGTGGCTTTGCCAAGTGAGAGGAAGTGATGGGAAGCCACTCGTGGCTGGTAGTCTCTTCCTAGAAGAGGAAAACTGGAGCTTGAAGTTTAAAGGACAGAAATTTGAAAAGGTTAAGTCAGATTACGTGAACACAGGTTACTCTTGGGAGTTGTTACTGAGGGGCCTGGCCTGGCTAGAGTTGAGGCAGGGGTGGTAGCTTTACCTTATAGAGTGGCTGGAATGCATTTCTAGGGAATAGCCCCTGTTTTGAGGATCTGTGGGGCATCAGGCCCTTGTTCTTTTAGGCACTCCCTGAGGCTTGGAGTTTAGGCCCCATTTGGATTAAAAAGCCTTGGAACCCTCCCTTCTCCCACAGTGCTAACTGGTTTCCCCCTCCCCTCTGGCAAAAGGGAGAAGGACTCAGAGCTGAATCAGAAGAGGCCTCAGTACATCAAAGCCAAGGAGAATACCTCCCACAAAATCAAGAAACTGGAAGCAGCCAAGAAGTCCCTACAGAATGCTCAGAAGCATTACAAGAAGCGTAAAGGTGACATGGATGAGCTGGAAAAGGAGATGCTGTCAGTGGAGAAAGCCCGGCAGGAGTTTGAGGAACGGATGGAAGAGGAGAGTCAGAGTCAGGGCAGAGATTTGACCCTGGAGGAGAATCAGGTAAGCTCTTGGGTGGGGTTGGGGAGGGGCGGGAGTAGAGAGATCGCTGGGCTGACATGGACTGACTTGGTCATCCCTGTCCTCTTTCCCTGTCCCTGACACAGGTGAAGAAATATCACCGGTTGAAAGAAGAAGCCAGCAAGAGAGCAGCTACCCTGGCGCAGGAGCTTGAGAAGTTCAATCGAGACCAGAAGGCCGACCAGGACCGGCTGGATCTGGAAGAGCGGAAGAAAGTAGAGACAGAGGTGGGCATGCCGTACAAGATTAGGAATGATGGTCCAGAGAAAAGGAAGTAATGATAGTCTTAACAGTAATGACAATAGCTAACATCTAGCAAACACTTACTGTGTGCTAGACACTGTTTTTTACATGTATGCAGTCATTTAATTCCTCATTTTCCAAATGAGGAAAGTACAGCACAGAGGTGAAGTAATTTGCCTAAGGTTATTAAGTGGCAGAACTGGGACGTAAACCTGGGCAGTCTAGCCCACACTTTTTTGGTTTGAGCCTGTCTTGATTGGTGAGGAAGTTAGCCCAGGCTGGGTAGAACACCTATGAGAGGGTTTCATAGGGCCCAGGGTGACCCCATCAGTTAGCAGAGCCACATTGAACACCATCTGTGTGTCTGCTTTTTTTTTTTTTTAAGATTTAATTTGATTTATTTTTGGCTGCGATGCGTCTTCGTTGCTGCGTGCGGGCTTTCTCATTTTGTGGCGAGTGGGAGCTACTCTTTGTTGCGGTATGCCAGCTTTTCCTTGCGGTGGCTTCTCTTGTTGCGGAGCACGAGCACTAGGGTGCTCGGGCTTCAGTAGTTGTGGCTCATGGGCTTAGTTGCTCTGCGGCATGTGGGATCTTTCCGGACCAGGGGTCGAACCCATGTTCCCTGTTTGGCAGACGGATTCCTATCCACTGCACCACCAGGGAAGTCCCTGTGTGTCTGCTTTTTAATGGGCCTCCTGCACTAGTGACCCATTGTCCGTGACTGTTGGGCTCTTGGATGAGCAGGCACGTGGGGAGCGGGGTGAGCCAGGGCCCCATGGTCTTGGAGTTAACTTACTCAGCCTATGGTGATGTAGTGTATTTGTCTTTCTCCCAGGCCAAGATCAAGCAAAAGCTGAGGGAGATTGAAGAGAATCAGAAGCGGATTGAGAAACTGGAGGAATACATCACAACTAGCAAGTATGTGGCCTTGTAACCTTCCCTCTTACTTCCAGGCCTGTTCTTGTGAACCCTTCCTGTCCTGCCTCTCTCCAGGCAGGACCCACAGAGTCCCTCTCGGCCAGGAATATTTTCTGGCCAGGCAGGGTAACCCTTGTGTTTCCTTACTTTGTAGGCAGTCCCTCGAGGAGCAGAAGAAGCTAGAGGGGGAGCTGACAGAGGAGGTGGAGATGGCCAAGCGGCGAATTGATGAGATCAATAAGGAGCTGAACCAGGTGATGGAGCAGCTGGGGGATGCACGCATTGACCGCCAGGAGAGCAGCCGCCAACAGCGTAAGGCAGAAATTATGGAAAGCATCAAGCGCCTGTACCCTGGCTCTGTGGTAAGAGTGGAGAGGGAACTCATTTCCTGAGCACTTACTTTCACACTCACTGTCAGATAATTTTCACAGCAGCCCTGTGAGGACAGGATTGCTAATCCCATTTTTACAGCTAGGGAAACTGAGGGTCAGAGAGGTTAAATGACTTGCTCAAAACAGCATAGCTTATAAGTATAAGAACTGCAATTCAGGGACTTCCCTGGTGGGGCAGTGGTTAAGAATCCGCCTGCCAGTGCAGGGGACACAGGTTCGATCTCTGGTCCAGGAAGATCCCACATGCCTCAGAGCAACTAAGCCCGTGCGCCACAACTACTGAGCCTGCACTCTAGAGCCCGAGCGCCACAACTCCTGAAGCCTGCGTGCTTTGAGCCCGTGCTCCGCAACAAAAGAAGCCACCGCAGTGAGAAGCCCGTGCACCGCGATGAAGAGTAGTCCTTGCTCACCACAGCTAGAGAAACCCCGCGTGCAGCAATGAAGACCCAACACAGCCAAAATAAATAAAATTTTAAAAAAGAAAAAAACCCTGCAGTTCAGACCCAACTTGTTCTGATTCTTAACCTCGTGTTCTTTGCATCACACCAGTTGTATCTTCCTGAAAGTTTTGTCTTGCTTGTGTCCACTCCTTTGTGGGAGGTGGGGAAACTGGAGAGGGCTTTGGGAAGGGAAGGGGCCACAGGGCAGGAATTAGTTCCCAGGAAGTAGCTCTGTGCAGGCTTCAGTATGAGCTTCTTTGGCGTGTAACAACCAGCTCATTCACTAGGCTTTATCAGATCTCTTGGCCTCTTAAACCAAATCCTGAGTCCCCAGATTCCCTGAATATTATTCCTCTATTGCTGTAATTCCATCCCTGGGTTCAACTTAATTGAGTTCCACAACTATTTCCTGATCTTTCCTATAGACACTGCTGGGGAGTTGATAAAGAGGAGTTAGGCTCAGTCACTGCCCTTAAAGATCTTACCCTTTATCTGATAGTTCTTAGGGAACCATGATTGATTTGGGGGACATGGGGGAAGTGAACTGAACAAAGAGATTTACTTTGCTGGGTGTTTGTGAGAATTTGATATAATGCATATAGGGTCTCTGGCATAATGCCTGGGGTGGCAGTGGTCTGTGAAATGGTAAAAGTGAGGTTTAGAAAGATGATTTTTGGATTCAGACATGACTGCCTGAAGTTGTTGTTGCTTTAAAGCCAGAGTAGGTTTTTCTTCCGTAGTGTGGGGGCTGTGTTCCTGATAGAAATTCTGACCTGCTCCCACCCCCTTCCAAGCTGGGAATTGGGGTTCCCAAGCCAGCTCCCAAAAGCCTCATGCTTCACTTTTCTCTTCTGACTTTCCCTAGTACGGCCGCCTCATTGACCTCTGCCAACCCACACAAAAGAAGTATCAGATTGCAGTAACCAAGGTTTTGGGTAAGAACATGGATGCCATTATCGTGGACTCAGAGAAGACAGGCCGGGACTGTATTCAGTATATCAAGGAGCAGCGTGGGGAGCCTGAGACCTTCTTGCCTCTTGATTACCTGGAGGTGAAGCTGGTGGTCATGGGGTCAGGGCAGTGTGAGAGGGCTGCTCCTCCTAGCCCTCCATGTTCTGCCACTTAACTGAGCTTCTTCTCACAGGTGAAACCTACAGATGAGAAACTTCGGGAGCTGAAGGGGGCCAAGCTGGTGATTGATGTTATTCGCTATGAGCCACCTCACATCAAAAAGGCCCTGCAGTACGCTTGTGGCAATGCCCTTGTCTGTGACAATGTGGAGGATGCCCGCCGCATTGCCTTTGGAGGCCACCAGCGCCACAAGGTATGGATTCCCTTGCCCATATTGGAGCTGGACAGGCTTAGTATTGGCAATTCCTCTGTTTAGCTTCTCCCCTCTCCTCTCTTCTCCCTGCTGTATGTAGACAGTGGCACTGGATGGGACCCTGTTCCAGAAGTCAGGGGTGATCTCTGGCGGGGCTAGTGATCTGAAGGCCAAGGCCCGGCGCTGGGATGAGAAAGCAGTAGACAAGTTGAAAGAGAAGAAAGAGCGGTTGACAGAAGAGCTGAAGGTAAGCCATAGGCAGGGCTGTCCCTAGGAATGGGGGTCCGAAGCCCAGGCCAGCCGGCCACCTTCTTACCACCTAGCCCCTCTCTTCCACTTTAGGAGCAGATGAAGGCAAAGCGGAAAGAGGCAGAACTACGTCAGGTGCAGTCTCAGGCCCATGGACTGCAGATGCGGCTCAAGTACTCACAGAGTGACCTAGAACAGACCAAGACACGACATCTGGCCCTGAATCTGCAGGTGGGGCCTGGCCTTCAGCCCTGTTTGCCAAAGGCCATCCTCACATTCCTGGCCTAGGTTTTTCTGGGGGTGGGGAACTTGTCCCACTTCCTTTGGGGAACTGCTTTGGGGAACCAGCCATAGCATAGAGTCAGACAAGCAGGGGTTCAGATCTTGGCTCTGTATGACATTAGGCAAGTTACTAAACCTCTGTGTTGTATCTGTTCAAATCTTTTGCTCATTTTTGTATTGGTTTGTAAGTTTTTTGAAAAATATATTCCAGAAACAATATCTTTGTCAAGCATATGTATTGCAAATACTCAAAAAACAAAACAAAACAGGAAAAAAAACAAAATAAACCTCTCAGTGTCAATTTTTTCATCTTAATCTGTAAAGTGGGAGTTAAAATTATAGGGTCCTTACAAAGATTGAATGAGTTAATATATGTGAGGTATTTAGAGTGATTCCTCATAGCCAGTGAATGTTCAGTAAATGTTAGGTGCTATTAACATAACTAATTCATTCAACAAATATTTGAGTTTCTTCTGAAAGTTTTCAAAGTGAGCTACAGATATTTCAGTCCCTGTGAGTGGGGGTACTTTTATAGATATATTAATGTGTTTGATTATGGGTGCTTCCCCAGCTAACCCTGGAGGTGTTATGTAATATGTAGTATATGTATCATTTTTCTAAAATCAAAAAGTCTGAATTCCAAAACATATCTGGCCCCAGGGGTTATTGATGAGGGAGTGTGGGCCTGTAAGTAATGACGTTTACTGTGTGCCCAGCCTTTTGGATTGAAGTTGGCTGACTAGAGACCAGGGAGGAAGCCATGTGATGGTCCAAGTGAGAGATGATGCAGCCTTAACAGCAGTGCCAAGTCAGGTTCTCTCAGCATGTGGCGAGTTAGCCCTTTTTGTCCATGGGGCCAGTATACTCAGGGTGGCTCTTTTTCTCCAAGGATCCTGGTCTCTTTTGTCCTCTCAACCCTGTTTCCTTCAGGAAAAGTCCAAGCTGGAGAGTGAGCTAGCCAACTTTGGGCCTCGAATCAATGATATCAAGAGGATCATCCAGAGTCGAGAGAGGGAAATGAAAGACTTGAAGGAGAAGATGAACCAGGTTGGTAGAGGATGAGCCATGCCAGCATGTGCATCAGGGCAGGACTGAGGCTGGAAGCAGCACTCTGACCCAGAGGGCCTTTTCTCTCCCTTGCTTCTCCCCTCAGGTAGAGGATGAGGTATTTGAAGAGTTTTGTCGGGAGATTGGTGTGCGCAACATCCGGGAGTTTGAGGAAGAGAAGGTGAAGCGGCAGAATGAAATCGCCAAGAAGCGGTAGGTGGAAGTGTGGTTAGAAGGGGAGACTGGGGTGCCCTTGAGCCCCTAGCCTGACATCTGGGAAGTCAAATGCCATCGTAAGGCAGGGAGCAGCTTTTACAGCGATGGGCATTTATGGTAGGTCAGCCTTAACAGGGACATCATGGAAGCATGTGGCACAGTATAGGGATTAAGAGTACCAGCTTTAAACGTGGTTTACCTGGGTTAAAATCCCAGCTCCATGGTTCATTTATCTTGGGCAGTGACTTGACCTCTCTAAGCCCTAGTTTCCTTATGCGTCAAGTGGGATAATTGTGATACCTATCGCATAGAATTGTTGGGGTGGATCAGAGGTTGGGCTTAATCCTTATAAAGTATTTAGCATGATACTTTGCACCTACTAAGAGCAATAGGTATTAGCTTTTTTTTTTTCTGGTTGCGCCATGTGGCTTGCAGGATCTCAGTTTCCCAACCAAGGATTGAACTTGGGCCATGGCAGTGAAAGCACCGAATCCTAACCACTAGACCACCAGGGAACTCCCAATAGATATTAGCTTTTATTATTGTCATTGTCCTGATGGGTGATGTGGGAGAGGAGGACCAAAGTTCTAGGTTGGAAGAATAGTAAGAACAAAGCAAGTTTCTCCTTTCTTTCCCACTTTAGTTTATTCATTTGTTCAACAAACCTTGTTTGAATACCTACTTGTGCCAAGTTGTCCTGTGCTAGATATTGGAGAGGGTGGGGAGATGAGGGTAAGATAGATGAACATGACACAGTCTCTCTGAAGGAGGTCACCCCCTGGACCCAGGGCTTCAGTCAGCAGTTCGTCTAGCCCATCACCCATACAGTAACTGTTCATTGCTCTCCTACCCCCAAGTCAGGCTCAAGGAATATAGAATTGAATCAGAGACTGTTCCTGTCCTCAGGGAGTTTTGGAGTAATGAGAGAGACAAACAAGTAGATCAGCAGTTTCAGAATGATGCTGTACTTGAGGTAGATAGAAAATACAGAGGAAAATGTTCAAGGAGCTGCAAATCAACAAAAGGAAAAATAAAAACCTAGAGACCCAGTAGAATAATGGAGAGAGGATGTATTAGCATTTCATGGAAAGAGAAGCTCGAATGGCTAATAACTGAATTGATGTTCCATCTCATTCCTAATTAGAGAAAATGCGAATTAAAACAATCTAGCAGTATTTGGTGAAAATAAGTCTACACGAGCCCAATGACTTAGCAAAGCCACTCCTGAGTCTATATCCCAGAGAGAGTCTTGGCCACAGGGTGACAAAGAGACAGATTCAAAGTTGTTCATCTTGGCATAAGTTGTAGTAGTGGGACATTGGTGGCAATGTAGACGGCCATCACTGCAGAGAAGTATAAGTTAAATGTGATGACTGTACAGACTATGGAATACTGTGTAGCAATTCAGACAAGAACTAGATTTACAGGCAGTAATAGGATAAATTTATAACACTGTACATTTGTATAAATTTAAAAACAAAACAACATTTTACAAGGATATGCATTTTTAAGGTTATATATGTACGTATGTATGTGTGTGTGTGTATGTATGTCTGTATGTCACTTTGGTGTACATGCTCACTGTAGGGAAGATAATAGGAGTAGAAATCAGATTGAACCAAAGGAGAAAAGGGAAAGGTCTTGTACAGACAGCGATCGTAAGTGTTTTATGGACTATGGGGTATGATTACACCAAAAAGGGAGGAACCCAACAAATTGTAATAGAAACTAAGAACCTGCTCACAATCGTGAAGAAAGGTTTTATAGACCAAGGAGTGATGAACTGGAGACCTGTAGAGTGAGTAGGATTTAGCCAACCAGGCAGTAGACAGAAGAAAGGAGTTCCAAGCAGTGAGAACAGCATGCGCAGAGGTGTGAGAGAGCATACTATGTTCTGCAAACTAAGTATTGAATGTCTGGAGCAGAAAAATGGGGTCAGGAGGAAGGCGGAGGTGTTGGAGAGGTCAGCAGGGGCCAGATCACAGAAGGCTTTGTGAGTCACGCTTAGGAGATTGAACTTAAAATTGCATAGCTCAAAATTATAGAGTCAATTACATTCCATTTGGATTATAGTGACTAATAGGTTTAAGCTGCTAGCATGACATCTGGCAGCATCTGTCACACCATATTGGGGGGTGGAGGGACAGTTGGAAGTTAGACCTGCCTGTCCTGCTAGTATCTGCATATGCTGGTTACATACTCTTGAGTTTCTATAGAGATGGGGAGGAGGGAACTAGCAGGAATCTATTTTCTCCATTTTTTTTTTTTTTTTTTTTTTTTACTACCCAAGCTCTGCCCCTTTAGAGATTCTGGAATGTTGGGGCAGAGGTGTATGCGGGGGTTTGGGGGTAGTTGGAAAGAGTGAAAGCCCATGAACTGAATATGAACTGAATACAGCCAGTATACCTGGAGATGGTGATGATAACTAAAATTTGTTGAGTGCTTACTGTGTACCAGGCATGGTTCTAAGGACTTTATACATATTAACTCCCAATAACTCTGAGGTCAGTACTATTATTATTTCCATTTTTCAGGTGAGGAAACAGGCATGGAGAGTATGACTAACTCGTCTGAGATTCATTACTAGTAAATGGCAGAGTTGAGATACCAGTCCCCTTATCCCACCACATTATATTGCAAGGATGCCAGGAGAAGAAACCCAGGTTTTGGTGTTTACACCTGGGATCTAATCTCACTTTGCCAGCTCTGTGGCCTTGGGCAAGGTCTTTTACCTCTTGGCCCAAGTTTCCTCATTTGTAAAATTAGGATAATAATGCCTTCTTGTGGAGCTGTTCATTAGAGGATTAGAGGTAATGTATGTAAATTACATAGAAGCTTAATAAATAGGAATTATCATAGCTGGTGGGTTCAGGTGGACCTTTTTGTGCCTCCCTCTAGGAAGTCAGAATGGAGGCTCCAGTGTTTAAAGGAGGATTCATGGAGTTTGGCCCAATCTCCTCTGCCTTGTGCCATATCTACAAAGCGAGGCCAAGGAACTTAGTTCTGTAACTTCAGGGGACAGTTTTATGTGGATGAGCTGAGTGGCGACTAAAATTCAGCAGTAACTGTGTCCCTGTGCCCTAGACCTAGTTCTCCTTTCTCCCCACAGTTTGGAGTTCGAGAATCAGAAGACTCGCTTGGGCATCCAATTGGATTTTGAAAAGAACCAACTGAAGGAGGACCAGGATAAAGTACACATGTGGGAGCAGACAGTGAAAAAAGATGAAAATGAGATAGAAAAGCTCAAAAAGGTAAGGAAGGAGACCATGAAAAACTAAACTAAAAGCTAAGAGGAAAAATTGGAAGAGATAATATCCATACTTTATAAAGCCCTCTTCTAAATAAGAAAAACACCAACACCTAAATAGGGAGAAAAAATGAGTAAGTGGCACAAACAGTTCAAGAAGAGATTCAAATAACCCATAAACACGTATATATAATTTAGCCTTAGTAGAAATCAAAGAAATGCAAATTAAAACAATTATGTGTAATTTGTTTCCTATCACATCACCCAAGATTTTTTTTTTTTAAGAAAGGATACTGGCCATGATGCACAAAACCATCATTCTTAGGCCATATGGCACCATGCATTGAGAGTCTTCAGAATACATTTCTCCTCAGTAATACATGAGGAAATCCAAAATGCTGGCACATAGGTTGATGTTTTTGTTTTTTGTTTTGTTATTTATTTATTTATTTATTTGGTTGTGCCGGGTCTTAGTTGCAGCAGGCGGGCTCCTTAGTTCTGGCATGCGAACTTAGTTGTGGCATGCGTGTAGGATCTAGTTCCCTGACCAGGGATTGAACCCAGGCCCCCTGCATTGGGAGTGCGGAGTCTTATCCACTGCACCACCAGGGAGGTCCCCCAGGTTATTTTTTAATTTTTAAAAAATTATTATTTTTTTAATATTTTGGGTGCTTTGGGTCTTCATTGCTGCGCATGGGCTTTCTCTAGTTGTGGCAAGCAGGGGCTGCTCTTCGTTGCGGTGCGTGGGCTTCTCATTGCGGTGGCTTCTCTTGGTGTGGAGCACAGGCTCTAGGCGAGCAGGCTTCAGTAGTTGTGGCACACGGGCTCAGTAGTTGTGGCTCCTGGGCTCTAGAGCACAGGCTCAGTAGTTGTGGCACATGGGCTTAGTTGCTCTGCGGCATGTGGGATCTTCCCGGACCAGGGCTTGAACCCGTGTGCCTTGCATTGGCAGGCAGACTCTTAACCACTGTGCCACCAGGGAAGCCCTGTATATTATTTCTTATGAGCCATTTGAGAGGAAGTTGCAGATATGTCCCCTTCTGTGACTTTCAGATCAAAATGAAAACATTCTCCTTTAAAAAAAAATCAGAACATAATAGGTAAGATAACAGTCCCCTTTGACTGACCACTCTCAATCCCAGTCCCCTTACTCTTCCTGGGGCTAATCTCATGTAGGGTGTATTCTTTCAGACCTTATAGGCATTTACTTAAATACTTTTTTTTTTTTTTAATTTTTTTTTCTGCGGTATGCGGGCCTCTCACTGTTGTGGCCTCTCCCGTTGTGGAGCACAGGCTCCAGACGCGCAGGCTCAGCGGCCATGGCTCATGGGCCCAGCCGCTCCGCGGCATGTGGGATCTTCCCAGACCGGGGCACGAACCCGTGTCCCCTGCCTTGGCAGGCAGACTCTCAACCACTAAACCACCAGGGAAGCCCTACTTAAATACTTTTGCATTCATATATATGTACTCATGGAAAGTACACAGTATTGTTTTTGTGGGTGTTTTAAAAACATTGATGTTATTGCTCATGACAGTAGTCTTGGTGTGGAAAAGATGCTTAAATAACATTAAGTCAGAATATAGACTTTTAATTACAATCTAGTCTCAACTATGTAGACCTGTCCATAAGTAATGCTGAGGGGAAATAGGCTGAATGTTAATTGGTTCTCTCTGGCTGGTGGGATTACAAGTAATTTCTTATTTTCCTCCTACTTCATACTTTTCCTATACTTCGAACTTTTCTACAGCAGGCAACTTGTATATTGGGGTAAGGGGGGAGGTCAACAAAATAATTTGGAAGAAGGTAAAAGAACTCAGAGGGGTGATGGGGGTTTGTAAAAGCAGAGCTCATTGAAGACAGATTCCAGCAAACTGTCTGGTGGAAAGGGTGGGGACAATGGGAGAAGATCCCAAGGTGAGCTGGGGAAAGCCTTCACTTCTTGTCCTGTTCACTGTGCTGGGACCAGGAGGAACAAAGACACATGAAGATCATAGATGAGACCATGGCCCAGCTACAAGACCTGAAGAATCAGCACCTGGCCAAGAAGTCAGAGGTGAATGACAAGAACCATGAGATGGAGGAGATTCGTAAGAAACTGGGGGGCGCCAACAAGTGAGTGGGTTCAGGCCTGGGCCTGGGGGAAGTACGTAGTACGGGCAGCTTGCTGGATTTGAGTCTCACCTATCTCCTTGGATCTTCTTAGGGAAATGACCCATTTACAGAAGGAGGTGACAGCCATTGAGACCAAGCTTGAACAGAAACGCAGTGACCGCCACAACCTGCTACAGGCCTGCAAGATGCAGGACATCAAGTTGCCACTGTCTAAGGGCACCATGGACGATATTAGTCAGGAAGAGGTGAGTATTAAGGCTGGTGGTGGGTGTGGGCTGTGAATAACATAACCAGGAATGGGGGATGAAGGTGGCTAGGGAGGGCAGGTGAGAGAGAGAAAAGGATGGTGGTTGCAGGTGGTGAGAGACAAAAGGAGGGATGCAGGGGAGATGAGGCAGGGTGAGGCTGTGAAGGCAGGTGAGGTGAAAGGTAATAGCCTTGGTGTGAGAGGGAAGTTGTTGGGGGTAGGGCTGCATGTCAGTAGGTGGTGAGGGAGGTAAGCCAGGAGAAGAGGAAGTCATTCATTAACATTAGGGACTTGAGCTAAGATAGTTCCAGCAGGTGATGGATATTGGTAGGAGTGGGAATTGAGGGACATTAGCCAAGAGCAAAGGAAGATGCAATTGAGGGACCTGAGGGATGGTAACTTAGCTGCAGTGAGGGAGGTTGGCCAAGAGAGAGTTGGGTAAGGGACATCAGCAATGCAGAGGTGATGAAGCTTAGTTATGGGAAAGGGAGGGACACCAGCCAATAGAAGAGCCAAGGCATTTTAGCCACTGGAAGTGAAGCTTGGTGGCAAGGGGGTGGGAATGTTAACTGAGAGGAGGTTTGCAGATATCTTGTCTTTGACCTGAACATGTATTTCAGTCCCACATGTCTTTCTCCCTCCTTTCTTCCCAAATAGCATTTCCATTTAATTCAGCAAAATATTTTGAACACTGGCAGTGTGCCAGGCATCATGGTAGCATGTGATATAATTACTCCTAATCCTAAGCACAGCCCTGCCAGGCAGGCATCGTCCTGTGTTACAGATGAGGGTTTGTGTGTTTAAATGAGGATTCAAGCAACAGCATGGCTTGCCCAGGGTCACACGGTTAGTCAGCGGTAGAGCCCAATTTTGAACTCAGATCTTTCTGCTGTCAGAGCTGCTCTTCCTTTTGCCACAAGTACTTTCTAGCAAGGTGCTTCTCAAAGACATCGAAGGCTGCAAAGGAGCCCCTCAGCCCCCTCTAGAGGAGCAAGTGCTCTTATGGCCATTCGGGTCCATTTGACTCTCCCTCTCGCCATTGCAGGGTAGCTCCCAGGGGGAGGATTCAGTGAGTGGCTCCCAACGAACTTCCAATATCTATGCACGAGAGGCCCTCATCGAGATTGACTACGGCGACCTGTGTGAGGATCTGAAGGTGAGGCTCAGCCTCGGGGAGTGGCTACATCCTCCCAGCTGTCCAGAGAGAGGGTCAGCTCATCTGGGGGCCCTGTGGAGACACACCATGTCTGGAAAGAGGGGCGAGCTGGCAAGGCGGGGCGGGGTGGAGTTGTGATCCATGGCTTCCCCCAATATGCACACACAGACACAGGCACATCTTCCGCCTCCACCCCCAGCTGCCCCCATCCCTGCCTGTTGCCAGTCTTCCCCTTCCACCTGTGTACACATCTCAGCCCAGGTACACGGAGAACAGGCTCCTGTACAGTGAACAGATAGACCTCGGGGGTTCCTCAGGGCTCTGTCCCAGGCATCCTTTCCTTCTCATTTGGCGTGCTCTCATCCTGGGTATCTCCTCTACTCCCCTGGCTTCAGCTGCCATCTCTGTGCTAGGGCCCACAGGTACCTCAAACCCCAGCCTTCCTCCCCAAATCGGCCTCTTCTCTTCAGTGCCAGCCCCAGGTTCAAACCAGAAATCTGAGCCTTGTCCTTAACTCTCTCTCTCACTTTGCATATTCAGTGAATTACCAAGCCCTGTCAATTCTACCTTCCAGATATCTACTGAATTCTACTTTTCTCTGTTTCCAGTGTCTCTCTAGTTCAGGCTGCTTTCACCACTCACATGGACTACTGTAGGAGCCTTCTAAATAGTTTCTGATGCTTTCCAGTCTTTCCTTATAGCCAGGCAGGGGGACTTGATTTTTTTTTTTAACCTTTTTATTATGGAAAATTTCAAACAGATACAGAAGTAGAGAGAATGATACAATGAACCCCAGGTACCCATCATCCAGCTTCAATAATTAGCAACATATGGTCAATCCTGTTTTTTATACCCTTCCCCCTCCTGATTGGCACATTTTAAATCAAATTCTAGATATTCCATTCATAATTACCTCAGTATATATCTCTAGGACTCCTTTTTAAAAAATGTAACCATGATATTATACCAAAAAATTAGCACTAACTCTGTAACGTCACCTGATATTCAATAAATGTTTAGATTTCCATGAATGTCCCATAAATATCTTTTTTAAAAATATTTTTTCTGGGCTTCCCTGGTGGCGCAGTGGTTGAGAGTCCGCCTGCCGACGCAGGGGACACGGGTTCGTGCCCCAGTCCGGGAAGATCCCACATGCCGTGGAGCGGCTGGGACCGTGAGCCATGGCCGCTGAGCCTGTGCGTCCGGAGACTGTGCTCCTCAACGGGAGAGGCCACAACAGTGAGAGGCCCGCATACCGCAAAAAAAAAAAAAAAAAAAATTTTCTGTGTTTAAATCAGGATTCAAGTGAGGTCCATGTGTTAAAGTTGGTCTCTTATGGTCTATAACATTTTTTTAATCCCTTTTTATTTTTTTCTTGCTATTTATGGAAGAAACTGGGTCATTGGTCTTGTACAATTTTCTATACTCTGAATTTGGCTGATTGTGTCCCATGATGTTTTTTAACATGTTCTTCCATCCTTGTGTTTCCTATAAACTGGTAGTTAAATCTGTGGTTTGATTGGATTCAGATTCATTTTTTATTTTTGGCAAGAATATATCATACGTGGTACCATGTACTCATGAACTTCCTTTTGCATCGCATCAGTAGACACTGAATGTCAGTTCTCTCTATCTTTGTAATGATAAGATTGATGAATGCTCAACACTACCTATGAAATATTCTTGCCAAAAACTCAAACAAGGATCTGATTAAGCTTTTATGTCCACCAATTATATGAAACACTGGTGCCAGAGGAACATGTTAAGTAAAAGCACAGGGATGCAGTTAACTAAATCTAGACTGTGGGAAACTCTAAAGGACAAAAGACCTGGTCTCTTCCATAAATAAATGGGAAGAAAGAAAGAAACAGAAAGGGAGAACTTTTATAGGCTTATGAGACAAATCAACCAATTACAATGTGTGGCCTTCCCTTGAATCCATTGCAAAGAAAAGAGAGGCAGGGGGATTTATAGATTAAATGAGATTTAAGAGATGTATCAGCCAATTGTAATGTGGGCACCTTATTTGGAACCTGCTTTGAAAAAAACCTGTAAAAAAATTTTTATGTTAACACAATTGGGATGATTTGAACACTGACCGGATAGTTTATGATGTTCAGGAATTGCTGTTAATATCTTTAGGTGATAATGGTATTGTGGTTTTATTTTTAAAATGTCCTTACCTTTTACAACAGTGGTTCTCAATGGATGGGGTAGATTTTGCCTCCCCAGGGGACATTTGGTAATGTCTGGAGATAACTCTTGTCACACCCAGTTGTCGCAACTGGGGCAGAGGTTGCTACCAGTATCTAGTGGGTAGACAACAGGGATGCTGCTAAACATCCTACAGTGCACAAAGGACAGCCCCCACAACAACAAATTATTTGGCTCAAAATATCATTAGTGCTGAGATGCAGAAACCCTGTTTTAGAGGTACATACTGAAGTATTTATGGATGAAACATTTGAGATTTGGTTTAAAATAGTTGAATATAGAAAGAAATTGGGTATAGATGGCAGAGTATTGGCCATGAGTTGATAATCATTGAAGCTGGGTACGTGGGGTTCATTGTATTATTCTCTGCATTTCTGTGAATGTTTAAAAATTTACGTAATGTAAAGTTAAAAAAGGAAAAACAATCATGATCACCATGTTCAGGTGTTGTTAGCCCCATCAATCTTATAAAGTTCCCTATCAGCCTTTCACAGCTGGTTTTAGCAGCTATTAATGAACGATCATTGCCTACAGCTATTAAGGGCTGCAAAATGGTAATTTTCTGATTCTTTCATTCCTCCTACATTTATTAATTTGATTTCTAAAAAAGAACTTTCTCACATCAACTGTTTAGTTCCCTTGAAATTCAGTTAGTACAGAAAAGGTAGAATAAATACCTAATTCTTTGCCTTTATTTACCAGCTTTCAGAATGAGTTGGTTACCTTTGTAACCTTTAAAGTTAGTGACCAGTGAGGTTTCTAATTTATATTTATTATAAACTTAAGTGTTTAGATGTCTTTTGGTATGTTTCAGTCTATTTGGAGTCATTTTTCTTTTTGATATTCAAATTGTCCCATTCTTGGCCAGAGGGAGCCACTTCAAGTTGATTTTTGCTATTGTTCTTATTAGATTTTTTATTATGGAAAATTTCATATGCAGAAGTAAAATAGTACAGTGCTGTCTCATGTGGCCATCACCAGTTTCAGCAGTTAGCAACTCATGGCCAAACTTGTTTCGTATGCACCCACACACACTCCATCCTCCCCTTCACACCCCCAGGTTATTTAAAAAATTCTGGACACCATGTCATTTCATTTGTAAATATTTCAGAATGTATCTCTATAAGAGAAAATTCTTAATATTTAGAATCATTATCATACAAAAAACCCAATTACTTAACATTGGAGTTATATATTATTATATAATTCCTTAATAATAATATTATGATTAGTATTCACATTTCCCTGATTGTTATACACACACACACTCACAGTTTGCTTGCTTGAACTGGGAGTCAAGTAAGATGAAAGAGAGATAGATGATTGATATAGTGATTGGTTGATGATGTCTCCTAAGTCTCATTTAATCCAAAAGTTCCCCCTCTGTTTTTATTTTTCTCTGCAATATTTATTGTTGTTGAAGAAATTCGCTCATTTCTCCTGAAGGATTTTCTACATTCTGTACTTTGTTGATTGTATCCTGTGGTTTTTAAAATGTTCCCCCAGAACAAAGCAAAAAAAAATAAGTTCTGCTGTCCCCCATAGTTCCTGTAAGTGGGTAGTTAGATGTAGATTAGTGCTATTCAATAGAGGTACAGTATCACCCACATGTGTAACTTTTAAAACATGAAATTAAGTTTAATACTATATTTTATTTAACCGAGTATATCCAAAAGAATGATCATTTCAATGTGTAAACAGTATAAAAATTATTGATGAGAAATTTAACCATCTCTTTGTACTAAGTCTTCAAAATTCATTATCTATTTTAAGCTTCCAGCACATCTCAATTTGGATGCTAAATTTTACTCAGAAATACTTGATCTGTATTTAGATATCCTAAAATTTACAATTGAAAAAGGAGAACCACATACCCAAGTTGTTCCAAATATACTTAGAAGTTTTGTAGTAACTGAATTGAGTATCAGTTTTTAAATTTAAATTAGCTAGCATTCAGTAAAATTAAAACTTTAGTTCCTCAGTCACACCAGCTGCATTTTTCATGCTCAGTAGTAACATGTGGCTTGTGGCCACTGTATTGGACAGCTCAGATCTAGAGGTTTGATTAGATTCAAGTTTTGGGGTTTATTTTGGTCAAGACTACTTCATATGGCATCATTACTTCCATCAGGAGGTTTATAATGTCTGGTCATTGGCTCTTTTTGTGTGGCTTGCAGCCATGATGATTATTGCCTAGATCCATTACATAATTTGTCAGGGGTTGCAAAATGGTCATCTTATTCTATCATTTCTTTATTAGCTGGAATACTGTAAAGAGATTTCCTCCGTGAATTATTTGGTTACCCTGAGGTAGTTTGTATAGGAAAGGCAGGATATATGGCTTGATTCTTTCCCTTTATTTACCAGTTTATAAAATAATGAGTTGGTTCTTTGGCATTCTCAAGATTTGTCCACTGAGTTGTTTTCATGTTATTATGAACTTAAGGATTTAAACACATTTGATGTGTTGCACTCTGTTGTGGTTATTATCCTTCTCATTGCATCAAGGTGTTGTATCTTTGGTCAGTGGGAACTCGTTCAAGTTGGCTTCTGAATAATTTTGACACAACTCTTGTAGTTTTTTTTTTTTTTTTTTTGGCTGTGCCACGTGGCATGTGAGATCTTAGTTCCCTGACCAGGGATTGAACCTGCCCGCCCCCCCCGTATTGGAAGGCAGATTCTTAACCACTGGACCACCAGGGAAGTCCCCTCTTGTAGTCTTTGATATCTTCCTTGCTTTCTGGTATGTCCAGGCTCATCCTTTACGTTTCCCACCCCAGATCTGGAATTAGCCATTTCTCTGAGAAGCTCTGACTTCTTTTAGTAGGGAATGCTATTATTTAGCAACTACCATCTGGACACTGGAATGTTCATGACTGCTGGGTTGCTTGGTGCTTCTAGAACTTTTCAGTAGACTGGACTACAAAATGCATTTTTTATTTGAGGGAAAAATGTATCATGAGTTCATATTGATACTTCCAATTGAAATTGTAATTTTCACAGTTTAACATTGATTTTATGTTTGAGTTTCCAATTATTCTTGCTAAAAATCTGGTTTCTAGCAAGTATTCAATAGTATATTTACTTTAGCCTATCATATATGTAGAAACTCATAATAAGATATTATTAGTAACAATTCAATTATTGAATGCTATTTAAGATTTCCTTGATGCTAATGGCTCATTAAGCTAATAGCTCATTGGGCATGGATAGTCGTGTTCCTATGTTTTAAAGTGATTTGAAAGAATCTTCTGAGTGTTTAACCAGCTAATATATAGTCAGACTTCTTTTGTTTAGTTTTCAATTTTTAAAGGATTTTGCTTTTTACTATTCTCCTTTATTTTTTCCAAGTTTAATTTTGAAACTTTTCAAACCTACAAGAAAAACTGAAAGAATAGTACAGTTGAACACCCATATGCCTTTCACCTTAGATTGACCAATGAACATTTTCCCAGTTTGCTTTCTCTCTTATCTCTCTTGACTCTCTCCCTCCCTCTGCACTGCACACTTTTTTTGTTTTTGCTGAACCTTTTGAAGGAAGTTGTAGACTTCAACTCTAAATTCTTCAGCATGCTGGAGCAAGGGATTCTCCTCCATAACCACAGTTCAATTTTATACCTAAGAAAATTAATAATTTTATGTCTAATATTCCACCCATATTCAAATTTTCCTAGTTGTTACAAAGTGTCTTTTGTAGTAGTTTGTTTTTTTTAAGCTGTGACCCAATCAAATTCATGCATTGCTTTTGGTTGTTCTGTCTCTTTAGTTTCTTTTATTTAGTTAGTTTCTTTTAATGTGGAACAGTCCCCTCACTTTATTTCATAACATTGGTCTTTTGAACAGTCTACATGTTGTCTCGAAGAACAGGATATGTTATGGGTACATTATGGATATGTCAGTTTCCTTTCATTACTCTGGTTTTTTTTTTTTTTGTTTGTTTGTTTGTTTGTTTGTTTTGCGATATGCGGGCCTCTCACTGTTGTGGCCTCTCCCGTTGCGGAGCACAGGCTCCTGACGCTCAGGCTCAGCGGCCGTGGCTCACGGGCCCAGCCGCTCCACGGCATGTGGGATCCTCCCGGATCGGGGCACGAACCCGTGTCCCCTGCATCGGCAGGCGGACTCTCAACCACTGCGCCACCAGGGAAGCCCCATTACTCTGTTTAATTTGTTCCACCTAACCTTGTATTTCCTATGAATTGGAAGTTTGAACTATTTTAGAGGCTTGATAGATTTGGGTTAAGTAATTTTTTGGCAAAAATATTTCACTGTGTGCTCCCCCTCCCCGCCAGCTGTGCAGCGTGGCTTGCCAAATCTTAGTTCCCCGAGCAGAGGTTGAACCCAGGCCATGGTAGTGAAAGCACCAAGTCCTAATCACTGGACCGCCAGGGAACTCCCCACTATGTACTTTATATTGCATCACGCCAGGAGGCACATAGTGTTAGGGTGTCCCACTATTCATGATGCTAGGTTTGATCCTCAGTTAAGGCATCAATTGCCAGATCTCAGTGCTAAGCATACACTTTTACCTTTGTAAGTAATAAGGAATCTTTAGGGTGATTCTTTGGCACCTTGTCAGTATCTTGTTCCCCAACAGTTTTTTTACCCAGTGGCTTTCACATTTTGATTCAGTTTAATTTTGTTTTATAATTATGTAAATTCTTCATTTGATTCTGAAACCATAAGTATAATACAAGGTATGTGAAGAGAAGTTTAGCTTCCTTTCCTGTCCAACTTCACCCCCCTTCCTGTATGTGTGACCATTTTAGTTTTTGGATTATCTTTTTGTTGTTGTTGTATTTTTAAAATACAAATATATTTGTATGTAAATTATTCACATTTCCTCTCTTAGATAAAAGATAGCATTCTATTGTGTACCTTTATACTGTATCCACGAATTACTCCATACATATATATAGAGAGAGATGTTCAGAAAGGCTTTTCTAAAAAATATATATATATATTCATGTCCTTCCTGTGCTTGAAATCATTCAGTGGTACCTCACCTCCCTTGGGATAAAGTCCAGATTTCTTAAAAGGCCTGTTATCATTGGGCTTCTTCATGTGCCTCCAGCTTTGTCTCTTTGCCTAGCGGACAGGCATGTGTGTGCTTACACACACACACACACACACACACACACACACACACACACACACACACACACACACTTGCTACTATTGCCATGTTGAATTGCCCTTTGCATATTTGTTTGGCCTTTTTGTTTTTCTGCTGTGCTGTGTGGCTTGTGGGGTCTTAGTTCCTTGATCGAGGATTGAACCTGGGCCCGGGCAGTGAAAGCGCTGAGTCGTAACCACTGGACCGCCAGGGAATTCCCCTGTTTGGCTTTTGAAGTTCATTAAAGTTGATTACTTTTTTGAATTTCTTCGATTTCCTTGAATGAACCATGAATAAACCCTGGTTTCGCATGTGATACTCCTGTCTGCATAGAAGACTGTTCCTTCTCTCTGTCCTCACCATTCATCCTATGGGCCTGAGCTTAAAAATATTCCTGGAAGCCTTCCCTAGCCCCAGTGTCTGAGTTAGGTGCCCTTCTTGTGTGCTGACCCGTCACCATCTGTTTATCATTGTTTGGGTATTCACCATACGATGTTCTGATTGTTTGCTTATATGCATTCCTCTGTTAGTCCATGAGCTCTGTGAACACAGGAGCCATGACTCACAGGATATGAGTGGCCAGTGCCTGGCATTGGAAGGCATTCAGTAAATATTTATTGACTAAAAGTGGCAGAAAGGCACAAGCCCAGACATGCATCACAATATCCATAAGACCTAAAACCAAGTTCAAATGGAATTTGCTCAGGTGTGGTGATCTGAGCAGAAAACGTGAGTTGCCTTATTCGTTGTAGAGCTGTAAGTGGAGTCCAGACCAGCCTGTGTGGGAGCCTCTAGGTCACCCTGGGATGGCGCTGGCTCATGGCCTGGGCTGAGAGCCAGAGAGGGGCACCACCAGCTGCTCCTCCTGAGAGATGGAGAGGTTGACAGGGCCTGGGGGAAGGGCTAGAGATGAGAAAAGCGACGTCAGCCTGTAATTTCTAGGGACGGTGGGAATGGTTACTGTTGGCAGGACCTGATGAGAGGAGCAGGGTTAGGGAAAAGGAACCTGCCTTCTGCGTGGGAGTAGGTCCCCAGGCCCCCGCCCGGATCAGGTATCTCTGTAGGGGCCTGGCCCTTCTTGATGTTGCTGGGCCTGGGATTTGCAGGATGCCCAGGCCGAGGAGGAGATCAAGCAGGAGATGAACACACTGCAGCAGAAGCTGAATGAGCAGCAGAGTGTGCTCCAGCGTATTGCTGCCCCCAACATGAAGGCCATGGAAAAGCTGGAAAGTGTCCGAGACAAGTTCCAGGAAACCTCAGACGGTAAGGGTTTCCTCTTCTTCTTGGTTCTAAGATGAAGGCAGGAGGCTAGAGGTATGGCAAGGGCCTGTTATACATCACAACAGCTCCTGTTTTTACGTGCTTTCTTGCTTGAAACTCCCAAGAGCCCTAAACAGTAGGGATTATCACACCTGTTTTATAGAGTAGAAAACTGCTGAGGTTTAGAGAGAATGAGTGACCTGCCTGAGGTCACACAGCTCGTTGCTGGTAGAGCCCAGGGAAGAATCCATGTTATGTGGCTGCGAGCCCATGTTTCTTCCTTTGCACTATGTGGCTGGCCCACTGGATACAGGTGATCGTGGAACTGTCTTCCTGGGCCCCTCCGCAGGCATTCCTCTTCATGTGGGATGTCCCTGCTCTGTGGATTGTCAGTTGTAGGTCATTTTTGCCAGGGCATGGTCCTCAGCCTTGGCAGAGCCTGGGTACTGAGGGGTCACCTGTCTTTGCCTTGTGGCAGAGTTTGAGGCAGCCCGAAAGCGAGCCAAGAAGGCCAAACAGGCATTTGAACAGATCAAGAAGGAGCGCTTTGACCGCTTCAATTCCTGTTTTGAATCAGTGGCCACCAACATTGATGAGATCTACAAGGCCCTGTCCCGTAACAGCAGTGCCCAGGTAGGCTGGAGCCCCTTACCCAACTAGCCCCTACCCATCCTCATTCGCCCTTCCCTCTAGGCTTCCTGTCCTCATCCCCATCTAGACCCAGACTCTTGACCCATCTCCTTTCCCCCTAGGCATTCCTGGGCCCTGAGAACCCTGAGGAGCCCTACTTGGATGGCATCAACTACAACTGTGTAGCTCCTGGCAAACGCTTCCGGCCCATGGACAACTTGTCAGGGGGGGAAAAAACAGTAGCAGCTCTGGCCCTGCTCTTTGCCATCCACAGGTATGGCTGTGCCCCTCCAGGGCAGTTGGTGGAGACTGTACTGAGGCCACTGGAGGCTCTGGGGTCCAAGGATATGCAAAGTTATGCCGAGGTGAAGATGATCTGGTGGACTCTGGATTGAATCCCTGTTTCCCTACCTACTACAGCATATCTGGCCTTGGTTTCCTGGACCTGTCTTCCCAATCCAGCCTCATCCACTCAGCATGCCTTCCCCTGCATGTATTCAGTCCCACCTCCAGGCTTTTGCTTACATGGTTGCTGGCTCATAAGCCCTTTTCATGCAAATCTAGCTTGGCCATCACCTTCCACCCCTTCACATCTCATTCTCTTCCTCCTGTTCCTCTAGGAAGCCTGCTTCAACCACTGTGGCATACCCTGACCTCCCCCTCCTGAATGCCAACAGTACTTGAATCTGACTCCCCCCCACAACTTAGTGCTTGATTGTACAGCATCATTCAGTGAGCATTTCTTGAGGGCTGCTCTGTACCAGACCTTGTTGGGGGATTAGGGACACAGATGAGTCAGACATGGTTTTTGTCTTCGAGGAGCTCATGGTCTACTGGAAGCCAGATGTGTAAACAAACAGTGAGCTAAATGTTGTAACCGGGTGAGCGTGTGAGCTGTGGATGCACAGAGGAGAGCCACCAACCCAATCTGGGAAAGCCTTTCAAGGGCAGCCAACACTTGAGCAGGAAATGCAAAGGATAAGTAGAAGTTAGCCAGAGAGACCAGTAGGCATTCCAAGGCAGAGGGTACAGCATGTGCAGAGGCAGGGAGACATGGTGTGAGTGGGTGGGGTAGACCTCCAGGTAGCTTGGTCAGTATGGCCAGAGCCTAGGACAGCTTTATCTCCCCAGCCAACCTGGACGCTCCAGAGAGGATCATGTCTTCTGTTCTGTGGGATCCTGGAGCGCAGGGCTGGATGCAAAGGAGGACTCAGTTGGTATATTGGGCTTTAGGGGCTCAGGCAACATTCAGACCTGGGTTTTTTAATCTCTGAAGAAATGGAAGGGGGTGCTGGCCTGTATGATGGGCTCTGGGGCTGTCATGCCCCGCCCCTGCCCCCATCAGTGTCAGCTCACCTACTGGTTCCCTCCCAGCTACAAGCCAGCCCCCTTCTTCGTCCTGGATGAGATAGATGCTGCCCTGGATAACACCAACATTGGCAAGGTGGGTGCAAGGAAAGTGGGGCCCGGGAGGGAGGCCCCCAGGTCGGGGCTGGGTTTCAGGGAACAACTCCTGAGTGCGCCCTAGCCATTCCTGCAGCCTCTTCTCTGTGCCTGGGAGGCTGGGCCCAGGGTCATCCGCACTGTGCTAGTCAGTGGCCTCCTTTTCAGCCTCTCTTCCCCCAACCCTCCGCCCCCTACCCCACCCCATCTGCCTCTGGTTCTGACTGGATAAGACAGGGAGTGTTAGGGCTTCAGCCCTGCTAAGTGCTCCACGGCCCCTCCCACAGGTAGCAAATTACATCAAGGAGCAGTCTACTTGCAACTTCCAGGCCATCGTCATTTCTCTCAAGGAGGAGTTCTACACCAAGGCTGAGAGCCTCATTGGAGTCTACCCCGAGGTAGGGCGGTCCTGGCTCAGGAGCCAGCCCCACTCCCTGCCTGACTTCCCAGGGCAGGAAGGGAAGGCTGCAGTGGAGGGGCACAGGGGTGGGGGAGCATAGGGACTCAGGTCCTGAATGGCCATCTGGGCTTGTTGGAGCCCTGCCCTGGAGGCTTAGCCAGCTCAGCTGGGCAGGGCCATTGCATTTGGGGACAGGTGGAAAGGCGAGGCAGAGGCAGCCAGACAGCAGAGAAAAGGAGGAGAATGCAGAGATAGGCAGGAAAAGAAGGCACATGGGACTGCGCACATCCTGTCATACTCAGAGAACCATTGCCTGGGCTTTGGGCAGGTATGTAGGGAGGAGGGTTTGAGGCCCCACAATCCTGGGGCACTTGACCCCTCTTAATTCTCTCCTTACAATTTTATTTTTCTTTTTCTCCCTCCTCCTTCAGCAAGGGGACTGTGTGATCAGCAAAGTCCTGACCTTCGACCTCACCAAGTACCCAGATGCCAACCCCAACCCCAATGAGCAGTAGCAGTAGTTCTGCCCTCCTGCCCGGTCTGGATCCCTAAGTTACGCCTCTCCCAATCTCTGGATATTTGGCTCCCAACCTTTCCCTACCTCCTGTCCCTGTTTGGTATAGTCATGGGATTTAGGCACTGCTGTCAAGCATGAAGAGGAACAGAGGTGATGTTAGTTCTGGAGCAAAACTTCCTGAGCTTCAGGGAGCATCCTGGCCTCTGGAACGAGGTGCTGAGCTGAACTGAGCTGAACAGGGCCATCTGTCCATCCCCCCTTCCGCCACCCTGGACCTTACCCCGTCACCCATAATCATGGGTTCCTTGGGCCCCCTGCATTTTGCTTGTGTGTGGTATGTACATGTGTGTATATGTGTCCACATGTGCGCATGTGGGTGTGTTTGCAAAATAATAAAGATATTGGAGACCCATTTTAGAAGGAGCCTAGGCTGAATTTGATTCCAAGAGAGCTTAGTATGACAGCACCGCGGCGCTGGGCATAGTTATTCCAGACCTCAGGATTCAGGCCGTTACGTGAAACCACCCTCATTCACTCATTAATGCTTTCATTCATTTCCTGTGTTCATCAAATACATACTAAACACCCTCTTTGTCAGACTCTATGCTAGGAATACAGAACTGAATCAGACATGATCTCTACCCTCCTACTAAGGAGATGCTAGTGGGTTCATGAGTTCCTGTGGTTAGCTGAATCATGTATAGGTGCTTTGAATTTGAGAAGAGGATGATCAGCTCCAGGCTTCCTGGAGGTCACATTTGAGCTGGACCTTGACAAGTTGGTAGGATTTGGTTGGGTGCTAGGAGCAGAGCCTAGGCTCTGGGGACAGTTCTAGTCCCATTTTTTTATCACTTACTAGCTTGACACTGGGCAAGTCATTTGACCTTTCTGTGCCTGTTTCCTCAACTGTAAAATGGGGCTAACAGTATTTACCTACCTCGTAGGATTTAATGATGTCAAACTCCTCACTGGAGGCCTTATCCCTGCTTGGAGCCCACTAGGTGCCAACCCCTCAGAATTCAAGCCTTTTCATGCCTAACCCCTGAAGGCTTCTGATCCCAGTTGTTAGGGACAGAAGGAGCCTCCAAATCTGGGAGGTGTTGAATGCCCTGGTTATTGGGAAAGTTCCAGGGCATTGATGGGGTTTACCTGGTAAGTGGAGGACCTAAGGAACCCTATCGCTTCAGTCATGTATGATAACTGGGTGCCTAAGCCCCAACCTGGGTTGTGAGGAAGTAGGGGAGAGGTAGCCTGGGCCGCATCCTGGCTGTGTGTAATGTTCCTTCTGGGAACTAACCGCATTAGTTGCAGGCACTGCAGAGGCAGTGCAGTCTGCTGCCATGAGGTCGGTCTTTGCTTGTTCATGTATACTGTCAGACCATCATCTTGTCCGATCTGTATACTACATTTTTTCTTTCTAAAAGTTAAATCAGTTCTAATTACCCAAGTAATGCATGAATCCATTTTCTTTTTAAGAAATTAGATTGTTGCAAATAAAGCTAACTTCATTCGACTACCATTCCCCCTCCCCCCTCAATTGCTATAATGTCTGTTGTACATCCATCTTGACTTTGTTTTAAGACTTTTACATATGAGTTCATTGAAAATACTGTGTTTAATGCAGATGGTATATTGAATCATTCTGCAGTTTTCTTTCTTAGCAATGTTTTTGAGATATATGCATGTTGCTAAATGTAGATGCAGTTCATCCTTAGTAATTGTTATGTAGATTGCCATGATGTGACTCTGCCACATTTTATTTACCTATTTCTCGTGTGATAGACAGTAAGACTCTTCTGTTTTTGCTGTTATAAGGATACTATGCAGGAGCATCGTGTGTGCGTGTGTGAAAATTTACCTAGGGTTGATTCCTACAAGTTGAATTACAGAATCGTAGGTTATTTATATTTTTGTTTTCAATAGATACTTCCAAATTGCCTTTCTGTACTGTTTACTCAGTATTTTTCTTGAGGTTGTCTTGGGTCTAATATCATTATCTACTTCATTTCATCCTGAGTAGTGATAACCGTGAAACCATGGGTTTGATGTGCTAATAAGTATGTATTTTCTAATACATATTAAAAGGGATAGCTATCAAAACAAAATAAATTTGTCTGTGTTCAACCAAAGAAGTCACATACCACTAGTGGTATGTGTGCTGTAATTTGGGAAATGCTGGCATATGTGGAACAGCACAACTGGGGAGTCACCCTGGTTCAAATACTAGCTGTAGAAACTTGAACCTGTTAGTTCACCTCCTTGAGCCTCAGTTTCCTAATGTAGGAAAGGAGATAATGTACACCTACCTTGCAGCGGTGTAAGGAAGATGAAATGAAATATATCTGAAGCAATTTGGCTGGCATGTAGATTATCACAGGACTTTAAAGGTAGCGGTTGCTGGGCTTCCCTGGTGGCGCAGTGGTTGAGAGTCTGCCTGCCAATGCAGGGGACACGGGTTCGAGCCCTGGTCTGGGAAGATCCCACATGCCGCAGAGCAACTGGGCCCGTGAGCCACAACTACTGAGCCTGCGCATCTGGAGACTGTGCTCCGCAACAAGAGAGGCCGCGATAGTGAGAGGCCTGCGCACCGCGATGAAGAGTGGCCCCCGCTCGCTGCAACTAGAGAAAGCCCTCACACAGAAACGAGGACCCGACACAGCCAAAAATCAATCAATTAATTAATTATTTAAAAAGTGATTGCTATTCTTCCCACTTTGCAGATGAGGAGACTGAGGCCCAGCAAGGTTAAATCACCCAGCTACCAGATAACAGTGAGGGTTTGAACCCACACCCTCCAATTCAGTCTTGAGCTTTCTCCCCTCTAAGGGTGGTTATCAACCTTACCTGCGAAGCTTTTTCCTTTTCCTTTTTTTTTGGTTGCACCACGCAGCTAGCAGGATCTCAGTTCTCTGACCAGAGATTGAACCCGGGCCATGGTAGTGAAAGCCCGGAATCCTAACCACTAGGCCACCAGGGAACTCCCTCTTTTTCCTTTTTAAAAATCAAAGCAATATATACACCAGTTAGAAAATAAAATGGTACAGAAGGACTTATAATGAAAAGCAGCAGTTCCCTGCTGCACCCCCATGTCCAAAGGATGTGGAGCTCCTTGCTCTGGTCCCACCCCTGGAAATCTAATTCAGTAGGTGTGGATGATAATCTGAGTAACTAATCCCTACCTCACGAGGTAGAAGGCATTACATGAGATGCCTTAGGATAAGACCCTGGCACATAGGAACAGAAGTGCTCCAAAAGATTTAAATCCTGAGGATCAGAGAGGTGAGATGACTTGTCTGAGATTCCGGTGGTTCGCTGGCAGAGCCTAGACTTCCACTGGGATCTCCTCTGTGCTTGCCCAGTGCTTTCCCTTGTGCCACACCACCTCCTATCATCACAAGGCAACACGTGCTTAGTGCAGGCTGTGCCCAGAGAAGAGCAGACACCATGGTGTGTGTTTCCAAGAGCCAGCTGGATCTAAGTAGAATCCCTAGGGCTAGTTGGAGGACACTAGGTTGACTCCCTTATGTTCTGGACCCAGTAGCCTTAGTCTCGGGACACAAACATGAGTCAAATCTTTCTCCTGTCTTTGAGGAACTCACTGTCTAGTTGGGGAGGCAATTCATAAAGCAGTGTGATCAGTGCTCTGACAGGAGCATGGATAAAGGAGGGGCATCTAGCTTAGGTAGAGGTTCAGGGAAGACGTCCTCTAGTCTAGGAAGTGACACCTGAGCTGACTCTTGGGGGACTGGCAGGAATTAGCCAGTTGAGGAAGAAGTGGAAGGAGTTTCCAGTTAGAACAGTATGCACGAAGACCTGAAGGCAAGAAACATCCTAGCAATTCAGAAATACAGAAGTATAAGGTTTCCTGGGCTGGGGAAAAGCAGCAGGAAATGAAGCTAGAGAGGTAGTCAGGAACCAGATTTGAAGAGGGTCGTAAGAGCCTGGCTACAGAGCAGATTTACCTCGTAGGACAGTGTGGTTCTCAAACTGGCTGTGCACCAGAAACACTTGGGGCATCCTGGGCCCCAACCTCTAAAAATTCAATTTCCATAATTGGAGTGGGGGCCTTAGGATCTGGAGTGCTTATGAAGGTCTGCACACAACTCCAGGGTGCAGCCAGGTTTGGGAATTGTGGGTTGGAGACAGCAGGGGAGCCGTGGAATAGTTTTAAGCAGAGGAGACTCCAGATAAGATGTGATTTTAACAAACCTCTTTCTGGCCAGCCAGTGTGGAAATAGATTAGGTTAGATGCTCAAGCTGTATGCTCCCATGCCTGTAGTTTCCTTGTTCAATTCTCACACTGTTTTATATTTGCTTGTTTTGTCTCTCTGAATAAGCTGTAAGCACCACAACGGTCAGCCTGGGGTTATCCTGCTACTGGTATATCCCCAGCAAAAAGCACAGTGCGTGACCCCAAACAGGCACCTAATAAATAGTTTTTGAATGAATGAATGCATTTGTGAGTGAGAGAGGGGAGACAGATTAGTTAGGGAACAGTTGAAAATACTAGGCCCACTCAAGGGCAAGGGCAGTGGGAATGGATTGGAGATGAGCTGGTAAAGGAAGATGATGAAGCAGACTTGGTGACTGATTATTGGATGTGGAGGGTGACTGAGAGGATAGAATGAATACTCGTTAATAGCCAAGATTCCTACCCTATCTCAGTCATTCTTTTTCCTTATCCATCTGACTCAGAATCTCCTTCCAGCCTCCTCAGCAACTGGAATTCCTCAAGTTAGGTAAACATTCTTTGTGTGCTGTGTGGTCTCCCCCTCCCCCCGCCCTCGCCATTGATTCATTCATCAAGTTCAGTAAATCTTGGCTAAGCACCTCCTGTGCTTTTCCAAGCCAGGACTCTGACTCCCTCTTTCCTACCTCAGATGTTTCTGTGGGCTTCCCCAGGTAAGTCTTATATCCCTTATACAGTAACCTAAAGGGAGATACCCAGATGTCAGACCTGTAAGGGAATTTAGGATTTTGTCTAACCCCTTCCTGAGGCTCTCAGAGGGGAGGGAACTTGCCCAAGGCCCCTCTACTAGGAAGTGTTGGAGCCAGAACTGGAACCTAAGTTCCCTTTCCGCATTGCCCCTAGAGCCTTGATTTCTCCCATTGCAGATCAGGACGGGGAGAGGAGGCCATGGAGAAGGTGGGACTTAGGTTGGCCTTGAAGGTCGATGTACTGGACAGCCCAAGAAGCAGCTTGCCAATTACACTGCCCCCTTCTGGAAGCCCTCAGCAGACCTGCCATGCCCACAGTCCCTTCTAAGGGGTTTCTTAAGCATGAGTTGCCATGTTCTGTACCATGTGACCTCACAGTCCTGGCCACAGATGGTTAAGTTGGGGTAGTATCTTACTCAAGGACAGCCAGTCTCTAAGCTGGCCAGTGGCCTACTAGGTGGACTGATGTAAGAACTCTGCCTCCTAGTGATGGGCTGTATCGGATGGCAAATATATGAAACAATCAGATGCTTTTTCAGGGAGGTTGAATGTGAGGCATTCAGAAGAAGTGAACAGTTAATTAGAATTTATCAAGGCAGGAGTGGTGGTGGATGAAGGGTGTCAGAAACTGAACAGTGAAAGCAAGGAGAAAGCTGCAGAAATAATGAGACATCATTAGAATGTGGGGCCACAGGTAGCAGAAGCCATGAAGCAGCAAGACAATGGGTCAAAAGGGCACAAGCCATGAAGCAATAGGAGCCACGATGTAGCAGTAGCCATGAGGAACAGAAATCATGAGACAAAACCCTGAATCTGTGAGATTAACGAAGCAGCATACGGCTTGAACAGACAAGATCCATGAGGCAGCAGAAGCGATGAGACTGCAAGAGCCACAAGGTAGCTGCAACCACGTGGCAGCAAGGCATCAGGAATCAAAGAGGCAGCAGGATAGACAAGGCAAGCAGAAATTACAGCACATAGAAGCCCTGGATTAATTGGAACTGAAGCCCCAGAAGCCAGGAAGCTGCAGGAGCCAGGAGGCCCAGAAGCTTTGAGGCCCTGAAGGCCATGGGCTAGGGAGGAGGGGAGCAGAGAAAAGGTAGTCAGTAGCAGTAGGAGGAGTATAAATACTGCCAGAAAGAAGTTGAGTCACCATTTTGGGAAGCACTAGAGAAGGGAGCAACAGATGCCTGCAGCTGAGGGGGTGACAAGATAAGCCAGGCTTTAGAGCTGCTTTGGATCATGAACCATTTTCAAGTTTCTGTTCTGTGAGGCTGCCTGTGTAGCTGTTTTTGTCTTCCTTATTTCCCTGTGAATGCTTCAATAAATCTCCATCACTAACCTGAGTGTGTCTGTTCCTTGTAATCTAAAAGAGGCGTGCACTTTAGATGGGTGAAGGGCAGGGCAGAAGGTCTTCCAGGTGGGTTTGAACCGAGACACAGAGGTGGGAATTTATTCATTCTTCTCTCATACCCTCACTGGCACAGGCACTTTTCAATCATTTACTCATTGGCTTCTTTTTCTCATTCATTCGTCTGGTCATCATTCATTTATTCACTTATTCATGTATAACTCATTCATTCACTTATTAACTTATTCATTCATGCATTAATATAAGCATTTGCTCATTTGTTCTTTCCAGTATTCACTCGGTCATAACTTTTTCATCCATTTGTTCAGCAAGCATACATTGAGTTCCTGCTGCATGTCAGGCCCTGTGCTTGGTTCTGGAGATGAGATATACTCCCCGAACTCCAGGAAGTCACAGTTTACCTGGAGACTCAGATAAGTAAGCAGATAAGTGCACCAACTGTGACAAATGATCTAACAGAAGTCTAGATGAGGCAGAGTAGAGAATATAAGACCATCGGATTGTTCTTCCTGGGGTGGGGTGGGATGGAGGGAGTAATCAGGAAAGCCTTTATAGAGAAGGGGGTACTTGAACTGAGTCTTGAAGGAAGAGCTGCTGTTTACCATGGAGAAATGGGGGAAAGAATATTCCAAGCAGAAGAGCTGCCTAAGCAAAATTACATAAAGAGTGTGAAAGCACATGGATTTTGGGGGGAGCAGTGGAAGAAATGGTGGAAGCCAGGGAGTCAAGCTTAGCTTTGATTCTATGGGTAATGGGAAGCCATAGAAGGGTTTGAAGCAGGGAAGTGACAGAATCAGATTGGTATTTTAGGAAGATCACTCTGATAGCTGCTTTGAAGGATGGTGGGGGCATGAAACATTGACCTGAATAACATACTTGAAGAAACAACATGTAAGTGTCATAACTAGAGGCATGAATGAAGACTCGGGAGTCACCGAGGAGGAAGGAGGTTCTGCCAGGGGACTAAGGAAGACTTTTTGGAGGAGGTAGAATTTGAGCTGAGCCTTGAAGAATAAGGAAGACTCCAACTAGTGGAGATAAGGAGTAATTTTTTTTCCAAGCAAGGAGATGAGCATAAGTATGGCAAGCTTGGGCTAACGAATATTCAAGTTTGACTGCAGTAGAGCTGCATTTAAGGGAGAGGCAGGAAGGGAGACTTCAAGGTTTCTCAAATATTTGTAAATTCTGCTGCCATTAGGTCTGCAGGGACAAGGGAATTTGCGGGGAGGGAGTAAGTGGTGGGGAGGAGTGTCCTTTTTCTGCTTTTAAAAATTAATTTTAAATACACGTTCATTTTAAAATAGAAGTAATGCATGCACGTTGTTCAGAAAACAAATCAATAAACTCAAATTAGTACAAAAGGAAATGAAAAGAGTCTACTGACCCACACATCCCCACCACCGTTCTACCACCTTTAGTTATTAGCAACCACTTTTAGTTATTTCTTCTGATTGTTATCTCCATATCTAAATACTATGCCATGTGATTTGTCTTTTATCAGTTTCAGGCATTACCCATTGATGTCCTGCTATGACAGACGAGGATTTAGATAATTTACACCAAGTTCAACTCTTGTCCTTCCTGCTTCTAATATAATTTAGTTTCTCTATTAGATACTTTTCTGAATTTAAGCAACATTGTGATTCCTTGTTCCATGAGACAATTTTTCTTGACCAGAATTTTGTTAGCTGAGAATATCTTTTCGCTTTCTTCCCCACAGTTCAACCTCTCAACTTCTGTCATCTGGTCTTTTATGTGTCAAAGTTGGTAACATTGAATTCTGTTCTGTAAACATGATTAAGGCTTTTTCTGTGTGTTTTGTCTACAGTTTAATAGTTTGATTCTAAAAGTTTAAAAGCAATAAGCAGTTATTATATTAATATGACTAATTGTTCATTGCAGAGCCAATTATGTACTTTTTTAAAATAAATTTATATTTTTTATTTTTGGTTGCACTGGGTCTTCGTTGCTGTGCGCAGGCTTTCTCTAGTTGTGGCGAGCGGGGGCTACCCTTTGTTGCGGTGCATGGGCTTCTCATTGTGGTGGCTTCTCTTGTTGAGGAGCACGGGCTTTAGGTGCACAGGCTTCAGTAGTTGTGGCTTGCAGGCTCTAGAGCGCAGGCTCAGTAGTTGTGGTGCGTGGGCTTAGTTGCTTCGCGGCATGTGGGATCTTCCCAGACCAGGGCTCAAACCCGTGTCCCCTGCAATGGCAGGTGGATTCTTAACCACTGCACCACCAGGGAAGTCCCAATTATGTACTTTTATAATTTTTTCCTTGTAGCAGTTTTTCATTTTTCCTGAAGTTTCTAATTCTTTGCTTCTCTTTCACTATTTTACTTTTTCATATATTCCATTTTTTTCCTTCCCAAAATCTCTATCACATTAAGTACATCAAGTCCACCCCCGCACCAAAAAAGAAAAAGACCTCCTTCTTGGAGCCCTCCATCTCCTTTCTCAAATCTGCACTAGTTGCTCTCTAGGCCTGATGCATGGCTGTCATTTTGAGACTTTCCTTCACAGCTTTCCTTGGTTATATCTACTGTTTACTGGTTCCCAGGGTTTTTGTTTTGTTTATTTTTTCCATTGTTTTGATAGTATACATCCTCAAGTAACTTTCTCAAAAAGGTTGTGTCGGGGGTAGACTTCCTGGGTCTTTGCATATCTGAAAATATCCATATTCCATTCTTATACTCGGCAGAAGTTTGTTTTGGGTTTTTTTGTTTGTTTGTTTTTTGGGTTTTTTTGGCCATGCAGCATGCAGGATCATAGTTCCCTGACCAGGGATCAAACCCATGCCCCCTGCAGTGGAAGCGCAGAGTCTTAACCACTGGACCACCAGGGATGTCCCCTAAAGTTTGAGGTTCAACATCATTTTCCCATAGAACTTTGAAGGCGTTGCTCCACTTTCCTCTAACATCCAATTTTGAGGATAAGAAGCCTAATATTAGTCTGAGTCTAATTGCTTTTACATAGTTCTACCCATCTCTATTTCTTCTCTCCTGGGATCTCAGTGACATGAATGTTATATTTTTTCTTATAGTGTCGCAGGTCCCTGAGTCTCTGTTCACTTTTTTCCCAGTCTATTTTCTCTCTGTTTTCTAGATTGGGTAATTTCTATTGTTCTATATTCAAGTTAACTGATTCTTTCCTCTGTCCCCTACATTTTGCTGTTAGCCCATCCATTGAGGTTTTTGTTTGGGTTATTGTATTTTTCAGTTCTAAAATTTCCATTTGATTCTTCTTTATATCTTCTATTTTTTTGTTGACAGTTTCTGTTTTTCCACTTGTTTTAAGCATATTCCTAATTGTACATTGAGGCATTTTTATGATGTCTCCTTAAAAACCCTTGTCAGGTGATTTTTAACATCTCTGTCATCTTGGTGTTGGAGTCTATTGAGTGTCTTTTCTCATTCAAGTTGAGATTTTCTTGATTCTTGGTAACATAAGTGATTTTCTATTGAAGCCCGGGCACTTTGGGTATGGTGTTAAATACGAGGATTTTTTTTAAAAAATAAATTGATTTATTTAGTTAGTTTTGGCTGCATTGGGTCTTCGTTGCTGCACTCAGGCTTTCTCTAGTTGTGGCGATCGGGGGCTACTCTTCGTTGCGGTGCACAGGCTTCTCATTGCAGTGGCTTCTCTTGTTGCGGAGCACGGACTCTAGGCACACGGGCTTCAGTAGTTGTGGCACGCGGGCTCAGTAGTTGTGGCTCATGGGCTCTAGAGCACAGGCTTAGTAGTTAGTGGCGCATGGGCTTAGTTGCTCCATGGCATGTGGAATCTTCCTGGACCAGGGATCGAACCCATGTCCCCTGCATTGGCAGGCAGATTCTTAACCATTGTGCCACCAGGGAAGTCCAATACGAGGATTATTTAATTGTTTTAGCTTGTCTCCTTAGACACTGTTCCAGCAGTGAAAGAGGGGACGCTGCCTTGTTACTACCAGATGGGCATGGAAGTCCAGGATCCTCACTCAATCTCTGTTCACACCCCAGAAGGAGGGTTTCCTCATGATTCTTGGGTGAGGGTGGTAGTTCTGGCTCCCCACACAGCCTTCTCTGACAGCACCCCAGTGAGAAGGGGGAAGAGTTATTCTTTATAGCCAGCAAAGGTAGAAGTCTAGGCTCCCCACTTGGCCTTTGCTGGTGGGGCCACAGTTTTTCCTTTTGTGTTTGGCTGGAGTAGAGTGGTTATTATCTAATTGCCATCTTCTCCAGCACCAAGTCTTGGCTATGTGAGGCAAAAAGCAAACCAAGGGAACTCACTACCATGTCGCTCCTCTGCTACTGAGGTCCCCAGGAGGTTTGCCTTCTCTCCACCTCTCAGTCTTCTTATATTTATATGTAATATCCCAGGATTTTAGCTGTACTTGGGGAGAAGAATAGGGGAAAGTACTTTTACTCCAGCCACCCCCACACACACCTTTAAATAGTTATTTTTTTAAAACTGTATTCTTGGTGTTCTAAAATTTCTTAATTATGTGTTTAAGTTTGGGGATTTGTCATTCATTGTGATGGTCATTGGTTAGGTCCCTTCATTTTGAAGTTCTTTAACTCCGGGAATTCTCTTATATTATTTCTTTGATACATTCCTCTTTTCTGTTTTTGTTTTTGTTATTGTTGTTGTTCTCTCCTGGAACTCCTTAAAGTTGGATGTTAGACCTTCTGAATTGATCTTTTGTATTTTTATCTGTTCTCTCAACTGCTGCCACACTTCCCCGCTCCCTCCCTCTCCCTTCCATTCCTAGTTCTCTCTCTCTCCCTTTTGTTTACTTTCTGGAAGAAGATTTAACTTTATTTTCCAACTCTTCTATTAACATTCCTTTTCATTTTGCCAATCATATTTTAAAATTTCCAAATATCCATTCATGTTATCTTTTCCTTTCTTATAGCATCCTGTTCTTGTTTAATGGATGCACTATTATCTTGAATCTTTCTGAGAATAATAGAGGTATTTTTATATTTCATTGTGTTCTTTGAAATATTTATTTCCTTTGGGATTTGTTTTCCCTCATTTGTGTATTTTGATCTCTTTCAATTCGTAGTCTTTTCTCAAATACCCGGTGATCTATAGTTGTTTACTCATATTTAAGAATGTAGCAATAAAATTTGATTGGAAGCTCTGTATATGGGGTACAGAGCTAGGTGACTGGTGGCTTACCTTTAGGATGATTGGAGAATAGCTGACTACTATGCTGTGCCAAAATGCAAAGATCTTTTCTCCAAGGTTGTTCAGTTTCCTTAAATAAGAAACCTCTGGTTTTGCCTAATGGGTAGACACCTGGCTGCTGTGAATTGTACACAGGGTGGTGGGTTAACAGTTTGATATACAGCCTTCCAGTTAATCTCCCTGTTTTCAGCCCCACATCTCACTCCCACTCTATACCATACCTGGCATTGTTAAGACCCAAGACACTCCAGGCTTCTGCAGAGAAAGATCAACTCCTTCCTCGGTGGCATCACCTCCATGCATACTCCAGGCTGTGGCTTCCTCCACCATGCTTCATCAGTCACCATTTCTCCATTTACTTCCTATCTTCCAGACATTTGTTGGAATCTCTCTTTTGCTGATGGACCTGCTCCTGATGGACATTCTCTTCATCATTGTGTTTTTATACTTTTTAAAAATTCCTTTACTATCATTTTAGCAAGGTTTCAGGTGGGAGTGGAGATAAACATGTGGTAAGTCTACTATCTTGTCCTGGAAATCTACTAGTCTACTTATAACTGCTTATTTTTTACTTTTCTGATAATAATCTTCATATCTCTAAATAATATACAATTTTTTCTATTTATCAACTTATCACTTTCAGACATTATCTGTTGACTTCCTGCTATTAATACCACCCAACTGCCCTCCTCCAATGCCCCAATATAAACATATCACTAGTTATATATCCTCTATTTCTTACCTTTGTACCTTTAAATAATAGGCTTATATTCCCTCTTTCAATCTATCAACATTTATACTTTTACTTCTATACTAACAAGATTAATAATATTTACATTCTGTTCTATAACCAAAATTAAGTCATCCATACTTTGCTGACAGGTCATTCTAAAAGCTTAAAGTCAATAAAATGTTTATGTTATTATGATTATGTAAATGTTGTTCCTAATGCTCCAATCAGTGTACTTGGATTACATTTCTTTTCTTATACAATTTTTTTTTCCTGGAGTTTCTAATTGCCTTTCTCTTTTCCTTGCATTGTCTGACTTTATCTCCTTCTTAAGTTGTTCCAAATTCTTAAGGAAAGTATAAAATCGTTTGAATCCCCTTTTTTCCCAGATACCTCCCTCCTGGAGCCCTCCGTCTTCTGCTCCAATTTGGACTTATTGCTCTATAGGCCTGCAGCACAACTGTCATCCTGGGACGTCCCTTCATTACTCTTCTGGGTTGGACCCAATCTTTCCTGGACCCCGTATCTTCCTCTTTCTTAGTTTACTCCTTTGTAGTGGACTTCGTAGTTCTCCAATATCCATTCCTCTCCTCCCCCATTGTACAACAACTATGCAATTTGAGTGAGACTGACCCCATTGCCAGCTCTAGGTATAGAACTTTATGGATAATCTCTCTCTCCCCTTTGCCACAGTGATGATTGGTTCAGAGATGATCCAGTCACAATGAAGCTTTTGTTCAGTTTTTGAGGGAAGAGGTAGCCTGTCTTCCCTTGGACATGAACAAAGAAGCATGTAGCCTGGTCGCTGCTGTTAACCATCTTGTGAACATGTGGAAGGCCTACCTGAGGATGGAGCTGACAAATGGAGAAGGCACAGCCAAGAGAATTACAGGGAAATGGAACCATATTCCTGATCATACCAGGCCTGAAGTCTTCCCTGCCTATGGGCTTGTCGGTTAAGCGAGCCAATAAATTGCTTGTGTTATTTAAACCAGTTTGAGTTGGGTTTTATATCACCTGCACCAGAAAGCATTATAACTTATACTTGTTGGTCTCACCCTTCAGAGAAGGAATGAGTGCATTTTTTGGTTATATGAGGCACTATATTGTGAAAGCGTTTTTTTAGAGTAAGTCTGGGAAGAAGGGTATATGTGGATGTTGGCCAACCAAAGGAGTGAACTCTGTTGACTGCCTAGTATCTAAATCTCCATCCTGATTGGGGGGATTCCCCATCGTGTGAGTCTCGGTGGAAGGCAGACCCCCACTTCCTCTATGGAAACTGAAGGTGGTCAGATTTCCTTTCCCTGCCCACCAGGCAGCAAGGGCTGAATACTCTGTTCATGGCTTTGAATCCAGAGTAAGCAACACAAAGGAGACAGAAATATACAAGATTAACAGGTGGATGACAGATTAGGAGAATATATTTGCAATGAGCAAAACTGACAAAAGATTAATAACTAGAAAAAGAAGATAGTAAACTCAATAGGAAAATAGGCAAAGGATATGAAGAGTAACAGAATGAGAAACTTGAATTTACCCAAGAGGAAACTTGAATATATTAAAAGATTTTCAACTCTCTTAATAATTAAAGAAATGAAAATTAAAATAACATTGAGAAATCAATAAAAGGATGGCAACATGTAGAAAGTCAGATATTATCAAGTGCTGATGAGGATGTGAGGAAAAGGAAAAGTGTGGGTGGGAGTGTAAACTGGTACAGGTATTCCAGAGACTAAGTTGGCAGTACCTCCTGAAATTCAGTAGGTGTATACCCTACGACCCAGCAATTGCACTCCTGGGTATATACTCCAGAGAATTCTTACACAGGTCATTAAGGAAATATAGTTGAGGTGGTTTTTTGCAGCACTGTTTGTGATAGTGAAGAATTGGAAGCAACCCAGGTGACCATCACGTGTGACTGGATATATATCATAAGATATATGGAAATATATCCATCATAAGATGGAATATATAAAACAGTAAAAAGAAAATAGCTAAATTTACATATAGTCACATAGATAGGTCTCCAAAACCTAGTGTTGAATGGAAAAGGTGAAAAAGAGAATGAGACTTACAGCATAATACCATCTGTGTAAATGTAAAACAACACTGTATAATATGATGGCTGTGCATATATCTAAGGAGATCTGTGGAAGATGGATTGGAAGTGTATATACATGACAAACACTGGAGTTGGGGTGGGGTGGGGACTGACGGGGAAAAATAATACTACAATGAAATCAAGCAAAAAAGGGGCCTTGAATGGACTGATGAAAATAATGTGCCATGGACTGAAGAGCATGATTAACACAATGCTGAAGGTGACCACAAATAAATGAGAACAGACAGAAAGATGATTAGAGTTCATCTTCAGTGGCATGTGATGCTGGGGTCATGTCCAGGGGTCACAGCAGTGGGGCTAGCAGTGACAGTAGCAGCATTCAAACCCAGCTGTCCCCCCAGCATGGCCTTAGTTGTGGCTTCTCCTGCCCGATTCTCCAGACTTCTGTGAGCTACAATAATGACCTTGCAATAAATCCCTTTTCTGCTCTAGTTAACTAGAGTCAGCTTCTCTTACTTGCGTCCAACAATCCTGACTGATACGTCACATATTTTGTTGGAGAACATCCTCAAGTAACTTCCTAAGAAGGTAAATTTTGGTGTCTTTGCATGTCTGAAAATGTAGCATTATTTTACCTTTATATTTGAATGATAGTTTGTCTTTAGAATTCTACGTTAAAAATATTTTTCCTCTGAATGTTGCACATATTGCTTTTAGCATGTAGTGTTGCTGATTAGAAGCCGGGTTCTAATTTTTTGTTGGCGACCTGTTTTCCCTACCTCTGGAAGCTTACATTTTTTTCCCTTCATACTTAAGTGTTTTGAAATATCACAATGATGAGCCCAAAAGTGTGTTTTTTCCCCATCTGTTTTACTGGGCACCTGGTGATTGGGCCTTTTCAATCTGAAGACTCAGGTCCGCCTCCTCTAAGAAATCACTGTTTTATTTCTTTGCAAATTTTCTCTCCTCTATTTTCTCTGTTCCCTTTCTAGACCTCTTGTTAGTTGGATTTTGACCTCCTAGGTGATTGTCTTTTTATTTTCTCTCATATTTTCCATATCTTTGCCTTTTTGTTCTGCATTCTGGGACATTTTCTTGACTTTATCTTCTATTGAAGATTTTTATTTTTGGCAGTCATTTAAAATTTCTAAGCACTCTTTCTTATTCTCCAAAGATGCCTTTTTCATAGCATCGTTTTGTTTTGTTTTGTTTTTTAATGGATGCAATATCTTCTCTGTATGTGTGCTTAATAGAATTTTACAGGAGTCTTGGGGATAACAGATGATAATTACCAGACCACAAAGGAAAACTGTAAATGGATACCAGATATTACCTCTCCACAAGAATGTCACCCACACTCCTCTGAAAGGGACCGCTTATTGGCTGTCCCTCTCTTTAGGCCCCTAGCCTGATATCATTGTGGGAAAGATTATTATCCACCAACTGGATGGTTTTTGGCCATATGCTCCCTACCTGGAGGCCAGATCTCCAGCTCTCACCTTGACATCAGAGAGAGGAGGTCACTGTTCTGTTCCCCACTCCCAGGCCAACTGTATGTATTTCCTGCACCAGCACGACACTGTCCATATCCATTTTCTTTCTGGGACATTCTCACACCTACTTCCCACAGTGGTGACCTGGTCCCTGTGTCCTACACAAGGCAGTCACAGTAGTCAGCAGCACATTTCATAGGGTGGATTGTCTTTAATGTTAAATAGCAATATATGTTGTGGAAACAATAATCCAGACTAGTTCCTTTTTACAGTCCGTCCTCCAATAGGAGCCAACAGCAATCCAAGCCTGCACCTTTTTTGATGGTCCAAACTGCGTATCTCCTGTGAGCAAAAGCCTGGGCAAAAATATGCATGCACTTCTCTCAGGAACAAAAAATAATTTTCAGGGACAGTTCGGTCCAAGCCCATGAATAGGACAAAAAGAAAAAATAAAAAAGAGAAACGAACTCAGTACAAGCATAATACTGTTTTAGTACACCCAAATTATGTCACTGCTCAGGACGCTTAACATTTGTATCACAGTAGGTAACATTTGCTGAGTGCTTACTCTGAACCAGGCACTTGGATTACCTTCATTCCCTAAAGAAGAAAAGTGAGGCTCCCAGGTGTCAATTGCCCAGGGTCACAAAGCCAATAAAACGGCAGACAGGAAATTGCACCAGGACTGTCTAACCACAGTCAACCCATGTAACTGCTACACAGTGCTGTACTGGTTTCCAGCAGCCACATTCAGGTTAATAGTGATGGCACAATTTTCTGTAAGATCAGTGGGTGGATACCCGAGATTCCTTAGCCCAATAAAGACCCAATTCTGGTTAGTTTGCTTCTAAGGTGAATGGATGTCCTTTTCTCTGGAAACAGAAAACTGCCACCAGTTTTTATTTTTAAAATGTTTTTCTTTCATAGAAACCATAGCACTTTATTTCTAAGTTTTTACTTTTCATCCAAGTAAGACTCGCGCATAGTTGAAAAATAAAAATGTTCTAAAGAGCTCATAATAAACCCCAGCAATATCCTGTCCCACTCCTTCCCACTGCAAGTCCTGCTCCCTAGAGGCAAGAACTTTATTTTGCCAGTCTTTGGCTTTTTCTTCTGTCACTTACTACTCCAAAACCCCCTTCTCCCTTGCCATCTCCCACTCAGAGGCTGAAGAGTCAGATACTTTCTTAGCCCCCCTTGAAGCTAGAGATGGCTATGTGTTCCAGTTATGGCCCTGAGATGTTTGCTGGGGCCTTCTGAAAGGCTTTTGTTTTCCTGAGACACACATATCCGACAATGTCCCCTTCCTTCTTCTTTCTGCCTTGAATATAGCTGTGCTGCCTGGAGCTGTGACAGAAATCTTGTGACCATGAGGGGATGAACATGAGGATGTAGACTCCACACATTAAGGAAGAAAAAGTTAGAAAGAGCCTGGATCCTTAATGGCATCACGGAGCAGCTGAACACATGCCACACTTTTGTAAATATAAGTTAACTTCCTGAAAAATAAATAAATAAACAAATGAATAAATAATGCTATATGTGTTGAAGCCACTGTCAGTTGGGTTTTTTGTTACTTGTAGCTGAAAGGATTTTTCACTGAAGGACCCCCATGTTTCTCTATTATGTGCTTATGCTACTATTTCTTAACTTAGCAATTTGAGACATTATCTCTTGACAGCTTGTTATGGTAGAAGAAGATTTTATCCCCCTCCACACACACATTCCTATTTTCCCTCCCTTCACTTTTCCAATATGTTTATACCCCAATTCCTAGCAAATCAGTAGCTGCAACCGAGCCAAGAAATGTACTATTATTACCTGGATTCGGGGGTGGGGGTTAGCCTTGTTTGAGGTGTGTTACTGAATTTAATAATTGCTTGGGTTGTTTTTTCTTTTGTTTCCACTTGGAATGTGCCCAGCCTTAGCTTTTACCATTTGTTTCATCAGTTCGTTCATAAACCTATCAGCATATTTCGCCAAAAGTGTTCAAACCTCTCAGCCCATTGATTTAAGGCGAAATCAATAAAAAGTTGATTGGTTGGGAGCCTGTGGAAGGAGTAGGGGTTTGTCAAGTCTGCTATTAAATTTCCCCTTAAGGTGACTGGGTGGGGACCACCTGCTGGAGGATCTCTATGTCCAGAAAGTGGAGGCTTTGCTCTGGGGCTGTTTGATTTCTTTGGGGGAACTCTCTGTTTTCTGCTTGAGTATAGATGTTTGGCTCTTGTGGTTTCTACCCACGAGCACAGGGAAGGTTAGAGGGAGGGTGGGGGAGTCAACTGGTCCAACACGTACTTTCAATTCTCCCCCTGCTGGGGGCTCCACACTTCACTCCCACTGTCAGGATACGTTTTCTGCACCACAGCCGCCTTGCCAGAATTTTGCAGGGTAGACCAGTGCTCTTCTCATGGATCCCCTCCCATGTGTGGACTGTGCCTCACCTTTCCCTGATGGGCTTTCTCAGTACCACCCCTCCAGCCCCTTTCTGCTTGCCAGAAACTTGCTAAAATCTCTCCCTGATTGAAGGAAACTTCTCCAGTTTTCTTTGGAGATGTGGGTTTATACACGTGATTCCTTTACTCTTATTTTATGACGTCTCAGGAGTTAGAGGAGACAGACGTGTTCCACCTTCTTGAATGGAAGTTAGAATCTGAATTTTTAACTGCCCCAGATTGTCTGAATATGCCCCAAGTGTGTAGACCAACATTTGTGAACCACAATGAAAAGAGCCCAGGTTTGGGAATCTGGTGGATTTGAGGTTGAATTCTGACTCGCTGACCACCTTACTCAAGTCACATCCGTGAGCCTCAATTTTCTCCTCTACAAAATGGGAATAATAATGTTTATCTGATAGAATTCTGGGAAGATTTTCTTAGCTACGGTATGTAAAGCATCCAACACAGGGCTTGGCAGACAGTAGGTGCTCAAAAATGAGAGTGACTACTTTTTAATGGGAGCAAGTGGGAAATGTAATTGGAAGGATTTGAATCAGGTTCCAGGAGGGCCTCAGACACCAGAACTTAATCTTGTGACACCGAGGAGCCCTGGCAGGCTTGTGAGCAGGTGAGTGATTTGATCCCAAAGAATTTGTCAGATTGTTCCCTCAGTCTGATGTGGGGAGGGAGGAAGAACCCATTGGCGCAGCAGCTCTTGGGTTAAAATCTTTGTCTGCCTCTGAGTTATTTGTAACCCGTTGTCATAGCAACAAGTTTGGCAAGCGAGCTGGTGCTGCAAGCTCCTGACAGTAGGGAGAAGACGGAAGGTTTGGAAGGAGGGGGTCGTCTGTGACCAACGCCTCGCTTTCCTCTGATTTGTCTGAAGCTTTCAGCTGGAGAAGAGGGTGAGCATCCTCCAGGGAGAATCACTGGATGTTGGAGACTCTCTTGCCCAATCTCCTGATATTCCAGATGTGAAAATAGGCCCAGAGAGGTCCAGCAGCTGGCTCAAGGCCACACAGTAAGTCAGGGACGGAGACAGGACTAGACTTTTTTAAAAAGGACTCAGGGTCATAGAACTGAAGCATAACAAACCTGGAGAGGACCTCTGAAAACATTTCATCCTCCTCTCCACCAACACACATATGCTTTTATCGTCGTTGTTGTTCATATGGAAAACCTGGGACCCAAAGTGGGTTAGAACTGACCCAGGCTCACACGGCAACTCGGGTGACGACTTGAGATCAGAACCCAGAGGGCTTGGTCTAGGTATTTCCTGAGGAAATAGCAGTCTGGGGTCCACTGTTCAGAGAAGTCCCTCGCTCCTGACTGTCAAGATACGGCCTCCCAGGGTAAGAGTGATTTGACTGCCTTGGCCTTTGATGCTCTCAAATCCAACACACATGTGTTCAGGTCACATATCCCCTCCCCACACACCTCCTTCTTCTGTAAGTAGGTGCTTCCCGCTGCCAATGGCAATGCTGTCGCACAAATGGCAGCCCAGACCCACCTCACCGTGGATCAAACACACTTGCCCCACATCTCACTCTCCAAATCACCCACAGGGCTCGGCACCTCCTGGACATTCTTTTATGTGATTCACTCCTCACAATGATCATTCTCTGTCTCTCAGTTTAGCAGGTGGGAACCTAAAGGACCAGAGGAAGATAAAGCGACTGGCTCAAGGACACACGGTGAGTCTTAGCCTGAACCCTTCCTCCTCCAGAAAGGTGTTTCTGCCCCTGCTATCCCACGCTGAATTCTCAGCCCTCAGAGTTCCTCCCACCATGATCTCAATCACTCCCTGGCACATGTGCTATATGTTTCCTCTGTATTCTCTGCTTTATGTGCAGCCCAAACTCCCCTTCTCTCCTCAAAGCCAATCCCTCACCAAGTCCTGCTGATTCTCCTTTCTGTCTCCCAAATACTCCACCCTCTTTCCTCATCCTCTGCCACTGCCCTGCTCCAGCCTCAGCACCTCTCACATGAATGACCCCAAGTCTACTCCCCGGCTCCCTGCTTCCAGGCTGGCCGCCTTTAACCTACTATTCTGGGCACTAGCAGTGAGACCACATTGGTTTAGAAGTCAACACGTCACTTCCTTCTGTGACACCCCATCCCCCCACAAGGATAAAATTCTAGCTCCTTGCTGGGCAATTAAGGCCACCCACAGTTCTGGCCCCTGCCAAGCCTCTCGAGCCTCATCTCTTGCCACCCTGGCCTCACACACTGTGCTCTGGCCACTGAACTGACTACACGTGGGTCCTTCAATGCACCAGGCTCTCCCTTCGGTGTCTGTGCAATGTCTCCCGCATGGAAGGCCCTTCACAATGACTCCCCAAACCTAATGAACTCACCTCAAGTTTCACTTCATCCAAGAAGCCTTCCTTGATTCCTAAGCAGGACTGGATCCTGTTCTCTGGGCTCCCACAGCCCCCAGAGCTCCACTCTGCCCTGCCCTTTGTGGAATTGATGTCTGGGGTTCTCTCTCCTACATATGGGAAGCTCCGAGAGGGCAGCTGACCCTGTCTCCAGCAAAGCCCAGCACCTGTCTGGTCCTAGAGGAAGGGTCAGCGAATATTCATCGCATGCATTCAGGTGCGTGAATGGTTGAATGACGAACGAAATTTGGGTTCAGCTCCGTGGTTGTGCACTCCTGCCCAAAAGTTTTGGGCTTGAGTGAAGTCCCTCTTTTCTGGCAGGTTCCTCTCAGCTCCGGGGCGTGGCTGCTCCGGGAGGGGGCGCAGCTTGGTTCATCAGCTGACGCAGGGTGAGGCAAACCAGCCAAGTGAGCAGGGAGGTGAGTTGTGGTGGGAGAGACGGGGTGCGGTGCAGATAGAAGGTGAGGGCACCCACCGAGGCAGGCGCTCTTATTTCCCCTCCCCCTTATAGGTAAATAAAGTGAGGCACAGGGCGACTTAGATGACTTGCCAAAGGCACACAGCTAAGTATAGCAATGGTGAGACTCCAACTCTGATCAACTCCAAGTCACTTCCACATTGTCCCCAACATCTCCTTTAGACAACAGATTTGCGGTAGTTAATGGTGGAGTCATGCCTCGAACCGGCGTCTTAGAGAAGCAATTGTCAAGGCAGGAGAGAGACAAGAAATCATATCCTGAACACCTACTTGTGACCTTGTGCTGTGGTGACACCAAGACGTATCGAGGCAGGGTGGCGGGGGTTTGGAGCGTGAACGTTTATTGAGCTTCTTTTACTTGCTGGGTCTTGCTATACATAACCTCTTAACAGTCACAGCAGCCCCTTTATGTGGAAACTTAATATCCCGGTTCATCTCTGAAGAACTTGAGGCTCCTAGACAGGAAGTGACTTACAGAAGTTTAGACACCTAATCAGCAGCAAGGGCAGGACTTGCATAGGAATGTCAGGCTTCACAGTGAAAGGGGATGAGGAAAGTTCAGAAGCGAAGTGGATCATGGCTTCAGCAAGGGGTTGGGACAAGAGTGGCTGGGTTGAGAGAGGCCTGGCCGATAGGAGGGACCGGTGGGGGCTGTGCTTTGAAAGAAAGGGTGGAGTGTGGCCTTGGAGGGTCCGGAGCTAGAATGCCGGACCCACACTGGGCACTTTCCGTTAAAAAATATATTTTTTATATGCTTCTATTAAAAAAAAAAAATATATATATATGTATACATTCTCTCTCTTTCTCTCTCACCCTCTGCTCAGAAGTCCCCAAACAACAAAATAAACGCCCCTCCCTCCAACAGTAATACATGCTCATTGATGAAAATTTGGGGAAAAAAGCCACATCCTACTGCCCAAAGAAAACCAGTGTTAGCATCTTGGTGCATTTAGGGTGTATTCTAGGCCTAAAAACCATATTAGAGATCAGGCTGTATAGTCAATTATATATTGCCTTTTTTTTTTTTTTTTTTTTTTTTTTTTTGCTGTACGTACGCGGGCCTCTCACTGTTGTGGCCTCTCCCATTGCGGAGCACAGGCTCCGGGTGCGCAGGCTGAGCAGCCATGGCTCACGGGCCCAGCCGCTCCGCGGCATGTGGGATCTTCCCGGACCGGGGCACGAACCCGTGTCCCCTGCATCGGCAGGTGGACTCTCAAGCACTGCGCCACCCACCAGGGAAGCCCTATATTGCCATTTTTACGTAAGCATTTCCCCATTAAAAGTCTTTATAAACATCATTCAAATGGCCACACGATATTCCATTGAGGATATTCCATTATGGAACTCCTTTCTGCATGGGTTTTGGCATTCCTTTTATTACTTTTCTTTCCTCTTTTAGAACTGTTTGGCCAGGTTTTAGGTTTGATTTTCTCTGTGTCTTATTTTGAGAGATAGCATAAGAGAGATCGTTGTCTTGTTTTGTTTTGTTAACATCTTTATTGGAGTATAATTGCTTTACAATGGTGTGTTAATTTCTGCTTTATAACAAAGTGAATCAGCTATACCTGTACATATATCCCCATATCCCCTCCCTCTTGCGTCTCCCTCCCACCGTCCCTAGCCCACCCCTCTAGGTGGTCACAAAGGACCGAGCTGAGAGAGATCGTTGTTTGAATGCAGTTAGGAAAAGCAAGGTAGGCTTGTTGGAAACAGTATTTGAGGGGAACTTAGGATTATGTTAAACACGCACAGGATAAAACCTTCAAGTGACACATGAAGGTACACGGTGAAAAATAAGTCTCTTTCTCACCCCACCCTCAGTTCCCCAGTTCTCTACTGGGGATCTCCACTGTTAGCACTTCCCTGTGTGTCCTTTGTGTGCATAGCTGTGTTTCTATTTTTTAACAGCTTTATTGAGATATCATTTCCACACTAGACAATTCATCCATTTAGAGTGTATAATTCAATGACTTCTAGTATATCCAGAGTTGTGTAACCATCACCACAATCAATTTTAGAATATTTTCCTTACTCCCCCCCAAAAACCTGTACCCATTTGCTGTCACCCCCAAAGCCCCCATCTCCCCTTTCCTAGGAAACCACTGTCTGTCTCTGTAGATTTTCCTATTCTGAACGTTTCCTATAGATGGGATCATACAGTATGTGACCTTCGGCAACTAACGTCTTTCACTTAGCATAATGTTTTCCAGGTTCATCCGTGTTGTAATATGTATCAATACTTCATTCTTTTTTTATATATAGACTTTATTTTTTTGAACAGTTTTAGGTTTACACAAAAACTGGATGGAAAGTGCAGAGAGTTTCCATATACCCCCCTCACCCAACCCAGTCTCCCCTATTATTAACATCTTGCATTAGTGTGGTACATTTGTTACGATTGATGAACCAATAATGATACATTGTTATTTTTTCTTTTTTCCAGCTTTATTGAGATATAATTGACTGATACATTTTTATTAACTAAGGTCCGTAGTTTACATTAAGGCTCACCCTTTTTGTTGTACATTCTATGGGTTTTGACAAATATATAATGACATGTATCCACCACTACAGTGTCATACGGAGTAGTTTCCCTAAAAATCCCCTGTTCCACCCATTCACCCCTTCCTCCCTCTCCCTGAAGCCCTGGAAACCACTGACCTCTTTACTGTCTCCATCCTTTTGCTTTTTCCAGAGTGTCATATAGTTGGAACCATACAGTGTGTAATCTTTTCACATTGGCTTTTTTCCCTTAGTAATATGTGTTTAAGGTTCCTCTGTGTCTATTCATGGCTTGATAGCCCACTTCTTTTGATCGCAGAATAATATTTCATTGTCTGGATGTACCACAATTTATTTATTCATTCACATACTAAAAGACATTTTGCTTGCTTCCAAGTTTTGGCAAATATGAATGAAGTTGCTATAAACATTCGTGTGCAGGTTTTTGTGTGGACATGTTTTCAACTCATTTGGGTAAATACCAAGAAGCATGATTGCTGGCTTGTACGGCAAAAGTATGTTTAGTTTTGTAAGAAACTGCCCAACTGTCTTGCAAAGTGGCTGTACTATATTGCATTCCCACCTGCAACGAATGAGAGTTCCTGTCGCTCCACCTCCTCACCAGCATTTGGTGGCGTCAGTGTTCTGGATTCTGGCCATTCTCATAGGTCTCTTGTGGTATCTTATTGTTGTTTTAATTTGCATTTCCCTAATGACATAGATGTTGAACATCTTCTCATGTGCTTATTTGCCACCTGTATATCTTCTTTGGTGAGGTGTCCGTTGGGATCTTGTGCCCATTTATAAATTGGATTCTTTTTGGGGGGGCGTTAAGAGTTCTTTGTATATTCAGATTACCAGCCTTTCATCAGATATGTGGTTTGCAAATATTTTCACCTATTCTCTGGCTTTTCTTTTCATTCTTTTTAAGTGTCTTCCACTGATAACGAAGCCCAGTTTATCGAATTTTTTCTTCCATGGGTTGGGCTTTTGGTGTTGTTTTTAGTCATTGCCAAACTCAAGGTTACATAGATTTTCCCTCTATGTTCTCTTCTAGGAATTTTATAGTTTTGCATCTTACACATAGGCCTATGATCCATTTTGAGTTAATTTTTGTGAGGGGTGTAAGGTCTTTGTCTAGATTAATGTTTTTGCATGTGGATGTCCAGTTGTTTCAGCACAATTTGTTGAAAAGACTATCCTTTCTCCATTGAATTGCCTTTACTCCTTGTCAAAGACTAGTTGACTATGTTTGTGTGGATCTATTTCTGAGGTCTCTATTCTGTTCCATTTATCTATTTGTCTATTATTTCAGCAATACCACATTTGTCTCGATTACTGGAGCTTTATAGTAAGTCTCAAAGTCAGGTAGTGTCAGCCCTCAGACTTTCTTTCTCTCCTTCAGTATTGTGTTGGTTATTCTGGGTCTCTTGCACTTACAGATAAACTTTAGAATTAGTTTGTCGACATCCACAAAATAAGTTGGTGGGATTTTGCTTGGTATTGCATTGGGTCTATAGATCCAGTCAGGAAGAACGGACATCTTGGCAATATTGTCTTCCTATGCATGTACATGGAATATGTCTCCATTTATCTTCTTTGATTTCTTTTATCAGAGTTTTATAGTTTTCCTTATATAGATCTTGTACATATTTTGTTAAATTTATACCTAAGTATTTAGTTTTTTGGTGCTAATATAACTGGTATTGGGTTTTTTATTTAAAATTCCAGTTGGTCATTGCTGGTATATAGGAAAGCAATTGACTTTTGTATATTAACCTTGTATCCTGCAACCTTGCTGTAATTGTTTATTAGTTCCAGCCATCTTTTTGTTGATTCTTTGTGATTTTCTACATAGACAATTATGTCATCTGTGAACAAAGACAGTTTTATTTCTTCCTTCCCAATCTGTATACCTTTTAATTCCTTTTCTTGCCTATTGCATTAGCAAGGACTTCCAGTGTGAGGTTGAAAAGGAATAATGAGAGCAGACATCCTTGCCTTTTCCTGATCTTAGTGGGAAAAAATCTAGTTTCTCACCACTAGGTATGATACTAGCTCTAGGTTTTTTGTAAATGTTTTTTAACTGTGTTTTTTAAATTAGGATTTTCTTCTCTTAAATTTTTATTTAGATAATTTCAGACTTATAGAAGAGTTCCAAGAATAGTACAAAAAACTGCTGTATACTCTTAATCCAGATTCTTCAAATGGGGACTTCCTTGGTGGCTCAGTGGTTAAGAATCTACTTGCCAATGCACGGGGCAGGGGTTCGAACCCTGGTCTGGGAAGATCCCACATGTCACAGAGCAACTAAGCCCATGCACAACTACTGAGCCTGCGCTCTAGAGCCCGAGAGCCACAACTGCTGGGCCCATATGCCACAGCTACTGAAGCCCTCGTGCCTAGAGCCCGTGCTCTGCAACAAGAGAAGCCACTGCAATGAGAAGCCCACGCACCTCAACGAAGAGCAGCCCCCGTTTGCCACAACTACAAAAAGCCCGCGCACAGCAACAAGGACCCAAAGCAGCCATAAATAAATAAATACATTTATTTAAAAAAAACAACAGATTCCTCAAGTGTTAACATTTTACTACACTTATCTTACTCTATTTCTCCCTCTGCCTCATATATTTTTTTTCCTGTGAACTAATTCATAGTCAGTTGCAGACGTGATGCCCCTTTACTCCTAAATACTTCAATGTGTTTTTCCTAAAACAAGAAATTATCTTACATAAACACAGAGCCATCATCAAAATCAGGAAATTCACATTGATACAATACTATTATAATTATACTCTACAGAACTTATTTGGAGCTCACCAGTTTCCTCAACAGTGTCCTTTATAGCAAAAGAAAACTGAACCATGTGCATTCAGTTATCATATCTCTTTAGTTCCCTTCGGTAGGGAAGAATTCTTCAGTCTTTGTGTCTTCTGACACTGACATTTTTGAAGAGTGCAGGCTAGTTATTTTTAGACTATCCCTCAATTTGGTTTTTTCTGATGTTCCCTCATGATTAGATTTTACTTTGGTAGGAATATCACAGAAGGGATGCTGTGTCCTTCTCAGTGCATCATATCGGAGGCACATGATGACTATTTGTGTTGTTCCACTGTAAAGCTACTATTTTCCCCTTTGTCATTGGTGAATATTTTGTGGAGAGATACATTGAGATTATATATGTGTGTGTGTGTGTATATATATATATATATATATGTATATATATATCCTCATCTCCTCAAATTTTCACCCACCAGTTTTAGCATTCACTGATGATTCTTGAGGTTGCCAAATGGTGACTGTCCAATGCCATCATTCTTTGGACTTGTATTAGTTGGCTCTCCAGTGTAAGGCAGAGCTTTCCTTTCTCCTACATTTATTTATTTATATCCTCATGGACATATGGTTGTCTATCATATTCAGTGGGTTATAATGCATTAAGATCATTCTTTATTTCGATGTTCAAAATATCCCATATTTAGCCAGCAGGAAGATGACTCCTTGTCCTTTTGGCAGGTCTCCATCTTTCCTTGAGCACTTCCTTGTTTTCTGGCACCACAAGGTGCTCCAGGCTCATCTTGCTCTTTCCCTGCCCCAGCCCAAGAATCAACCATTTTTCCCTAGAAGACCTGGTCCTTTTCAGTTGAGAATGGCATTTAGGAACCAAGATTTGAGCATTAGGTGTTATACCTATATTTTAAGAGTTTGGTTTTTTATTTAGGGGGAAAGAAAGCTGAAGCCACACCACTGACAACCAAATACTCCCTGTTGGAAGTGTTGGTAGATGGGCAATGACTGCCTGTAAAAGTTGTTGAGTGTTAGTCAAAGAGCATGCACTTGTGCATTCTGTCTCTGTCTCTGTGTCTCTGTCTCTCTGTGTCTCTCTCTGTCTCTCTCTCTCTGTCTCCCTCTCTCTCTCTCTCTCTCTCTCTCACACACACACACCCTTATGGAAATATTAGATCAGAAAAAATATTTTTTTAAAAGTTGTTGGGTATTGATGTCTTTTGAAAGCAAGTTTTACCTTGAGATGTGGTACTACAGAGATTCATGGGAAGGAGCAGAACTGAAGGTGAGTGGCAATGAGGCTGGCCTGGAAGAGTTGAAAAAATAATAGCAGATAATAGCTTCCATTTAGTGAGAACTTACTGTGTGCCAGGAAGTGGACTGAGAACTTTACAACATTACCTCTGATCCCCACAGTAATTCTGGAAGCTGCAGCAAGGTTGACTGACTGGCTAATAATAACTGAGCCACAATAAGAACCCAGAGAGGGAGGAAGATGATAGGAGAAGCCTTTGAAGAGGAAAAACAGCATACCTTTGTGTTTTGGGAGAAGACACTCTGGTGTAACAGGCTAGGAATTTGGAGACTGGGGCGCTAGTCTCAGCTCCGCCACCCGTTGATTGTGAGATCTGAGGTGGCCATGTGGCCTCTTTGAACCTGGCTACCTCATAAGGTTGTTATGAGAATCAAATTAAATAATGGCTCCAAAAGCAGACGTGTAAACCGTGAAGTGCTACAGAAATGGAAATGGTTATTATCGAGCTGGCCTAATGCACCTGGAGTCTCCTCTTCCACCAGATATCGCAATTCTCTTGGAAATGCAATTGATCTAGATTATAGGAGAACCCTGAAGACCTGTGTCCCTCTTTATCCCCATGTACCAGGGGGCTTCTAGGACATTCCTTTCACAAGTTTTGTTAGCTAATGCTACCAAACCTACCATACCTTACATTTCTTAGTAACTGTGGCAGGTAGCCTCTGAGATGACCTCCCAATGATCCTTGACTCTTTGTATTCACACCCTGTGTAAAAATCTCCTCCCTTTAGGTCAGTGTGAGCTGACCTAAGGACTTACTTCTGAGCAATCAAATGTGGCAATGGAGATAAGATGTCACTTAGGGATTGCTTACATAGGAATGTGACTTCTATCTTGCTAGCAGACCCTCTCCCTTGCTGGCTTTGATGAAGCAAGTTGCCATACTGGGGAGGCTCATCTGCCTAGGAAGTGAAGGCCAACATCCAGCCAGGAACTGAGTCTCTCAGTCCAACAGTCCTTGAGGAACTGAAAATCTGCCAACAAACAGGTGATCTTGGAGGTGGATCCTTTCTCCATCAAGCCTTCAGATGAGAGAGACCCCAGCCCTGGCCAACTTGATTGCAGTCTTGTGAGAGACCCTGAAACAGAGGCTCCAACAGAGGGCCTGGACCCAGCTAAGCCCACAGAAACTATGAGATGAATAAAGGCTGCTGTGATTCCTTGTTACTCAACAATAGATAACTAATACAGTAACCATCTTTTATAGATGCTCCTTTAATCATATATTCTCTCCTGTATACAACTCTGTGCTTTCCCTCCCTTGAACCAAACTTGAACTGCCTCTCTTCCTCTAAAACCTTTCTACCGTACCCTCTGGGAATCTCATCATATGGCTAACAAGCTCCGCTGGAGGATATAAAATATTTGAACAGAGGGACATACCTAGTACCTGGATGGACAGACCATGTGAATTTTCCCCAAATTAATTTATAAATTTAATTCAATCCAAACAATTTTAATTGACATTAAAGTTCTGAAGTGTATCTCTTTAGACAAATAAATGTTTAGAAATAACTAGGGAAATTCTGAAAAGAAATTGAGTACCAACCAGTCTTATGAATTATTGAAAAACATTAAAAGGGCACAGGAATTAAAATTCAGTGGTATTGGTTCAAAACTGACAGCTAGATTAATGGAATACAATAGTAAGTTAAGAAAAAAATAGTCTATAGATAATTTAGTATGTTGAAAGATGATATTTTAAATCATCCGTGAAAAGCTAGATTATGCAATAAGTGGTGTTGGGATAATTGGCTTGTGATTTGGCAAAAACAGAGTTGGACCTCTATCTCATTCCTTACACTAAAATAAATTCCAGATGTATCAAAAATATAAATGTTCAAAAACTACCCATACTTTATTCATAATCACAAAAAAAACCTGGACCAAAGCCCATCTACAGGTGAATAGATAAACAAAATGCGGTACAGCCCAAGAATGGAGTATTACTCAGTACCAAAAAGGAATGAACTAAAAAGATCCTTGACATGGACAGATGATCCTGGATTATTTAGATGGGATCAGTGTAATCACAAGGGAGGAAGGAGAGTCAGTCAGAGAAGGACATGTGACAACAGATGCAGAGATGAGAGAGAAGGAGGGAGATTTGAAGATGTTATAGTACTGAGTTTGAAGATGAAGGGGCCATGAGCCAAGGAATGCAGGTGGCCTTAAAAACTAGAAAAGTCAAGGAAATGATTTTCCCCTAGTCTCTAGAAGGATTGCAGTCTTTGATTTTAGCCTTGAAAGACTCATTTCAGACTTCTGACCTTCAGAACTGTAAGATAATAAATTTGTGTTATTTTAAGCCACTCAGTTTGTAGTAATTTGTTACAGCAGCAGTAGGAAGTCTAATGCATATAGTTAAAAAAATAAAAACTGTATAAATAAGTGTACACTGGTATGCATTGCTTGCACCCTGTCCCCATTCACCTTTTCCCCCTTGAACCCTATAGGTAACCATTTCTGTTAACTTCTTGCTCATTCATTCAATCAATGTTTCTTTATGCCAGTATGAGCAAATATGAATATTTATTCCTATTCCCTCCTTTCTGACACAAATGGTAATATACTATATGTACTTTTCTGCCTCTCACTTTTTTTCCAGATAACAATGTAAGGATAGATAAATTTAACCATAGAAAAATGTAAACTTTAGTGAATGACATTATAAGTAAAGTTGAAGGATAAACTTGGAAAAATATTTGCATGTAACCCACAGTAAAAAGGAAAAGCTGATTGTCCACTGAAAGGGAATTGCAGAATTATGTTGCACTCATATAATGGAGTCATTCAAACACTTGTAAAGGCAGGGAAGAAATTAGAATTGGGTGGTGGTCAAAAAGAACTTTTGCTTCACCTTAAAGCTTTAAAAAATTTAAAAGGATAACCTACTCCTATATTATCAATACCTGTATAATTTAAATTTTTTTTAAATTAAAACTGGGGGAAGAACAAGAAAAGTTTAGATCTGTATGCCTTGGAACAAGGTCAAAGATACAGAGTTAAGTGAAGAAGGCCCTTGCAAATAGTAACTATAGTATGATCCTAGTTTTGATAGAACATTACTCTTAGCATAGAAAAATATATAGAGAAAGGCTATATAACAAACTATTAATAACAGTCATCTTGGGGGTGTGAAATTATGAGGGACTTTTTACATTAAATGTTTATGTAATGTTCAAATTTTTAAAACATGTATGTATCACTTTTATAATCAGGAAAAATGAAGATATATATTTTTACTTTTTTTTTTTTTTTTTTTTTCTGCAATACGCGGGCCCCTCACTGTTGCGGCCTTTCCCGTTGCGGAGCACAGGCTCCGGACACGCAGGCTCAGCGGCCATGGCTCACGGGCCCAGCCGCTCCGCGGCATGTGGGATCCTCCCGGACCGGGCCACGAACCCATGTCCCCTGCATCGGCAGGCGGACTCAACCGCTGCGCCACCAGGGAAGCCCAAAGATATATATTTTTAAATGCTCTAACCACCTATATCCTTTACTAGGCATGGGTATTGATTGCAAACAGTATTAGTAATAACTTTGGTTAACTGTAGCAGAATATGAAACTACTGGAAGATGTGGCAGAGTCATTTACTGTTTGCTGAATATCCACAAGCTCCCCCATATTTCCAGTCCTTTTAGAGTTGGATGGGGCCATGTAACTAGTTCTGGCCAATGGGCTGTGCATTTTAGAACTGGTGCTCAGTCCTCCTGCTCCCTCTTCTTCTGCTATGGCAACCAGGGGGCCTCAGGTGCTAGATGAGGCAGCCACAAGATGTCAGCCTGTATCCCTGAGTTACCTCTTGGAAAGGAGCTGTCTTGAAAAGCCAGTAGACTTGCAATAGATTTTGCACAAGCAAGAAATAAACTCATATGTATTAAGTCATTGAGTTTTGGGGTTTATTTATTATCAAAGCATAAGCTACCTATCATGAATAACGGAAAAGGGCATCAAGTAATCCACAGGTTCCATGAGAGGCCTGGAGAACCAGGCAGGATCAGGAACCAAGAGTGGCATGATATGACACAGCAAAGATTTTGCTGCCAGAATTGTTTGATAGGATGACGCTGTTGCCCCCGTTGCCAACTAACACTTTTCACTACAGCTGGACCTTGCTATCCCTTGATACTATTGCTATACTATCAGATTTTTAACTCTCCAGCAGCTGGTTGAAAATATCATTAATTGACCCAGCATAACTTTGTATGGCTCCTTCAACACTGAAAGGTCCAGGCAGGATCATGTAATTTGCCATGCTGAGGTCATGTGCCCATTCACTAGCCACCAGGGGATGGGGAGAAGAAATATGTGCCGCCTTCCCTGGTTTCAGTAGTGCATGGTAGGGCCCTGCCTCCAAACCTATCTTGGGTTTCCTCCCAAATAGGAAAAGTGTTCGATGTTGAGCAGCCAAAATACAAATGTTCACTCCAGTCTTCAGATCCTTCACTGACCAACTTTTACCTCCTGACTTAACTGAAACTTACCTCTCTCCCCTGAAAAGTGGAAATCTACCCAAACTGCCATTCTCTAGCCAATAATGCCCTCAATTACATGCCTTGTTGTTTTTCCAGCACATCCTCAACCCCAGATCAATACAACTTTCCACCTTCTCTGTGTCAATCCTAGGCTCACACAATTGCTCAGATGGGAGCCACTTAAAAGTCATGGTCCCCAACTTCTACTGGGCCCTGGAAATCTTGTTTCCCTGATCTGCTCTCCAAGCCTCCACGGCAGATTTGCTAAATCCTCATTTCCTCAGCCCTCCTACATGTTCCGCTCCCTTCCCTCCTCACTTCACTTCCTACTGCACTTAAAATACAAACCCCCAAACAGCAATGTTCTCAGCTTCTTGCCACAAACTACCTGCAAACTCATAAGCATCCCCAACTGACCTATCCTTGCTCTTTCCCCCCGTCACAGTGGAAGAGGTGCCCTTTTTCATGCTGACTAATCCTTCCATTGGTGCTCTGTGCCCCATTCCCCACTCAGGAAAACCTTGATATATCAGTTTCCCCTCTCCCTCCTGTATCTTCAGTATCTCTCTCTCTGTTGACTCAGCCTTTAAACATGTTCAAGTCTCTTGTATCATAAAAAAGCCATTGACCTATTTATAATAGCATCAAAAAGAATAAAAGACAGAGGAATAAATTTAACCAAGGAGATGCAAGACTTGCATGCTGAAAACTACAAAACATTACAGAAGGAAATTAAAGAAGACTTAAATAAATGGAAAGATATCCCATGTTCATGGATTGAAAGATTTAACATTGTTAAGATGGCAATACTACCCAGAGCCATCTACAGATTGAATGCAATTCCTAACAGAATCCCATTGACATTTTTTTCAGAAAAGGAAAAGTTGAACCTAATATTTATATGGAATTGCAAGGGACCTCACATAGCCAAAACAGTCTTGAAAGAGGAAAGCAAAGTTGGAGGACTCACACTTTCCAGTTTCAAAACCTACTACAAAGATACAGTAATCAAAACAGTGTGGTGCTGGCATAAGGATAGACATATAGATCAATTAAATAGAACTTGGAGTCCAAAATAAACCCAAACATCTATAGTCAATTGATTTTCAACATGGATGCCAACACTATTCAGTGGGGGAAAGAACAGCCTCACCACAATGGTTCTGGGTAGCTGGTTAGCCACGTGCAAAATAAATGAAGTTGAACCCTTTACCTTACACCATATACAAAAATTAACTCAAATCAGATAAAATACCTAAATGTAAGCACAAAGAGAATAAAACTTTTAGATGAAAATATGTGTATATCTTTGTGACCTTGGATTTGGCCGTGGATTCTTATATATGACTTCAAAAGCACAAGCAACAAAAGAAAAAAAGATAAATTGGACTTTATATAAAAAACTCTTTTGTGCATCAAGGAACACCATCAAGAAAGTGAAAAGAGGGCTTCCATGGTAGGACAGTGGTTAAGAATCTGCCTGCCAATGCAGGGGACACGGGTTCGAGCCCTGGTCCAGGAGGATCCCACGTGCTGCAGAGCCTGTGCGCCACAACTACTGAGCCTGCATTCTAGAGCCCACGAGCCACAGCTACTGAGCTCACGTGCCACAACTACTGAAGCCCGTGCGCCTAGAGCCCGTGCCTCGCAACAAGAGAAGCCACTGCAATGAGAAGCCCACACACCCCAATGAAGAGTAGCCCCCTCTCACCACAACTAGAGAAAGCCTGTGCACAGCAACGAAGACCCAATGCAGCCAAAAATAAATGATAATAAATTAAATAAATATTTTTTAAAATCTTTTTTAAAAAAGTGAAAAGATAACCTACAGAATAGGAGAAAATATTTGCAAATCATACATCGGATAAGGGACCTGTATCTAGAATATATAAAGAATTTCTAAAACTCAACAACAAAAAGATAAACAACACAATTGAAAAATGGGCAAAGGACATGAGTAGAAATTTCTCCAAAGAAGATATACAAATGACCATGAAGCTCATGGGAAAAAATTCACAATATCAATCATCAGGGAAATGCAAATCAAAACCACAATGAGATACCACTTCACACCCACTAGGATGGCTTAATAAAATAAAGGAAAATAAGTGCTGGCAAGGATTTAGAGAAATTGGAACTTTTGTACATTGCTGATGGTAATGTAAAATGGTGTAGCCACTGTGGAAATCAGTTTGGCACTTTTTCTAAAAGATAAACATAGAATTTCCACATGACCCAGCAGTTCCACTCTTAGGTATATACCCAGAAAAATTGAAAAAAGGTATTCAAACAAATATTTGTACATGAATGTTCATAACAGTACTATTCACAATAGCTGAAAGGTGGAAACAACACAGATGTTCATCAACTGATGAATGGATAAACAAAGTGGTGGTATACCCATATGATGGAATACTATTTAGCCATAAAAAGGAATGAAGTACTGATACATGCTACAATGTGGATGAACCTTGAAAAATTATGCTAAGTGAAAGAAGCCAAACACAATAGACCACATATTGTATGATTCCACTTACATGAAATGTCCAGAAAAGGTAAATTCTTATAGAAAGTGGATTGTTTGTTTCCAGGGGCTGGGCACAAAGAGGGAATGGGGAGTGACTGGCTAATGGGTACAGGGTTTCCATTTGGGGGTGATGAAAATATTGTGTAACTAGATAAAAGTGGTAGTTGCACAACACTATCTATGTATTTTCACTGAACTGTACTCTTTAAAATGCTTACTTTTCTGTTTGGTGCATTTTACCTTTATTCATTTATTTTATTATTTTTTAAAAAATAAATTTATTTATTTATTTGGCTATGTTTGGTCTTAGTTGCTGTGCTCGGGCTCTCTCTAGTTGTGGTGAGTGGGGTCTACTCTTCGTTGCGGTGCATGGGCCTCTCATTGTGGTGGCCTCTCCTGTTGCAGAGCACAGGCTCTAGGTGCGCAGGCTTCAGTAGTTGTGACTCGTGGGCTGTAGAGTGCAGGCTCAGTAGTTGTGGTGCATGGGCCCAGTTGCTCCGCTGCATGTGGAATCTTCCTGGACCAGGGCTCAAACATCTGTCCCCTGCATTGGCAGGCAGATTCCCAACCACTGTACCACCAGGGAAGTCCTTTACCTCTATTTTAAAAATACTTGCCTCCATTTCTTAAAAAGTTAAACATAAATTTACCATGTGACCCAGAAACTCTACTCCTAGGTATCTACCTAAGAGAAATGAAAACATATATCTGCATTAAAAATTGTACTTGGATGTTCATAGCATTATTTATAATAACCAAAAGGTGTAAACAACCCAAATGTTTACCAACTGGTGAATGCATGAATAAAATGTGATATATCCATACCATTTGGCAATAAAAAGCAATAGAGTACTGATACATGCTACTCCAGGTATGAATTTTAAAAACATTTTGCTTAATGAAAGAAGTCAGACACACCCCAAACCGCACATATTATGAGTCAATTTATATGAAATTTCCAAAAGTTGCAAATCTATAGAGACAGAAAGTAGATTAGTGGTTGCCTGGGGCTGGGGGTGGGGATGGGGAGTGACTATAAATGAGCACAAGGGATCTTTCTGGAGAGATAGAAATGTTCGAAAAGTGGACTGTGGTGATAGTAGTACAATTCTGTAAATATGCTAAAATTAATTGCATTGTATAATTAAAGCAGGTGAATTTTATGCTATGTAACTATACCCCAATAAAGCTGTTTTTTTTAAGAACAACACAGGAACATTCTATCCAACAGAATTGGAATACACATTCTTCTCAAGTGCACATAGAAGATTTTCCAGGATAGGTCATATGTTAGGCCACAGAAAAGTCTTAATAAATTTAAGATGACTGAAATCATATCAAGCATCTTTTACAACCACAATAGTATGAAACTAGAAATCAATTACAAGAAGAAAACTGGAAAATTCACAAATATATGGAGATTAAACAACATGCTACTGAACAACCGATGACTCAAAGAAGGAATTAAAAGAGAAATAAATATCTTGAGACAAATAAAATGCAAATACAGCACACTATAATTTAAGGGATGCAGCAGTTCTAAGAAGGAAGTTCATAATGATAAACATTTACATTAAGAAAGAAGATCTTAAATTTAAAAAATATAACTTTACACCTCAAGGAACTAGAAAAAGAAGAACAAACTAAGTCCGAAGTTAGTAGAAGGAAGGAAATAAAGATCAGAGTGGAAATAAATGAAATAGAAACAAAAAAGAAAATAGAAAAGATCAATGAAACTAAGAGCCATTTTTTAAAAGATAAACAAAATAGACAAAACTTTAGCTAGACTTACCAAGAAAAAGAGAGAGAAGACCCAAATAAATAAAATTAGAAATGAAAGAGGAGTTATTACTGCTAATAACACAGACACACATAGGACCATAATAGACTACTATGAACAATTACATTCCAACAAATTGGGCAACCTAGAAGAAATGGATAAATCCCTAGAAACATACAACTTACCAAGACTGAATCATGAAGAAATAGAAAAAATTACCAATAAGGGGATTGAATCAGTAATCAAAAACCTTCCAACAAAGAAAAGCCCCAGGCCAGATGGCTTCACTGGTGAATTCTACCAAACGTTTAAAGAAGAATAAATGCCAATCCTTCTCAAACTCTTCCAAAAAATAGGAGGAAACACTTCCAATCTCATTTTATGAGGTCAGCATTACCCTGATACCAAAACCAGATAAAGGCACTAGAAGAAAAGAAAATTATAGGTCAATATCCTGAATTCAACACCACACTAAAGGGATAATACAACATGATTGAGTGGGATTTATTCCAGGGATGCAAGGATGGTTAAACATCTAGAAACCAATCAGTGTGATATACCACATTAACAAAATGGATATAAATCATGTGATCATCCTAATAGATGCAGAAAAAGCATTTGACAAAATTCAACATCCATTCATAAATAAAAACTTTCAACAAACTAGGTGTAGCGAGAATGTACTCAACATAATAAAGGTCATATATGGCAAGCTCACAGATATTATACTCAATGGTGAAAAGCTGAAAGCTTTTCCTCTAGGATCAGGAACAACACAAGGATGCCCACTTTCACCACTTTTATTCAACATAGTACTAGAAGTTGTAGCCAGAGAAATTAGGCAGGAAAAAGAAATAAAAGGCATCTATATTGGAAAGGAAGAAGTAAAACTGCCTCTATTTGCAGATGACATATCATGTATAGAAAACCCTGAAGACTCCACAAAAACAAACAAACAAACAAACTGTTAGAACCAATCAACAAATTCAGTAACGTTTCAGGATACAAAATCAATATACAAAAGTCGGCTGCATTTCTATACACCAACAATGAAGTATCAGAAAGAGAAATTAAGAAAACAATTCCATTTACAATTGCATCAAAAAGAATAAAATACCTAGGAATAAATTTAACCAAGGAAATGAAAGATCTGTACCTTGAAAACTATAAGACATTGATGAAAGAAATAGAAGACACATAAAAAATGGAAAGATCCTCCATGCTCATAGATTAGAAGAATTAATATTATTAAAAAGGTCATACTACCCAAAGCAATGTACAGATTCAATGCAATCCTCATCAAAATTCCAATAAATCTTTTTTTCACAGAAACAAAACAAACAATCCTAAAATTTGTTGGAACCACAAAAGACCCTAAATAGCCAAAGCAATCTTCAGAAAGAAGGACAAAGCTGGAAGCATCACACTTTCTAATTGTAAACTATATTACAAAGCTATAGTAATCAAAACAGCATGCTATTAGACCCTAAAAGTTCAGTCATTATGTTGTACACCTTTAACTTATACAGTGCTGTATGTCAATTATATCTCAATTAAACTGGAAGAAAAACAGTATGTTATTGGCATGAAAACAGACACATTGATCAATTGAAGAGAACAGAGAACACAGAAATAAACCCATGCATATATTGGTCAAGTAATTTGTGACAAAGGAGCCAAGAATACACAATGGGGAAAGAGTAATCTCTTCAGTATATGGTGCTGACAAAACAGGATAGACACATGCAAAAGAATGAAACTGGACCCCTGTCTTACAACATACACAAGAATCAACTAAAAACGGATTAACAACTTGAATATTAGACCTGAAACCATAAAACTCCTAGAAGAAAACATAGGGGGTAAGCTCCTTGATGTTGGTCTTGGCAATGAGTTTTTTGGATTTGATACCAAAAGCAAAGGCAACAAAAGCAAAAATAAGCAAATGGAACTAAAAACTTCTGCACAGCAAAGGAAACCATCAACAGAGTGAAAAGGCAACCTACAGAATGGGAGAAAATATTTGCAAATCATATATCTGATAAGGGATAATATTTAAAATACATAAAGAACTCATGCAACTCTGTAGCAAAAATCCCAAACAAAATGGGCAGAGGAACTGAATAGACATTTTCCCAAAGAAGACATACAAATGGTCAACAGGTACATGAAAGGTGCTCAGCATCACTAATCATCAGGAAAAGCACATCAAAACCACAGTGAGATATAACTTCACACCTGTTAGAATGGCTATCATCAAAAAGACAAGTGATAACAAATGTCAGCAAAGATATGGAGAAAAGGGGGCCCTTTTGCACTGTTGGTGGGACTGTAAATTGGGCAGCCACTATGGAAAACAGTGTGTAGCTTCCTCAAAAAATTAAAACTAGAACTACTCTATGATCCAGCAATTCCACATCTGGGTATATATCCAAAGGAAATGAGAACAGGATCTCAAAGAGATATCTGCACTCCCATGTTCACTGCAGCATTATTCATAATAGCCAGGATATGGAGACAACCTAAGGGTCCATCAATGAATGAAAAAAATGTGATACACACACACACACACACACACACACACACACTGGAATATTATTCAGCCATGAGAAAGAAGGAAATCCTGCCATTTGCAACAACATGGATGGAACTTGAGGGCATTATGTTAAGTGAAATAAGCCATACAGGGAAAGACAAATATTGCATGGTATCACTTACATGTGGAATCTTAAAAAAAAAAAAGTTAAACTCATAGAAACAGACAGTAGAAAAGTGGTTGCCAAAGGCTGTTGGGGTGGGGGGTGAATGAGGAGAGGTTGGTAAAAGGGTAGAAAATTTCAGCTGTATGATGAAGGTCTGAGGATCTAATGTATAACATGATGACTAGAGTTGATAACACTGTATTGTATAATTGAAATTGGCTAAGAGAGTAGAACGTAAATGTTCTCACCACACACACACACAAAAAGATAACAACAACACTGCCTCAGCACACCTCATCATTCTCTAGCTTCTGCAGTGTATCTCTATCACTGTCATGGGCGAACAGCTTGAGAACATTATTTGCACTCCTGTCCATACTTCCTGTTCACTGTTTTCATTTTTATCTTTTTTTCCTCTAATCACCTCTTAACCCATTGCATTTTGCCTTCCACTCCTTCCTTCTTAGCCCGCTGTAATTTTCCATCCACCCCCACCACTCCATGTTCTCTACAAGACTCCCAGTGATCTTGTTGCTAAATTAGTGGTTGGTTTTCAGACTTTGTTTTGTGTACTATTTGTCATGTTAACCATTCCTTCCATTTTGGAAGATGATTTGCCCTTGGTTTCTGTGACACCACACTCTCCTGGTTCTACTCTTTACTCTGTGTCAGTGAATTGCTCCATCATCCATCCAGCCACCTCAGTCATAAATCCAGACTTCCTCTCTGACTCACTCTGTTAACTACCACATGAAATCCATTCACTAATCATGCTGATTTTTACCTCCTAAATATTCTATTGTTCAGAATTCTGTCAAGAGTTCATGGACCCTGGAAGGTTTCAAAGGATCCACGCACATGCTGAATTGCAGGCAAAATTTGGTATGATTGTGTGTATTAGCATTTTTCTAGGGAGAGTGCACAAGCCGTAGCTTTCATTATATTCTTACACAGGCCTGTGACTCAACAAAAAAGTTAAACACCATTGCTCTAAATCCATCCATTTATTTTCATCCCCCCCACCCCGCCCACTCTGACCACATGCGGTCACTACAAAGACCTACTTCTCCATATAACAGTCTCTCTGCTCTCTTAGGGCCACAAATAAGAAGGGGCTATTGCGGAGGACATGGACTGAGGCTAGCAGGGCTGGGTGCATTCTGCCTCAGGGGTCTCCTGTGTGCCATAAAGGCCTGCTCCTCTCTCCCCTTTCTGCCAACAGACCATTTATTCTTTCTCTTTTCCTTTCCCTCCCATCTCTTCTTCAACTTCTCCTTTTCTCTTTTCCTCATTCTCCTTTTCTTCCTCTTTCTCTTCCCCACCTTCTCCCTCTTGCTTCATTAACACATTAATTATAGGGTAATTGGACTTTGACCACAGAGCTTGAAGCCTCTTAGAATAAAGACTAGATGCAGGACCTCCCTGGTGGTGCAGTGGTTAAGAATCTGCCTGCCAATGCAGGAGACATGGGTTCGAGCCCTGGTCTAGGAAGATCCCACATGCCACGGAGCAACTAAGCCCGTGCGCCACAACTACTGAACCTGCACTCTAGAGCCCATGAGCCACAACTACTGAAGCCTCCGTGCCTAGAACCCGTGCTCTGCAACAAGAGAAGCCACTGCAATGAAAAGCCCGCCACCACAACAAAGAGTAGCCCCCCTCACTGCAACTAGAGAAAGCCCACACGTAGCAACAAGACCCAACACAGCCAAAAATAAATAAATAAAAAGACTAGTTGCAGCATTCACCTTGTTCATTGGCTCTTACTTGCAGAGTCCCCAGCATACCCTCCAAAGAAGAGGAAAGGGGAGTGGGGGGGGAGCTGAGATTGGAGGTATGGGGTCAATAACTAGGGAGACCCCAGCCCCAAGTATAACTGTAGTGGGTTAGGAGAAATACGTGGGTCAGGTCAAGGAATCATCGACCTTACAGCTTTTTATTAAAACAAAGTTTGGAAGAAATTTTTAAAGATATCTAACCCAATCTTCCTCCCATCGTGTCCTTCTTGATTCCTTTCTTTTCTTCACCCCATCCCTCCATCAACAAGTTTTTTAGCTCTACCTTAAAATTTATTCCGTTCCACTGTCTTGTGTACTGTAGCTTCTGGCACTGTAGTTATCTTGAAATTGGGTAGTGTCAATCCTCCAACTTTGTTCTTCTTCAGTATTGTTTTGGTTGCACTAGGTCTTTTGCTTTTCCATATGAACTTTAGAATCACTTTGTCTATATCTATGAAATAGTTTAGCAGGGTTTTGACCAAAATTATGTTGAATCTATAGATCAAGTTGGGAAGAACTGATATTTTAAAAATATTGAGACTTCCTGTCCATGAACATGGAATATCTCTCCATTTATTTAGATCTTCTTTGATTCCTTTCATTAGTGTTTTGTAGTTTTCCACATTCAGATACTATACATATTTTATTATATTTATACCTATTTCATTGTTTTGCAGCTACTGTAAGTAGTACCATTTTCTTAAAATTTCAAATTCTAATTTTTACTACTGACATATAGGAAAGAAATTAATGTTTGTGTATTGACCTTGTATTCTGTACCCTTGCTATCTATATACACCCTCATTAGCTCCAGAAGGGTTTTTTTTTTTTTTGGTAGATTGTTTGGGATTTTCCACAAGCCCCCAAATTTTCATAAATTGTATTTTTCATTTTCATTTGACTCAAAATATTTAAAAATTTCTCTTGAGACTTCTTCTTTGACTTATATGTTATTTAGAAACATATTGTTTAATTTCTAAACATTTGGGGATTTCCTGGAAATTTTCCTGTTACTGATTTCTAGTTTAATTCCATTGTGGTCTGAGAGCATACTTTGTCTGATTTCTATTCTTTTAAATTTGTTAAAATGTGTTTTATGGCCCAGAATATGGACTATCTTGGTGAGCATTCACTGCAAGCTTGAGAAGAATGTAAATTCTGCTGTTGTTGGAAAGAGTAGTCTATAAGTGCCAGTGAGATCAAGTTGATTCATAGTGCTGTAGAACTACCATATGACCCAGCAATCCCACTACTGGGCATATACCCTGAGAAAACCATAATTTAAAAAGAGTCATGTACCAAAATGTTCATTGTAGCTCTATTTACAATAGCCCAGAGACGGAAACAACCTAAGTGCCCATCATCGGATGAACGGATAAAGAAGATGTGGCACATATACACAATGGAATATTACTCAGCCATAAAAAGAAACGAAATTGAGTTATTTGTAATGAGGTGGATAGACCTAGAGTCTGTCATACAGAGTGAAGTAAGTCAGAAAGAGAAAGACAAATACCGTATGCTAACACTTATATATGGAATTTAAGAAAAAAAAATGTCATGAAGAACCTAGGGGTAAGACAGGAATAAAGACACAGACCTACTGGAGAACGGACTTGAGGATATGGGGAGGGGGAAGGGTGAGCTGTGACAAAGCAAGAGAGAGGCATGGACATATATACACTACCAAACGTAAGGTAGATAGCTAGTGGGAAGCAGCTGCATAGCACAGGGATATCAGCTCAGTGCTTTGTGACCGCCTGGAGGGGTAGGATAGGGAGGGTGGAAGGGAGGGAGATGCAAGAGGGAAGAGATATGGGAACATATGTATATGTATAACTGATTCACTTTGTTATAAAGCAGAAACTAACACACCATTGTAAAGCAATTACACCCCAATAAAGATGTTAAAAAAAAAAAAACAGATCCAAAATCTTTCCACTTATCTTTCTCCATAATCACTATCCTAGCCCAAGCTATCATGGTCTCTTGCTTAGACCTCCTAACTGGTCTCATCGTTAGCCTCCTAACTGGTCTACCTGTTTCCAGTTTTGCCCCCACTATAATCCATTCTCCACACATCAGACAGAATGATCATAGACATGTCAATCCCAGCTCAAAACCATCTAATGGCTTGTCACAGTACTTGAAATAAACACCTTCCCATGGCTGACATGGTCCTACACAGGCTTGCTCCAGAATTTCTCTCCTGCCTCATTTAGTACCAGTCTCTCCTTTTGCTCTCTTTAGTCAGACTTTTTCCTGAAATCCCTTGAATACACCAAGCTCATTCCCACTCTAGGGCTTTTGCCCTTGTGTTTCACCCTGCCTGGGATGCCATGCCTCTGGATCTTCCTGAAATGATTGCCTTCTTGTCATTCAATCTCACTTCAACTGTCACCTCCTCGGAGAGACCTTCCCTGACTACTCTATTTAATCTTGTAGTCTGTAAGTGACAATGTGATCAAGTTGATTGATAGTGCTGTTCAGGTAAAAATATATCCCAAATCTGCCCAGAGACCTTTCCTGACTATTCTATTTAATCTTGTTCCCCAGCCCTACCCAGTTACACTACCTTTGCACATTATTTTCATTTGTTTTCAAAGCACTTTTACTTTCTGAAATGATCCTGTTCCTGTATTTGTTGGTTGTTTGTATCTGTCATCCTTTCTCTAAAATGTGACCACCAGGAGAGCAGGGACCCTCTTCATCACCGAACTGTCAGCATCTAGAACAGAGTCTGGCACCTAAATATTTATTGAATGGCTGCACTTCTGTTTGAACATTTCCAGTGACTTGGAGCTGACTACTTTGATCCATAAAGCAGCTGATGGCTCTTTGGATGGTTTTCTGTGTTAGAAATTTCATCTTTCTCTTGAGCTAAGCACTGCATTCTTGACCATATAAACAGATTAGAAGAGAAAAAAAAACATATGATCATTACGAAAGATGCTGAGAAGGCTTTGATAAAATTTAACACCAGTTAGTGACAAAAAAAGTTCTAAGCATATTAGGTATAAGAAGGAACTTTCTTAAACCGAAAAAAAGCATCCTCCAAAATCCTACAGCAAACACATATAATGGTTAAACATTGAAACTTTTCCCTTTAAGATAAGTAACAAGACAGGGATGCCCATTGTCAACCCTTTTGTTCAGCATTGAATTGGAGATCCTGCACAGTAAGGGAAGGAAGTGAAATAACAGGAATAGGGATTTGGAAGGAAGAAACAAAACTGTCATTTAAATCTACTTTCTCATAGCTTTCACCCACTGGTTCTCTTTCGGTTTCCTGGAGGCCCACAGACCAAAGTTGTCCCTTCTTCTTCATGACAGTCCAGGTCTTCTTCCATCTCTGGGTCTCAGTCACCTCACCTAGAAAATGAAGGGTTGGACAAGGTTATCCAAAAAGGTCCTTGTGGTTCCATCTTTCCATAATTCTTTGAGCTCATATCATCTCTCCTGCAGGCTAAGCATCTCTGTTTTCCTCAATAGTTCCTAATAGTGATGATTTCCAGAGCTCTCCTTTCCTATCAGCACATCCATTTTTTAAAAATATATGGTTCCCAGAACTGGGGCAGAAGGTGAAGAAAGGGTAGGACATGAAAAGGTTGGAGTAGAGGGAGTTGGTTAGACTGCAGACAGAGTGTAGGAATGAAATGGTAGAGAGAGGCAGCAGAAGGAACGGGTTGGCAGGAGGCAGGGGACAGCATCTGTGGAAAAAGTTGCCTGGTGAGGGAGAGCTCCTTGACTTCTTTCCCTGGGATGAGAAGAGGGTCCCCTGCATGGTTTGGGAGAACAGTGATGGGAACTGAGTTTGTAGTTGGCCACAAGCATTTGGTGGCTCTATCAGTCCTTCCTTCCAGCTCTTCTACGCTGGGCTCCAAGACCCTCTCTCCCCATAGCTGGGCGGAGGGAGGGGGATTGACACAAGCCAGCTCAGGGTGGGAAGGGAGACTGCACAGAGCCAGGTCCCTGTCCAGGAGGCAGGAGCAGCCGCCACAGTGGGAGGGAGCAGCAAGCCAACAGCTGAGTGAGACAAGGCCTGGGTTATTTTTTTTCCAGTTTGTTGGCATGTGGGTGGATTTTTCTCCTTTTTTCTTCTCTCCTGCTCTCTGCCGTTTCCACAGAGATGTGGGAGTTTGCAAATTTGTCTCAGTGCAAGGGAGAGGCAAGAGCCGATTTGGGGGTCCTTGTCAGGGACCAGGGGAGCAGAGAAGGACACTGCAATTCTGGTAACAAGAAAACTAGGGCCCATTCCCTGATAGTATCACTAGGGCGAGGAAGGCTCTCACTCTCTTCTTTCCTCTTGAGGCTGCAGGGACGCCTTCTCACCTCTGTTCAACTCTTAGCTCTCAAATTCATCCCACCTGGTGATTGCAAAAGGTTTTCTCTGCTTCTTTCCTTGCTCTGCAATGCCAAATGCCCTTTCCTCAGGGCCCTGGACAAACTATGGACACCCATGAGACTCTTCTACCCAGAGGCTGCTCTCCTCTCGAGTATGGCCGGGGGCTGGGGGTGGGGAGCTGAGGAGCTTTTCTTTTTTCTAGTTATACATTTAAAGGATTAAAAAAAAACCCAGTACTTATAGCACATGCTAAGTGCCAAATGAGTGTTTCAGGCTTTCAGAGGGGGAAGCTTTCTGAAAGAATTAAGGGGTGAGTAATTTACAGAAGTCTTCCTGGAGGATGTGGGACAGAGACAAACTGATAAAGTAGGTGAGGACATGCCAGGCAGAGGCCAAGAGTACGGAGTTGTGGGTCTGGACACCTAGATGCTGATCCCAGTTCTGCCATTTTGTAATGTGATGTTGAAAAAGGAAGTTACTTCCTTTCTCTTGGGCCGTCTTTCCTCATCTGGAAAATAAGCAGAATCTCTAAAGCTCTACAGATTTGTGGAGCCTGAATCCTGATTCCTGGCCTTGGGCGGGGAGGGGCGACAGTTATGAGCCATCTAATGAGATCATGTGTATCCAGAGTGTGTTGAACACCATCAAGGGATTAGATGACCAACTGTATCATTTTGCCTGGGACTCAGAGGTTCCCTGGGAAGCAGAACTTCAGCGCTGAAACGATCCTGGGCAAACTGGTATAGTTGGTCACCTCAGCAAGGCCCACATCCCCTACTTGTTATTATCACTATCATTATTGTTATCATTACCATTATTATTACCACTAGAGGGCAACACACTCTTATGCCTGGGAGTAGGTCTAACCACCCCCACCAAAAAAGAAGGTACGGAAGTGTCCCCTCATTCCAGGACCAACCAATCCTCTCAGGCTTTCTCTTGTAGAGAACACTGAGGAACAGAAAGATCTGTGGACCTTGAATTCCAGGAGCTTCCTTTTGGCCTTACCAGCCCCACGTGGTCTGACTTTGCCAACTGTGCCCAAACCCCAACCAGCAGTCAGTTGCCTAGTCTGTCTCACTGTGGCAGAACTACCCTGCTTCTCAGGGTACTGGTGACATAGGACATGCTGGCACATAGTGTTGGCTTGTCTGAACACAACAGGAACATTCACAAGGCTTTGCTGCTTGCATGCTTTTTTAAAAAAATACATCTTTATTGGAGTATAATTGCTTTACATTGTGTTAGTTTCTGCTGTACAACAAAGTGAATCAGCTATACGTATACATATATCACCATATCCCCTCCCTCTTGAGCCTCCCTCCCACCCTCCCTATCCCACCCCTCTAGGTCTTCACAAAGCACTGAGCTGATCTCCCTGTGTTATGCTTGCATGCTTTGACTACCTGGCAGTATATACATTCTACCAGGCCAGCTCCATTGATACAGGAGCTGGCTTTCTCCTTCCTAAAGAATTGATTTGTGGGACTTCCCTGGTGGTCCAGTGGTTAAGACTCTGTGCTCCCAATGCAGGGGGCCCAGGTTTGATCTCCGGTCAAGGAACTAGATCCTGCATGCTGCAACTAAAAATCCGCATCCTGCAACTAAGACCCGGTGCAGCCAAATAATAAATATTTTAAAAATAAATAAATAAAGAATTGATTACTATATTACCTTATAGCTGTCATCACATCAAATTGTAGTTGTAATTTATCTATCTATATACTCCATTAGATTGTTGATTCATGCATTCAACAAACATGGATTGCTTACTGCTTACCTACCATGACCCAGGCTTTTTGCCAGACTCGTGGTACAGTGGGGGGCAAAACAGACGGAATATCTGCCCTTGTAGAGCTAATAGTCTAGTGAGGGAGGTAGGAGGGAAGCAAACAAAGAACCACACAAATCAATGTGTAATTACACACTTGCTAAGTTCAAGGAAGGAGGACTCACCAAAAGCATATATCAGAGGGATCTGCCTCATCTGGGAGTGAGAGAAGGCGCTGCTGATGAACTGACATTTGAACTGAGATCTGAAGAATGAATAAGCGGTAAGTAGGCAAAGGCAGCAGAAAAGAGCTTTCTATGCCAAAAGAACAGCAGGTGTGCAGGGCCTGAGAGGGGAAGAGCCCAGCTCCCAGGAGGAGCCGTTTGCTTCTTCAGGGCACAACCTGCCTCTTGTTCATCTTTTGCTATAGCTCCAGGCCTGGCATACAGAGATGCCAAATAAATGCCCGGGGACTTGAATTGGATGAAATTTGGTCATGGAAATCATCATAGGTTGGAGGTCAAAAGACCTAACTTCTGGTTCCATCCCTTCTGGGTAATTCGATTTTCCAACTGCTTACTGTGCACACATCATGTGCAAGGACCTGGGGCCAGGCTGGGCTGGGGGATTGAAAGGTAAACAAAGCGGTCTCTGCCCTTCAGCAGCACAGGGTCAGGTGAAGTGGCTGACAGGTAGACAGGCTCCTTCCACTCTCTGGCCCTCTTTCCCTTTGGTTCTAAAATGAAAGGTTGGGGTTCCAAAATCCCTAAGGCCCCTTCTAGCTCTAACAGTCTTGACCCGCTCTTCCTTGAATACCAGCTGGTTAGATGGCAGTGGGAACAGTAGAGCGATGCTTCCATTTCTCCTGCCTTATAGGCGTCACATAGGATAGGACTGGGGAAATATAGACTTGAGTTCTGTTTACGGACCATTCTCCCTTTTACAAGGGTCTCAGGAGCAGTTAGGGTTCGCTGCTTTTGGGGAGAATGTTTCAGAATTCCATGAACCTTTGTTTCTTTCTTTCCTCTCTCCTCTCCCCACCTGCCCCCTCCCCCCAGTCTTCTTGTCTACATCTAGAACTGTGTTCATATATCAGGGCTGCAAAGGGCCTTTAACATCATCTTATCTAACCCCTCCATCCAGTGTTTACATTCCCTAGGCAATAGACCCTCCAAGTGAGTCCATCTGGCCACTATTTGAAGACCTCCTTTTGATGGTGAACTCACCCTCTTCACTAGGCTTCGCCTATGAGATGTTTCTTCCCTCTGGGAGTCTCCCTGTAATTTTCACCCATTGCTTCTGGCTATGCCCTTTGGAGCTAAGCAGAATAATTCCACTACATTGCCCCCACTGACAGCCTATTGGATATTTGAAGCCAGGAATCATGTCTTCATAAGCGTGCTCTCCTCTAGGCCTAATATCCTCTGTTCCTCCAAATGTTCTTCACTGGTTCAAATCCCCTTAGCATCTGTAATATAGTTTAGTTTATGTAAGATTTATATCCCACCTACTTTAAAGAGGATATTAGGCAACTCATCAGTTACAACATGAAAGAAAGACAATTAGGGATAAAAATGTGGAAGAAAACAGACCAGAGACCATGTAAAGGAAGCACAAATAGATGTTGCCAGGTACCTAAAATGAACTGGATTATAATTGGACTCTGAATTTGGCTCGAAGTTTTATGGCAGCTAGGACAAAATTGGAAATGCATTGGGTTATGTGGTTTTATGTTCTGACAGACTTGAGCTTACAAATCATCTTCAGAGAGAAAATTTTCCTTAAACGAAACCCAGGCTGGCCTATTAGGATTGCTTTCTGTGAGACTGTTCAAAGCCTGACAGGTACTTTACATACATCTTGCCTCTTCCCCCACTAGGGGGAAAGGGGCTGGAAGGATAATTAATTAATTAGCAAAATGCTGTCTCAGTTTTAATCACCGCTATCTCTTTAGGGATCCCCACAGGGATGAGCCTTCTTTTTTTGTTCCTTTTTCCTTCTATGTGCCTTACAGATGGTCACTTTCTTACCATTCTTCTCTTTACAGTCTTTGATCTTAAGACTCTTTGGAATACCAGACCTCAGGAAATAGCCCAAGTAAGGAGTTATAACCTAGTGGTCACACAGCAATTATGTGCAAATCATTTCTCTCTGGTCCTCAGTGTTCTCATCTGAAAAATGAGTTCATCTCTAAGCACTCTAAGCTTCAGGTTGGATATTCTGGACTGTAAAGTCTTTGAGGGAAAAGACTGATGATTTTTTTTTTAAATTTTATTTTCCCATCTTGTGTCTGGCAGCTAACAGTATAGGAGAAGATCTGCTTGTGGTAGAGCTGTGAGAATCCAATAGGAAAAACCAATTTGAACAGATGCCGCCTTCAAATCTGAGGAAAATATTTCATGGCTCTCATCATCATGATGAGTTCTTGTTGACTGGATACTGGCAGCAGTGAGATGTGGTTTTCAGGGTTCTTTCCTGCTTTAGCTCTGCATTCCTTGGCAAAGCTGGCCCTGGGGTAAGGGGAATTGCAACAATCACACGAGGGACCGAGGCTTCTGGGAAACGACTCTGGGAGGCAACAGGCAGGAAAAAAAGGTAGTGCCACAGTCTCTGGTGAACGACAACAATGAACCAATAAAAACCCACTTTGTAGTGTGTAATATTCGGTACACTTAATGTCCATATCCAGGAACCCCTCCCCTCCTAGCATGTTCCTCTCCTGCTCAAAAACCTTCCATGACTTTTCATTGCCTATAACAGAAGGTCCAGATGCTCTAGTTTGGCTTTGGAGTCTTCTCCAAGCGGAATCAAGCCATGTCTTCCCATCTCCTTCTATCTCTTACAATTGCACGCACGCACGCGTGCACTTCTCCTTCTCTCTTCAAACTACGTGTGGTTCCCTAAACACACAGTTTTCCCGACTCTGTTTCTTTCCTGCCATGACATGTGGCTCCCTTCAACAGGTGTTTCTCAGCTCTACCACTTCCACTTGTTGAAATCCTCAGCTCAGCTCAAATACCTTCACATCCATAAAGACCTCCCAGCACCCTACTCCTGGTGCCTCCACTTTTGTTCTTTGCACATTCCATTTTGTTAGTCCTGTTTGTGATTTAGGATTGTAATCTGACTAGACTGGGAGCTCCCTTAGGGCACAGGCCATGTGTAATTCGCCCAGAGCTCTCCATCATCCTTTGCTGCTTTGTTTTTCTCCAGAGCATCTAGCACCATCTGGGTTCGTTTCCTAGGACTGCCGTAACAAAGTACCACAAACTGGGTGGCTTGAAACAGCAGACATTTATTCTCTCACAGTTTGGGGGGCTAGAAGTCCGAAATTGGGCCATGCTCTCTATGAAGGCTAGAGGGAAGAATCCTTCCTTGCCTCTTCCTAGCTTCTGGTGGTTGCCAGCAATCCTTTGTGTTCCCTAGCTTGGAGACTCCAAACTCTGCCTCCATTTCACGTTGTATTCTCCCTCTCTCTCTCTCCCTGTGTGTGTGTGTGTGTGTGTGTGTGTGTGTGTCTATGTCCAAATTTCCCTCTTCTTTTAAGGACACCAGTCATTAGATTGGAACCCATGCCAATAGAATATGACTTCACCTTAACTTGAGTACATCTGCAAAGACCCTTATTTCCAAAAAAGATCACATTCACAGGGTGGACATCAAGTCTGGGGGGATACTATTCAACCCAGTACTCCATCCAACATGTTCTACCTATTCTATTTCTTTATTGTCTCTCTCCCCCAGTAGAATGTCAGCTCTATGAGGTTAGGAACTGTTGTCTGTTTTGTTTGTTGGTATATCCTCAGTGTTTAGAATACTACTTGACACATAGTAAACACTCAATAAATATTTTGTGACTGAAACTTTATACCCATCTGCCTCCTACCTTGCAGAGAATCTGAATGAGAGAAGCAGGGACAGGGATGGGAATGCAGGTTTGCCTAGAACATAATAAATGCTCTGTAAATGTTTGCTGGATGAATAGAAGTATTTGATGGATATATTAATTTAACACTTATGGAGCACCTATTTTGTACAGAGTATAAGGAAAGATACAGAGAAATGAGGAGGAAACATCTGAGCATCCTGGCTATGCCTCTGTGTGACCCTGGGCAAGTCATTCAACCTCTGGGTTTCACTTTCCTCATCCGTAAGGTGGAGGTAATAACATTATCTACCTCATAGGATTGTCATGCAAATTGAGTTCGTGCATGTAAAGTACTTAGCACAGTGCCTGACACATGGTAAGCACCATAGATGTGTTATTATTACTGTAGTTGCTGTTACATGCTAGACTCTGTGCAAAGTGTTTTTAAAAAGCAGCTTTATCGAGATACAATTCACATACCATAAAATTCTCCCTTTTAAAATGTACAATTCAGTGTTTTTTAATTAACAGGGTTGTGCAACCATCACCACCATCTAATTTTAGAAAACTTTCATTCTCCCTCCCCAAAACCCCATAGCAGTCACTCTTCTTTCCCCAACCCATGCCCTCGCCCCTGACAACCACTACGCTACTTTTTGTCTCTATGGATTTGCCTATTCTGGAATTTTATATAAATGGAATCATGCAATATGTGGACTTTTGTGTCTCCTTTAGCATAATTTAGCATAATGTTTTCAAGGTTCATCCATGTTTTAGCATGTATCAGCACTTCACTCCTTTCTTAAGAATTGAGGTATAGTTGATTTACAACATTATATAAGTTTCAGGTGTACAATACAGTGATTCACAATTTTTAAAGGTTATATTCCATTTATAGTTACTATAAAAATTGGCTATATTCCCTGTGCTGTACAATATATCCTGTAGCTTATTTATTTTATAGATAGTAGTTTGTACCTCTTAATCCTCTACCCCTCTCTTGCCCCTCCCCGTTTCCCTCTCCTCACTGGTAACCACTAATTTGTTCTCTATAACTGTAAGTCTGTTTCTGTTTTGTTGTATTCATTGCTTTGTTTTATTTTTTAGATTCCACATATAAATGATATCATCAGTATTTGTCTTTCACTGTCTGACTTATTTCACTAAGCATGATACCCTCCAAGTCCATCCATATTGTTGCAAATGGCAAAATTTCACTCTTTTTTATGGCTGAGTAGTATTCCATCTTGTACATATACCACATCTTCTTTATCCATTCATCTGTTGAAGGACACTTAGGTTGCTTCCATATCTTAGCTATTGTAAGTAATACTGCTACAAACATTGGGGTGCATATACCTTTTCAAAGTAATGCTTTCCTTTTCTTTGGATATATACCCAGGAGTTGAATTGCTGGATCATATGGCAGTTCTATTTTTAGTTTTTTGAGGAACCTTCATAATGTTTTCCACAGTGGCTGCACCAATTTACATTCCCACCAACATTATACTAGGGTTCCCTTTTCTTCACATCCTCATCAACACTTGTTATTTGTGGTCTTTTTGATGATAGCCATTATGACAGGTGTGAGGTGACATCTCATTGTGGTTTTGATTTGCATTTCTCTGATGATTAGGGACGTTGAGCATCTTTTCATGTGCCTGTTGGCCATCTGTACATCTTCTTTGGGAAAATGTCTATTCAGGTCTTCTGCCCGTTTAAAAAATTATTTCGCTTTTTTGACATTGAGTTGGATGGGCTGTTTATATGTTTTGGAACTTCATTCCTTTTTATGGCTGAACAATATTCCACTGTGTAAATATACCACATTTTGTTTACCCATTCATCAACAGATGAACATTTAATTGTTTCCACTTTTTGGCTATTATGAATAATGCTGCTATGAACATTCATGTATAAGTTTTCGTGTAAACACTTTTCATTTCCCTTGGGTATATTCCTAGGAGTGGATTCCTGGGTCATATGGTAACCCTATGTTTAACATTTTGAGAAACTTCCAAACTGTTTTCCAAAGCAACTGAACCATTTTACATTCCTACCAGCAATCGCTCCACAGGTTCACCAATACTTCTCCTTGTCTGTCCTTTTTGTTTTAACTATCATAGTGGGTGTGAAGTGGCATCTGTATGTGTGTGTTTTAAGAAACTGATGTTTATTTTTCAACAACTTTATTTCCATTTTCTGTTTAAGAGCCTATGGAAGAACAGCTTCAAACTACCCAGTGGTCATTCCTACCCATTCAGTGGCCTGAGCATTGGGAGCAGTCTTCAGTGGTGGGCTGAGTGCTCCAATCTTCAGCAGAGAACGGCTGGATAGTCACAGAGGGCACCAACATACTATCAGACCAGCCTGTGACCTCAGGTTGAGTAGCAGTAAACTCAGGAGCTGGAGCAGTCCATTCACTCTGAAATTCTTCCACGGTCACATCTTTCCAGCAGTGGCCTGTTTATCCTTTTCGATCTCTTTAGGGTCTCTGTAGAAGCAGAGATCAGGCATGACCTCCAGTGGGTGCTCATGGGAGATGGTGTCACATATGCATGGTACTTCCCAGGCCAGCATCCACATCAGACCCACTGAGTGGGCTCCTTTGTTGTTGCATGGGGTAGCAGCGTCCACGTGGCACAGAGAATCTGTGTCACACAGAGCAATGGTGGGCAGGTTAACATAAGACACCTCTGTGAGAGGCTGGTGGTCAGCGGTGGGATCAGTGACCACTGGAAGTTGTGGCTCACGGAAGGCTGCCTGGATCTTGTTAACGAAGATTCCAGGAGTGAAGCGGCCAGCAATAGGAGTGGCCCTGGTGGCAGCAGCGAACTTCAGCACAGCTTGCTGGCCAGTATTCCTGGAAGATATGACACTGACATCAGCTGGGTTTTCAGTGGCACGAGTCACCAGCAGAAGCTTCTCTTTAGATTTGTGATGTAGATACCATCACTTTGCCTTTTGTAGACATACTGTTCCATTTGAAGTCAAGGTTGGTGCCACCTAAGTGGGTTCCTGCTGCAAGGAATTTAAGGACATCCTCCTTCATCTCAGGATATCAAGGGCTCTGGACATTGTGAAAGATTCCCTTTAAGTTACGTATGGAAAGCTCATTGTGGTTTTGATCTGCATTCCCCTGATGGCTAATGATGTTGAGCATCTTTTCATGTGGTTAATGGTCATTTGTATATCTTTGGAGAAATATCTATTAAAGTCCTTTGGCCATTAAAAAATGGGTTGTTTTTTTGATGTTGAGCTTTTAGAGTTCTTTACATATTCAGATATATCATTTGCAAATATTTTCTTCCATTTTCTGTGTTATCTTTTCTGTGACAAATGTTTTTACATGCTGTTTCCCAAGACCACTCCTGTGAGGTAGGTGTTATTGATAGGGAAATGGAAGTTCAGAGAGAAGATGAAAGTTAAATCTAGTTCTGTCTGACTGTAAAACTCAAGCTTTCTCTTCTACCCCAACCTGCTCACAAAGATGAATGAAGACATGTTTCTGGCTTTAAGGAGCTTGGTCTGGCAGAGGACATGACACAAGAACAAAAACGAATGCGCTATTGACACAAGTGGACAAGCAGAGTTCCACTTGTCCCACAAGTGCCACAAAAGACGTGTGGAGGAAGCGAGCGATTCTGGCTGGGGAGACCAGGGCTGGCTTCAGTAAGGTGGCATATAAGTCTTGAAAGATGGGTACAGTTTCATTGGATGGAGGTGATGGAGTAAATGGAGGTGGGCATTACCAAAGGAGAGCAGAAAATGGGGGTTGAATGAATGAATGGGGCTTTGATCCTAAGACTGGCTGTGATGGGGTGTCCCAGGGCTTGTTGGGGTGGGAGATCCTGGGACTGCCCATGCTGTGGGCTAGAGAGAGGTCACCTGAGGTAGGAGGTCCAGGGGTTGGATGGGATGGGGAATCTGACACTTGGGATTGGCAGACCCAGGGGATGGGGAGTCTGTGTGATGCCTAGACCTGGGAGCTGCCTGGGATGGAGTTTTCTGGGAGGTCTTAGACGAGGATCTTGGGCCTGGTGGACCCAAGGGACATTGGAACGGACTGGGATGGAGGGCTTCTTTAGGCTGCATTAAGGGAAGACTCTGGGACCGGTGGAATGTGAGGGGGCTGGCCCGGGTGCCTTGGGGCGGGTCCGGCTTCGGGTGCGGGCGGCGGTGGCAGGTGGGACGCTCGGGGGCGGGCCGGGCGCGCGGGGTGGGGGCAGGGGCGAGGGGCGGGCCGGCGGTCGGGGCGGTCCCGCGCGGCCGCGCTGCGCAGTGACTCCGCAGCGGGCGGAGCGCCGTGGGCCGCGTCCTCGAGAGCCGTGGCGGTTGGCGGCGGCAGCGGCAGCGGCAGCCTCAGCTCCTGCTCCCCGTGCCGCCTGCCCCAGCGCTGTCTCCCGGGCCCCCCCGGGCCCCCGGGCCCTCGAGCCCGGTGCGCGCCCTCGCGTCCCGCCGGCCCCCTCCCCCGGCTGGGCCCGGGGGAGGGTGGCGCCGTGAGCGAGCGGGGACCGGGCTCTCCTGCCCCTTCCCCTGCCCCTGGGCCGCCAGGATGGAGGCGGGGTCGGGTCCCCCGGGCGGCCCGGGATCCGAGAGCCCCAACCGGGCGGTGGAGTACCTGCTGGAGCTGAACAACATCATAGAGAGCCAGCAGCAGCTGCTGGAGACCCAGCGGCGGCGCATCGAAGAGCTGGAGGGCCAGCTGGACCAGCTCACCCAGGAGAACCGCGACCTGAGAGAGGAGAGCCAGCTGCACCGCGGGGAGCTGCACCGGGACCCCCACGGTGCGCGGGATAGCCCGAGCCGCGAGAGCCAGTACCAGAACCTGCGCGAGACCCAGTTCCACCACCGCGAGCTGCGGGAGAGCCAGTTCCACCAGGCGGCCCGGGACGTGGGCTACGCGAACCGGGACGGCGCCTATCAGAACCGGGAGGCTGTGTATCGGGACAAGGAGCGGGACGCCTCCTACCCACTCCAGGACACTGCTGGTTACTCTGCCCGCGAGCGCGACGTGGCCCAGTGCCACCTGCACCACGAGAACCCAGCCCTGGGTCGCGAGCGTGGCGGGCGGGAGGCCGGGCCAGCGCACCCGGGCCGCGAGAAGGAATCCGGCTATTCGGCGGCGGTGGGCGTGGGGCCCCGTCCATCACGAGAGCGGGGCCAGCTGAGCCGTGGCGCATCCAGGAGCTCCAGCCCCGGGGCCGGCGGCGGCCACAGTACCAGTACCAGCACCAGCCCGGCCACAACCCTCCAGAGAAAGTAAGGAACGCGTGTTTGTCTTCCCTGGCTCTTCCCCGCTAGTTCCCTCTCCAACTTGTACGGCTGGTAAAGTAAGAAGCCGGTGCCTGATTCCATGTCCTTCTCTCCAGTCCCAACCTGCCGGGAGAAGCCGGGTCCCCCTCGTGCAGCCGACACCCCTTCTCTAGCTACCCCAGAGTGGGTTGGCCCGATGAGTGCAGGCGTCTCTTCTTTCTCAAAACCGTGGCCAGTGAGGGCCTGGAGCAGTCATCACCCCCTCCACTTCTTCACCCCCTCGCTATATCCTTGCCAGAGGATGGCTTTTCATTTATTTATTTTATTTGGATGTGCCGATTGGGATTTTTATTGTCTCCGACGGTGTCAGATCAGAGCCCCAAGGGAAAGAAAGCGCCCCCCCCCCACCTCGGGTCTCCTCTGCGGGTCCTGAGCACAGGCCTGATCTGATCTCCTCTGGCGGCCTCAGCTCCATCCTTTCGCAGAGAGGCAGGTGGGGACCAGAATGGCTGCTGGAGGCTCTTATCCCTCTGAGGGGAACTGCAGCACATCCTGGTCGGGGGAGCAAAGATGGAGGCCCGGCCCTTGGCTAGTTCCTCAAAGACCACCCCCTCTCCACCCTCAAGGAAAAACCACCCAATTAAAGAGCATACCAGCAAGGGAAGTCAACAGATCTTCCCTCTTGTTGGATCAGTGCCAGTTTCTGTGCTGGGGTCTGTGTGTCTGCCTATTTGGGACACCTTGGCAACATCTATTGGGTTGGTGGGGCATGGGCTGGGTCCACTTCTTCCATGCAGATACCACGGTGAGCTGGTCGGGATAAATGTCAGGCCAAGAGAGTCAAGGGCGTGCAGGCTCACAGGGCTGCCCTAAAAGCTCCCTGATTTCTCTTCTGCTGGATTGGAAAGAATACTGACCTGGGAGTTAGGAAACCCAGGTTCCCCTTCCAGTTCTGCTGCAGATTGGCTTTGTGACCTTGACTGAGTCCCTTCCTCTCTCAGGCCATCAGTTCTCCCATATCTTTTTAAAAGGCAAGGTCTGCCTTGAATGCTCTTTAAGGGCCCCTCCAGCTTAGATTTGATGGTTCTATGACTAATCCAGCCACCACTACAGAGCAAGTCTGAAGTCCTCTAGCGAATGGACAGCTTTCCCCCTCCTCTCACTGCTCAGCTGGTCCTACCATGTGCCACAACCAGTGGAGTGTCTCTTGGAGGCTGGGCTGGGGGTGGGGAAGCCTTCTGCCTCAGGAAATCTGCCGGGAGACAGCTCTCTGCAACTCCCCCGTGGTGAGGCAGCAGGCTGGGGTGCTGGGTTGAGATGGCTGGGCCCCAGGAGCAGCAGCTGCAGCTCAAGGGCTCGGCTGGGCTTCACTGCAGTGCACCCTCAGTTGAGGTTTGGTGTGGGCTGCCCCAGGGGGAGATGGACTCTTCTGCCCAGCCAGGGCTGCTGGGAGCCCATTCCAGGAGGACTGACTGTGTGCAGCTTGGGGCCCCACACTGGAGGGAGGGGCCAGGTCGACTGACCAAGCAAGGCCTTTTCAGGAGAGGGCCATGATGGGGTGGGGACAGAGGGAGACTGTATGGGCATTGTGGTCCTTTAGCCTGGCTGCCGAAGACTTTTCCAGAGTGGTCAAACCTGTGACAGAGGAAGCAGCCTCATTATGTGTGGCTCCAGGGAGCAGAACCAGGAGCAATGGGAAATTTTGGGATAAATCAGGAAGAACTTTCCAACCTGGCTGTCTGGTGATGCAGTGGACTGCCTCAAGGGGGTCGGGGAGGGCTGGAGAAAGCATAATTCCTGAACTGGTGGAAAGCCCAATGAAATGACCTGGGTCTTCCCCAATTCTAGGATTCCATTCTTCTCAGATTCTCCATCCTGCAGATGTGGGTCTGAATCTCTTGGCTGGCTGGAAGCCTGTTTGCTCTTGAGCTCTGTGCTTCTGCCATCTGGGCAGGCCTGCCTCTCGGTCTTTCCCTCTTTTTGTGCACCCTCCAGGCTGTTTGTTGGATTCCCTTGCTTCACATTTCCTACTGGATTAATACAGGGATTTAGACAGTACTTTGACTGTACACCCATTATTACCTCTTTTGGTCCTCACAACAAGGCCTGTGCAGTGAGCACTAGCAACTCCATTTTAGAGATGGGGAAACTGAGGCTCCAAAAAATGAAGGGAACATGCTCAAGATTACACTGCCAGTTCCTAATAGATCTGGGGCTAGAACCCAAGTCCACCTGTCTCCGAGGCCTGTTATTTTTCCACTGGGGCTTTCCAGCCTGAAGGAGTCTCTTGGCCTCAGGACCTGGCCAGGTCACCAACTGGGAGAGGCCAGGAGAGCTTGAGGTATCTGGAGGATTTGAGCAAGGGGAGATTGCTCTGGGATGAGTGATGAGGGGGGGAGTCGATGGGGCAGGGCAGAAGGCCTTGTCTCCCTTCTTTCTGCTCTCCCTCCCTCTCTCTCGACCAGGCGTCAGGAGGGCGTATTGATGCACTAGCCATTGTTGTCGCCACAGCTGCTGCAAGCTACTCCCCTGCCAGGCCTGTTCTGGGTTTGTAAGGAGTGGGTGAGAGGCTGCCGCTGGAAGCCAGGGCAGGCAGGGTGGGTGTTGAGCAGCAGAGGCTGCAGCATTGGGGGAGGCTAGGTAGAGCTGGTACATGCTGGGCGCTCCTGGTCCCCAGGCTCCCTCTGGTGGAGGAAGAGGGGACAGAGGGGCCTGGGCCCAGCTGCTGCTTGTTGAAGGGCCCCTCTGCCCAGCGACGCTGTCCGTCTGTCACCACAACCCACGTTTTACAGCTGAAGAAACCGAGGGCTCAGAGAAGTGAAGTAACACACCAGAGGTCACACTATCTGTGAGACAGACTCCCGAGCCTGTGAACTTGCCCTCTACCGCAGTTGATAGCAGCTGTCACGTCCACCCCCACCTATGTCATCCCCCCAGGATTCCCACATCCTCCCGCACTGTCTCTTCTGGACAGGTTCCCGGATGCCAGTCTGCCTTCTGCTGTGCTCTGGGTGTGGCCTTTCTAGTGCAGCATAGCGCACGATGAGGCCCGACCTCCTTCTGGCCACTGGGCCTCTGTACATGAGGTCTTTGCTTGCTTGTTTGTTTTTTTAGCAGCTGCTGGTCTGCAATGCTTAGGTCTTTTTCCCTGGAATTGTCACCCCCACTCCCCATGGTTAGAGAAGAGCTCTGTTTTCATTGTTGATCTTGGCCTGGCCCCCCCTTTCCGTTCTGGCGCCTGGAATGATTTACAGGCGTGCTGGGGGCCACTGCTGAGTCCTCCACGCTGAAGAGAGCTGCATTTCCCATGATTTTTGCCTGGGCCCAGCTCCGGCTCTGCCGTAGGTGGTGGTGGGCTGAAGCTGGTTTGGTGGTAACTCTTCATCCTCTGCACGCCCCCCCCAGCAGGCTGGCTTGCGTTGGGGGACAGCAACCAGCAGGACTGGCCTGGTGTTCTCAGTAGCCAGGACAATGCGTGGTCTAGGCTCTAGACACAGTTGCCGGGTTGTCTTGTGTGTGCGCTGGAGTGTCAGTGCGCTCCCCACAGGGGCTGAGGGCACTGGGAGGGAGGGAGGGAGCCCAGGGAGGGGCCCTGGGGAAGTCTGTCTCCTTTGGGGTATTGGGCACTTTTCCTGGGCGGGGGGTGGGGGTCTTTCCTTCTTCCCAGGAGGGAATACCATTTCCCTCCCTCCCCCCACTGTGTTGGGAGCATTATACTCATGTGGGAGGCAATGATAATGTCGAATTGAATGAGAATTAGAGGAATCTTGCTTCTCAGTCTAGATCTGGGGCGAGAATGGGGCTGTTGTCATCCACAAACATTTCTTGGCTGTGTGCACAGAGCAGGAGGGGCCCCCAGGCTGAGCAAACACCAGACTCTCTGCGCTTGAGAACCCTCCCACCCCCTTCCCTGACCAAGGACACAGGGGGCCAAGCCTGACCCACTGTAGTGCCGGTGCTTAGGACAAAATGAGTAGGAAGGGCAGTGAGGAGTGGAGGCCAGGCCACTGGTCTAAGACCTGGGCAGGGGGCTTTGAAGAGAGTGGGTGAAGGATGGAGGGGGAGGTGGGAGGAAGACCAGACCCAGGCTTGCCCTCTGCTACTCTTTCATCTGTCTCACCTCTGCCTCCGGTGGCCTCTGAATTTGCTGGGAGCACAGGGGAGGCCTGGGGCATGGAGAAGGGGCCGCACATGTGCTGAGTGAGCCTCAGCCTTCTATGTGCCAGTCACCACCCTATGTGGCTTTATGTAACAATAGCTAACATCTTTTTTTAACCTGCATTTACTGTGTGCCAAGCACTATTTGTTCTAAGTGCCTTCTGTGTATTAATTCATTCAATCGCCATATGAATCCTTTGATGTAGATACTGTTATTAAGTCCATTTCACAGATGAGGAAACCGAGGCCCAGAAAGGTTGGGTAACTTCCCCAAGGTCACTCAGTGAATAAGTAGCAGAACTGAGAAGGAGTTAGAAGGAGCCCAGGTGGCCAGGCTCCAGAGTCCATCCACAACGTTCTCACCCACCATTCCATGTTGCTTCTTATCTCATTTGCACAGAGTCCATGCCAGGTGGATATTGGTATTATCCTCTTTTTTCAGACAGGGAAACGAGAGGTCAGAGAGGTGCGATGACCTGCCCAAGGTTACACAACTGCATGAGGCCCAGAGCTATCTGGCTCCTGAGCCTTTGGTCCACCAATGCCTCCTGCAGGCAGGTGTGAAGATGGTAAAGATGCTCTGGATGTGGCTCTGGGCTTCCCCCAGCAGAGCTCCTGGGACCACTGCTTGAGTCAAGCTCCCTCTCCTGATAGCCTCTTGGATTTTGACCACAGTCTCCTAATCGATGCCCTCCTGCTCTTGTTCCCTCGGGCCCCTGATGAGGTACAGACAGACCAAGCTTTCTGTGGGGCTTCAGCAGTTTCCTGCTGTCTCTGCCTGCAGGAGAAGGTTCAGACTGCTTTGCCTGCCATGCATGGGCCCTTTAGGATCTCACCTTTCTCCTCTCATCTTTTTACAGTCCCCCTCACACAGACCGAGTTCCAGCCAGACTGGCCTGTGTGCCACATTGTCAGCCCACTCAGCCCCCTGAGAGCCTCTGGGTCTTTGCTCATGTTGTTCGCTTCTCCCGGGCTGTTCCATCCAGTGCCCAGGCTGCATTCCACTGTTGTTGCCTCTCCCGTGTTTGTGCACAGGTCTATCCCTGACCCTTGAAATGAGCACTTTGCCCCCTTTTATACCTTTATTTGTTTACATCTCGTGTCATCTCTACTAGCTTGAGGGCTCCGTCAGATTAAGATTTCATACACATATATCATGTGCACGTTGTGTCAGTCCCTCTGCTAGGTGCTGTGGGTGTAACTGAAGGAGCTAGAAGCTTGGAAAAACATAGCACAGCACACAGTAGCTGCGCAGTAAATGTTGAGTAGACAAATGATTGTCAGATTAAGTCCCGGTGCACTAATGGCCAGGGGTGCCTAAGGTGTTCTTCCTTTCAGGACTCCTGTAGAGAGAGATGACTCAACTTCAGGGTTCTCTTGGCTTCTCTGTGGCTTTTCCCTCATGCTCCCTGGAGCTGTTTGGCTTCTGCCCTCTGTGTTCCTCCCACTCACCAGTCTCCTAGTTCATAGGATGTCAGGGTAGCAGAGTCAGATGAGACTTCAGAGACACTTAGGCCAATCTGCTCGTCATTACCTGTCCCTCCCATGCCATGGCCATGTCATACCATGCTCTTCTCCCTTAATGCGGGATCTTCTGTCCTGAAAGGAGCAAAGAGGCCTGCATAGGACCTGTGTGCCCTCTGCCTCATCCAGTGGGAAATTACTTATTTACCCATCAAATCTTTATTGGGCTGTGACCCTGGGCTAGGCACGGCGTCTTGGAGTCAAAATAAGACACAGCCCTTCTAGCTCATAGAAGGGCTATGGGACCACTGCTTGAGTCAAGCTCCCTCTCCTGATAGCCTCTTGGATTTTGACCACAGTCTCCTAATCGATGCCCTCCTGCTCTTGTTCCCTCGGGCCCTAGAACATAGGCCCTATGTTCTAGAACATAGGGCCTATGTTCTAGAACATATGTTCTAGAACATGTTCCCTGGCAGAAGAATCAACACTTGTCATGGGGAGGAATGAGGAGTAAATGACTTATTCCTCTGTTGTGGTAAGTCATTTAGGGCAAGATCATTTGCTAGTTACCCTCACTTCCTTGTGGTGTCAGGTCTCTCTCCAGGCATCCATGTTGAAAAGCACTCACGCAAGGATGCCTGTTTTTTGTTTTGGCTGCACAGTGTGGCATGTGGGATGTTAGTTCCCCGACCAGGGATTGAACCCGTGCCCACCTGCATTGGGAGTGTAGAGTCTTAACCACTGGACCGCTGGGGAAGTCCCGGGACGCCTGTTCTTAAGCACTTAGGAGCTGCTCTCTGGGACCTTCGCATTTGGAGAAAAATGTGGTGCCGTGGGAAGGAGGAATTTCTGTGACTCTAGGCAAGTCACTTAACTTTCAGAACCTCCGTTTTCTTAAGTAGTCAATGGGGATAAAACTGTATTTTCTGATGGGTGCGATTCCTGTTGCCCGCCTCCCCCCAGCCCCACAAAAATATATCAGAAAGTTTCCTGGCTGCCAAGCACACCCAGCAAGGTCCTGATCAGGATGAAAAAAACCGAGGGATAAGGGTGGAAAACAATATGTGAGGCTGCCCTGCCCTCTAGAGGTGGAGTGTAGCAGACAAAGCAACCCAGCCAAGATTGTCGCATCACATCCTTTTTAAAACAAACATGACAAGCCAGGGCTACACGACAGATCACGATGATTCCTCTAACATTTTAGAGGGAAATTTATCACAATTATCACCTGATATGTACCATTTCACTAATATCAAATGTATTTCTTTGTAGCTATGTGATGATACATACACACACACACACACACACACACACATATATATATATATATATATATATGTATTTTTTTTTTAAGGGATAATAAGATTGCATATCTGGCTGGGCCTTGTGATTTTCTACTGGATTCCAGATGCAATATACTGCATTCACCTGAATAGAGCCAATATTTTCCTCTATAGAACCACTTTAGAATTATTGTCATTATATCTGTGATAAAAAGTACCTAATTTCTTCCTTCCCCCAAATTTCCTTACAAAACTGGGAGGCATGCCTCACAACTGTACATCTGATATGCTAGACAATTCATAAATGACCCCTCTTGTCATGATTGTTGTGAGAATTCAGTGAGATGACAGAGAAGTGTTCAGCAGAGAGTGTGTGTTTACTTGGTGATAGGCATTTTTATTATTAATAATAATAATTTTGCAAAATTCCGTGCCATGGAAGGGCAGGAGCGAGAGGTCATGTGGGAGCTCATCACATTTCTTAGAGATAGAGGGCCATCCAGTGAATATTGTGCACCTGGGATGTACCACAGCTTGTGCTATTGCAGGCAGGGAGTTCCGTGATTAATAGTATATGCTTCTTGGCTTCAGGGAGCTCACAGTTGGGTGGAGAAGACAAATGTAACGTGGTGTCTTGTGTGCTATGCCAGAGGGGAGCACGGGAGGCCACGGGTGCCCAAAGGAGGGACATCTACCCAGACTGAGGTGATGCCTGATCTGAGGCTTGGAGGATGAGTAGGGGCTAGCTAGGTGAAGAAGGACGGCATGTGGGTCGGTGGGAATTGGGAACCAAAGGGAGGTCAAGATGGAGGGGACAGCACGACCAAATGTACAGAAGTATGAGACCAGCAGGGTATGTGGAGGTGAGGAGGGGAACACTTTTACCAGGTCAGTACAAGCTAGAGCACAAACAGGGAGGCAGGGAGGATCCAGAGAAGAGTCTGACGACTTGGCTGGTGCAGATCATGAGGACACTGGAGTAGCGGGATAAGGAGCTTTATTCTGTTGCAAATTGGGAACCAACATAGAGTTCTAAGCTGAGGGAAGAGGTGTATTGTAGAGTATGGGGTGACGTGTTGAGAGCAGTGTATTGGAGAGATCCTACTACAGGGCAATTTGGAAGATAGACTGGAGGGCATTCAGTGATGAGGCTGTGCGACAGTCTAGATGAGAAGTGATAAGGCCTGAACTTGGGTGGTGGGAGTAGAGATAATCTACTGGGGGAGAAAGACAGTGGCAACACACTGATAAGTGCTGTGACAGAAGGGAGTGCAGCCACTCATGACCAGTAGGGTTTTAATAATATCAGCATAAACGTGAAGAACCTTCCAGCTGGAGGGACCCTTAAAAATCAGGATGTTCATTTTACAGATGAGAAGACTGAAGCCTAAAGAAAGGACTTGTAGGAGGCCACTCAACGTGTGAGCAGAAGAGCTCTGATTAGAAAAGTCACTCTAGTGTTAATGCCAGTGTTTAAAGCATCATTCCTTAAATGTGCTATTTTATGCCTTGAAATCCTGTGAAGGTTGTAGGGATCATTATCTTTGTCCTACAGATGAGAAAACCAGGCCTCCAGGAGGCTGGCTGATTTGCTGGGGAGGAAACGGTAAAGAGTAGGCATCACCTAAGTAAAGGATCTCTTGCTTCAGTGGCAGACAGACCCTCTGCTCTGGTTCAGCCCCTCAGAAATCAGATCAGGTAGATTCACAGCTGGGGTCTGTGGTTTCCGTTTCTCCACCCAGGCCCAGCTTTCTTTTTGCTGCTTTCTGCCTTGCAGGTCCTCATTTAATGTAACTGAGGCAGCTCAGAGGCAGTTTCTGGCTTGACAGCAAGGCCTGTCATCCCCCTTTTTCTGTTTTCATGGAAGAGGGCGGGCCTGTGTCATCACTGTGTCCCCATTGCCTTAGGCAGGGTGTCTCTAGCCTGGGTGGCTTTGTTTTGAGGCCCCCGGTATGATACGTAAAGAATGAGCTTTGGAGACGGACAGACCTAAGTTTGAATCTCGGCTCTGCCCCAACCAACTGGATGACCTCAGCTAGGTCATTTTACCTTCTCTGAGCTTTAGTTTCCTCATCTGTAAAATGGGATGACAATGCCCATCTCTCAGGATTGACCAAGATCATTTGAATGGCATTCCCTGATATTTGTAGGTGCTCAATAAATAGTCATTTCCGGGGGGAGAAAAGCAATGACATAATTCATGATTGTGCCAAAACATATGCTCTTATACCTCATTTCATAATCATGATATTACCTAGGATTCTTCAGTTTTTATAGGAGATAAGTCATCCAGATCTGGATAGCACATCATTACAATAGGACAACTTGAAGTTTAATAAAACAAAAACAAAACAAATCAAAAACAGTCATTTCCTTCTCCTTCATGAAATCTCCCATGGACAATGGACAATGACTTGAAGAATTCAGTGCTCGGCAAAGGTTTGCTTCCCCTGAAAACTGGTATATTTCCTCCTTCCTAATATGAGGCTGTCATGGCTCATTGTATCTTGCTTTCTGCCTCAGCTACCAGTTAATTTGAAGTACAGCTCTAGCATCTTTGTTGATCTCTTTTTCTGAGCTCTTATTTTCTAGTTCAATTTTTATTCTTTCCTTATCTGTGTTATTAGAGTAAGCCACCTCAAATCCTTTGTGACTCAGGCAGGTATAAATAACTAATGGGTGTAAATAGTTGAATGAATGGAAGGCTGGTGAGGCTGGACTGGTGATGGTGGGGTTTGAAGACGACCAGAGGGTGGTGCAGGCTGGGGCACCTGAGAAGGCATCTGTAACGGATGGTTATGATACTGTGAGGAGTCGAGGGGTTAGTTAGGAAAGAGTCGGTCCTTCACTGGCCTGTCTTGCTTCTGCTCTAGAAAGAAGCATGGATTTTGGAGAACAAGACTTCACATCACCTAGAGTCATCAACCTCCCCATTTTATATGGACCGTGTGGGAGACTGAGGTCCAAAGAAAGAGGAGGGACTTGTTTTGAAAAATTAAATCAAAGCAGTACATATACATAATTTATTTATTTTTTTTAAAAAAATACTTATTTATATAGGCTGCGCCAGGTCTTAGTTGCACCACTCGGGACCTTAGTTGTGGCATGTGGACTTCTTAGTTGCGGCATGCGAACTCTTAGTTGTGGCATGCATGTGGGATCTAGTTCCATGACCAGGGATCAAACCTGGGCCCCCTGCATTGGGAGCGCACAGAGTCTTACCCACCGGACCACCAGGGAAGTCCCCATATACATAATTTTAAAAGGGCAAATAGTACACAAGGACATGCATACTAATAAGCCAATGTCTCCCTGCCCCCCACTTCCCAGCCCCCAGAGGTGACCACTTTTACCATTGAGGCTTTCTGGTGGTGACTTCGTATCTCCAAATAAACATCCTTTGTTGGTTATTTCTTCATTTATCAACTTTAAACATCATCTACTGACTTCTTTCTACTATGACAAGTGAGAATTTAGCTTATTTACAACACTTGACTCTTTTTTCCCCCTTCCAAACTTTAATAATTACATTACTATTTTGGTTCCTCTATTAGTTACCTTTGTAACTTTGCTAGATACTACTTAGACTGTAATTTCTTATTCCATCAATTTTCTACAGTATCTCTTGACCACTCGGTTTGTAAGATATAGTTATTAGTGCCCCATCCTTCCCTCCATCTCTCCTCCACCTTTCCACCTCCCACTTTCTGTGTTCTGTACTTTTGCATCCAGCAAGGTTGACTACATTTGCATTCTGTTATGTAACAATAATTAGGTCTTCAGTGCTTTTCTGGACAGATTGACTTTAAAAGTTGACCACCAATACACGGTGTTTATGTGATTATGACTATGTCATATTATTAATTGCAGGGCTAAATAGTGTACTATAATTACACCTCACTTCCCACAGGTCCACTGTCCCAACCTCTGTACTCCCAGGAAAATTTTCCTAGCATCAAGATCAAATGAATTTTCATTTCTTATGCTCTACGAATTGCTCAAAGTCATGCCGCTTTTTACTTTGTTTCATATTTGGATCAGGACTTTCCACCTTATCGATCGATCGATTTATTTATTTATTTATTTATTTATTTATTTATTTATTTATTTATGTATGTATGTGCTTACTTAAACTTACTGTTGTGTGGTGTTCCTTGAAACCACAGGATAATCATAGCACATCTTCTGGGGACATTTTATTTGAAAATTTTTTAGGAGGGGGATTTTTTAAAAAACTTCATACTGAAATATGTATACAGAAAAGTGCTCATATCACATGGTCAAGTTTCCACAAGCCAAACACACCTATAAAACCAGCACTCAGCTCAAGGTCTGTTTTTCATTCACCCTACCTGGTACTCAGTGAGCCCTTTCAACTTGATGCACCTTGTCTTTTCTTACATAATTTCTTTGGTAGTTTCCTGCCCTTCATTTTCTCTGTTTTCTCTTTCTGGAATGTCTGTTAGTTGGATGTTGAACTTCCTGGATTGATCCTCTAGGCTGCTCACCTTTTCTCTCATATTTTCTATTTTATAGTTTGTGAATGAGTTGATACAAAGTGAGATGTCTGTATATCCAGCTGACTTGTCCACTCGCTGGCTTTATTTTAGGTGAGCCGCCGGGGAGCTGGCAGTTGTAATGGGTGCCCCCCAAATGCCAGAATGAAAAGCACTTTATTCTGGGAGCACCAACATGCCACTAGGTGCCCTGAATAATCCCAGATAGTTTAATTCCTTTGATATTTTGCCTAAGGATGAAAGCCAGGCAGCTTGTGTTTTGGATCTGGGAGTTGTCAGTGGGGGCACAGGGAAGGATTTCATGTACTTACCTTCAGTTTATCCCCCCGTTTTCAGCCCCTGATTGCTCCTACCCTCCCTTGTACCTACCATCTTCAAGTCTGGACTCTCTCTGGGCCTCTGCTGGCCTGACTGGCTCCCTCTCCAGCTGCAACCCCCTGAGTGGCGTTGCTGGCTCTCCTTCAACTGTGAACACTCTTCTCTTTGTTTTTCGCTCCCAGAAATTGGTTGAAATCTCTCACCCATTGATATCACCCTCTCCCATCCTCTTCACTGTTATGATTTCTTACCTTATTTTATTCCTTCACATTCTTTTCAGCAGGGTCCTGACAGAAGAGAGAGATAAAGATTTATGCTCTTGAGGTCCAAACTAAGGCTAAAGCTACTTTTAAAAAATGGTTGTTTTGCTTTCTCAATCCAGATTGAGAATGGAAATTATTAGTCAACCCCCCAAAATACCCAACCCTGTATGGCCTCATTTTGGCATGTGTTGCCTCTGGCTCCAGCCCTGTCATGAGCCTTCCTGTGGCAGCCTCCTGAGCACCCCTTTTCCTCAACCTCTGCCATCTAGACCACGCAATCAAGAGAGCCCTCAGCTGAGGGACTGGAGACCTGGGTTCTGACCCCCATCCTGCCACTGCCTTCCTCTGAACCCCCGGGCTAGTCCCTCCACCTCTCAGGGTGCCCTCACTGTGACTTGAGAGGGTCTGGGTCTGCTGTAAGCTGTGCTTTGGCAGGATTGGGTGGGTGCTTGGAGAACAGCCTAGCCTCCTTTGCTTAGGCAGTGGGAGCAGGTGGGCCAGAGATGGGCCCCAAGCACACAGGAGGGGGCTTTGAGGCTGAGCTGAGGCTTCTGCAATACCAGGCTGCTCTTGCTGCTTCCCCTTCCGCCCACTCTCTCTGCCATCATGGCTGAACCTCCATCCTTCTGCCGCCAGCAGAGGGAAGCAAGAAGGGAGGGCTGGAGAGCCAGTTCCATTTTCCTTCTCTCTCTCTCTCTTTTTGTGATAGTGCTGAGCTGCTTTGGGCTGCAGTACCTGTGCCTAACCCCACCTTCCCTTTTTGGTGTCCCGCCTTCCATCCTTGAATGATTGTCTCTTCCAGAAGCACCCCCTGAATGCTCATGGTGTGGAGGGGAGATTGGAGCCAGGTGAGGGAGAGAGGTCAAGCTGTGGGAGATGAAGTGCTGCCTAGCTCTGGCATGACAGAAGGAAGCCACAGCTGTAGCAGTGAAAAGCATTGGCTTTGGAATCATACAAACCTAGACTTGAGTCTCGGCTCCACTACTTATTAGCCATGTGACTCTAGGTAAATCACGTTGCTACTCTGAGCCCCAGTTCTCACATCTATACAATGAGAAGAATAATAATGACCTTGCACAGCTGTTATGAAGATAACACAAGTCCTGGACCATTGTAGGTGCTTAATAATCACTTTATTCTTTTTGGATTATTAGAAGGCAGAAATGCTAAGGACCAAATAAAGCTCGCTTTAGTGATTGAAAGGGGCGGGAGGTTAGGAAGGCAGCATTTGACCTTGTCACTGCTTGGTTCGAGACCCCCAGGGGCTTCCTGGCAGTTATACAATGAGGTTCACACTCTTGCCTGGTGTTCAATGCTGTTTTTGTTGTAGTCTCTGCCTGTCTTTCTTTTCTTTAAAATAAAAATGTGAAGTGATACTTGCCTCTTTATTTTCTGAAAAAGACATTTGAAAAGTGATAGACAGATATTTCCTCTGATGCAGCAATCTTTATGGTCATCATCATCGTCACTGTCATCCCAGGACTTTTCAATGAGTAGTGGTAACAAAGGACTAGAGGAAGAGTAATCATCAACAGAAAGGTAACTAGCAACTGAAACCACCATGGGCTTTCATTTTGTTTCCCCACCACGATCTTGGCCTGTGGATCATGTGGATCCATTCAATATCATGTGAAAAATGCTGAAAATGGTTACATTATCCAACAAGGTTTCTGATTTGTCCTGTGGTTCATCCAGTTTTTCTTCTCTTTAATTAACCTTATAAGATTTTTTTGCATGTCACTATTACCTCATCCACATGACTTCTATACTTGCCTATTTGTCATTTCTAGGTCTGATTCTTGGCTCAGATGGCCCCTTAGAAAGGAGTCTTCCCTCCACCTGAATTATCTTTCAAAAGGTTTTAACTTTGGCCTTTCACATCATCATGATTTAGGTGGCAGTTGAACTTGGGAGGCATCTTTGCCTCTCCCCTAGTGCTTTTCCACTTCCTGGCTGTCACAAGTTGGTTTTCACACCACCTGTGGTCTAGGGAAGCTCTCGCATGCTCCTTTGGGTCAGGCCACAGCCCCGCTCACCTTTCAATTAAATTTAGTTTTTATTTATTTATTTTTTATTGGGGTATAGTTGTTTTACAATGTTGTGTTAATTTCTACTGTACAGCGAAGTGGAGTTCCCTGTGCTCTACAGCACGTTCTTATTAGTTATGTATTTTATACAATATTATACATATTAGTCAATCCAAATCTCCCAATTCATCCCCCTGCCCCCCCCGCCCTCCCCGCTCCCGCTTTCCCCACTCATCTTACTAGCCACTCTGTTCCCTTCCTGACCTGCATTCAAGTTGTACTGAAGTATCTAGGATACCCTCGGCAAAGTGGACTTCTTTATGGGTCCATGCCTATATTCTGGCTGTTCTTTTGGCCAAGAATACCTTTTACCCCTGTCTACATGGCAGATATCTACTCGACTGTTGAGGAACATCTTCAGTCTCTCACTGATACAGGCACTTGGAAACAGTGAACAAAACAGACCTCTCTCCTGCTGAGCTGACATTCTAGTGTGTGAATGTAGGGGGTGGGGAAAGAAAAGAAACAAATAAACAAGAATATACAAAAATATGTCAAATAGTGGTAAGTGCTATGGAGAAAAATAAAGCTGGGCAGGAGGATGGGAGTGCAGAAGTCTGGTCAATCCTACCATAGCCAATATTTGCACGCCCATTAATAAAAGCAGCCTTTTCTCATTTAAGCATTTTCTAATGTTATTACATACTCATTACAACCATAATCCTTCCAACAACTTTATCAGGTTAGTGCTATTATTTTCTTTATCATATTGGTGAGCAAACTGTGCCTTAGAGATGTAAATCACATAGTTAGGAGGGGCAGAGCTGGGATTCAAACCTGGGCCTGTCTGACCCAAAGCCTGTGCTCATAACCTCTAAGCCCTTGTGCCCCCAGCAAGCCTCACAACAACTCTCTGAGATTGGAATTATTATACCTATTTTATAGTTGGGGAAGCTGAGGTTCGGAGAGGGGAATGGACTCATCCATGGTTGCACAGCAAATAAATGGATTTGAACCTAGATCTGTCTAACACTCAAGGTAGGCCCTTCTACCAACCTTGAGGCCTAGGGACCTATGGACCTGCCTGCCTCTATGTTTGTGCAGCCCATGCAAGGTACCAGTTGAGGCCATTGGCCCTTCCCCCTTCTCTTCCCACCTGTAGTTCATATGGAGCTTTGAGATGTGTATGGATACCCCAGCCCACATCCAAACCCTGTCTATTTTCCCTTCCCATTGACCACCCACTGGGCCTAGCAGATGGACCTGGATAATAAGACCACACAATTCCTGCAAGTAAGCTCAAGAAATATGGACAGAGAATTCTGGGTTCCAGGTACCTGAGTGCGGTCTAGAAGGGAGAGGACCAGAGATCCTGATGGGCCTATTCTCTTGGCCCCACAGACCCTTTACCTCACAGAGAGAGGCCTCTGAAGTGTGATGTCCAGTGTAGGGTAAACCTTCTGTTTCCCAGTACAGCCTATGATATTGCAATTTGTAAAAAGCTGGGCTCTGTGATCCTCCTCCTTTGGCTTCCTGAACTAGGTCCTGCTTTGCAGTGGGGGTGGGGGCTGCAGTGGGGCTGGTGTTCCATGGGCCTGGGCCTTCCGGGTCTCTGGCCAGTGAAGAACGGAGCCTTCCCAGCAAGTGCCGCTAGAAGTGTACACAGACCCTTGGGTCCCCTTCACAATATTTTGTTCATAAGTATCTCAGGATACTTCATTTCTTAGGAAGTTTTTAAAAGTATACACTTAATGCATTCTTCCATTCGAAAATTTATAAAAACTTAGAAAAGTAGAGGAGAAAAACATTACCCATAATTACAACACACAGAGGCAGCTACTCTGAACATTTGATGTATTTCCCTGTTCTCTGCATTCTTTTCATCTGATTGAAATAATACAGCACATACAATTTTTTCTTGCTTTGTTCGTTTGAACATTTCCCCATGTAATTGCATATTCTTCAGAAGCATCATTTTTAATGGCAACTGATATACCATAATGTACTTAACCATCCTCTCAACATGCTGGGCCTATTTTTTTCACTGGTTTTTATTTATTTGTTTGTTTATTTATTTATGGCTGCGCTGGGTCTCTGCTGCTGCCTGCGGGCTTTCTGTAGTTGCAGCGAGCGGGGCCACTGTTCATTGCGGCGCACAGGCTTCTCATTGCGGCGGCTTCTCCTGTTGCTGAGCCTGGGCTCTAGGCGCACGGGCTTCAGTAGTTGTGGCACGCGGGCTCAGTAGTTGTGGCTCGCGGGCTGTAGAGCGCAGGCTTAGTAGTTGTGGCGCATGGGCTTAGTTGCGCCACAGCATGTGGGATCTTCCCGGACCAGGGCTCAAACCTGTGTCCCCTGCATTGGCAGGTGGATTCTTAACCACTGTGCTACCAGGGAAGTCCTTCACAGGTTTAAATCATGCTGCAGTAGGCATCTTTGCACATACAGCTTTTAGGGAACTTAGAGCTTTTAGGGAACTGGCCTTGTATAAGAACAATTGTATTCTGCTTATTTCCCTTTCTAGATGGTCCCTCTGGCTGGGTCTGATTCATACGTATAGTCACTCGTTTATTAATTCAATCCATCATCACTTTTTTATTTTTTTTTTTTTGCGGTACGCGGGCCTCTCACTGCTGTGGCCTCTCCCGTTGCGGAGCACAGGCTCCAGACGTGCAGGCTCAGCGGCCATGGCTCACGGGCCCAGCCGCTCTGCGGTATGTGGGATCTTCCCGGACCGGGGCACAAACCCGTGTCCCCTGCATCGGCAGGCGGACCCTCAACCACTGCACCACCAGGGAAGCCCATCATCACATATTTACTGTGTACCCCTGTGGACCAGACCCTGGGAACTGGGGGCACAGGCATGACTAAGACATGGCCCCAGACTGCCAGGAGGCCTCAGTCTGCAGGGAGAATCAGGCATGGAAACGGACACTTTCAAAACAGTTTGATCAGAGCTGTGATGGAGGCAAGAAAAGGATCCTGTGGGAGAACAGAGGAGGGGCTCCTCATCCAACTTAGGGACATTAAGATAAGCTTCCTGGAGGAGGTCTTGCCTAAATGAGTCACGGAGGATGAATAAGAGCTGGCTGGAATACGAAGGGGAACTTCCTGTTAAACACAACTAATTGAGTAAACTTATTTATCTCTGCTGCTTCCCCAAATCCCACTGAAATATGAGTAAAGGAATAAAAAAGGTAGAAACACAAGGTCTGGGGTGCTGACCAGAAGTGAACTATTCCACCCAGCAAGCCCCAGAAATGCTTGGGAATCAGAGGTACCGTGAAGCACAGAAGGCAGGATGAGGCATGGAACTGCAGAAAGCAAGGAGAATATTGAAAGTCTGTGAACAGACCCCCTTGGCCCCTCCCCGATCCCTTTCAGTCGTGACACCCCTCCCCAGCTCCATCTCTATAGATGGAGGGTGATTCTTTGGAGAAATTGAAGTTAGGAGCCTCCAGGCTTGGGGACACCAGGCACAGTGGAGGATGGGGGTGAAACAGGGCTGCAAGCAAAGGGATCTGTACCCTAAAGCAGTGGAACCCCAACCTCCTTCCACTTGCCTACTTCCAGAACACCAAAGTCAGGAGCACATGAGACAGAAAAAGATTCTTCTCTGGGGAAACTGAAAGGCTCCAGACAGAGGCCTCCAAAAGATGACATGTGGGAGTCCTCCAACAAAAGAACAGGCTCTCAGCCCATAAACTCTGTAGTGAAGCCCATCACCTGGCCAGCTCCATCTACACACAGAGCTTCCCGTCATGGGAACTGATCGCCAGGGCTCACCAGCCAAGGATCCTTAAGGTAGGTATATTTCATTTTATGTAAATTAAACCTCAGTGTAACTGGCATTAAAAAAAAACGAGCCTTAGGTAGCCAGAGATGATCAGATAGTACAAGGGTACTTGAGGAAGCCCATCAACCTGCAAGAATGACCCAAAAAGCAAACAAACAAACAAACCAAAAAACTTGGAAGGAACAGAGGTAATGAAGGGAGGGGAAGAAACCTGGGAAATTTAAGATAGTGAGAGCCAACATAAAGATTTCAAGAGAAGGATTAGAAAATAAAGTTGAGGAAATATCCTAGGAAGCAGAATAACAAGGCAAAGAGATGGACAACAGAAGAGGAAAGATGAGAACACGGGAGGATCAGTTGAGGAACTGCAACATCCAACAATAGGAGTTCCAGAAATAGAGAATGGAGGAAACAGCAGAAAGGAAAGGATCAAAGACGTGATACAAGAACAAGTCCAGAACTAAAGGAATGAATATCCCACCGAGTAACCAGCAACATAAATGATTAAAGAAAAACCCCACCAAGGTATGCCACAGCGCAATTTCAGAATACCAGGGATAAAGAGAGGATCCTAAAAGCTTCCAGAAGAAAAATATATCATGTACAAAGGATCAGGAAAAAGAATGGCATTGGACTGCTCAACAGCAGCACTGGAAGCTAGGAGGCAATGGAGCAGTGTTCTCAAAATTCTGACAGACCATAATTTCCAACCTAGAAGCCTATACTCAGTTGAATTATCAATCAAGGGTGAGGGTGCAATAGAGACATCTTCAGACAAAGGAGAGCTAAAGATTTTATGTCCTAGGCCTCCTTTCTCAGGAAGCACTGGAGAATGTGCTCCAGCAAAATGCAGGCATAAACTCAGAAAAAAGGCCAAGGAATCCAGGAAACAGGAAATTAACACAGAAGACAGGTGAAGGGAATCCCAGAGTGATGGAGAAAGGAGCAGATCTATGGGCAACCTTGTGCAGGCCTGGAGAGCAACCCGTCTGGATTGCAGCGAGAATGATGTCTCAAAGGAAAAAAAAAAATCTGATGGATACCTGATGTGTCAGAACACATTGAGAAGAGAAATGCACTACTCACAGAGTTTGGGGAGAATTGATCATATACATGAAGAAAACTAAGCAAGCAAAAAAAAAAAAAAAAAGAATAGTCATCAACACCAGGGAAAAGAAAAAGTTGTATGGGAAGGAAAATGTAATTATAGCAAATGATTTACTCATTATTAATATCAATGCAGTCATAATAATGTAAGCCACCAATATTGATTTAACCAAAACTTTGTGCTATAACTACAGTGGTAGAATGGGAAGGAAGGACAGTGCACCCGCATAAGAACTGGGGGCTAGAGGTGGTTGTGTGTGTTAGGGAGCCCCACCCTCTCTCTGCACGGTAGGAATTCAGTACATGATATACAGAACTGAAAAAAGTAAATCAAGAAATAGAAGTACGCATGTGTTCCTTAGAAATGAGGAGGTAAATACCCGAAAAAGTAGTTAAAAGACTTGAAAACAGTTTGTCTCTGAGAGTGGGAGTTGGGGGTGAGGAGGGGTAGAGTGGGGAATTTGTGTGTTTTGTTTTGTTTTAATCCTTGCAGTACTATGTGACTTGAAAATCTATATGCATGTATTACTTTGGTTAAAAAAAATATTTAAAGGGCACACACACACAAAAATGCCAAAAATGGATTAGCAATATAAGCATATACTTTAGAAATATGAAAGTAAACTCAGAAAAAGGTAACTAAGAGTGTTGAAAAGGAAACTTTTATTTTTAAGATCCTTTCAGAATTTGACTTTTTAAACTAGTTTACATATCCCTTTAGTAAAATTTAAAATAATTTTTAAAAACATAAAGGGGAGCAAGAGTGTTCCGGGGAACAAATACCAGATGTTCTAAGAAAGTAGATGGGAGGGCGGAGTAAGATTTAGAGCTTTGGAGAGTTTGGGCTCGACTGGCACGGAAGTTTGTGGGAAAATCGTCTGTGGGAAAACTATCGGTGAGAAAATTATTGAATGTTTGAAGCAGCAGAACCACATCAACTGATTTGTGCTTGAGAGATGTTCCTTTAGCAGCCAGTGAGAGAAGGTGGTTGCCCATTGAAGAGACTTGCAGTTAGACAAGTTGATGTTTGGGAGATCAGTTGCCTGGCTGCCCTGGGGCTGGTTCTCAGCTTTTAGAGAGACTTGTATGATCCCTGGGCCAGGGTACCCACCTCTTTCTCCTCAGGACACTTCTAGGAGGAGCCCTGTACATAGCAGCTCTTCAAGTCTCCTTTAAAAAATGTACTTCTGTTCGTGTCCAATCTCCCTTCTGTTGGACACCTGATTTTGTAGACATGTTGCTCAAATGCTGGCTTGAGAAACAGTCTCTCTTTCTCAGGTAACTTTGCATATCTCGTTTTTGATGCATTTTTTGTTTCTTAGTTTAGGTCTCAGAGGACAACCTTATTTATCCAATTCCAGGTTCTTGGGAGAGAGGCACCGTATTGTGTTCCCAGGCACTGTTTATAGATAGCTTGGAGGGTCAAAATGAGAGGCAGGGAATCCAGTCAGGAGGTGAGAGCAGAAACCCCAGTATGGCAACTCAAAGGCTTATATTCTTTTGAGTTATTCTGCCCTGTTGTCGCCATAAGTCCCCCAAAGGTTCAAGAACTGTCGATATTTTGTCATTTATTCTCCCATCTGCCAGATTGCCCCTTGTACCTGGAAGCAGCAACATCAGAATCCTTGGTCTCATTACATGCCTGCGTTTTTGGTTCAGAAAATATGGTCACTATACTCATAGGCTTCAATCAGTTACTGTTTATTGAGCATTACTCTTGAGGATGGGAATTGGCTTAGACAAGCCTTTTGAGAACCCTGGGGTCTGAAGTGGCCTTCCATTGGGAGAAAGCCATAGGAGTAGCAGAAGAAATCCATCTCCTTTCCTGACATGGATTGATAAAGGGAGGCCTGGTACCCTGGGTCTTTGTTTCTACCCATAGGTAGCTGAACCCAATTGATAAAAGAGAGAAACTTTGGGATTCTGAAGAAACTAAGTATCTTAGGGCCTGAAGATTGGAACTCAACTAACACAGCCCCCTTGTGTTATAGATGACGAACCAAGGTCCAGAGAGCAGTGATTTCTCCAATTCTATGCTGCCAGTTAGGGAATGAGCCATAATAGAGCCCAGCATTCTTTCTACGTCTGTGCTACTTCACAAAAGAATGGCGGTCCAGCTTCATGGAGTAAGGGGTGGATTGACCATTGGGCTGGGCATTAGTCCTGAAGAGGTGTAGGATAGCACAGTGTTAATGATGATGGTTATCTAGATGTAAATAACAATTTGTATACTAAACGCATAAGAGCCTGTAAACCCCTGAGGTGGCATGCACCCCCGCATTGAGGGTCATAAGATGCCGTATACCCTCGAATTAGTAAGAATCAGTCCACAGTGAGGAGAGCTGGCTAATTCACTCTGCCTCATGGCGTGGAGCTCTTTTGCTCCCCGTAGCTGCCATCTTGAGGACTGTAACATCATACAGAAGTGCTTTTGGAGCAGAAGTACATATCTGGTAATCTCTCCTAAGAAAGAGCCTGTCAGGAAGTGCCTGTCCTGACTTTGGGGGACGAGGATAAGGGAACTCACCTTAACGATGCGTAAGTGCCCAGCACTGAGCTGCTGGTGCAGTGGAGCATGGTGGTAAGAGCACGAGCTGTGGGGTCCAGGCCAAGCTTTGCCCCTACTTGTGTGCCGTGGGGCAAATCATTTCAACTTCTCGGAGTCTCAGTTTCATCATCTTAAAATTGCATGAGTAATTCCCACTTTGCAGGATCAAAGGAGGTCATGTACCAAAAGAGCCTGCCACCCTGCCTGGTACATAGTAGGTGCCCGGTGATTGTTCACATGCCAATGGAGATGATTATATATGTGGCTTATGCTCTGAAGTATAATAGATTGAGGCAAGGGGCCAGTCTGTGAGCAACTTGAGGGTTTATATTCCTGAGTCGGGGCCTGGTATATAGTAGTTTGAATACGTGTGTGCTGGGGGTTTTGGGGTGGGGTGGCGAGGAGACCAGCCTGCCTGGAGCAGAGGGTTTGTGTTAGGGAGAAAGGCTGAGGGGCTTAACTTCCATTCTGTTGACAGTTGGGGAGTCATTGAATTAAGCCCATCTGATCTGGTACCTGCGAATAATTGAGCCAGGCCTGAGAAGAAATCTTGTTGCTGCAGAGTGAGATGGAAAGTTTTAATAAATGTGAAAAGGTGCTCTGTGGCCCTGCTCCTCTGTCCCTTTAGGGGGCTGCAAAGGCTAACGATTGGACCCACTGTTGTCCACTGTGCCAGGCTGAACCTCACGGCCACCCCACCCTCCTGCCCCCCTCCCCTCCCCTGTCATGTCATTTTACAAGTGAGAAAGCTGAGGCTGGACATCGGGGAGTGCCTTCCCTAGGAGTATATGGCTAGTAAGTAGCAGAACTGGAAGCACTGGCCTCACCCACTGCCTGCGCTCCTGCACCCAGATGCTTGCCTGCCCCACCTGGCCGGTGGGTGCTCCATTCACTCTTCCAGCAAATACTCACTCTCCCCTCCCTGCGTGTCCCTCTCACTTTGCAATCAGCATAGACGACTCTCCCCCCACTCAGGTCCCCTCACTAAGGTCCCTTCTTGGTTCTCTCACCTGAGGACAGAGCCTGTGATGTGTTCATCTCTGTCTCCTCCGAAGTCTGCAGTGGGAGTGGGGGTGGGGGAGGGAGGGGAGAAAAGGAGGAAGAAGAGGACAGAGGGGACAGGGAAGCCACTTCACACACTCTCCCCGCTTCTTCCAAGTGCCCTGGTCCTTCTTCCTCCCTTTCCCTACCCCCAAGGACAGTTCCACTGTTCTTCCCTACACACACATACACACACACACACACACACACACACACACACACACATTCTTTTAGGGAGGAACAGCCGGAGGGGGTGTGGGTCGGGTTTCACTCATTCTCTCAGTCCCCTCAAAGCTGTCCCCAGTGCCACTCTCTTCTCTTGCCCTTCCTTTGCCTCTGAGGGGGCCTCACAATGAAGAAGGCAGACCAATGTAGTAGAAAGGAGCCCAGCAGCTGACTCACTCACCCCTCTCAGCCTCATTCTTGTCATCCAGAAAATAAGCAGGTTGGACCAGGCAATTGGCAAAGCCTTTTCTATGTTGTTAATAATACCTGGCATTTGTCTGCTGGGCTGCAAAGGGCTTAATCATCCCAACAGCCCTGCAAGGATTGGCCTCGTGTTACAAGTGAGGAGACTGAGGCTCAGATTCCAAGCAGGGAGGTGATTTGCCCAGGTCACAGGGCTGGTAAGTGGCAGAGCCAGTATCTGAGGCTTGGTCTCTCTGTGTTTAAACCTCGGGCTCTGCCCCTGGCCACAGCTGCAGGCTGCCTCTCAGCCACTCCGAGGAAGGCTCTTCACCATGACCCACTAGGCTAGAACATGGTTGGTTCCTGGCACCTCCTCGACCTCACCTCCAACCATTCTTCCCCTCACTCATTCCACCCCGGCCACACTGTCCTCCTCCGTGTCCCAACAACTGGCTAGGCCCTCCGCCACCTCATGGCCTATGCACTGGCCATTCTCTCTGCACGAAATGCCCTACCCTTTGTTTTCACGATGCGTGCTAGGTGTCAGGGCCGCTGCATAGGGCAGAGGGAGGAGAGCAGTAGAGGGCATATGCTGACTGTCGGGTTTTTTCTCTGTTTCTCTTTCAGATCTGATGGTGAGAATTCCAGAACAGTCAGGTCAGTACCTCCTTTCTTTAGTAGTGCTTGGGAGTTGGGGCAGGGACTGGGGTGGGGGCCTCTGGCTTGTCACTTCGGGATCCATGGGAGGGGCGGGGGCCAACTCCAGAGGTTTTGTCCCACTGGTATTAGGAGTGGGGAGGGGGCAAGCGTAGGGAGGGGGTTGAAAACTCTTCCTTAGTCTTTCTGACCCTAGCTGATTTGGGGGCTCGGCTGAACACTGGAGGGGCTCATGGGAGCTACCTAGATGGGAAAGCTGACCTGCAGAGAGGTCAGCTCTGGACCCGGGACCTTCTCCCCCTCCCCTCCCGGGAGAAGGGGACACGATAGAAACGGGGCTTCCCTGGTCTGGCGTTTGTGCTCCACCCTGACCTGCACTAGCCCTGAGTAGTGTGGTTTGGATGGACTTTTGATGTGACACATTCCAGTCATTAGAAATATACCTTGTATTTAAGTGTAACAAGTGCCCCCCCTTTTTTTTTTTGCATGCTTGGTGAAAAAGGTTTACAAGCATCAATCAGTAAGTTTTCAGGGTATGATCAATCTGCCATTTGGGGGTAAAACTGGGGTTAGGGACAAGGACTATTAGTGCATTTCCCAGGCCTTAACCCAACAGAAGCTTCGTGAAAGCACAAGTGTCAAGGATAGGGACTATGTGGGAATGATGCGGGGCTCAGGGTAGGGCCCAGTCAGAGAGCATCCAGGCCAGGGGTGATGCAGTGGGCCTCTGAAATGAGATGGGTCCAGGCAGCAGAGGCATGAGATGGGCTCACTCGGTTCCAGCCAGGGCTGCAACTAACATATATAACACCTATGTGAAGAGTAGAACCCACTGCGTGGATCAGTTGGAGGAATGCTCCCTTTCCACAGGGCTCCTGCAGCCCCTCACCAGGGTTCCCGGCTCAGTGAGTAGAGCACAAGTTGAACTTCAGCCGCAACTCATGCCCTCTTGGCTGTGAACCCTTGTGCAAGGCACTGCTTGTCCAACCATATGCAGCAGCCCAGGTCCTGGCATCCAGGCAGTGGATATGGGAGGGGGGCAGAGGATCCCAGCATCCAGACGGAGGTGTGTAATGAGACATGCTGTGTCCTTGCATCCCAGGCAGGGGGGATGGGATGAGCACACTGGTGCCCTGGGCCAAGGTAGGGGCTGTGGGATGGGAGCACACTTCGGCCAGCAGGAAAGCAGGGGAAGTGTGATAGATACAGTCGGGCCTAGTGTCCAGGCAAGGGGTATATGATGAGATGCAGTTAGTCCTGGCATGCAGCCAAGGAGTATGGCCTGGGAACAGCCTGTCCTAGCATTTAGGAAGGCACTGGTCTAGCAAAGGACACTGATCCCAGTGCCCCACTGTGGGTTTGGAGAAAGACAGCTTGGGCTGACTCTGAGCACAGGCCCCCAGGCATCCCCGTTGATATGCCTGCGACTTGTCAAGGAATGCGACTGAAGGCGTCTCTAGCTCTTCCCGACAGGGGAGTTCCTAGGACCTATAGCTCAGGGTTTTAATAGTTATTATAATCATAAGTCATATGATGATGTACGTTGGGCCTTTACAACTTACAGAAGTTGTCAGGGACTTTCTTTTGTTTGATCCTCCCAGTGACACTGTAGGTGGAACCTGGGCTGCCCTTATCATCATTATTTTACAGTTAAGGAAACTGAGGCTCAGGCTGGTTATGAGTTTTGCCCACAGCCATGCAACTTATTTATGGCTGAGCCAGGATTCAAACCCAGGTCTGCCTGGCACCAAGCCCAGAGCCCTGCCCACGCCATCCCTGCAGGAGCTTTCGACAGCCTTGCGGATAATAATAATCATCCTCATCCTCATCCTAATGTTAGTAATCATAGCAGTTATCATTTGCTCCTCACATACTGAGAACTCTGAATATGATCTTATCTAATGCTCACAGCAGCCCTATTAGGCATGGATTGGGATCTCTGATTTACACATGAGGAAAATGAGGTCCCACAGAGGGTCAGTGCCTTGCCCAAGGAAATAAGAGCAATGGGGCAGGGTGGCATCACTCTGACTCATACCCCGGGCTGTCTGCTGCCAAAGCTGGTATTTGTTTTACTGAGATGTACTTCCCGACATCCACCCTGGACCTACAGTCAAGGAGGCTACAGGGACCTTGCAGACTCAGCAACTGTGGAAGCAAGGGTCAAACTTGGACTGTGGAAGGGGCCTAAAATAGCACTTGTGGGGCAAAACCTTGCAAATATGGTGGGAAGATCCTTTAACTTGGAACCAGAGCTGGGTGGGGTCATCTGAGGATGCTCTCAGGACCTGCATGTGAATTCTTGAGCTCACTTCAGTTAGGGGTCAGGGAGAGCTTCCTGGAGAAGGTGGTGTCTGAGCTGGGTCATAGAGGACTGACATGCAGACTGTGTAAGGAGGGCATCCCTGTAAATGAAACCAGCAGGCATCGGAGGTGAGGGGGGCTGGGTGGGGGCAGTCAGTCGGGCTAAAACAGATCTGGGCAGGAAAGGAGCAAGTGTTAAAGTTCAGAACTGGTCTGGTCGGGACTGGGTCACAGATACCTTCTGTCATCAGTGGGAGCTGGGGGAGGCTGGAGGAGAGAGGTGGGGCTCTGCAGCACAGAAAGGGCAGCAACTGGATCTGGGCAAAGGGTTCCATTTATGGCCAGGTCGCTTTCTAGTTATGTGACTTTGAACAGATCTTTTTCCCCCCTGGAGCCCCAGGGTTGTCATCTAATAAACATTGTGTGTGTGGAGGGGAAAGTTTAGGAGGGTAGAAGGAACACGAAGGAAAGGAGCTAGACTTCGGCTGTTGTGGAAGTGGAATGGGAAGGAATGAGCAGGGTCGGTGGATTGAAAACCCCCCGTAGCAGGGCCCAGGCATGAGGGCTTCCAGGTATGGGGTGCCAGAGGAAGTGTGGAGTCTAATTAGAGCTGAACAGCTGGTGTTGCTAAAGGGCTGTGGGCAGAGGAAGGTGCCTGGACTTCCTGTAGATCCATGAGAAGTTGTCAGACCTACAGGCGCCTTAAATCCAGGTCCAGAAAGGGACTGGCGATGGCTCAAGGTCACAAACTAGCTCTCAGCAGAGCCTGCTTCCTAGCTGTGTGTTGTTTGCAAAGTCACTTGGCTTCTCTGATCCTTACTTTCCTCATCTGTAAAATAAGGTCAATAATTCTGACTTCTTTGGGTTGATGAGAGAACTTAAAGCAATGCTCAGCATAAAATGGTGGCTCAACATATTGTAGTGCCCTCCGCCATCCCCTAACCCAATGCATTGTCATTTATGGGGCAGTCAAGCTTGAGATATGTGGAGAGGTGCAGAACTTGAAGACAGAGGGGCAGGAGGGGCTGATACCTCCGCCACCAGAAGAGGAGGGAGCCCAGGCCTAGAGGTGCTACCGCTGCAGTGAGGGTCTGGCTGGAACTTGGGGGCCCTGGGGACCAGGCCGGGGTTGACAGGCACGCAAGGATGAGAGCCAGAGGAGGTGGCCTGTTGCTAGGGAAGGAGGGAGGAGGTGGGGGAGCTGCTGACACCCGCAGAGCCAGGGACGTCCCCATGGCAACAGGAGCCGCTGCTGTCGGGAGGAGAAGTGGGAGGAGGAGCCAACGCTGGCTCTGTTCCCAGAGGAGGCCTCCCACTCTGGGCCTCAGTGCCCCCATCTGTCCAACGGGAGTTTGGATTAGGTAATCTCTAAGATTCTTTCTTGTTTTGACCTCCTGGCAATCTGGGGTAGCTGAGACCTCACAGACCTTCCATGGCTCCCCCATCCACATGTCCAAGACACTGCCAGTCCCCAGAGCTGCCCCAGCTGCTTCCAAATCTTCCCTCGCATGCTGCCTCCTGTTCAGCGCAGCCTGGTTGCCTGCCCTGCCCAGCTCTCTGTTCCCACCACTTCCTTTTCCTGGAACCTTGTCACTTACCGCCTGCTGAATGCTCTCTGGCTCTGGTGGGTCCAACTCCAGCCCTGTGCACTCTGGGGTGCCTTCCCTGACTGCTTCCTCGCTCCTGGGCTTCTTTGGCCCCACAGGTCTGCGCTCCTCCTGCTATCCTTAGTAATCGCTGCTGCAATGCATGGAGCCACTTCTGAGAGCTGGGCTCCCCTTGACAGGCTCAAATCATTACAGTAAATTTATGGTGTCATATTGTGAATCCCCATTTTACATATGAGCCAGTGCTCTGAGAGCTTATGTGGCTTGTCTGAGTTCCCCTGGGTCCTATGTGGTGGAGCCAGGCTTGGAACTCAGCTCTGTATAATTGCTGCTACCCCAGGCCTGAGGCAGGGCATAATTTATCAGCGGCAGCAGCACTTACTGGGTGATAGCTAAAGCCCATATATGCTGGCCACCATGCCGGGCACTTTACCTGTGTTTTCTCACTTCATCTTCACAATAATCCTACAGAGTATATATTCTAGTCACTTTACAGGTGAGGAAACTGAGGCTTTCAGAGTTAAAATAATCTACCCCCTCCCCCCCCACAGAACTCAGATCGGAATCCAGACCATCAGAGTTGCGGTCACCATGCTATACCGGGGTTAACCCAGTTGTTTTCCAGAAGCACGAACAGAGCATTCCCTATGTACCAGGCCTGTGTTGGGTGATCCATGGGGGAGATGGAAGCGGGCTACCGACACAGATGAGCCAGCTCTGGCAAGCCCAAATGGGAGTGTGTTGATGAGGAGAAGCCAGTTGTAAGGACAAGAGGCTGGAGGGGGTAGAACTTGAATCTGACTGTGGGATGGAGGAGGAGGGAGGTGGGGGGGGAGGAAGATGGGTAATTTTCCCAAAGGAGTTACCTTTTTCCAGGAAGCTCACGAGGGGCAAGAAGGGGTAAGGGGGTCCTCCTTCCCCTTCCTGTTAGTGTTCCCCTGCCCCGGCCTGGCCCAGCCCCAGGAAGTGGGTGACCCCTAAGCTGGCTGCATGCCTGGTTGGCACCAAAATAAACTTGCCTTCTCTCTCTTTCCCTCCCCTCCTCTCTGTCCCCTCTGTCCTGGCTTTAATTAGCAGCCCTGGGGATGAGTCACTTGGCAGCTGGGGAGGGAGGCTGCTCAGAACCCAGTCGAGCCTCGGTTCCTGGCCCGAGCCTCCCGGGCAGCACCACTGTGTTCTTGGTGTGGCTCCACATCTGTGCGGGTGTGAGGAACGCAGGGGCAGCGCTGCGTGCTGGTGGGTGTCCATGCACGGCAGGGTGTCTGCATAGAAGCAGATCTGGTTGTTGCTGCATTTGTCTCGGTGTCCACTGAATGTCAGTGTATGTGAGTGTGCGACTGTAGCATGTATCTGTGGTCGCAACTGTCAGGAAATGAGGGAGCATTTGGGTGAACAAACACAAACGCTTTATAATTGCATTCACCCCTCCCTACCTAAGTGTTCTTTATGCGTTTTTGCTTATGCAAGCCCTGCACTTATATCCCCAATTTTCCCTTGTCTTAGTCTGGGTACACTTTGTTGCAGGGAACTGAAACCCACTCAAACGCGCTCAAGAATAAAGGGTGGGGGGGGGGAGACTACTGTGAGGCTACATCTCACAGAATCTAAGAGCAGTAAATGACGTATAGCCAGGCCTCATGCCAACTGGAAGTGGGACCAAGAAGTCAAGGAGGAAAATTGCTCTCTCTCTCTCTCTCTCTCTCTCTCTCTCTGCATCTCCCTGGCTCATGCGTTGTCTCTCTCCATATTTCATGACTTGCCTGGTCCCTGTCATCTCTTTGTCACTGACTCCTCTCTCTGGACTGGCTTCCTCTGCTCTCAGGTGGCCGATGTGGCCGCCAACCTAGAAGCTATGTGACCTTCCAGCTTCAGGGCCCACCCCCATGGAACAGCACCGTTTCTGTCCATCCTGTGGTAAACGAGGTGGCAAGGGGCTGTAGGTGGGAGTGGATTCTCTTAGAAGTGGGTGAGGGTAGAGGTCAAATACTCTGGACTTGGTGTTTCTTCTACAGTGCCCACAGCTTTTATGTGTTCACAAGCGAGGTCAGAGCCTGGGGAGTAGTCTGCTCAGAGGCCCACGATTATAAGCTTGCTCGTCCATCAAGGTTTTGGTTCCTACTCTAATGCAAGTTGACCTTTGCTCACTATGCTTTCAAGTTCCGTGCTCTTGCATCAAAATGCCCTGTTTTATCTAAAACTTTCCCCTTATTTTGTGCCCAAACAGCCTTTAAGTGCACAGTGAATATTACCATCGCCACCAGTGTGCGGTGATTTTCATAGTCTCAGAACAACTGGCATAATGGTACAGCTGCTACCAAGTTCTTGGTTGTTTCAGGAATTTTCACATTTTATTAGTGCAGTGACTGAATTTATAGTTATCTTCAGTATAGAATTACAAGCACACATTATCAATATTATCAACTTGACGCTCGAGCTTACTTTTCCATTAATACAAACCCTGCAGTTTTTACATTAATTACAGAGGGAACCTTAGACAGGTTTTCACCTATGAGTAAAGAGTTTGGAACCAGCTGTGCACGTAATGACTGTTCTCCAGATGTAGGGGCAATGCCCATGGCTCTGAGCTCGGCCCGGGCCTTGCATCCTCTGGCTGAGACTGGAGACTGCCCACCTCCTTAGGGAGCTCCTACTTCTGGCCTGGCACATAGCAGGTGCTGTTGTTATTTTTTAATAAAAATGATAGTTTTCTTATTATTGTTAAGTCCATCCTCCACATATAGGTGGTAAGCCTGAGTGGGAGAGATCATCCCAGGCTCAGGGCAAAGCCTCCTTCAACTTAATAAATGCTTTGATTCAGAAAACGTGTACTATGTATCAGGTACTGTTAAGGAGCATTCCACACACCTTATCTTTAATCCTCCTGGCAGCTCTGCCAAGTAAGGGTGATTGGATCCACTTTACAGAGGAGGAAACTGAAACCTTGAGAGGTAGAGTGACTTGCCCGAGGTCATCCATCCATCTGTCCATCCATCCATTCACTTAGTCATGGGACAATTTCTTGAGTACCTACAACGTGCCAGGCACTGTGCTAAACTAAATGCGGTTGATACAATGATGAATAATAGAATCCTGCTCTGAGGAAGCTCACCGTCTGGTAGGAAAGCAGATAAGGAAACAGACAATTACAGGCGAAGTGTAGGGTGCTGTGGGAGAACCTCAGAAGTGTACCCAACACAACCTGAGGGTCAGGGAGGCTTCTCCAAGCTGACATCTAAACTGTGACTTGGTGGATGAGTAGAAGTTAGCCTGGTGAGGGGCGGGGTGTGTGTGTGTGAGGTGAAGTGGAGAGTGTTGCAGACAGAGCAAAAAAGTGTGCCAGGGCTGTGGAGCAGTGTTTGGTACTTACATTCATGAAGAACTGTAACTGTATCTGCAGTGGGATGGCGCTGTCATGAGAGATAATCTGGAAAGGAGGCAGAAGGTAGATTGGGAAGCTGGGACTGGGACCCCGGTCAGTTAGACCCAGAGCCAAGGAGCTGCAGGACCCAGGAGCAGAGTTTCCATGCTTCCCCCCGCCTGCCTGGTCCCAGGGGCCAGCCTGGGCCAGCCTGGCTAGTGCCAGCGGCAGGCCAGGATTCCAGTGGCCACAGTGCCCTCTAGTGTCCAGCAGCCCATCTTGCAGCCTCTACCTCAGTGTGGATTGTCTGTCTCTCAATACCTGCTGACCTGTTTGACTAGGTGCCCTGTGCCGGATGCTGGGGACACTGGAATGAATAAGACATGGTGTCTGTCCCCACCGAGCTCCTGGACCAGAAGGGGCAACGGCATGTGAATAGACAGCGCTGGAGAAACGCAGGGTGGGAAGGACACAGGGGAGGGATCCCAGAGTCAGGTTCCCAGAGGGCACCACCTCTGAGCAGACTTGTGAGGAACAAGGGGGAGCTAACGAGGTGGGGAGGTGGCACTGGGGGCAGGGTGGTGGGGAACGGTCTTTTGAACAGAGGCAAAGGTGAGGGCGGACAGCAGAGTATGGCAGAGAATTGTAGGCACTTCTGTTTGGGTGGAGCACAGGTTGAAGGTGGGGTGGGGGGAGGCTGAGACCACGGGGAAGTGGTGGGGAGGGGCAGCTCACAGAAGGTCCCGGGATGCCTGACACTAGCTCATAGTCAGCACTTAGTGAATGGACTCATATAAGGAGTTTCCCTGCCCTTTTGGGATCACAAACCCATCTGAGGATCTAATGAAAGCAATGTTCTCCCCGGAAATGCACTCATACTCACTCATATTTTTCATACAACTTTAGGGGCTTCAGAGACACTCCCCGCCCCAGGCCTATCCGTGAACCACAGGCTTCCAAATTCCTCTTAGTATAAATACTGCAACCTTATCAGGACCTCCAGGCTCTGCATGATTGGGCCCCCGCCTACATCTCCAGTCTCGCTCACCTCCCCTTTGCTTTTTCCACTCAGCCACGTTGGCCTCCTTGTAGTTCCTGGAAATACCACCTCAGGTCCTTTGCCCAAGTTGTTTCCTCTGCCTGGAACACTCTCCCCCACTACCTCCACTTTTTGCCCAGCTTAATTCCATTAGTGGTTGAATAATGTCTGTCTCCTCTCACTTGAATATGAGCTCCATGAGATCGGGACATTGACTGCCCTTAGTCACTGCCGTGTCTGTCCCCCAGCTCAGTGCCTGGCTCACAGGATCTGTAGTGTAAGTGAACGAAGGCCCTGCCAGTGCCCTGCGGCTGGGTCAGGCTCCTCACCCTTAGCTCCTTCTTCCCTTCAGCCCCTAGAGGGTTATCACATGAGTCACCCCAACAGGCTCAGATATGCCTGAATTCCAAGAGTGGCCCAGATGAAGAGGTATCTTCCTAGAAATCTTCCCCTGCCCGAAACAAACAGGTTTCCCAAGAGTCTCCCCTACCTCCCTGGGAGAAGGATCATACTCTCTCAGGCTCAGACTGAGACTTTTCAGCATGTGCATATGTGTCTCATTGAAACCTCACAAGAACCTGTGAGATAGGAGTTGCCACTCACCTTTTACAGATGAACAAACCGTGCCTCAGAGGGGTTACCCAGCTGAAAAGTTGTAGAGCTGGGGCTTGTACCCAGCTCTCTGCCAGGCACCAAAATGTAAGCTCTTTGCCTCACCAGAGAGGGGAAGGGGCTTGCTCAAGGTCACACAGCATCAGCCTTAGGGCCAGGACTAGAATTTCTGTCTCTCAGCTTCTGCCAGGCCAAGGTGAAGGTTTGGGCCACAGGTGCCACCCTTAGGACAATAACTGCAAATGGGCACAAGGTGCGGCTGCCACAAGAGCCAAGAGAGTTGCTGAGGGAGAGAGAAAGAAAAGCAGGGGCTGAGACCAGAGCCTTGAAGACCAAGGGGCTTTAGGGGGTGGGCAGAGGGAGAAGAGGCCATGAAGAGCCCATAGATGCCAACTTTGCGGTGGTCCATAGGGCCTATCTCTCTCAGCAGCTTTGGCTTTCTTGAGAGGAACCAGCTGCCCCGGCAGGGAGGCAGGAAGGCAGGAAGGCAGGAAGGCTGGCCTGTTGCCTGTCAACTCCTATTCCTTCTAGATCACTGGCCCCCTGGCCCCTCCCAGGGATGCCTTCTGCTCAGAGCAGCCAGGGGCCTGGGCTCTGGGGCTGTGAAAGGACAGGAGCCCTCTGAGCTGGATCTGGGGTACTCTTCAGGAACCCCACACCCTTCAAATCCTCCAAATTGTCTCCTTTCTCCAGCCCCCCACATAAGGAGGAGAGAGAGATTACTGTGGTAGGTCGATGGGGATTCTAGTTTGACTGGCTGTATGAACTTTAGTAAGACTCTTCCCCTCTCCAGGCCTCAATTCCCCCCTCTGTAAAATCAGGTGGGCCAATTTCCTTGGAAGAACAGCCTCTAGATTGTGAATGGCGTGTCTTCTGATTTTTGCTTTTCTCTTTAGGGAGCATTTCTCTTAGCCAGTTCAGAAAACAACGCAGAAGAAAGTGAGAGCTTATTGCAATGGTCAAGAATATCGGCTGGGCCCTCATCTTGATTTCCCCAGATGGGTGATTTGAATTTTACTTGAACTGGAGCATCCCAGCATAACCACCACACAGAGTCTCTTTAACTCTGTGGAAGATGAGAATGTTTGTGAAAAGCTTCTATGGAAAGGTTTCTGTATTCACAGGGCAGCAATATGGCCAAGGGGACAGAGTCCTGATTTGGGAATGGCCAAACCAGGTCCTGATCTTGGGGTTCTGCTACTTACTAGCTCTATTACCTGTGCCGAGTTACTTAATGTTTCTACATCTCAATTTTCTCTTCGGGAGAATAGGGCTAGTGACACGTACTTGACAGGGTACTTGGGGAGATTCCAGCAGAGGTGCATATAGTGAGCACAGCCTGAGGTTTGGCCGAGAGGAGTCACTTCAAGCTCTCAAAGCTGCTTCCTCGTACTAGGAGTTCCCAGCCCTCCTGGGGGAGCAGGGGAAGGAGCAAAGTTTCCAGTTGCAGTCTGGCCTATAGCCCAGCAGGCCTGGCCCCGCCTCCTTGGTTCCTCCTTCTAGGGAAGGGCTGGGGAGGAGGGGGTGGCAACAGCGGTGGAGGCACCGCCCTGGCCAGGGGGCCTGCCCTCGGGACAGGTCCAGACCCATGGAGCCCCCCGGGAGGAGTAGCAGGTAGGAACCTGGCCCCCACCCCCAACCCTGCAGCCCGACCCCCTCCCTTCCTGCCCAGGCCTGGACCTGGTCCCTGGGCTGCTGATTCAGCAGCCTCCTGGCTTCCTGGTTCCTGGCTCTCCTCTTGGATTCTTGGAGGCCTTTGGCTTGGGGGAGGGAGCCAGCTCAAGTGGGTGAGCCCAGGGGCATCTGGGTGCCCAGCTCTGTAAGAACCCTGGAGCCCTGAGCAGCGCAGTCGGTGGCCTGTGAGGGGTGTGATTGGTGGCTGCCCTGGCACCTAGCCTGGCGCTGCGGGGCTGTCCACAACCGCTGAGACTCTCTGATACCAACATTCCAGCAGCCTAAGGGTCTCTGAGTCTCAGGTTTAATGAGTCAAGGACTTGGGCCAGTGACTGGCACTTAGATGGCACTTGAGAAACAGTCGTTCTGCTGATGACAATTATTCCAGAGGCTCTGATAAGAAGAGTATCAGATTCCAGGATTCTCTGTTAAGGTTCTAAGATTTAGGCATCCTCTCCAATTCGCAGCAAGCGAGATAGTGGGCAGCTGGCCTGGCCTGCAGCCACATCTCCTGGCCTTTACTTCGGCTCTTGAATGGCCAGGCCCTGACCACAACCTGCCTTCAGGGGCTCGTGGGGGGCAGGGGCTGGCTGACCTGGCGCTCACTCCCAGTATCTGCCCTGTGCTGGGTAGGGCAGGGACAGGGCCCTCGGCCTCACTACCCTGCTGTCTCTTCTCCCCCTTCCCCTTCTCTGGACTTTAATCGTGGGAAGCAGGAGGCAGAGGGGCCTTTGGACCCCACGCTAAGGGTGGGAGCACAGCGCTGGGGGGCGGAGCTTGGGCCCTGCCCCAGGCTGGGGGCGCAGCACTGGCCTGAGAAGCAAAGAACCACCCTGTCCTCTGGCTCGCTGGGCCCCACTCGCCCGCTCAGCCTGAGTCCCATCCTGTCACCAAGACCACTGAGACCTTGTCAGCTCTCCTCCGCCCTCGCCTCTCCTGTCCTTTGCTCTGGCACTCTCTGCCTCTCCCTGTCTTCTCTCTGTGTCTTTTGTCTCGCCCTTTCACTGTCTTCCTCCTTCTCTGTCTTTCTCCTTTTCTGTCTTGTCTCTTTCGGTTTCTCTCTGTCTCTTTCCCTCTCCTCCTCCAGTGTCTCCTGCACCACCCCCACCCCCACCCCGCCCTGGCCTGGGTTCTTCCCCCACTTTGGACCCAGAGCCTCTTTTCTCCCCATCCCTCCCTCCTTTCTTGTGAGGGGGGTCTTCTCTAAGGGGGAACCCCCCCATACACCTTTTCCCTTTCTCTTTCATCCACCCTTCCCTCTCCCCTCTTCCCTACCCGGGGCGTCTGGTGTGAGGAGGGCTCCCTTCCCCCTTCCCTACTGTGGTGTCCCAGTGTCTCTGAGGCCGAGGTCCCCACGGAGTCACCTGGAACACAGGAGGCCCAGCCCAGCTCTTTCGTCTCTGCTGCCCCCTGTTGTCGTTGTGTTCTGTTTGTGGTTCGAGTGCCGTCCTCTCTTTCTTGACTTTGTGGTTTTTTCTTTTTTTCTTCCTTCCTTCCTTCCTTCCTTCCTTCCTTCCTTCCTTCCTGCCTGCCTGCCTGCCTGCCTGCCTGCCTTCCCCCTCTCCCTCCCTCCCTCCCACCCCTCCTCTTCCATTCCCTATCCTCCACCACCCATTCCTCCCAGTCTTCCCCTTTCCCCTACCCCACTCACTTTCACCTCCTTGTCCCCCTTCCCCACCCTGCCTCTCCCCTCCCTCCCTGTCTCTCTCTCTGTCTCTCTTTCTCTCTCTGTCTCTTGCTGTCTCTCAGGTCCACAGCGTCTCATACTCTACACCAGTATTGCTGTCCTACTCAGGTCCTTGACTCCATGAAGCTTACCCCCTCAGGCAGGCTGGCAGAGAGCAGGTAAGAGCTAGACCCACCCCTCCCCCAATCCCTCACCCCTCCAGACAAATATCAATATCATTGCCAGCCCCTCCCCCATCTCCCTCTAGCCTCTGGAGTGACTGTGGAATGGGTGTCTGAGCGTGTGAGGAGAGTGACTGGGGGACCAGGCCAGAAGACCGAAGAGGACATTCACAGCCTGTTTGTAGCTTGTCCTTCCTTAAAAATCCTTCTCTAGATACCTTCCCCCCACCCCGAAGTGGGAGTGGTTGGTCCTAGAATATATAACATTTGAGCTGTTTTGTAGGATGAGTAAGAGTTTGTCAGTTGGATAGGATGGGGAAGGGTGTTTAGACAGAGAGAACAATCTGCTTATACTTTTGGGGAAGGAGATTATTTCCAAGTTAATTTGAAAACACATTTTACATTTTCTGATTATAATGCAATGAAATAAAATATTAATAGCAATGGCAAAAAGCCTAGGTCCATTTGAAAGTTTAAAAATACTTGTGTTAAAGAGGAAATAAGAATGGAATTTATGGACTATTTAGAATAAATGTCAGTTGAAAATGTCATAGATCAAAACCTATGGGATATGACCATGGGGGTTCCCAGAAGAAAGTTTGTAGTCTTAAATGCTTTTATTAGAGAACAAGACAGTTTAAATGAACTAATTATTCTGATCAAGAGTCTAGAAAGTTCTAGAAAAAGAATAACCAAAAGAAAGCAGAATCAAGTAATTACTATATATAAAACCAGAAATTAATGAAATAGAAAACAAAAGGTTTGATAAGCTAAGAGGTGTTTTTTGAAAAGACCAACAAACTAGACAGACCCTCCTCTGGCAGTTATGATTGAGAAAAAGGCAAGAAAACATAAATAAAATAAGGTATGATGAAGGGGATTTAACCACAGATTCAGAGTATATGAAAAAGTCATAAGAAAATGCTTTGTGTAATTTTATACCAATAAATGTGAAAATCTAGATGAGATGGGTGATTTTCTAGGAAAATATAAACTACCAAAATCACTTAAGGAGTGGCAGAAAACCTGAATAGAATGGAACAGTATAGAAGAAGTTTAAAAGATGGTCAAAGTTTTCTCCTCAGAAATGGTACCAGGCCCAGCTGGTATTATGGAAGTTCAGGTATCATGGAAGTTCTATCCAATATTGAAAGATCAGCTAATAGGAAAAGATGGACAGCTTCCTAGTTCATTCTAGAAGGCTGGTATCACTGGACAGGTTTAGACAAAAAAAAGGAAAACTATAGCCTAGCCTCACATATTAATAGAGCAACACATGTTTTAAATTACAGATTCTCCAACTGAATCCATCAGTATATTAAAAGAAGACTGTATCGTGACAAGTGAAGGTTTGTCCCAGGAGTACAGGGATTGTTCAACATTAGGGAAGCTGTTATTGTAATTGATTATACTAATAGTTATACAATCTTTTTACTCTATCTCCATAAATGCTGAAAAAATAATCTGACAAAATCACACATCCATTCTTGATTTTAAAACCCTTAGTGCCTTAGTTATCTCTTGCTGCATTGGGGTAATTTGTTAAACAGCAATAGATAACTAGTACAGTAAACTAGGAATGAATGAAAACCTCCTTAACTTGGAAAGAATTTTTATCAGAAACCAAAAACAATCATCAAATGTAACAATGACGTGCTAGATAAATTTCCATTCAATTTGGGAACAAAATAAGGATGACTACTATCACTGTCACTAACCAGTGTTTTCTGGAAGTTTTAATCATTGGGATTAAAAAAAGAAATAAGTGGTATAAATATCAGAAATAGAGTCAGAATTAGCATTATTTGAAGATGATATAGTTGTCTACTTAGATAATCAAAGAGAATAAAAGGAAAAATTATTAGAACTAATAAGAAAATTCAGTGAGATGGGTAGATACAAGATAAATATACACCCAAACCATCAACTTCTCTAAATACCATCAATAACTAATTAGAAGACATAATAGAAAAAGATTCCCATTCACAATAGCAAAAAAAAAAACAGATAAAATTCCTACGAATTTATAAGAAATTTAAAATACTTCTCTGTAGAAAACTAAAATTTCATCAAAGGCTATAAGACTTGAATAAATCAAGAGTCATATCCTATTCTTGGACGGGAAGAATTCAATATGGTTTAAAATGACATTTTCCCCCCCAATTTGATCAAAAGATTCAATGTATTTCTCATTAAAATTTCAGTGGTATTTTCTTTGGGAATTGTGCAATTGGATTTTAAAGTTCATTTGGAAGAGTAAATGCCCATGAATTACTAAGAAAATTTTGAAAAAGAAGAGCAATGAGGGGGGACTTGCCCCGTTAGATATAAAAACTTACCATAAATCTACAGAAATTACAAATATTATATCATCACAGAAATAGAGGAATACATAAATGGAACAAAATAGAGAATTTAGAAACAAACCCATATATTCATATGGGAATTTAATTTGTGACAAAGAATGCATTTCAGATCAGTGGGAAGTCAGTAAATAAGATGGGACTATTAGCTACCATTTGGAAAAAATTTAAGTTAAATCCCTACCTTGTACAAAAACAAATGCAAAAAATAAAGCTGTAAAAGTACCAGAGGAAAATCCAGAATATTTTTATAACAGCGTGGAGAAGCCTTTCTGATCAGGGTTTAAGAACTCAGGAGCCATAAAGTAAAGAGCAATAATTTCAACTACATTAAAGTTAAGAACTTCTGTGTGGAGAAAGATACTATACACAAAGTTAAAACAGAAACAACAGGCTAGAAGAAAGTATTTGCTACATAGACATCAGGCAAAGGTTAATACCTCTGTCTATATCGTCTCCTGGAAATCAATAAGAAAAAGGTGCCTTACCCATTTAAAGTGGAGAAATAACGTGATTTGACAATTCAGAGAAGTAGACAGCTAATGAGTGAGAAAGGATGTTCAACCTTACAAATAGCCAAAGAAATGTAACTAAAACAACAGCGAAGTACTAACTTTAAAGTACCAAAATTTAAAAGATTGAAAGGGTTGTGAGGAAACAGAATCTCTCATATTCCTTGATAAGAGTACGGATTGGTTTCATTTTATTATGGGACCAGTTTGTTAGCTGCCCCTAGAAACTTAAATGTGCATATACTTCCAAGCTGAGAACTATGTCTTAGAGTTAGGTTTCTCTAGAGTTTTACTACTAGGTAGACCCCAATTTGGCCAGCCAGAGGCCTTTTCTAAAATACCCCAACCCCAGCTGCAAACATAAGACATACTGTGCAACTCTATCACACGCCCTTTTGTAGGGTAGCATTCTCAACCAACTCTTAATGAAAAGGTTGCATGATATATGCTTCTTAAATAAAGACGGGATTATATGAGTAGGAATAATCTTTATTTTTAGCCAGTTTATAAAAATGTTAAAGCCACGGAAATACCTTTTATCTACATTTTAAACAAAATGTTCATTCCCTTTGCCCAGCAATTCAACTTTTAGGAATCCTTCAAAACTACTTTCAGACATATGCAAAGATGTTCATTGCAGCATTGTTTATAATAGCAAGCAATTAAAACAACCTACATGTCCATCAGTAGGAAACAGCTTTTCCTTCATGATCCATCCATACTCTGTAGCAGATCAAAAGAAAAAGATATATCTCTAGATACTCACCTGGAAAGACCTCTAAGACTTATTGTTATATGAAAAAAGCAAATTGCAGAACAGGGCTTATAGTATGATCCCATTTTTGTAAGGAAAAGAAAACCCCCATAACAACAATGAAAAAAATGTTATACATACCCTGTCACAATTTTAAAATTACTGGCCTTTTTTCTTGGTCCCATTTCCTTGCCTTTACTAACTTGTTTCCTTCCTCCTCTATACCTTTTTCCTGTATCCACCTGTTGTTTTTCCTTTTAATAACTTGCTCAAATACCACCTGATTCATTCAGCAAGCATTTGTTCTGCCTGCTCTCAGTTAGGCCTTGTGTTGAACCTTGGTGGTATATGGGAATGAGCTGTATCTGGTCCTACAGTCAGGGAGCTCAAGTCTAGAAGGGAGAGAGAGACACATAGACAATGACTGCATAGTGTGGTTTGGGATAGAACAGAAGTAGGCCCAGAGGGCTGCCAGAGGAGGGGTACCTAACCCCACCTGTCCCCTACAGGAGGGGACATGTGTACTAAGTCTTGAAAAAGTAATAGCTTTCCTTTATCCCCCAATCCTGCCGGAAATGGTTGCCTACTTTTTGGCTCTTCCAAGCAGGATGACCTAATGGGGGAGAATAGTTGGGTCAGTATCTTTATTCAAGTCCAAATTCGGCTACTTCCAAGCTCGACTTTCGGCAAGCCTCTGAACTTCTATTTCCTCATCTGTGCAATGAGGACAATGCCTATTTACCTCTCAGGGCTGATTTTAGGATTGGAGAAGGTACATGTAAAACTCCTGGATGACTGTCAACTGTTGAAGGGCAGGGACTACCCATGTCTTGTTTTCCTTGTAGCTAATATGTAGCCTTGGATTGGATTGGATCTAAAAGCTGTACGTGTCTAGGGATGGTTCTGGAGCAAAGGATGCGCCTGACCATAGTGGGGCTTTGGGATGAGGAGGCTGAGAGTAGTACATGGGATGGAGGGGATCACACCATAAGAAGAGAGAGCCAGGGAATTCGCTGGCAGTCCAGTGGTTAGGACTTGGTGCTTTCACTGCTGGGGCCCGGGTTCAGTCCCTGGTCAGGGAACTAAGATCCCGCAAGCCTCGCAGCATGGCCAAAAGAAAAGAGAGAGAGAGAGAGAGAGAGAGAGAGAGAGAGCGAGCCAGGTCCCTGGTGTTGACATGAAGGTGACACAGGAGGGAAAATAAGAGTAGGCGGCCCTGGGAAATGGAGCCCAGAGGGCATTCTGGCCCTGGTTCTTGGTCCTATTCTGCTACTGATACCATCTCCTATTCTCACAGTGCAGGGCAGGGAAGCATGGTGGACCAATACTTGCATTGATGTCAACATGTCTCAATTCAATCCCACCTCTGTCACTCACTAACTGGGTGACCTTAAACAACTCACTTCACATCTCTGAGCCTAGTTCCTTATCTGTTAAAAAGAATACCAACATCATGGGGTTTATTTATTGAGGAGTAGAAGAGATCATAAATAGTATTCATGTTGTTGAGTGCCTGGCACATAATGAGTACTCAAAACAGGGTAGCTGTTATTAGTGTTTGTTTCAGTAGACACTTAGGGAGTTCTGCTATGGCAGGGCCTATGCTGGGTAATGGTTCTTGCCTTCCACAAATTCCCAGTCAGCTGGGGAGACTGAGGAGGGCTATGACAGAGGAGAGCACAGGGTGGGGGGCTGCTGTGGAAGCCCAGTGGAAGAGACCTGGCCCCACCTAGGGCTGGTGCAGGCCAACTCAGCCTAAGAGCTGAGTCTTAGAGGATGAGTCGGAGGCAGTCAGGGGCAGAAGGGTGAAGTATGGCAGAATGTTCCAGGCAGAAGGAACAGCATATGCAAAAGAACCTGGATGTTGTTGGGAAGAGCCAGAGGTTTGTTACGAGCCTGGGTTGCATGGGTCCCAAATGGCTTCAGGTGGCCCATGAACCTCCTGAAATTGAATGAAAAATGTTGTGTGTGTCTAGTTGTGTGCATTTTCTGTTGGGGAGGTGGTTTGTGGCTTTCATTAAATGCCTAAAGGGTTTTGGGTTCCTCCAAAAAAGGTTAAGAACCAATGTTGCTGGTGATGAAGTATCATGTGAATGGATTCTAAATAGGAGAGAAATTTGGTAAAATTTGTGTTTTAGACATATCACATTAGCAATCGGTATGAAAAATGGATCGTATGCATGGAGGCCAGCTGGAAGGCCTACACTGGGATATTGGCATAGAAGAAGTGGCTTGGAGCAGGGCTACTATGTTGCACTACTCCCGTGGGCACCATTCGCAAAGAACCATTTTAATTTCAAATTATGGAATCTAAATTCTTTGAGAGATAGACCCAACAGCAGGTGAGAGAAAGGGAGGAGGCAAGGATGGATCAGTGTTAGCAGAGGGCCAGAGGGACATGAGTCCAGGGTAATAGTGCAGGAGGAGAAGGGAACCTCTATTAAGGCTCGCCCAGCACCCAAAGTCCGTGGTCTCAGATATAATTACTAACTTCCATCCTACTCCTGATTCTCGGAGATTCTGAGTGACACTGGAGACACTTATTTCTCTATGTATTTGGGGGAGGAATTACTTCTGGTTTGTGAGTCAGGTATTTTCCTGAAGAAAGTCGTGTTTGAGCCAGTCATCCAGGGTCTGTAAAGATTTTGAGTGGTAGAGATGGGAGAGGATGCTCTGAGAGTGAACACAGAGGCCTGGAGGTGAGAAATGGTAAGGCTGAACACTGATGCGGAGGTTAGACACGCCTCAAACAGCTGTCTGGGGAGCCCAGGGTCCTTTCTCGTGGTAGGCAGCTGGAGAGCCATGAGCAGTTCTTGAGGAGGGAAAGTAACATGATCAAATTAGCATTTTAGAAGGAAGGGAGACTAGGGAGGAGGCTTTTGCAGTAATCCAAGAGAGGTAAGCTGAGGTAGTGGCTGTGGGGATGGAGCAGAGGAGGTGGATTTGAGAGGTGATGGGGTAGAAGAGAGAGCTGGAGTCAGAGAGACTGAGTAGATAATGGGGGTGGAAGTGGGGGGTGGAGATGACTGAGGGTGGTCACGGTGAGTTGCCCGTGTTCAGGCCTGGCAATGGATTCATTCATTCAACAAATATTTATCGAGTGCTAGACACTGTGCTGGGCATTAAGGATATAGCACTGAGCAAAACAGATGCCTGTCCTGATGGATCTTACGGTGGGTGAGACAGATAGTAAATAAATAAGCAACTAAATATATAGAATGTGTCTGGTGCCACACCTATCTGGGGGATGATGTTCCAGCGAGTGCAAAGGCCCTGAGGCAAGAGTGTGCTTGTTATGTTTGAGGGACGGCAGGGAGACCAGTATGACTGGAGAAAGAGTGAGCGAGGGGCAAGGGGAGTAGATGATGAGTTAGCAGAGGCCAGATCATGTGTAGTCTTTTAGAGCTATTTAGGGGGTAGAATCAGCAGGATTCAGTGGCTGACTTGGTAAGGGAACAGGAAGAACCTAGGGTGACTTCCAGGTGTGTTTTGGGCTTGGGCCACTGGGTGGTGGTGCCTTTCACGAGGGTGGGAAATGCAGGAGGACAGGTTTGCAGCGGTAAGATGCTGCATTAGAGGTCCCTGTGAACTCTGAAGGCCCTAAGGGCCATCTTGGTGGAGCTTCCAGCAAGCATTAATTAGGCTTGATGGGTCTGGGACCCAGGAGAGAGATCCATGCTAGAGAGAGAGATGTGGGGTCATCAGCCATACCTGAAGTTATGGAATGGAATGAGATCACTGACAGAGAGTGTGGAATGAAAGAGAAGAGGACCAGAGCAGAACTGGGGAAGAGGTACTAACACATAAGGAATGGAGAAAGGAAGAGGAGCTGGGGGTGGTCTGAGAAGTAGGAGGAAAACCAGCAGGGAGTGGGCTCACGGAAGCAGAGGAAGGAAAGAGCCGTCTGCGCACGGGGGGGCTTGTTAAGAGTGGCAAATGTTACAGCTGGGGGAAGTAAGATGAGGGTGGGAGAGAGTCTATTGGCTTTAACCAGTGGGAGGTCCTGGGCGACCTTACTAAGAAGAGTTTCTGTGGCTTGGTGGGCGCACGAGGCAGATTGCAGTGGGTTGAAGAGCCCGTGGGAGGTACTGAAGTGGAGATGGCCAGTATAGACGAATTTCTCAAGAAGCTTAGCTGTGAAGAGGAGAGAGGGACACTGATTGCTAGAGGGAGATGTGGGGGCAGATCGAGGGTTTTTATTCCCAGATGGGAGAGACTTGAGCTTCTATAAATGTTGGTAGGAAGGAGGCAACAGAGAGGGAGAGGTTGAAATACTGGAGCGAGAGGGGATGATTGTTATGGAGGTGGTAGCAGGGGTGGGCTCCAGAGCCTGGGTGTAGGGACTGGCCTTAAATAGTATAGGGGCCCTCTTTTTCTCACAGGGAAGGAAAGCAGAGATAGTGGTGGTCAGGGGAATTCAAGGGCGTTGAGGGGATTAGTGAAAGAAATGCTTCAGAAAAGTTCAAAGCAACACATGGAGATCCCTGACAAAGAGCACGGATGCTGGAGCTAGGAGGAAGCAAAGAATACTTCTGGTTGGAAGTCAGGGAGGACTTCCTGCAGGAAGCAGCATTTGAGCCGGGTTGTGAAGTTCAGACAGGATTTCAACAGGCAAAGCTCTGTGCAGAAGGAAGAAACAGAGTCAGCAAAGGCATAGAGGCGTGAAAAGGCTGGACGTGCTGATGTAATAACGAACAAGCTAGTTTGATGAAGGCTGGGCGGTATAACGTTGATGGCACTGATGCTGACAGTAACAGTAATAGTTACCATGTATGAGGCACCAAACCTACCCTGTGGCAGGTGCCTTACATACTTGAATTCATTTAATCCCCACCACATCCTGCAGAATAGGTATTTCCTCATTTTGCAGATAAGGAAAATAAGTCCTAGAGAGGTGAAGAAATGGACTAAAGGTCACCCAGCTAGTAGGTGGTGGGGCTGATATTTAAACCCACGTCTGTCTGACTCTAAAGCCTGGGCTTTTTCCACCTGACAGGAAAGGCCAGGTGAGGCCATATGGTGGGGGAGCCTTGAATGCCAAGTAGAGGAATCTGAACTTTATCCAGGAAGCTAAGGGGAGCCAAGGTGGGTGTCTGAGCAGAAGAGATTCACACTCAAAGGTGGGCTTTAGGAAGGCTAATGTGGTCCAAAAGAGTAGGGAGAAGAAATCAGGAGGTGACTGCAGTGTCAGGGTGAAGGGTAGCAGAGGCCTGGCCTGGATAGGAGGGGAGTGAGCAGGGGGACTGGAAGATCATTTGTTCCTCATGACAGCCTTGAGAGGTGTGGAGTTCCCTTCTCCTTTTATAGATGAGGAATGGGAGACTCTGAAAGGAGGAGCTACTTGCCCAGGACTTGAGCACTGGTTCATGTGGTTTTGCTGACTCAGTGACTCTGTGGAACAATGTGTCAGAGGGAGCTCTGAGTATGAGGAGGGTGTGTGTGTGTGTGTGTGTGTGTGTGTGTCCCCGCGTGCGCACCCCTGCACGCGATTGTCTGTCAGATGGACAGCAGTGCCTTCCCTTGCCTTCTCTTTCCTTCCCATGTCTTCCCAATCCTCCAGCATCCTGGATTCCATATTTCCTACATCTCCTGAGCCAAGGGGGTCTGGGAGTGGGCTGAGACTGTTTCTTTGGAAATCCCTAGAAGATCAGCCTTTTCACTCCCAAGACACCTGGTCCCGCCCCAGCCCTCCTGCCTGTCCATCCACCCCATGAAAATGTAGTCCAGCTCCAGTGACTGCCACATGCAGACTGGCCCCGGTACTGCTCCGCAGGACCCGAGGAACAGGTGCTTGTTCCTGCAATGTTTCCTCCCCGCCGCTGTGGCGCTTCTGTGTGGGTGCAAGCGGCCACCTTGGTAATTAGGTTCAGTTCATGAGCAGTTAACAATAACCACCACCATGTTCCCATCACTCTTGTTTGCCAGGCATTTGACATGTATTCCAGTCCTTTGAACAATCCTGTGGGGTTGGCATCATAAGCCTCATTTTTACAGATGAGGAAACTGAAGCTCTAAGAGGGGCATTAACATGCCTGGGGCCGCAGCCTAGAAGCACTTGTAGAGCTGGCCTTGGAACCCAGGTCTGTTTGCTTCCAAAGCTGTGGACTTTCCACGCACCATTTCTAAGCATCTCCTACATTCCCGACGCTGAAGCCTTCAGGAAATACAAATCTTTGTCCTTCAAGGGCACAGTGGATTTCTAGAGATAGTACCAAGTTCACCCTAAGGACCTGCTGGGAAGAGTCTGAGACTTGGAGCTCCAAGAACTTCCAGGTTTAAATCCTGACTACCGCTCACCCAGCTGTGTGACCTTGGGCAGATATCTAACCTCTCTGAGCTTGAATTCCCTCATCTTTAAAATGTTGCACAGTTGTTGCAGGGGTTAAATGAGATGACGTATGCAAAGTGCCAGCAGAGAGCTGGTTGCTACTATTTATGTTAAAATTAAGGTTGGGCACCTGTCAGGTCAGAAAGGGAGTTTACATACTCTGGGTGTAACCTTAAGCCTGAGCCCAGCCTGAGTGTGGGGGAGGGCCGTTCCAGGAGGGGGACCAGCAACAGGCTCCTTCAAGACTCAGATGGATGTGGCCCCATTGGTCACACTGGCCTTCCCATTCCAACCCCCATCCTAGCCCTACCTCCCTGGTTCCAGCCCTTCTTGTGTCTCCCTTGCTCTGCAAACTAATGCCTCTGCCTCTCTCTGTCACCCGCCGCCTGTGGCCTCTACCCTGCCCTTCCTGGCCCCAGGGAAGAGGAGGAGGAGGAGGAGACTGAGGAAGAGGAAGAGGAAGACGCTCATCAGTTCTGCTGTCCGGCCTCCGAGTGCAGTAGTCCCTCCTCTCGGTAACTGAGAGGACAAGGGTCATTTTCTATGCAGAAGCAAAAGCCTTAACCAGCCCCCTGCCCCCTGCCCCCTCAATCCCCCATGGGACCCCGTCCCTGCTTCAGGAACCAGATGGGCAGGCATAGTGCCCCGTCCTCACCCACCCCCTTCTTGGAATTCCCACCCTCACTGCTGTCTCCCCTGGACCCCAGCCCCCAAATTATAAAGGCTGGAGCCCTAGGTCTGACTAAAATGTGGGAGCAGCAGAGCTTGGAGCTTGGAGCTTGAAACCTGGACCCTCCCATACCCGCACCCCACTTCCCAGGCACCCTGGAGCCTGCCACTCCTGGAGAGGTCTCCAAATGACATCCCAAGGACCTACCTCTGTCCTCTGTGAGCACAAACAGAGATGCAGGGTGCCTAGGGCTTAGAGGACCAGATGGGGTCGGGACCCAGCCTGCTCATTCCCTCGCTGTGGCCATTGCTGCCATCTCTTCTACTGCTTGGAGGCCTTGTCCCGTGCCTCCTGCCACTCCCATAGTGCTCTGTAAATATGATCAGGAGGAAAAGGCCTTTCAGAGTGCGTGTCGCTGTGTACAAAAGAATTTCCATCAATAAAAGCTGATCTCTTCTCTCTGTCTGATGTATGTTCCACCCCACCCCACTTCCCTCTCCCCATCCCCACCAGGGTCTTACCTTCTTTCCTATCCAGGGCTGGGAACAGGGGCTGGGAGAGAGAGTAGGGTTTGATTTTATTGTCAACACCCACAAGGCACTCAATAAATGAATGAATGATGTGGCGCTCTCACCATGTGCAAGCCTAGCGCCTTCTTCAGCCTGAGGTGGTGCGAGCTGGTCAACTTGGACACGTTTCTTGGCCTCCCTGCTACCCAGTTTCCCCATGTGTAAAAGGAGGAGGGAGGCTGGACCAGAGGATCTCCAAGGGCTCCTCCAGCTCTGACATTCTGTGAATCTGAGATGGTACAATTTTAAGAAACTATGATTGCATGACTTTAAGAGAGGATAATTCAGTGACACATTCCATCCAATTCTGTGGTTTCTCTTTCTATGATGCTGTGATTTGGGGATTCTACAATACTGTGGTTTTAAGATTTCATGATTCTACCATTTAGAACAAATTCTGATGGTGTGATTTTAACATTCTGTGATATTAATAGTCCTTGATTCTGTACTTTCAAGGTTCTGATTCTACAGCTTTAGGGATCTCTGAGTCTGAGGGAAAGCCACTGCCCCCAGATGCAATAACCCTAAGTATTTCCTGCACGTGCCAAAAGCTAGTTCTAAGAATCCCCAGAGGCTGTTGGCAGGAAGGCAGAAGGTGTCCTCTATGTGCTGTAGAACCCACACCTTCCATGATGAGTCTGTGTTAGGAGCAAAGCCAGGAGACTCCCAGGTGGGCTCATACCCCTGCTTTCCCTTTCTGAGCCTTTTTTTTTTTTTCATTAGACAAATCTGAGTTTACCTTATGGTTCTGCCACTTACTCTCTGTATAACCTTGAACAAGTATTTTCTTCTCCTTGAGCTTCATTTTCTTCCCAAGTACAGTGAGAATAGATCTACCTCTCTGCGTTGTCATGAAGATTAGCAAGAAAAAGCACAAGGAGCTCAGCATAGGGTCTAGTGCACAGTTGCCAAGTGTGTACTGATTGGCGGCTCTTGTTTTGATTAAGGCCCAGGTGAGAGTCCCTCCTCTCCTTTGTTTCCCCCCTCCCTTCAGCATCCCCATCACACGCCCTGGTAGTTTTCCAGAGGCTCGCCTCACTCTTCACTCGTTGCTTGACTCACTTAGGCACTCAACTCAGCTACTCACTCACTCATTCAAATTCTCATTTATTTCTCCCCTCCCTTCTTCCCTCCCTCTCTCTTCCTCTCTCCTTTATTTACTCTTCCAGAAGGCATTGCTCAAACACCTACTGTGTACAAGGTTTCAAGCTAAATACAGTGAGGGACTGAAAGTAAGACAGTGGCTGTGTTCTCCATAAGTTCTCCATCTCTCAGGGGAGATAAGAATTCCTTTGGGAAAGTAGGCAGGGTGTGAAGGGCAGAAGTGATTGAGCAGATATGGCTTCAGTAATGAGCAAAATATGTTCCTGGCCCAAAGAGTAGGGCGATGTCAAGATGAGCTGGGGGTGGTGGTGTCCAAGGATTGCTGGAGGAACAGGGGCAAGAGTAGACGGCCGGGAAGGATTTGGATAGATGGTTTGAGAGGTGAGGCATTAAGGAATCAGAGACAGCATGGACCAAAACCTGGTGGAAAGCCCCAGGGGTTGTGTTGGGGAATGATACATACATTGCTCGGTTCAAGCTGGGCGTGTGAGTCTAGGTGACCTGTGGCTGTGGAGGGGGAGACCATTCTACCCTTCATTTGATTGGAGATAGAAAGAAGTTAGGGGGCACAGGGGCTCAACTAAAGGTCAGATAGCCGTTGTGGGAGCCATGGGGGTGTAGACTCCTGTGTAGGCAACTGAATTGGCTGAGGGCCTGTGCTATGGGAAAGGGGAAGGTTTCTATCTGTTGTGAGGGAAACGTGTGTGCCTGTGCACAGGTGTGCGTGAGGCTGGCAGGTGAGCGAAGAGTGAGAGGCTGTGCACTGTTGTGTATCTGAGGGAATGTGATTGTGTGAGGCTGGGCGTGAGGGATTCTGAGTGTGTGAGGTTGATTGTGTGAGGTGGCAACTTTCTGTGCCTGGCAGTCTCTCTGCATGTGCCCCGGTGGAGATAATCACAAGAATGTGTGTCAGTGGCTTTTGAGCCTGTGGTGCTGTGGCTTTTAGGGTGACAGTTGTCAGACAGGATGGTCACACAGACACACATGACTGCCACCTGTGGTCTTAGGGGACCAAGGTGGCTGCTGGGCCCTGGCCTGGGCATAGGGAGGTCCACAGAGGTGAATTATACCAGGCCACTGCCCATGGGAAACGGGAGTAGTGTAGGGAATGGACACTTCAAGAGAGAATCTCAAGTTAGCCGGTGATAAGGACGGCCTGTGACATGAGTGTGCACAAAACATAGAGGGGGGATAACTGACCCTGTCAGGTTCTGTGGGGGGGTGGGAGTGAGTCAGAACCAACTTCCCAGGAGGGCTGGCTGGCTCAGGGCGCCACAAGATTCAGAAAAGCTCAGCCAGACCGACAAAGGCTGCAGGTAGAGGGGAGAGGGAGGAAATCCTGGGCAGAAGAAGGTAAGAGCCTGGGCACAGGCGTGGTGCTGTGGATCAGCTTACCTTGCCTAGAAAGTTCAAGGAGCCTGCTGCCACCAACATCTAGGAGCTTAAAGGTGCCGGGGGGCAGGGGTGGGGACTGGACGGATTCAGCTAAAAAGTTACGCTGGCCTGGAAGATAGGGGATTGGGGTTCTCGTCCTGTGTGACCCTGAGCAAGCAAGTCACTTAGACTTTTTGAGCCTTAATTTGAATCTCTGGAATTAGATGGTTCGAAAAGTCCATCCCAGTTCTGTGGATCTTCTACGCTTGGCCAGCCAAACCAGTGAGTCATTGCTCTCAAAGTCAGGCACTTCTTCCATCTAACCTCAGTCTTTCCTGCTTCCTCCTGGATCGCTTTGTCACTCACACACTCCACAAATATTTACTCAGCATCTGGCCCTCTGTGTGCCACTGTGGGAAGGCACAGGGAGCTGGAGAATGCAAGGACTCTGCCTCAGAGGGACTGCTCAGTGCTGGGCTGGTGGGTACAGGCATGAGCGATGATTCGACTCCTGGCACCACCACTGCTGAGCATTGAGACTTTAGGCAAATTACTTCATCTCTCTGTACCTCAGTTTCATCTGTGTTATCCCCTTCAAGGGGAACAACCCAGACCTTGCAGAGTTGCTGGGCCTAGCTAAAGGTAGGTCCTCAGTAAATGACAACTACTATATTTAGGGCTGCAAAGGAAGCAGAGCCAGGATTGAAACCCTGATCTGTGTGCTCCCAAGCCTATGTTTGCCCGCTGGGTACCCAATCAGCCCCTCCGATGGCTTCCTCTTCCCCTGCCAGTCCTTGTGCCAAGCCGGGCTGGCCTCAGGTTTGGAGTCTTTGTGGCGCTGGGATTGGACAGCAGAAACAGCTTGTCGAAAAGCTGTCGGGGGAGAGGGAGGTGACTGGAGTCCCTCTGCCCCTCTGCCCCCACCCCCCGCTGGGTCTGGTCTCCTTGCCCAGTCTTCCTCCAGAGCCCAATGCCCCTGGCCTCATCTAGGTGTGCTGACCTCCTTGTCTTGTTTTCTTGTCTCTCACTTCCGGTCCCCCCCACCCCGCTTTCAGCCCAAGTTGTCATGGGGATAGTCCTCAGCATCCCTAGCTTCCTCTTGCCCTCATCTTATGGTATCCATAGCAACAGCCCCCATTCATTTCCATGGCAACTGCATCCTGATCCCATCCCCTGCTGGCTGCCTGGCTCCGGTCAGTGCCAATAAAGGGAAGGAGAGAGAGATACCTCCCATTAATAGCAGCAGCCAGAGTGGGTCAGTGCCCCCGCCAAGGGCAGGCCACCCCAAATCCCTACTGCCCGTTCTGCCCCGCTTCTCCCCATCGTAATGCCTTGGCTCACAAGGTCCCTCACTCCTTCTCTCTACCAACTCCTCCTAGGAAAGGCCCTATTCAGTAGCTCCCCCACCCCACCACTGCCCCATGAAGCCTTCGAGGCAGCAGGGGAACTAGCACAGGCTCTGGGCTTTGAATCCCTGTTCTGCCACTTGCTAGTCCTGAGACCTTTGGCATCACTTTCCCCCTCAGAGCCTTCTCCTCACCTGCAAAATCGGAATCCTAATTCTTCCTTCACATTTGCCATGCAGTTAAAATAATGTGCAGAAAATGCCTGACACAGGGAAGGTGCGCTGTAAGTGCGAGTTTATTTTTATTCCACTCAGCATCCCTGCCCCACCCCGCAGCAGGAGGAATCTCTCCTGAGCTCTCCTAGCACTTCCTCTGTTCCCCAGCCCTGAGAACTTTCAGCTTTATACTGTGGTTAGTTGTGTAACGTGATTTATTCCCCCCGCTGCAGAGGATGCTCCCCAGTTTCCCTCACAGAATAGCCCAGCAGACAGCACACATGGGTGCACGTGTGCGCGTGTGTGTGTTTTCTTTGCTCCTGTTCCCGGCTGGGAGGAGTCCCAGAGAGGTAGATCTCCCAGGCCCTTTCTGAAGTGCAGGAATCCAAAGAGGGAATTGCATTTTGAGCTCCACGCGGATGAGAAACTGAGGTGCATAGAGGTAAAGGGACACACCCAGGCTCACACAGCGGATAAATGGCTGTCAGGACCTGAACCTAGGTCTGCCCAGCTTCTTATTGCACAACATGTTCTCTGTGTGTGTGTTTGTGTGTGTGTGTGTGTGTGTGTGTGTGTGAGAGAGAGAGAGAGAGAGAGAGAGAGAATGAATATGAGTCTATTGTGAGATGTAAGAAAGAGAAGAGAGATTTTTCCATGTGATCAGCATTTGCCACGCAGTTAAAATAATGTGCAGAAAGTGCCTGACGCAGGGAAGGTGCGCTGTAAGTGCGCTGAGTGTTTGGGAGTTCTGAGTTAAGGGATCCCACGTCCCCAGGTCCCATTTCTTTAGCAGTGTGTATGATGCCCTCCAGCTCTGTCCTTTTTGGGGGGCTGTGTTGACAGCCTGACCTCCCTGCCACTATTACCTTTGCAACCAAAACAGAAGGGAGAGGAGAACTGCCAAAGGGTAGAGGGCCAGGGGCCGCAAGGGGCTAGAAGTGGGGATAGGCAACAAGATGTCATGTCATGAGAAGACAGCCTAGGCCCTGGGTTTGCATCCTGACTTTCTCACTTAATAGCTGTGTTACCTTGAGCAAGTTTACATCACCTCTTGCCTCAGTGTCCTCATCTATAAAATGGGGCTAATGGTGCCTGCCTCAGTAAATTGTAAGGCTTCAATGAGCTAATTAATGCCTTTGCCCTAGGGATAGAGGTGACTCTAGGGTCCTATGGCAGCACAGAGGAGGGGCCTGTAAGCAATCCTGTGTGAAGGGCTCAGGCAGGCATGGAAGGGAACACCGGAGCTAAATGTTGAAGGGTGAGCAGGAGGTAGCCAGGTTGGGGTAAAGGGGCAGAAGGTATATGAGGCAGAGGTCCGGTCAGGAGAACCATCCTCAGCTATGGTAAGGAAGCTGGAGGTTATCCTATGGATGATTATTCCTGTAAAACCTAAATAGATCACGCCCCTCCTCTGCTCATCTCAATCAGAGGAAAAGCCAAAGTCTTTTTCGTGGGCTCAATGCCCTTCACAATTTTGCCCCAATTACCTTTCTGATCTTATCTTCTATCACTCTCCCCTCGTTTACTCTGCTCCAGCTTCACTGGCCTCCTGGCTGTTCCTCAAACATGCCAAGCACAGTTCTATCTCAGGGCCTTTGCACTGGCTCTACCCTCTGTCTTGACTGCTCTTGTGTCAGATAACCACACAGCTCACTCCTTCACTTCCATCAGGGCTCTGATTATATGCCATTTATTCAAAAAGCCCTTCCCTGACCACCGCGTCTAAAACAGCACCTTTAATCACCCTGCTGTATTTTCCTTCCTAGCACTTCTCTCTACCTGAAATGATAGTATATATTTATAGTCTTCTTCTCCCACTAGAATGTCACTTCCACGAGGGAACAAATCTTACACCTCTTGCTCACAATTGTATTTCCAGCACCTAGCACTGTGCCTGGCATGTAGAAGGGGCTCAGTTGTTGTTTGTTGAATGAGTTATGAGAAGCCACGGAAGGGTTTTAGTGGGGGAGCAAAACGGTCAGATTTCTACTTTGGAAAGCTCTCTCTGGCCACAGGATGGAGAACGGATTGGGAAGAGGAGACTGGAGGCTGAGGTCAAAGTTCAGGTGAGAGGATATATTACCGCAGCCGCCAGAGCTCATTCACTGACTTCCTCCCCACAGAAGCTTTCATTGAGCACCTACTCTGTTCCAGGCCTTGTGCTCTGTGCTAGCGGAGAGATTACCAAATTCTCTTCCTGTGCTGGGATTCTGGGAGTCAGGAACACAAATAGCTGTCACGCTTTGCCAAAGCTAACCTGCTCCATAAAAAGAAGGACAGACATGTGCTGTGTGTGGGAGCCCTGAACAGGATCAGCAATCATTTCTGGCTAGAGGTGGGCTTCGGGAGGGCTTCTTAGTGGTGGCATATGACCTGAATCTTGATGGCACTAGGGTGTGGGGGGGTTCTCAGATTGCAGATGGCAGAAGATGATAGGGATGGCATTGCAGGTAGAAAGTACTGTATGAGCAGTTTGGGAGGTGGAAAGGACAGGAGTATTGGGGAGAAACAGGATTTGGGCTGGCTGGAGGGAAGGGTTCATGGGGTGGGGGGCTGGCAGCCAACCCTGCAGTATGGCTTAATGTTTAAGACTGTGAGCTCTGGAGTCAGACTGCCTGGATTTGAATCCTGGCTCTATCATTAATAGCTGTGTGACCACAGATACATTACTAACCTCTCAGTTTCTTTATGTGTAAAATGAAGACGAATAACAATACCTACCTCATAGGGTTGTTTTGAAGAGTAAACAAGTTATTAAATGTGAGGTGGTAAGAACAGTGCCTTACTAAACATTAGCTACTGTATCTTGGAGAAGCCTCAAATGCCACAATAAGGAACTTGGGCTATCTCTTGTGGGCAGTGGGAACCATGGATGGTTCGTGAACAAAGGAGACGACAGTTGATCAAAACTGGGAGCCATGTGCTGGGAGGGGAGAGGTTTGAGAGGCTGGTGGGCAGGATCCTGCAGTCCTGAAGGGGCGAAGAGGAGCACCTTAGATGCCTGGGGGGCGCTGGGCTGGGTCTGACCCCTGAAGGGGGACTTCACAGGCCCCAGAGGACCAGAAGGAGAGAGCATCTGGGCAGGGTAGCCCCTCAGTCTGTTTCCGCCCTGCTCCTGACAGTGTAGCAGAACAACACTTGGGAGGGTAGAGGGTGAGCAGTGGGCGGGAGCCCCCACCAGGACAGAGCCAGCGCCAACGCTGTAACCCACCGCACCCAGCCCCCAGACCAAAGTGCTCTTCTCTGCCAGGCTGGCAGGCCCGTTGTAGCTCAAGCTCCTGAAACGGTATGGAGCCCCCCTCCACCCACCCCAGCTTGCCCTCGTTCTGGTTCTGCACCCTGGGCCTCTGCAAGTAGGGGCTGGGGAATGGCCCCTTAACCCTTTCGCCAGCCAAGAGCCCCCTCACCCCCGTGCCTGCCGGCCTCAGCCACATCTATTCTCCCCACAACCCCCTCCATGCCTCCCCCTGCCTGTCGCCCCCTCCCAACCCCCCTCCAGTGTTCCTGTCTCTGCGGCTGCTCATCGTGCCTGCCCAGCTCAGGGCGCCTGGGCTCTGTCGCCACCTGAGTTCCCTGGCAGCCTGGTTGCCATGGCACCGTGGGAGCAGGTGTGGCAGAACAACAGCTCCGGGTAACCAGGGCGGGCAAGACCCAGTGCCCAGCTCCTACCACCCTTCAGCCTTGAGACCCTTGTCCCCCTCCCCCAGCTGAACAGAGGAGGCCATGAGGAGAACAAGGAAGTTGCCCCGCAGGGCAGCTCTTTACCTGTGAGGATGCTGGATGGGAGGTGCCTCCCACTGTCACTGAGCCCGTGTCCTGGCGGCCAGGGAACCCTGGGAACTGGCCAAGCCCGGAGTCCAGGCCTCTGAGGGCAGAGGCAGGGCTGTAGGGGGCAGGGCTGGGCGAGCAGGGGAGAGCCTAGATGTGCAGGATGTGGGAGTGGGCCTCAGGCCTGGGGACAGGGCTGATCGGGGATGGTGCTGGGGATATGGCTGGGAGGGATGCATGTCTCGTCTTGTCTCCTCTTGGAGACAGAGCTGTGAGGGGAAGAGGTCTGGGGGGGTGGAGATACAAGGGAATTGGTCCCTCAGGGGAGGAAGGGTTTGGGGATGGAGCTGTTAGGGGCTGAGATGATTAGAAAAAGGAACTTGAGGGGACAGGAGTGGGATGAAACTGGTCTGAGGATAAGGCTGTGAGGGGACATGGCCACGAGGGGACCAGGCTGTGAGAGTAGAGTAGGACTGGAGACAAGACTGTGAGAAGACATGGCTGGAGGGAAAGGAGTCTAAAAGGATGGAGCTGTGAGGGGACAGGGCTGAAGGGGTGAGGACAGGACTGGGAGGGCAGTGAGGAGACTACTTGGGGGGTAGGACTCCCCTCTGGCCTTTAAGTATTGGGGTCCTTGTATCTGTGAGGACGCTGGGGAGGATGGGGTTGTGGGAAAGGATCTGGTCCACCCACTCTCAGTCTGGCCCAGCAGGCCTGTCTCCTGTTCCCACATCCTGGCTCATCTTATCTCATCCCCACAGTGTGGAGGGTGATGCCCCAGGCAGTGACCTGAGCACAGCGGTTGATAGTCCCGGGAGCCAACCCCCCTACCGGCTGAGCCAGCTGCCCCCCACCAGCAGCCACATGGGGGGCCCCCCTGCTGGGGTGGGCCTTCCCTGGGCTCAGCGGGCTCGCCTCCAGCCAGCCAGTGTTGCCCTGAGGAAGCAGGAAGAAGAGGAGATAAAGCGCTCCAAGGCCCTGTCGGACAGCTATGAACTCTCCACGGACCTGCAGGACAAGAAGGTGCCGACGAGATGGCTCTGGCCGGGAGTGGGGGTGGGGGTGGGGGTGTGAGAGGACCAAGGGAGGGATTGGAATATGGCACTCAAAGGTGGTGTCCAGGGAGGGATAGTGAGACTAGAACAGGAGAAGACTGGCTCCAGAACCCTTCACCCTACTAGGGCCTCACTGACCCATTCACCATCCATCCACTGAGTCTTGTATTCACTCAGCAAACATTGAGGGAGCTCCATGCTGGGCACTGGAGATGTAAAGATGAAACACCTGGACCTAGTCCTCAAAAATCTCAGTGTAAGGGGAGAAGCACACACATAAATTGACAAGTTCAGAACAGTGTGTTACAAAATATCACATGTGTCACACAAGGTATTGTTTAGCTACAAAGGGGACACAAAATACTATGTACAAAAGAAAAAAACTGGAAGGACATATCCCAAAATGTAATTGTGGTTATGCCAGGTGTTGGGACTTTAGGTGAACCAAACTTCCTCCCTTCCTTCCTTCCTCCCTTCCTTCCTTGCTCCCTCCCCTCCCTCCCTCCCTCTCCCCCTGTCCTCCCCCCTTTCTTTCTCTCTTTCAATTTTCCTTCCTTCCTTCCTCGCTCCCTCCCTCCCTCCCTCCCTCCCTCTCCCCCGTCCTCCCCCCTTTCTTCCTCTCTCTTTCAATTTTCTTTCCTTCCTTCCTTCCTCCTTTCCTTTTTTCCTTCCTTTCTTCCCTCCCTCTCTTCCTCTCTCTTTCTCCTTCTTGCTTTCAATTTATGTCTTCCTTTCTTTCCTTTTTTGGCTTCTCTGTGTTTTTTCTTTTCTTATTTTAAAATACTGAACATCTACTTCTTGTAAATAAAAAAAGAGGGGCTTCCCTGGTGGCGCAGTGGTTGAGAGTCCGCCTGCTGATGCAGGGGACATGAGTTCGTGCCCCGGTCCGGGAAGATCCCACATGCCGCGGAGCGGCTGGGCCCGTGAGCCATGGCCGCTGAGCCTGCGCGTCCAGAGCCTGTGCTCCGCAACGGGAGAGGCCACAACAGTGAGAGGCCCACGTACCGCAAAAAAAAAAAAAAAAAAAAAAAAACCACAGTTCAGTCCCGTGTGACATGTGCTATCTGAGATTAAAGTGAGAACACGACACTGAGAGCCCAGCCTGGCGCATCCAGGCAGCTGTAAGCAGTTAGCTGTGACTCGGGCGTGGTGTGGTTGAGGCCCAGGGAGATGAGGAGGCTGTAGTGAGTTTCTGACCTTGTTCCCCTCCACCCTCCCCTGCCAGGTGGAAATGCTGGAGAGGAAGTACGGGGGCTCCTTCCTGAGCCGCAGGGCTGCCAGGACCATCCAGACGGCCTTCCGTCAGTACCGCATGAACAAGAACTTTGAGCGGCTCCGCAGCTCAGCTTCAGAGAGCCGCATGTCCCGCCGCATCATCCTTTCCAACATGCGGATGCAGTTCTCCTTTGAGGAATATGAGAAGGCACAGAACCCCGCGTACTTCGAGGGCAAGCCTGCCTCGCTGGACGAGGGTGCCATGGCTGGTGCCCGGAGCCACCGGCTTGAACGGGGGCTCCCATATGGAGGCTCCTGTGGAGGGGGCATCGATGGTGGGGGAAGCTCCGTCACCACATCTGGAGAGTTTTCTAATGACATCACAGAGCTTGAGGACTCCTTCTCCAAACAGGTCAGCATCCCTGAAAAGAGCCTTTCCTCCCCATCCCTGTGCTCTGGCTACTCCTACGCCTTTTTACCTGTACTTCAAACCGAAAGAAGTTGCCCAACAAGCTTTTGATAACAACGAATAGCTACCATCTGCGTAGGGACTGTGAGAATAATGAGAAAGGATTGGCAAGAGAAAAATTATATCGTTTAAACAAGGAAGTTAAAAATCTGGGTGTCTAGAACACATAAGAAAATTAAAGTTCTCACTCTTTGGAACGTGAGCCACTATCAGATAAAGGCCTAACAGGTGATGAGCTCCTACTCTGTACCAGGTGCTGTATATGCCTCAAAATGACCTTCCAGACCGGTGTTGTTATCTTGGTTTTACAGGGGAGGAGACTGAGGCTCTGTGGCCCTGAGAGGTGAAGTGACTTCCAAACTGGATTGGAACTCAGCTCTGACTGGTTCCAAAGGTTTCCCTTATACCATACGACCATGGACCAGGCTCTGTGCTGGGCGCCATGTGGGAGACAGATGAACCGGCCAGGGTTCTTTTTCTCAAGGATCTCCCCAAGCCAGTAGGAAATAGCAGACACATGTGCACAGGACTGTCTCCTGAAAGAATGTGCTCAGAGCCATGAGAAGGGATCACATGGGAACCCAGAGGAGGGAGAGGAAACTTTCTTCTGGGAGGACCAGGCAGGCTTCTTTGAGGAAACAGCACTGGACCTGGGCCTTAGCAGACAGTTAAGAGTTAGCAAGTTAGAGATGGTCGGGAGGGTGTTGCTTGCATAGGCATTGCATCAGCAAAAGCAGGAAAGGGTGGGAATGTAACCGGCAGCAATAGTGGTAGGAGATCACTCTAGGCTTGTGGTGTGTCAGCATAGCTGATCAGCTGCAAATCCCAGTTTTGCTATTCCCGAGCTATGTGACCTTGGGCAAACTGTTTAACCCCACTGAAACATGATCAATAAAATGGAGATAAGACCTTCTTTTTAGAGCTGTTTGGAAGGTTCAGTTCAGCTAGGTAGTATATCTGAAAGCACGTAGTACATGGTAGCTGCTAAGTACATGTTAGTTTCCTTCCTAAAACCAAAGAGGTATTTGGCAGAAATTGTTGAATGACTGAATAAAAGAAAGTTTATAAGAGAAGAAATTATTCTGCTCTAACCTCTGTGATCTGGCCCTGCCATAAACCTGGGCATGCTTCCCTGGAGGTGTGTTGGGGCCGGGGGCGGGGGGGCAGGGGCGGGTAGAGGGAAGGAAAGAAGTATTAAAGGGAAGATCTAAATCAGTCATTTATTCATTCATACAACACAATTAATTGAACATCTCTTCTGTGTCAAGCAATGTGTGTCGAGCTGAGCTAAAAAGAGAGAAACCTGGCCTGGACCCATCCCTCAAGGGGGTAATGGAGCATTGGGCTCACAATCCGGCCTGGGCCCAACTCTCAGTGCTATTCAAGTCTGATGGGGAAGTGTATTCATTATCTATTGCTGCATAACAAATGACCCCAAAATTTAGCAGCTTAAAACTGAATGTAAAGACGTAGCTTAAACAACAAATAGTTTTTGAGGGCCAGGAATCTCAGAGTGGCTTGACTGGTTGTTCTGGTTCAGGGTCTCTCATGAAGCTGTGATCAAGCTGTAGGGCAGGACTGTAGTCTCTGAAGACTTGACTGGGGCTGATGGGTCTGCTTCCAAGCTCACTTTCTTGGCTGTTGGCAGGAGGATTCAGGGCCTTACCACGTGGGCCTCTCTATAGGACTGCTCACGGTGTGGCTTTCCCCAGAGTGAGGGGTCTAAGAGAGGGAGCACAAGTGAGCGAGAGTGCTCAGGATGGAAGCTGCAGTCTTTCATAACCTCAGAAGTGACATCCCATCACTGCTGCCGGATGCTGTCAGTCCCATAGACCAACCCTGGGATACTATGGTACACGAGGGTGTGAATACCAGGAGGCAGGGATCATTAGGGGCCAGTTTGGAGGCTGAAAACCATAGGCAGAGTTACCAGCCATGGTCCAGATTCTCGAGGCTAAATATTATGGATTTCCTAAGAGAGAACCAGACAGAGGGCTCTGGGAGCCCAGAGGCAGCTGGGATTTTGGTTTACCCTAAGGGAAGGCAGAGGCAGGAATGTGGCTTGGATCAGGGAGGAGGTGGCATTTGGCTTGGGTCTACATGGACATGAAGGAGGTAATGGGATATCTGAGAAGGGAACTTGTGGGCATTAGTTCCAGCTCCTGTGAGCTCACAGTGGCTCCCTGGGAGTTATTTTATATGCTGCAGAGAATCTGTGGAGGTCGGGGAGGGGAAGCCCTTTTTTTGGCTGCCCCACCAGGAAGATTCCCCCCTTTTTCTTTCCCTCCCTCCCTCATTCCCACCCTTCCACCATCCCACCATCCTTCATCTTTCCTCCCTTTCCCTCCTCCCCTTTTCTCCCATACAGGTAAAGTCTCTGGCTGAATCCATTGACGAGGCCTTGAACTGCCACCCATCGGGGCCCATGTCTGAGGAGCCAGGGTCAGCCCAGCTGGAGAAGCGAGAGTCAAAGGAACAGCAAGAGGACAGCTCGGCCACATCCTTCAGTGACCTTCCCCTCTACTTGGATGACCCAGTTCCCCCGCCATCCCCTGAGCGACTGCCCAGCACAGAGCCCCCACCCCAGGGCCGGCCTGAGTTCTGGGCACCCGCCCCTCTCCCACCAGTTCCTCCACCAGTGCCACCAGGGACCCGGGAAGATGGTAGCCGTGAGGAAGGCGCTCGCAGGGGTCCTGGGTGCTTGGAATGCCGGGATTTCCGGCTGCGAGCTGCCCACCTTCCCCTGCTTACTATTGAGCCTCCTAGTGACAGCTCCGTGGACCTGAGTGACCGCTCAGATCGCGGCTCTGTCCACCGTCAGCTCGTGTATGAGGCTGATGGCTGCAGCCCCCATGGGACCCTGAAGCACAAGGGGCCACCAGGCAGGGCCCCGATCCCACACCGCCACTACCCAGCCCCGGAGGGCCCAGCCCCAGCCCCGCCAGGGCCCCTGCCACCAGCCCCCAACAGTGGCACTGGGCCCAGTGGTGTGGCTGGGGGTCGGAGGTTGGGGAAGTGCGAGGCAGCAGGCGAGAACTCTGATGGTGGAGATAATGAGAGCCTTGAGAGCTCCAGCAATTCCAACGAGACCATCAACTGCAGCTCTGGCTCCTCTTCGCGGGACAGCCTGAGGGAGCCTCCAGCCACCGGCCTGTGCAAGCAGACTTACCAGCGGGAGACCAGGCACAGCTGGGACTCGCCAGCCTTCAACAATGACGTGGTGCAGAGGCGGCACTACCGAATCGGCCTCAACCTCTTCAATAAGTACGTGCTCCCGTTCCCACTCCCTCACCCCTTCCTACCCTGCTGCGGACACTTTGACCCCTGGAGGCAGTGATCCTGCTGCCACTATCCTCTCATTTTGTGGATGGTGTTTCTCTTCAGCTGTTCAGGGAAAAGAATTGGCAATAGGGTGACAATAGTAGAAAGCTGCCCCCACCCCCGTGAGAGGCAGTTCTGGTCCTAGTTCTGCTTCTGACTGGCTGTGTCATCTTGGGTGAGATGCTTCCCTCTCTGGGCCCTAGTTCTCTGTCTATAGGATGGATTCTGAACTTTGGGTCGCCCACCTTCCATTTTTGGTAGGGAAGCGATGTGGTGTATAAAGAACCCTGTTCTCAGAAACGGGAGACTTGGGCCAGACTCACTGGGTAGCCCTGGGCAAGGTGTGTCCCTTCCTTGGGCTTCAGTGTTTCTATCTATTAACTAGCAGGGTGTGGATATTTGAGGTGTTGGGGGCAGGGTGCTGTGTTGGACTAGTCAGTGACCAGGACCGAGCTCTTTCTAGGTACCTGGTCTTGTGCCAGGTGCTTAGCAATGGAATGGGAGTGTGACGTTTGATTAGAAAATAATTAGAAAACAAATGCTTAACATCTTCATAGCCTATGAGACACGGCCTTCTACATTTAGTTCTCAGGCTAACTCAGGAAGGTTGGCAGTCGTGTCCCTATTTTATAGAGAAGGAACTGAGGCTTGGAGAAGTAAAGGGAATTGTCCCAAGTCATGCGTAGTAAGTGATGGATCTGAGACTCCTGTGGCACCAAAGTCTTCCAAATTCTAGCCTCGTAGGACCCTAAGGCTCTGGGGTTCTGAATATGGGATAGCTCAGACCCAGATATGGCCTAGTGGAAAATGGGGAGCAGCTTGTCTATAGAAACACTCCCAGAGGCTGGGTGATACCTGTCTGAGTGGGATGTGGGATGAGGACAAAGTAATCTTTTCACTTCTCTCCTACTGTGAGGGTCTGTGACTCAGGGAGAAGGACTTAGCCTGGAACTCAGGCTTTCTCCCAGGGCTCCTCAGTGCCTGTGAGGAATATCAAAGGTCCTGGCACACAGCAGGCTCTCATTAGATCTTAATTTTCTTTCAATTGTAGTGTGGCTCCAGTGCAGGAGGAAGTTGGGTTGAGGATACCTTGGAATTTTGAAGCACTGTGAAATGGGAAACTGTCTTCTTCTCCTTGGTCCTCAGTTTTCTCACCTGTACCATGAAGGGAGTGGACCAAGTTATATATTCGATTTCCTTAGTTCTCTGAGGACACGGTTGGGCCCAAAATTAGTTCAAGAGATGGGACGGGGGCAGAGTTCCAGGAGGACAGTCATCTCATCTACCTCCCCTCTTTCTGCAGGAAGCCAGAGAAGGGTATCCAGTATCTGATCGAGCGGGGCTTCCTGTCAGACACGCCGGTGGGAGTGGCTCACTTCATCCTGGAACGGAAAGGCCTGAGCCGACAGATGATAGGGGAATTCCTAGGGAACCGGCAGAAGCAGTTCAACAGAGATGTGTTGGAGTGAGGACCCCAGGCTGGGGCAGACTGGGCCAGGGGTTCCTGGAAAAGGAGGGCAGGAGGGAGATAAACTTTGCAAAACAGGATGAATAGACCTTCCTGCTCCCATACCTCTCTGCCGCAAAGAGATCTGATCTCTCTTGGAACTAGTCCTAAAGTCTTCTGGGTGGCCCCAGGCAAGGCATGCTTGTCCTTTGGCCTGCTTTGAGCCTCAGTTTTCCCATCCCTGATATGAGTGGGTTGACGGAACAGACCATTAGTAACCATGTGTCTGGCCTGGACTTTTTGGGATGGATTCCATTTCAGACGTTCTATCCTCATAAGTACTTGCTTAGGCCACAGGTCCAGATTTTGGAAGTCTGTCAGTGGGGGTGTTGGTTCATTGGAGCAGGTCAGGGTGGGTCAGAGGTTTTCTGCAGGGAAATTGAGAGTTCACACACCCTTCTCTGCTCCTCAGCTGTGTGGTGGATGAGATGGATTTCTCCTCCATGGATTTGGATGATGCACTCCGGAAGTTCCAATCCCATATCCGGGTTCAGGGTGAGGCCCAGAAAGTGGAACGACTCATCGAAGCCTTCAGGTGTGCCCACTTCCCACTCCTGAAGCTGCCCTTCCCTACTTTGGGGGGCAGTGTAGGATGTGTCTACAAATCACCTCTCTGAGCATTATACTTTCTTAACCAGAAAATGGAAGTTATAAATCCTATCTTGCAAGGCAGTTGTGAGGATCAGAGGTAATGTGCCTAAAGTATCCAGCTCAGCATCTGGGACAAGGGCATCCAACAAGTGACAACAGCATCAGCAACAACAGCTTATATTCACTGAGCTGATACTGTGCTCGCCAGATATTGGGTACTGAGCTGGACACTTTACATGATTATTTCAGTGAATACTCACAACAACCTGGTGAGGTAGGTGCTTCTCTTATTATTCCCATTTTGCAGATGAGAAATAGGAAGTTTAGAGAAGGTAAGTAACAAGCCCAGAGTCATGTGGTGAATAAGCAGTGGAACCAGTATTTGAACTCGTGTGTCTGACTCCATGACCCATGCCCTTAACTATTATCTTCCTCTGTGAATGCTTCGGGGATCAGGCATCAGACCTGGCTATAAACCCTGGCTCCACCACTTTGAGGTATTTAGAGGAGAAACAGAAGAGTTACTGAGAGCTTGTTTCCCAACATGGGAGAAGGATTTGCTTTGTAGTCAGAAAGATCTGCATTTTCATCCTGGTTTCACCATTTATCAGCTCTGTTGCCTTGGGCAAGTTACCTTACCTCTTTGGACCTCAGTCACTTCATCTGTAAAATGGGGCTGCTACTAGCTACCTTGCAGGACTGTGATAGGATTACATGAGATAATGTACATAAATCCCCTGGCAAAACTCCATGAAAGGTAGCGGTTGTGATTTTTACATGCTAGTCTTGAGGAAACTCTGAAGAAAGACGAGAGACCCAAAGGGTTTGGGAGTATGTCTTGGAGGAAGGAGTTGGTGGTGCCAGATGGGAGGATAGTGGGTAGGTGGAGGTTACTGGTGCCTGACCCTGGCCCTGACCCCTCCTGTCCTGCAGCCAGCGGTACTGTGTGTGTAACCCAGCTCTTGTGCGCCAGTTCCGGAATCCAGACACCATTTTCATCCTTGCTTTTGCCATCATCCTCCTCAATACCGACATGTACAGTCCCAGCGTCAAGGCTGAACGCAAGATGAAACTAGATGACTTCATCAAGAACCTGAGAGGTGACCCCAGACCTCCCCATCAGCTTTCCCTATCTTTTACCTGGGAAGGGAAAGTGGGCTGGGTGGCAGGGGTGGGGAAGGAAGAGGGAGATCACATCTCCTCCCTGGAAATTAACCTGAATTTCTGCCAAGGCTGGATGTGCCCACAGCATTTACTTGTTAATTCACTCAAATAGTCATTTGTCCATCCATTCGTTCCCACACGGAATACTGACTGATTAGGAGGTCCTGAACAGGAGGCACAAGCCCTGGCTCTTACGGAACTTACACTGATTCACTCACATGTCTGTTTACTCATCACTCCCTCTTTCCCTCCCTTGTTTATTTATGCCCATGAAGACTCGTTTATTTTAGGTACCCTTTCCTCCACTTATGCATTCATTTATTCACTCCACCAACCAGCCAGGCAGTTGACACTGGGTGCCTCATGTGTCCCAGTCCCTGTGGTGGGCGCTAAGGACTGGGGAGGGGCATCTGCCACAGTCCCTGCCCTAAGAGGGCTCCCGGTTTGTGGGAGAGATACCCAGCACAAGACAGGAAGTGAACTGTGATGTCAGGCCAAAAGTACAGTCAGAGCTCAGGGGAGAGAGAGCCTACCTCCAACATGCTTCCTGGAGGAAGCAGTATTTTCATTTTCAGGTGGTTCTTGAAGGCACAGATAATGTGATGGAACAGTGGTAGAGGAGGCTTACCTAGCAGTAAGAATAACAAAGGCACAGAGGTAGGAAAACGTTAAGTTGTTTGGAGAACAATCAAGAGGGGGTGGACAATCCAGTTGGTAAGGTCAGTTGGAAGCAGTATCCAGCAGCCTTGAGTGCCAGATGAAAGGTGTCACCTTGACCTTTTTTCTCAGTTTATTGTATCGATGTCAAGCCCTGCCTCTCACCAAAGAGCAGCCTACTAAAAATGGCACAGATGTTAGGATTATTTAGACAGAAATGAAAGAGGGAAGTATAATTGAGGAAAAACAAACAGACAAGACAAATTTGCTGACTGTCGCGGTTTGCACAGTTGGGCTCTAAGCTCTCTGGCAGCTGAGGTAAAAAGGCGGTGTGATGAAGGCTGTTCCTTTAGCACCTGGTGTCCAAGGAGGAGGTGTGGCATTTCCAAAGGAGAAAACATTTTCTTTAGCGGAAGGTTTAGAGAGAAGAGTGAGTGGGTTTCGCTCAGCAGACAATCAGAAGGATGGTAGACTTGAGAGGAGGGAATTAGATCAGAGGCCATCTGGAGCTGTCTCCCAGAATCTTGCCATTAGTCGTTCGTTCGTTCCTTCATTCATTTCATCCATTCTCCCTTCCCCCCTCGCTCTCTCTCTAGCTCTCTCTCTTTCTCTCTTTCTCTTTGTGTGTGTGTGTGTGTGTGTATGTATATGTGTGTATATGTATGTGTGTATACATATATACATATACATATTTTATATATGTATGTATATGTGTATATATTTCCCCCTCCAATTATTAAATAAATAAGCAAACAAACAAATGAAATAAATACCTGCTCATTCTGGAAATTTTAGAAATATAGAAAGTTATTAAAAATTTTAACCATCCAAAATTCTGCCCCCTAGAGGCAACCATGGTTGATATTTTGGTGTATTCTAGTCTTTTTTTCCTGTGCATATGTAACTTTTTCTACAGTTAAGATCAGGCTGTACATGCAATTTATTATCTTGCTCTTTTCACTTAACTTGCTACAGGAATTTTCTCATGCTTTTTTGATAACATCAAATTTTTAATAGCTGTAAATTATTTTATGAAACAGGTATACTCAACTTTACTTAAGTATTCTGCTGTTAGAACTTAGGTTGTTTCAAATTTTTCCCATAAGTTGTACTTATACATATATCTTTGCCCATATTTCTGAGTAATTCCTTAGAGTAGGTTCCTAGAAGAGGAATCACTGAATACTTAGGCTTGCCAAATTACCTTCCAAAATAGTTAACGTCAGTATATCTGCCTGCTTCCCTGAACTCTTACTAACACTGGATATTATCATTTAACATTATTTTTGCTAGTTAGAAAGGCCAAAAAAAGTGTCTGATTGTTTTAGTCACACTGTACTCTGAGTTGTTTAGATAAAATCCCCACCTTGGGGAAGAAAGCAACTGACTATCTTGAAGGGCGCCTTTCTTGGCCCGATCCTGACCAAGGGACCGAGGGTGCCCACTCCCTCCAGTCCTGGCCATTGTTATGGCCCACGCTTGGGTGTGGGGTGTTGTGGAGAATCCCTGCCACCCACTCCCCACACGTATACTATATATTCCTGTGTATTCCCTCCACCCAGGGGTTGACAACGGTGAAGACATCCCCCGAGACCTCCTGGTGGGTATTTACCAGCGCATCCAGGGGCGTGAGCTGCGGACCAATGACGACCACGTGTCCCAGGTGCAGGCCGTGGAGCGCATGATTGTGGGCAAGAAACCGGTAAGCGCCTTGGGAGACTGCAGAAGGGACAGGGTTTGGGAGGTGAGTCCATGCCCCTTTCTGAGCCTCAGGCTCCCCTCAACTGCCTAATGGAGTGGGTGGTGATGCATTCCTCAGGGGTGGTGGGGCAGGTTGAGTGAGATGCTCTATGGGAATGCATCTGGCACATGGCAAGGCACATCATGGGTGCTGTATAAACATTAGCATCCTTCACACCTCTGGTTTTGCCTGTCCATCCCGAGTGAGCAGCCAAGATAATAATTAGCTGATGACCAAAGCCAAGAACACACTCTAGTCTTGTAGTCAACAAACATCTACAGGTGCCTTTCCACTGAGCCCAGCATTTCGATTGGCACTGGGGACACAGATATGAATAAGATGTGATCTCTGTCCTTGGAAGCACTCCCAGACCGGGTGGGGAGGTGTCAGACAAAGACACAATACCTTCACCTTATAGTTAGGTTAATTTAGGGGAGTACACGGGAGGGAGAGGTCATTTCAGCCCAGGGAGATCAGGAATGGCTTCTTGGAAAAGAGAACCCTAGAACTGGGGTTTGGAGGAGGGGTGGAATGTGGCCATAGGGAGCTGGGCAAGAAAGGCATTCCAGACACAGGGAGCTGCCGGGACAAAGATAAGCCGAGGCTTAGTTGCTTAGACTCGTGTGTCAGAGTGACAGTGATATGTACCAGAGGTGAACTTCCTCTTGCAGTTAATGTTAAGATGCCTGAAGCTGGTGGGCTGGCCTTGCGGACACCTATTTCTTCATGCCTATCTAGGTCCTGTCTCTTCCTCACCGTCGACTGGTGTGCTGCTGCCAGCTCTATGAGGTGCCAGATCCAAACCGCCCACAGAGGCTAGGGTTGCATCAGCGAGAGGTCTTCCTCTTCAACGATCTCCTTGTGGTATGAGCACTGAGGGGAGAAGGAGGGAAGGTGGTGAGCTTGGACCCCGGGTCTGGTGTGAACCATATTAACATTGGTGGGTGGAGGCTTGGCAGGTAAGGAGCTCTGCCATGTGATGTGAGTGCCTCAGCCCCTCCTTTACTTCACCATTTGGAGGATCCATTTGGAGGTAGTGGCAGCCACACGGGGGCAGAAAATGTGAGGACCAGGGCAGATGACAGGCTTACAATCTGGGAAGTGGTAGAAAAAGTCCCTGCCCACCTCAATAGCCCAGTGAGTTGGCTGGAGGAAGTGAACCTGTGACCCTGGGGTCAGTCTGAAACCTTCCGGTGGTCGGGCGGCTTGAAGTGATTCTTAAAACCGAGCTCATCACCAGTGTAGACGTGTGTCTTTTAGAACTAGGACTCTGCAGGTGGGAAGGGAAGTTCAGGGTCTCCTGTCCAACCTCTTACCCCACGCAGGAGCCAGCTTCCTGCATGGCCCTCTGTTTGCATGAGTGCAGGCACAGAAGGCTGCCTTCCTCCAAGGCAGCCAGTTTCCCATTCAGACAGCACTGACTGCTAGAATCTGTCTCCCAGTGGGTTTCCTTCAATAATCTTCACTCAACCCTTGGGATCACAGAGAACAAGTGTTCTCCCTCTGCTCTGAGACAGCTCCTCAGGGGTTTGAGGACAGTGACCTGTCCTCCCTTGGTCTTCTGTCCTTTAGAGCAGGTCTCCCAACCTCGGCACTATTGACATTTGGGGCAGATGTGGGCTACTTTGTTGTGAGAGCTGTCCTGTGCATTGCAGCATGTTTAACGGCATCCCTGGTCTCTACCTACTAGGTAGCAGTGGTACTCCTCAACTAACAATGTCTCCAGACATTGATAAATGTCCTCTGAAAGGCAAAGTCACCTCTAGTTGAGAATTGCTGCTTTAGATGAAGCTCCTCCAGTGCCCTCTCTGAGCCATTATTTCCTCCTCTATGAAGTAGAGCTAATCCCTATCTCAGGGTTGTCATGGGGATGAAATAAGAGGTTAGATGTGGACTAGCCTAACCCAGAGGAGGGCCTGGCCCACGCAGGTATTGAGTAAATGTTTCACCATCCATCACGTGCTGAAACCTGTGGGTGCCCAGCCCCATGCTAGGCACTGGGTTCCCAGAGATGAGGGAGACTCGGTCCTCGTTCTCGGGAAGCTCACAGTCTGAAGGGCTAAAAAGATGCTTCGCATAACTGTGCACTGTAACCATCCCGAAATCAAATCATGTGCTTTTAAACACCATTTGCAGGTGGTCTGAGGTGTTTACAACTTATATTAGCTCAGTCCAGAGTGCCCAAGTACTTGACAAAGACCTTGGGTTGTTGAGAAGAAGACTTGTTAGCTCTATACATTGCTTTATTGAAGATTGCTAATGTGCCCCGGGTCTGGTCCAGGTGGGCAAGATACATGAAAACCAGACTCCTCTTGGCGCTCCCAGTCCAGCAATCACACACTCAGAGTACTCTCCTAAAGCCTAGCAGTGAAAGGCACTGAACCAGCACTCTGGAAGCTCAGAAAGTGGCGGGAAATCTATGTGAGGTGTTAGAACAGGCTTCCTGGAGGGAGCAGCATTCAGTTAGTTCCTGTAAAAATCGAAAGTGCCTGTTGTGCATCATCATTACATCAGGAACTTGCATTTTTCTCCCGTCTTTCCTGTTCTGCTCCACAAGCTTCAGTTTGCCCCAGCTTGTGGGTATGTGTGTTTGTGTGTATATGTCTGTTAGTGGCAGTGGGGTAGAGGGGAGGGCAGCTGCAAGCAATAGGTGCCATGTGGAAATTCCCCACCCCAAACCCTGCCTCTTGTCTTTTTCCCCACCCCTGCCGAAGGTCACCAAAATTTTCCAGAAGAAGAAGATCTTGGTGACGTACAGCTTCCGTCAGTCCTTTCCCCTCGTGGAAATGCACATGCAGCTCTTCCAGAATTCATGTGAGTCCGTTCTTGGATCCCAGCATCCCAAGAGTCTTTGCCGTGGCCCTCATGCTCATCCTTTTTCCACACCAACCTCCAGTTTTTGGACTCCTTTACAACTGGGCTAAGGTCTCCAAAGCACCTACTTGGTCCCAGGATGTAAGACAGGCCAGGGTGGAGTATGACTTGTGCCCTGGGGAGCTCATGGTCTGGCAGAGAACTGCAGCATGTATGTTTTTTGGTGGGCCAGAGGCATGGCGATCATGGTATGCATTGAAGGACTAAACCAGAGGAGCTTTGATGGGTGGCCTTCTGGGCAGCAGAAGCAATGTGAGTAGAGGTAGAGGCATGAGAAAAGGGGTTCTAGAGAGCAGCCAGAGTTCAGTCTGCCTTTACAACCCAGGGCCATGATTACCAGGAGTTTGGGGGCTTTGGAGCAAAGGGGGGCTGCTGCTGATGCTCATGCAGAGAAGAGGCTGGGTCAGAGTTGGACATTAGAAAAAAATTATTTCACATATGAGCCACCTTGCTTCAGTCCTGACAGAGGTGCCTGACCTCCCCTCTCCCCACAGATTACCAGTTTGGGATCAAGTTGCTGTCTGCAGTACCTGGCGGGGAGCGCAAAGTCCTCATCATCTTCAATGCCCCCAGCCTCCAGGACCGGCTGCGCTTCACATCCGACCTGCGAGAATCCATCGCTGAGGTGCAGGAGATGGAGAAATACCGCGTGGAGTGTGAGTAGCCCAGCCACGTCTCCTTCCCCGTCTCCTGATACAGTGCCTTGCAAACACTAAGAATCCTGTCCTCTGAGAAGCTCAGAGTTGAGGGTTAGCTTGTCCAACCTTCCTACCCTCATTCCAGGAACACTTCAGCCTCTGCTTGAATAGCTTCAGTGACAAGGGGCTCATTAACCTCTCAGCCTCAGATTATTACTCCAAGCCCTAATTATGAGCCAACTCTTCCTTCTATTGAAAGGCAGCAGGGAAAAGAATCAGGGTATTGGAGGTAGGACTCTAGGTTCAGATGCCAGGTGTGCTACTTATTATCTGGGTAAACTGGGGCAAGGTGCCTGACTCTCTGAGCCCCAATTTCTTCATACATGAAATTGGGGTGGTGAAATCTCCTTCGCAGAGTTGTGGAGATTCAATGAGATAAGGTGGAATGTGTGTCCTACATGTTCGTAGGACATGAGTGTTGAACATCCTAGGTGTCCGACAAATGTTAGCCCCCATCCCAGCCTCTCCTTTCCTCTCCCCACATTCTAGTTCCCGAGCTGAGTCCTGGTGACCCATTCCCCCAGCCTCCAGGGGCCATATCAAGTCATTTTGATCATACATGATGAAAAATAGTGATTACATCTCATTCCTCCCAATGCCCTCTAAGTTTTCTCTTCTCCAGGCTAAGCAGTCACAGTTAAGTAACATGGTGTTAAGGAGAAAGAGGCAGGCAGAGAAAGACAGAGACAGAGACAGAGGCGGCGGACAGCTCCTCGGTGAGGCCTTCACAGTCCCAGGGTCTGCTGTGCTCCTCAGCAAGGCGGGGTCACTCATTCAGCTCACCAGATCCTTGAGACCCTGGGGCATTCAGAGAGAGGGTGAGCATGCCAGGCTGAGGGGAGGGTGATAGGCAGAAGTCTCCGTGACCTCCGCAAGGAGGCAGGAGTGTAAGGCTGAGAGTATGGGCTCTGTACTCAGGCAGACCTGCTTCCAGAATGTCGCCTCCCCTACTTCCAGCTGTATGACCCTGGGCAATCTCTGTGACTTCTTGGATCCTCAGTTTCTTCCTCTGAAAACTGGCTACTAATACTTACCTCTGAACTGGTGTAAGGATTGAGAGAGATCGAGTACGCATAGCACCCAGCATACTGCTGGCACATGATAGATGATTTGATTCCCTTTGGTTTCCTGCTCCTGTCCTTCCAGGAGCCCTCTGCTCTGGAACAAGGTATCTGAGAATGGAGAGGGCTCTGGAGTGAGTGCCCTTCACCATAGGCTCGAAGGGCCTTCCTGCCCCTGCTGGGAACAAAGCAGCCAATGTAAAGCTCAGTTTTGAAAGGTAGGGGTGGTCTGGGAGACCAGGCAGGGAGGGGGAGAGGAGCCGGAGCAGCAGACACTGAGAGGGACAAGGGGAGACTGAGCCAGAGGAGATGGCACGAGACGGGCTGGGCGCCACAGTGCTTAGGAGATGTAGCTGAGGTTTGGCTGTCCAGGGGGTGAAGCAGGAGGCCTGAGGACAGAGCAGGTGAGGAGGGGGAAGGCCCACGGAGGGCTGGGGTCAGTCAGGTGGCCTCTCGCTCCTGTCCCTGACCTTCGCTCCCTGTCTCCCCACCTGCCACCCAGCGGAGCTGGAGAAGCAGAAAGGTATGATGCGGCCTAACGCCTCACAGCCCGGAGGGGCCAAGGACTCGGTGAACGGCACGCTGGCCCGAAGCAGCCTGGAGGACACGTATGGGGCAGGCGATGGGCTCAAACGGGGAGCGCTCAGCAGTTCCCTGCGAGACCTCTCTGATGCAGGCAAGTCTCCCGGGGACCCTGCCCAGGCTGGGGAGCCGTGGGACCGGGTGTCCTCTTCGCCTCCTATCACTGACTGCCAGCCTTCCTTGCACCCGCCACACGTGCACGCACCCTGCCTTCATCCAGAGCCCTGGGTGCCGCGCCACAGGGGGCCTGGGAGCCGGGTCAGAACAGGCGGAGCCCAGGGTTTGGGCCAGGGAGCGCGAATGGGGCCACGGTCTTAGCCCCGCTCTCTCGCCGCTCCACCTCTCCTCTCTTTCCTCTTCTGTCTGTCCAGCACCACCTCTCCTCCTCCTCCATCTTTTCCTCCTCTCGCTCCTCCTCCTCCACCTCTCCTCCTCCCCACCTCCCCCTCTTCAGCAGGGGAAAGGGAATAGGGGTGTCTGTCCCCGGGAGGGGCCCAGACCTGGTGCCCAGCTCTGGAGCCCAGCAGGGTGGGGAGGGGGGGTTGCTGCTCTGACGCTGGGCTCCTTGCTTGTGGGTGCAGGGAAGCGGGGGCGGCGTAACAGCGTGGGATCGCTGGACAGCACCATCGAAGTAAGTGCCAGCTCCTGCCCCACTTGTCCTCTGCATGAGCCCTGCCCCGCCGCCCGCGGAGCCCCAGAAGAGGAGGGGACCTGTTGCTTCCCCCTCTTCCCTGCCGGGAACCCTGCGGCTACCTCTCCCAGCCAACCACTCTCTCAATCTGTCCTCAACTCTGTCTGTCCTCACTCTGCCTGTCTCTCAGTCTATCTTCCACTCTCCCAAGCCCCCTCTCAACCCCAGGGCCGACTCCAAGTAGTGATGCCCTTGGAGTTGGGCCCAGAGAAGCTCTTACCTCCAAGTCCTGCTCTTTGACCCTGAGCAAGTCACTCTGTCTCTCTGGGCCTAACATGCTCCCTGTCTGCAAAATGGGGATGAGGAGGAGGTACTCCTAACTCTTCCTCTCCCAGCTGAGGCTCAGATGAGATAGTGGATGTGACAGCAGAGCTCTGCAAGCTGGGGGCGCTCCATGTACAAGTACAGGACTGTGACTTGGTTTTCATTATGCCGTGGGGGGGTCCTGTCTCCCCAGCTCCAGCCCTCAGGGACCGGGTGGAGTTTAGGGTTGGGGGTTTAGGACATCTAGACCGGCCTGACTTCCACCCCTCCCCCCTTCCAGGGGTCTGTTATTAGCAGTCCACGCCCTCACCAGAGGATGCCACCTCCGCCCCCACCCCCGCCGCCAGAGGAGTACAAGAGCCAGAGGCCCGTCTCCAACTCCTCATCCTTCCTGGGCTCCCTATTTGGAAGCAAGCGGGGCAAGGGGCCCTTCCAGATGCCACCACCGCCAACAGGCCAGGCCTCTGCCTCCTCTTCATCTGCTTCTTCCACCCACCACCACCACCACCACCACCACCACGGTCACAGCCACGGCGGCCTGGGGGTGCTGCCTGATGGGCAGTCCAAGCTCCAGGCCCTGCATGCCCAGTATTGCCAAGGACCGGGCCCGGCCCCACCCCCCTACCTCCCACCCCAGCAGCCCCCTCTCCCCCCACCTCCTCAGCAGCCCCCGCCCCTGCCGCAGCTGGGCTCCATTCCACCGCCTCCTGCCTCAGCTCCTCCCGTGGGGCCGCATCGCCACTTCCATGCCCATGGCCCAGTCCCAGGCCCCCAGCACTATACCTTGGGCCGGCCAGGCAGAGCTCCCAGACGGGGGGCCGGAGGACACCCTCAGTTTGCTCCACATGGCCGCCACCCCCTGCACCAGCCCACCTCCCCCTTGCCCCTGTACAGTCCTGCCCCCCAGCACCCTCCAGCCCACAAACAGGGCCCAAAGCACTTCATCTTCAGCCACCACCCACAGATGATGCCAGCAGCAGGGGCCGCTGGGGGCCCTGGATCCCGGCCACCAGGGGGTTCCTACTCCCACCCCCACCACCCCCAGTCACCATTGTCACCGCACTCACCCATCCCACCCCACCCCTCCTACCCACCCTTGCCCCCACCCTCACCCCACACCCCACACTCGCCCCTGCCGCCCACCTCCCCCCACGGCCCACTGCACGCCTCTGGGCCCCCTGGCACGGCCAACCCACCCACTGCAAACCCCAAGGCCAAGCCAAGCCGGATCAGCACCGTGGTCTGATGAAGGGAGAGTGTGAGCTGGGGACTAGGGAGGTCTGGGGAATCTGCAGGAGAGGGGCCTCACACCCTCTCTGCTTCCTCAGTTTTTCCAAAACATATATACACATAGACATGTCCTCCTCCCCACTGCCTCCCTGCCTTGGGACCCCTCCTCTAACCCCCAACAGTCTCCATGGGATTTCCTTCCAGATTCGAGACTCCTTGCCACTTGAAGCCTATACGCAAGGCTCTCAAACTCTGGGGAGTGGTGAGGACCTTTCAGAGATCCTCGTCCTCTTTCCTCTCTTCACCCTCCCCCCTCCCTTTCCCTGGAGGTCTAGTTGGGTGGCCTCAGACCTCCGGGCCAGTGTGAGCTCCCTGTCAGCTCTGGCTGGTAGGGAAGGGCAGGTGTCGGGAACAATGAGGGTGAAGGCTTCCCCAGGGCACCTCTGGCCGCGTAGGGCCAGGAGGGAGCTCTGTAGAGTTGTGGCCAAACCTCAGCTGGCTCGGCCCTCTCTCTGACCTCAGGGCCTGGCCACGCACCTCCATGTGTCTCTCCACCTGCTGGAGGACATGGAGTGTCAGTGCACGCGGTGGGTGGGCCCCCACTTATGCTGGTCCCCAGGTGGGGCAGTGCGTCCTCTTTGGAGCCAATCTCTGCCCTCTCTCCAGTGGGCCCCAGCCCAGACCTCTTCAGCTTCAGGACCTTGCCTCTCCTTGCAACGTTCTTATCCTGATCAAAGTCCAGACAGGTTTGGGGCGGGGGGGCTCAGGTCTGGGATGAGAAGGGCGCTGCCCTCCCTCACCCATATTGCATGCCCCCCATTCCCTCACACCTACCCCACCTACAGCTGAAGACAATGCACTTTATAGATATTGCCCACACACACCTTGCTGGGGCGGGGCACCCAGCATCAGCCCTGGGGAGAGGGGCTCCCAGAGGGCCACCGTGAGCCTGAGATGTCCTTCCTGAGGCAGAGATTGGAGCCATCAAAGTGGGGGCTGGGAGCCAGGATGCCTGAGTCCTTCTGTCCGTCAAACTCTCCGCTGCCTCTCCAGCCCTTTTACAGCCCTGTTTATTTATTATAAATATATTTTTTACAAGCCCCAGCTCCTCTTCTTGCCCCGCATATCCAGCTCCTTTCTCAGCTCCTGCCTCCCTCTCCCCTCTCCACCATGGGCTGCAGTACAGACAGACAGATAGACCCTGGCTGTATGAAGGGCCAGGGACCCCAGGGCTTGGGGGTGGGGAAGGGCAGCAGCGGGAGGGGCTGTATGGAGAGGAGCTGGGGTTTAGGCATTGTCTTTTTTCCTCCTTGTATATAAGAATGTATATTTGATGCCTCATAAAAGACCTTGTGCTCACCTCCCGCCTCTGCCTCCTACTTGTGCCCCCTCCCCCACAGTGGAGACCCGGGAGAGAGGCCTTAGCCCAGGGAGGTGAGGCGCTGATGGTAGAAGCTCAGGCAACTGGGTGGGTGAGATGCTTTGGTTGGGTGGGAGGTGGGGGTGAGGGAGGTTTTCCTGTCTCGTTTCATTAACGATCTGCATGACAGAGCAGAGCGGCAAGGGTCTGGGCTTTGGAGTTGATCCAGTTCAGATCCTGGGGCTTCCCCTTCCTAGCGCCCTCGGGAAACTGAGTCTCTGTTTCCTCAGTTGAAAACTTGGGGTGATAAGCCATTGCCACGTGGGATTGTGATGAAGGCATGAGGTAACGAATGTCCAGCAGCCAGCATGGAGTAGGTGCTCAGCAAGTTAGTTCCCTTCTCTTGCTTTCACAGGTTGGATACTTCCTCTACTCTTGTGGCATCTATTCTCACCCTTCCTGTGACTGGCCAGGCTTTGCCCTGGAGCCCTGTCTCCTTCCCCACAGCTGGGCCACATTTGTGTCCTTAAGGGTTTGGGGGGCGGGGCGGATGGTGACCTGGGCCAGGAAGTGAGGGCTAGATACATCCATTTTAAGAGCTCTGTGTACGTACTTGGGATGTTAGATAACAAATAGTTGAGCTCTATTTAGTTTACAGAGGAAGGGTGAAGCCCAGAGAATGGAAGCGTCTTTCCCAAGGTCACACAGCAAGTCAGGATGGGGCGTTCCTGACTTCTAGTCCAGGCCCTTTTCCAGTGCCCAAAACTGCCTCCCTATAAAATGGACATGTTTCCAGCACCACTAATCATGTCCTGGGTCTCGGCAGAGCCTAGGAGGAATGGGGGACACTGGCTCTTGGTTAGGGTCAGCAGGGTCCCCAGAAGCAGCAGTCAGTAAATATTTGGAGGGCCTTCTTAGAGTGTGGAATGGCCTCTAAGAGGGAGCAGTTTGGATGGCCCCACTCTTAAGCAGCTGGGATCAATGTCTTTGTTTTCTTCCTCATACGCACATTTAAGCAAAAGCAGCAGTTGGGGCCATCTAAGCATCTGGTCCAGAATCAAGTCCAGTCAGCAGTTTTTTTGTTCCTTCCCTGGTGGACCAAGCTGGACTGCCTTTGGTTGTTCCCACTTCTCCCACCTTCAGCTTGATGCTCGTTTTGTCTTCCCAAAGCTCAGCTTTTAGTACTCAGTCAGACTTGACTGTTGCCTTTGGCAAGTCACCTTCTCAGAGCCTGGTCTTTCACCTGTAGCATACGGATAATAGTCTTACAGGGCAGTTGTTAATAGATGGATGTGAAATGCCTACCTCCTGCCAGACACACAGTCAGCTGTTCTCGGCCACCTACAGAAACAAGTACAAACTCCTTTGCCTTGACGTTGGAAGTCCTCCACCACGTGGCCCCGGCCAATCTCTGTAATCCTCTCATTTCTCGCCTACACTTTGGCCATCCACTCACCACTTCCTGAAAAGATCTGTGTGTAATTTCCAAACTCAGTATTTTACCTGTGCCTTCCCCGCTGCCAGATGTACTCCCCTAACATCCCTGATGAAGGTTTTCTCACTCTTATGAGCTGGCCTTAAAGGACCCATCCCTCACAAAGTGCCCTTGATCACATTCTCTGAGATCCCTCACATGATTATCTATCTTCCCCACTAGGCCATAGCTGGCACAGATATGACACTGGTCTGAATCACCTCTGTCCAGAGTATTGCCCAGCACAGTGCTTGGCACAGCACAGATGACACTAAAATGTTTGTTGATTTGAATGAATGAATAGTTCTTTCTAAGCTAAATCTTAAAGTATCTTGGCATTGGTTGATTTATTGATTGATGCAAGCTTACAGGCCCCTCTGGAACCCCCCTCATGCTTCTCTCAGCTCTCTCCTACCTTCTCCTCCTCCTCCCTTCCTCACTGCAGTCCCAGCACTGGGCCATCCCTGCTCGACCCTCCCCCTCTCCCTGGAGGCTCACCATCCAGACTGTGGAGGGGTGTTGGGCTCCTCACCTCCCCATTTCCCTGAGGACCTGAAGACAAGGAGTTCACTGGCTGTCCTCAAACGTTCTACTGCCGATCTCTTTGGCAATGTGGATGAGGAGGGATGACACACAACAAAGGACAAAGGTCCTAGAATCTCACGGAGTTCTTATCTCTATCTAGACCAGTGCTGTCCTATTATAAGTCTTTCTGTGAGTATGGAAATGTCCTATACCTGTGCTGTCCAGTATGGTAACCCCTAGCCACATGTGGCTATCGAGCACTTGAAATGTGGCTGGTTGCAACTGAACTGAGGAACTGAATTTTTAAATTTAAATTTAAATAGCCACATGTGGGTACTGGCTACCATATTGGACAATGCAGGACAAGACTTTCAGAAGTAGACAGCCTGGGGGGATGATGTCAATACAATATAGTAATAAGTGCAGTCCCAGAAGGAAGCACAGCATGTGTGGGAGCACAAAGAAAGGGAAAACCCAGCTTGGGGCAGGGGTCAGGTAAGCGTTTCTGGAACCGCTCCTTTAGCTGAGTCTTGAAGGGTGAGTAGGAATTAGCCCAGTAAAGGAGGGCATTTGTCAGAGGAAGCAGCATGTGCAAAAGCCTGGAGGTGTGCGAGTATGTAATGTTAGCAGAATAATGAGAAAGGAATGCGAGAGGGCAGCCCAGGTGGTGGGCATGGCACATCCCAAAGCAGAGGTGAGCAGCCCCCATATCCTCATTCCTCTGTTGCCAACAGGTTTTCTCACCCAGGCCTCGCGCCTCCGGGGTCTCCGTAGAAGCTGAAGAAAGACCAGGTGACACATTGGGCTACGTAGTGTCTCTGTTGTAAAGCTATTATTTTTCCCTCTGTAATTAATGAGTATCTTGAGGGGAGATGCACTGGCATTATGTAACTGTCTTGTTACTCCTCAAACTTTCACTCACTAGTTTTAGCATTTGCTGATGATTCTTGGGGTTGCCAAATGGTGACTGTCCAATGCCATCATTCTTTTGACATGGATTAGTTGGCTCTCCAGTGTAAAGGAGAGCTTTCCCTTCTCCTATGTTTATGTATTTATATTCTCATGGACCATGCTTGTCTATCATTTTCAGTGAGTTATAACACATTAATGTCATTCTTTATTTTGATGTTCAAAATGTCCCAGATTTGGCCAGCAAGAGGCCCTCCAAGCTGGCTCCTGTGTCCTTTTGGCAGGTCTCCATCTTTCCTTGAGCACTTCCTTGTTTTCTGGCACCACAAGATGCTCCAGGCTCATCTTGTACTTTCCCTGCCCCAGCCCTGGAGTCAACCATTTTTTCCAAGGAGACCTGGACATGCCTGGTTGACAATGGCATCTAGGAACCAAGATTTGGGCACTAAGTGTTATAGCTACGTTTTCAGGGTTTGCTTTTTTATTTGGAAAAAGTTTGAGCATCTATTGATGATTTTCTAACTCCATCATTCTTTGAAGGAAGAGCTTTCCCTTTTCCCTCATTTTATTTATTTCTATCAGTGTGGAGTCACGGATTCTTATTTTAATGAGTTATAATCCACTACTATCATAATTCATTTGGAATTATCATTATTTTGAATATATCATTTTATTGTCATGCATATGTATTAAGCACATAATATGCATCTATATTTCTCTTTCTCCCTCTCTCTCTCTCTCTCTCTCTCTCTCTCTCTCTCTATGTGTATATATATATATATATATATATATATATATATATATCTCCATAAATTCACATAGAGACCTTGATATCTTGAGGAGGCTCTTTTAATAATCTAGGCTAGAGTTAGTAAATGGCTCTCATGGGGAGCAGAAGATTAGAAAAAGGCATGGGGAGGAGGGGGTAAATGTCAGAGCTATTTAGGAGTTAGAACTCACAGCTCATACCTACTTCAGAATTGGAAGGGACCCTATTTTACAAATCAAGAAAGTGAGGCACAAAGTCACTGTACAGTTCATCCAGAAAACGTGGATGGAGTGAGTGTGGTCGAGAGCACAGCTGAGCGTTCCAATCACTGCTCCATACCAGTTCCATGCCAGACCCTCTCTTCCAGGTGGGTGGGTGAGGCCAACCGAACCCCCAGTCCAGGGTGAGCTCCCTGGTGCTTCCCAGTTTTTAACCCTGCAGTGCCCAGACTCAGGCAGGTCTCCAGCAAGATCCAGGGATTGAGAAAGGATTCCATTTCCTAGCACCTGTGGTTTGGAGGGGGGAGGGGGCACCATCTGAGATTTTTACAGGCAGAATTGTACAGCAGTCGGACAGACTTGGGTTTGAACTCTGCCACTTACTAGCCATGTGACTTGCTTAAGTTTATACTTCTCTGAACTTCGGTCTCCTCATCTGTAAAACAGGGATACCAATACCTATTTCATAGCACCTGGCCTTTGATGAATGGTAGTTATCATGATCTCTAATCTTCATAACTACCCTGCGAGGAAGGGTTTACATAGTCTCATTGGATAAATGAGAAAATCAAGGTTCATGGAGGTGAGGTACTTGGTAGATCTCAGTAGGTGAATGTCAGCTGCAAGAAAGCAGGGACCATGTCTGTCTTGGTCACCATTATATTCCCAGGGCCCAGAAGAGTGCCTGGTGCATAGTAGGAATTTGATAAATGTTTATGAATGAATGAATTGGATCTGACTGACTTCAAAGACTCTATGCAATTTCCATTTGCCCTTCCAGGATGGTGTGGGTGGTGTCCCAGCTAAGGACCTCAGAGAAGGCTTTGGGAAGGCTAGGCTGAGCTGAGACCCCAAGCCTGGTCTCCTGACTCCTAATTCATGCTCTTTGCCCTTCACTGAGCTGCCTCAAGATGGAAAGGCCAAACTTCCTTCAACCTAGGATTTGGCATATTCTTTTATCTTCTTTGTTCTCCTCACCCTTCTCCTGCCTAGTTCTATCACTGGTAGGAGCAAATGACAGGAAGAGCATTTGACCCCGAGGCAGCAACTTCCCGTGTAACAGTGGGCAAGTTGTTTAATCTGTCTGGAACTTGGTTCCTCATCTACAGAATGGGTAAATTGACCTACATCTTTCCCAAGACTGTTGCAAAGATTAAGGGAAATAATTGGTATGAAAGAGCTATGTGGGCTGTTAAATGCTTACACATGTGAGAGACTAGTGATTTTTTAATTTTTTTTTATTTTTTACTGTTATTAGCATCACCTCACCTAGCTTTCTGTTTCCTGTCCAGACAGTTGTTCAGTTGGGTCATTCACCTGTGTTTCAGGTGGAGAAGGGTTGAGGTTTCCCCTGACACCTAGAAAACTAGAAAGGAGTTGTCACTTACTATATGTATTACTTGGGACAAGTTTCCTCACAAGACAAGTAGGGATAAAGGTTCCAAACATTCAAGGCAATCTAAGGGTTCAGGTGGTAAAAAAAAAATCTGAAATCACTAGGCACAATGCCTGACACAAAGGAGATTCTTAATGAGTTTTGACACATTGTTTGTTGACTCTCAGAAGTAAAAATAACAGTTAACAGATACTGAGGGCCTTCTATATGCCAGGTACTGTACAACAATCCTGCAAGGTAGGGATTATCATCTCCATACAACATCATTCAGTTACATAAGTTGGGACTTACCCAAGGGCACATAATTAGAAAATGGCAGAGCTGGTGGGACTAGAAATCAGGACTCTCTGACTCCAGGGTGTGAGCTCCTACCAGTGTTCCCCACTCCCTCAGAGCGGATGCCCTTAGCTCAGTCCTGAAGTAGGCAGAATGATATACCTAATTGGGACATGGTATGCGATTAGAAACAGTTAACTGAATGAAGGAATGACACTGTCCATCACCTTCAAACATATTCAAGCTTACAGCAGATGCTTAATATATCCAGGAAATGTTTGCAAAGAGTATGTATTATTTTTAGTCAATATATACTAAGGCTGCTCAAAAATATTCATTTTTCTTTTGTTTACTCAACATTAATGTACTGCTTACCATGCCAAGTGCTAAGGATGTATAAGGTCACAACTCCTGCCCTTAAGGAGTTCACAGTCTGATGGGGGAACATAAAATAAGCACTTTATCAGCATGTATGTAACTAATATGTGCACAGTAGGTGTTCGAACTACATGTGGTAGGCCCACAACTGATGAATAACTTAGAGCTCCTCAAATGCAGTAGACGTCTGACATATGGGCAAAGTACTGGTTTGATACTCAAAGTAGATGCAATAAACCTATTCAGAAACTGCTCACAAACATGCACACAATAGGAGCAGATGTACACATAGTAGGTACTCAAATGCAAGACAGGCTATACACAATAAATACAATCCATGTACACAAATATTTGATAAGTACACTGTAGGCTCACAAATGGGCAAACAGTAGGTGCTTCAAACGGTGGGCACTGGTAGGATACACTCAGGCTTATTTTGTAGGTGTACATGCCACAAATGTGGGCACGATAAAAGTGCACACATAACAGTTGAAAGTGTTCATTCAAATGCTGACTGACAATGGCTCTTTGGGGTTAAGAATGGAAGCCCCATCTCTGAGAGGCCTCTACACGCAAACTTGGACAAAATAAATATTTTCTTCCTCTCCTCGGGACCCAGGATTCAAAAAATCCGCAATCCCCGGGGAGGGAGCAGCATCCCCACTTCCTTCGTTCAAAGCCCCAGAGGTATCAGCGCCTAGAGCTGGGAGCTGTGTACTATTCTCCTAATCTGCGGGCCTGCAGAAGGGTGCCTTACAATCAGGCACCCGAAGCCGCCTTCTGTGGCCCACACCGGAAAGACCCGGGAGAAAGAGAGCGTGTTGGGGCGGGGCTCGCGCCAGGGCTGAGGTCATCGAGGGGGTGCCAGTTCGGACCCACCACCCACCAACGCCAACTCCCCTTCCGGTCTGTCTCCATAACGCGCATGCGCAGCACTGGCCTTTAAACGTGCACCGCCGGTCCGCCGGAAAGAGGATCCGGCAGTTAATTACACTTTGTTCCTCCGCCGCTGAGGCGGACTATTTGCTCTCAGTGTGGGAAGCACTTTTGAGTTCCTGCTTCCTGATAGGGAACCCACGCCTGCCGATTCAGCTCAGTCTCCACGGGATGAAGGCTCCCTAGGGCTTGGCCTCACGCACGTTATACGAGGCTCGGAGGGACACCCTGCGGAGGGATCTGGTTTGTTGTGGTGAAGGGAGGGGGGAGACGCTGACAAACCAAGATGGCGGCGGCGGCGATGAAGGCCGCGGTGGTTGGGAGGTAACTGTGGTGTTGAAGGCTGCGGTAGTTGCGAGGCAGCGGCAGAGTTTGGAAGGAACGGAGCAGGACGAAGAGGTGGTAGCAGTAACGTCAGCCTGAGCCTCTCAGAGCGCGGCAGCTACACGCCCCCTGGGCCCTCGGCGGGCGGCGGCCGCCCCGCTTAGGGCCTAGTCCCCGAGCAGTGCCTCGGCTTCGTACAGCGGCGTCCGCCATGAGTCCTTAAGGGCCGTCCGAGCCCTCCAGTCCTAGGGCCCACCATGGAGCCGGGGTCTGACGACTTCCTACCGCCGCCGGAGTGCCCGGTGTTCGAGCCTAGCTGGGCAGAGTTCCGAGACCCTCTCGGCTACATTGCGAAAATCAGGCCCATCGCCGAGAAGTCGGGCATTTGCAAGATCCGCCCACCCGCGGTAAGGCCCTGGGCTGGTGGTCGCCGGCGACCAGGCCGGGGATGATGAACTAGGGTAGCGGGCGGAGAAGTCTGGAGCGGAGGGCAGCTCGAGCTGTGGGGAGATGGGGTGGCTGGGACCGTTGTGGATGCGACGCGGGTCGGAGAAAGGGTGCTGGGGCCAGGGGTCCTTTCGTGGTGTGAGGGCCCTAAGTCGGAGACCCACCTCCACCCCCCAACTCCCACCCCGCCCTTCAGAACTACTCCTAGTAAGGTTCAAGACAGGGATGCCTAGTGGCCCCGGGGAGAGTTCCCAGAGAGGCACCCCGCACATCTCTTGGTTACCCCAAACCACCTAGGTCAAGGCTGCTCTAAATAAGGCTTTTCTCCCATTTACTGGCATCATTTCTCTTCAGGCAGGCAGTGTGGTGTAATGGAAAGATCACAGCTCTGAAGGGAGATAGATCTTAGTTCAGAACTCCACTCTGCAGCTTACCAGCTTTGTGACCTTGGACAAGTAATGTAATCTCTCTGAGCCTGTGAAATGGGTCCCATGAATGGTTATTTCGAGAATTGGATTAAATTAGGTAGCGTCTGTGTGTAGTAGGCACTAGATAAGTGGTAATTATTGCGACTGCAAAGGTGTTTGATGTGGTCATTGGTTTGCTCCTATAGTGGGTTGACTCATATTTACTCACACCCTGCCAGGCTAGTCCATTTATGATAATATTCTGGGCTGGTAAGCCAGTCAGGAAATCAGTCTCACAGGCTCTATTTGGCTCCCCTGAGATGGGTTCAGGGAATTGTTCCCTTCTTTTCCTAGTCGAAGGCAATATCTGGGCCTTTCCTGCACATCACCGCCCAGGCTTGACTTCTCTGGAGAGTCTTGGACCAGTCAGTTTGGAGTGGGGTATATGAGTCCTTCCCAGAAGATTTCTACTCTGACCTGTCCCAGGATGTAGGAGGTCCCAGAGGATAGGATATTCTTGGACTCCCAGAAACAGAATGGACGGATGCAAGTCTGCCTCCTTTGGAACCCTTGATTCCCAGATGTCAGTGACAAAGGGCATATCTTTGCTCCTAGGCCTGGCTTCAGGCCAGGAGAAGTCCCCCAAGGGCTAGGATAGGCTGCCACCTTGCTAGCATGGAGGGGAAATGATGATATGCGTTGTTCAGTCACCACTTGGGATTCCAAGGGCAGGAATTGAGTTTGTCTGGAACAGGGTATTTTTGAGTAGGTGTCTCCTGGCTGAAACCAAATGGGAAACCCTGCTGCCACCTGAGGAGGGCACCATAGGCCTCCTTATTCAACTTGGTGCTTTCTGGTGTTCAGCCATACATCTAGGCTGGTTTCAGATGGATCCTCTGAGAGGTGTTGGGTAAGCTAATTTCTTCCTTGTTGGAGCTTGGCCACAGATCTCTGAGGTTTCCTTGTCCATGGTGAGGAAGTGGCAGTGGGTAGTGAGAGGTCGGGAAGGCCAGCAGGAAGGAGAGGCTGGAGTCCTGGACAGCATCAAGGAGGCACTCCCTGAAGTGGCCCGGCAGACCTGTGGGAAAGAGGCATATCTGACATAAGGGGTAGTTGAGGCTTGAATTTTCTATCCCATTTTTCTATCTTGGACTTCTTGGGGCAGCCTGGCCTTGTGCGGGTATTGTTACCCTTCTTTGGGGGACCAGGGGTGGGATAGGTGACATGTCCCTGGTGTGTGTGTGTGTGTGTGTGTGTGTGTGTGTGTGTGTGTGTGTGTGTGTGTGTCCGTGTCCTGCAGGGGGCCGTCCTTTGTTATGTTTCTCTTCTCTACCCCAACACTGTACTTCCCTCTAATCCAGGAGACCTGGCTCTCTCTGGTTTTTGTTCTGTTTTCCCCTCCGGTAGGGCTGCTCCTAGGCCTCCTTTAGGCAGCCAGGACTTCTGGCTGGAATTTAAAGCACTCACCCAAGTGGTGCTTGGGCCCAGAGTGAGAACCTTTGTATGGGTGGGTGCTTGGAAATTGAAGGTTTGCCTGAAGGGCCATTTGGATTCTGAATTGCTAGGCAGGTGACTGCTACTCTTGGGGAAGGTGGGTGAGAGGAGAGTGTTGGTATACTGGAGTAGACGCAGGGGAGCTTGGAAGGGTCTTGCTTCCTGCATCAGGTAGCCAACCTTGTTATCACCATCATGACGTAGTGAGTATTTGGCACATGGGAGTATGGGACTGAAGGCAGGATGAGGGAGCTTGTAGGTCCCAGGGAGAGCCAGGCAGGGAGATTTGTTGAACCTTTCCCAGCTATCTGTTGCATGCACAGCTCCTGCTCTAGGATTTCAGTTCTGCCATTTCCTGTCAGGTTGCTTGATGTTGCGCTTATTCTTATCTAGAACTTGATTCAGCAGGAAAGAAAGGTGCCTGGAGTTTGGGGTTTGAGCACCTTTCTGCCTGGATTACCTGCGCTGAGGGGAGTGTCCTACTGATGGGAGGCAAGAGGGCATGGGGAGCTTGTCTGGGCTTGAGCCATATCATTTTAGTTTGAGGTTTTTTGTCGTTGTTGGGTTTGTTTGTTTGTTTGTTTTTGCCCCAGCTTCACTGAGTCCCATGTGTTTGCTACCTGCTTTGGGGGGGGGAAATATGTGTGCATGCAAGTATGAGTCCTCTGGCCCCTTTCTGTTTTTTTCTTTTTTAAAAAAAATTAATTATTTTATTTTTGACTGCATTGGGTCTTCGTTGCTACTCACGGGCTTTCTCTAGTTGGGGCAAGCAGGGGCTACTCTTCATTCCAGTGCACAGACTTCTTATTGCGGTGGCTTCTCTTGTTGCGGAGCCTGGGCTCTAGGGCACGCGGGCTTCAGTAGTTGTGGCACGCGGGCTCAGTAGTTGTGGCTCGTGGGTTGTAGAGCACAGGCTCAGCAGTTGTGGTGCACGGGCTTAGTTGCACCGCGGCATGTGGGATTTTCCCGGACCAGGGCTCGAACCCATTCCCCTGCATTGACAGGTGGATTCTTAACCACTGCGCCATCAGGGAAGTCCCTGGCCCCTTTTCTCAAAGTGTGTGTACAGAAGAGGCCAACAGCTTTTCTTCTCTTTTACCGTCCTCCTCCCCCGCTTCCATGTGTATGCACATGTGCGTGAACAGTCGTAGCCTGGTGTAGTGCAAAGAGCCTTGGACTGGAGGTCAGAAGACAGGGGTTCTAGTCTTGGCTCTACCACTAACTCAGCATGTGATTCTGGAGAAATCATATTTCTTCTCTGGGCCTCACTTTCTCCATTCATTAAATGAGGGCACTGGTCTAGTTACTCGAGGTTCTTTTCACCACCCAAGCAGGAGCCAGGGTTCTGAGGAGGAAAGGACTGCATGGGGCGTGACGGGGGGGTGGGGTGGGCAGGCGGGCATTGGGGAGAAGGCTCTTCACAGCTGCCCTTTGGGCAGGACACAACAAGCTCTGACTTGGCAGGACAGAGTCTCCCCCACTTTCATTATCTTTCCCTGACTTCCCTCCTTCTCCCCAAATCCTCCCAGTCTTTGCTACCACAGTCAGTGGTGCATCCCAGCACTTAGGACACCCCTCCCCACTTCCTCCCCTGCCTCTTCCTGTACTGGGCAGGTGTTTGAGAGAGGACCCACAGGAAGCCTTTCTGACCAGGTGAGTATTGCAAATTCTTGCTCCTTGTTCCTTGCTCTTCCCTGTAGTGTCTATCTCAGGCCTTTTAAACTGAGAGAACAGACACTAAAGGCCCAAACCTTTAAATCCTGCCCAAATTGGAAATGAGCTACCCTGCATATGTATTGGGTAGTGAGGTCAGCCTTAGATGTCAAGTCTTAATGATGATTCTTTTGAATAACATTTTCATTTGAAAACCAGTTTAATTTTCATATCAGTCTTATGAGGAAGCCAGGGCAGGAGTTCATATTCCCACCTTACGGTTGAGAAAACAGGTTCAGAAAGGTAAAATCCCTTAGGTAGTAAGTAGTGGAGCTAAAACATGAACCCAGGTTTTCTGACTCCAGATCCTGTGTGCTTTCCAGTACTTCCAGACTGTGTGTCCTATGCCTAGGGGATGAGGAGTTAATATGGGCATAGGGAGAGTTTGAAGTCAGCTGTTTGGGCCTCATCTCTCTATTTCTTAAAATCCTGGCACTGTACTGTTGCAGGGACTCTGAAGACATTTACCAGGGTATGTGCATGGGGTGTTGGATGTGGACTTGAGGGGCTTCTAAAGCCCTGTAGTGAGTTGTGTGTGTATGGGTTGTGTGTTTGCCAGGTTAAAAGGTGTGACGTGGCTAGAGGTCTGGGAAGGCATGAATGGCGTGCTGAGCTGCTTTTGGTGCACCTCTGGTCTTGCACTATGCTGGAATAACCCTTTTCTCCTCTGTACCCACTCAGGACTGGCAGCCACCCTTTGCTGTAGAAGTGGACAACTTCAGGTTTACTCCCCGAATCCAGAGGCTGAATGAACTAGAGGTAAGATGACTAGCAACTGGTGGTGGGGTTGGGAGAATGGATACCTGAGCTCTGATCCCACTTCCCTCCTACCTTCTCTGTCTAAGGTACTTTACCTACTAGGCCTTTATTCTCTCTTCTGTGAAATTGCCTGGAGGGCATGGAAGAAGCTTTAGAGCTCTGAATATAACCTAGAGCAGGAGCATTTAGCATCCCAAATCTGATAGCCCCAAGGCTGGCGGTGGCCCTTTTCCACAAAGGTTTGCTACTTCTGAAGCTCCCCTGTCAACTAACCTACCCTGCTTGGGTCAACAAAAGAGAAACATGGGGCTGGTTGAGACCCTTTCTTGCTTGGCCAGCTGAATGTGTCCTCATCTATCCAATTCATCTACAGCCCTGTGCTTCCTACCTTTCTTCCATGGTGCTTGGTAAGGTGGGAGGTGAGGTGGATGGGCAGGAACAACACAAGAACTGGTCTGTGAGGAAGCTGGAATGGTTACAAACTTGGACAGAGGGTCAGGCAGGTAGGCTTTTCCCTCTCCTTTATGTTCCATACAGGAAATCTAGGCCCTTTGCATGGGTAAGATGAGGCTCTCCACTAAGGACTTGAGAATGCCCCAGGGCAATGAGAGTAGATGCCCTCAAGCCAGTTCCAGAGGTAAAGTTCTGGAGTTTCCCATGGAAGGTGTAGGGTAGAGGTATGCTACCACTCCTCTCCCTCATTATTATGTATCCTCAAGCCTTACTAGATGTCTGGGGGTGTGGGGGTGACTATTAGGCCCAACCGAATACCCGTTACCTAAAAGCGTACTTGTCTTCTAGACCACAGTTCCTCAACCTTGGCACTATTGACATTTTGGGCCAGGTAATTTTTTGTCGTGGAGGGCTGTCCTGTGTATTGTAGGATGTCTGTCAGCATCCCTGGCCTCTACCCACATAGTACCCTCTCCCGGTTATGGCAACCAAAAATGTCTCTAGGCATTACTTAAATGTCCCCTGGAGGGCAAAATTGCCCCTCATTGAGAATCACTGTTCTAGAGTCGGTCTAGGTGCTGTGCTGGTCAGGGCAAAAATCATCTCTTGTATGGGGTACAAGGTCCTTAGAGAAATGGATCTGACCAGGTCTGCTGGGGTATAGCTAGGACAAGGTGTAGCCTACCATGGGACAGGGGCAGGTTTTCTAGAGAGATAGTGCTGGCTAATGAGGGGGAGGGACAGGGATGGGCCAAGGTTGGAAAGCTAAGGGGTTGAGGTGGAGGGAGTAGGGTTCCTGGCCCCTTAGGGATTCTCATAGCAAAGGAGCCATAGGCTGTTCCTTTCCACAAATAGACCTTACTTTTCCTCATCTGTGAAAGAACTGTCCCTGTTTCCCCCTAATGGGATCAGAGCAAGGTAATGAATGATAATGACTCACCCAGTTCTCCCTAGAACTAGGCCTTCTGATTAGGGTGAGGTGGTTATAGACTTGGGGCCTTGGGGAGCCCTTCTTGGGTCACTGAGATTTCGGGAAAGCATGGTACATGCCTTGTTCCTAGAATCTTTGGCCCACATTGGTTCCTGGGTAGGCCAGGTGGCAGTGCTGCTTTGGTACACCATCTCAGTTCTTTAGGCCATTCTATCTTTAGCATACACTCTCACCCTTCAGCTACCATGGAACAAATTTCATGGTGCATGTGAAGAGGTGAATGTTTTCTTTTGGAGCCTTCATTCTCTGAAACATGCCTAGAGCTTAGATTTAATTCCAAAGTTCCAGAGGGCATTCACTGTTCCTCTCATAAGTCTACCCTTCTGGGGTGAGTGGACTGGGCAGTTTTTTATTTCCCTCATAATCAGAAAACGGGTCCAGAGAATAGAACTGACTTACTCAAGACTATACAGCAGATTATTAGCAGAGGAAAAGCAAATACGTACGTTATTTGACACTCAGATCTCTTGGTACCTGCTGTGTGACTTGAGGAAGCAGGGACTCTGTAAAAGAAATGACAATACTTCTACAGCCCTGTCAGGGAGATTGAGAAAGAGTATATGTAAAGCTTTGGCTGTTATGACTCTACCTGCTCTGTTTTGGGACCTTGGGCTTCTCCTGTTGCCTGGAAGGTGGCAAAGATAAGAGAGGTGGGCAAGGTGCTACCTAGAGTTGGGGATCCAGTTCACTGGGAGAGGCCCTGGGTAGTGGGCTGCTCTGCATCCCTTCTCCTCCCCTAAGATTAGGCCAGAAGATAGGGGTCAGGTAGAGGGGGAGGCCGGCCTCTCTGAGCCATTTTTTCTCCAGGCCCAGACGAGAGTGAAACTGAACTACTTGGATCAGATTGCCAAATTCTGGGAAATCCAGGGCTCCTCCTTAAAGATTCCCAATGTAGAACGGCGGATCTTGGACCTCTACAGCCTCAGCAAAGTAAGAACAGGTTTTTCTCAAACCCCTCCCCACCCCACACCTTAATATCCTTGGTACTCTGGGGGCCACCTTGGTTTGGATATTGGATCTCTAGGCTACAGTGGAAGGGGCACAGCCTGGTAGCACACAAGCTGTCATCAGAACTTCTTGGCATCTCTTGGCTGCAATTTGAGTCTGAGTGGTGGAGGTAGGAGGGGGTAGCCTCCAGTGAAGTGAGGGGCTGGAGTTGTCCTCGTTGTCCTTTCTGTACATACATACAGCACATCCACGTCCCTTTCTGCTTGTCCTTACAGATCGTGGTGGAGGAAGGTGGCTATGAAGCCATCTGCAAGGACCGTCGATGGGCTCGGGTGGCCCAACGCCTCAACTACCCGCCAGGCAAAAACATTGGCTCCCTGCTACGCTCCCACTATGAACGCATCGTTTACCCCTATGAGATGTACCAGTCTGGAGCCAACCTGGTGGTAAGGATGCCGAGCCGGGGTGGGAGTAGGCTTTCCCCTGCCAGATGCAAATTTCCACACTTATTCTTAATGGAACTGGTTCAGTGGAGTGGACTGGAGACCTGGAGAGGTCTGGGAAGAGATGGAGTTTGGTTTAGTTGGGGAGATGGTTGCGGGGAGGTGGTTGGAAGGAGGGATGGCATAAGCAGAGGCATGAGAAGAATTCCCAAAGTGTGTGCTGGTGTCAGTGGCCAGTTGAGCAGGGCCTGTTGGGTGGGTGGGTGGCGGGCGGTGTGAAACCACGGCTTTGGTTGCTATTGGATGAGGGTAAAGGGAGGTCCTTGCTGTTGGGAGCTGGGGCCCCATGCCCTGACCCTTACCCCTCACCTGTCCCCAGCAGTGCAACACACGTCCATTTGATAATGAGGAGAAGGACAAGGAATACAAACCCCACAGTATCCCCCTTCGACAGTCTGTGCAGCCCTCCAAGTTCAACAGCTATGGCCGGCGAGCCAAGAGACTACAGCCTGATGTGAGTACTTCCCTTCTTCTAACTTGGAGCTTTGGTGGTGAAGAGAGTCCTCTCCCTTCCCTCTGACCAAGGTTCTCTTCCCTGTTCCACTCTCCCTTCTCTTGGTTCTCTGAGCTCTGAGCAGTAGTGTGCCTCTTTCTGGCTTCACTCTTGCTCTTCCTCTACTCTCAGCTGAGCTTCTGAGCTGGGTTTTGATCTGTTTGTATAATATCTTTCCTATGTCTGGTGTTCTTGCCTGCCTTGTTCCTTTCCTGACTCACTCTGCTCATAGGGGAAGAACTCTTCTTTTTCTCCTTATAACTAAATCTTAGCCTCAGGAAGAAGCTTATGTGCTGGCATTCTTCTGGGCATTGGGGATACAACAGAGAACAAGATACACACTGTCCCTGGGCTCACCGAAGCATGTAATTTACCAGATCATATTAGTCACTGCCATTTATTGGTAGATTCAAATACTTAGATTTCTTTATATATGTTTTCCTCAAACCCCTTATAACTGTGAGATAGGAGTTAATATTCTCATTTTACAGTTGGAAAAACTGAGATCCCATCTTAATTCCATTCCAAGAGAGGAATGAGGAGGGAGTTCACTTACCCTCAGTCTCCAAAAAGCAATCTGAATTCTTGCCTGGGCCCACCTATGCCTCCACCCTGGCATGAACTCATGTGATAGAGTCCAAGCTGTTGTTCTTTTAGGATGGGGCAGTCTGCCCAAGATAGTCTTGATTCATTTCCTTCTTTCCTTCCAGCCGGAACCCACAGAGGAAGACATTGAAAAGAATCCTGAGCTGAAGAAGCTTCAGATCTATGGGGCAGGCCCCAAGATGATGGGCCTGGGCCTCATGGCCAAGGATAAGACCCTGCGGAAAAAAGGTGAGGCCTGACAGGCTGGGGCAGTGTGAAGAATGGCCTCACCAGGGGAGAGGAGCCTGGGCCGTGACTGTTCAGACTTGTACTTTAGAGCCATTCTCCTCTCTCCCAGATAAGGAAGGGCCCGAGTGCCCCCCCACCATAGTGGTGAAGGAGGAGTCAGGCGGGGACGTGAAGGTGGAGTCACCCTCACCCAAGACCTTCCTGGAGAGCAAGGAGGAGCTGAGTCACAGCCCAGAGCCCTGCACCAAGATGACCATGAGGCTGCGGAGGAACCACAGCAATGCCCAGTTTGTAAGGACCTAGCCCTGCCTTCCTAATGCTCTGCTTCTCATCCCTTCAACGAGCATTTCCCCAGCATGGCACTGGACCAGGTGGCATTAAGCAGAAAAGTGGGCCTGGTGGGCCCTGCCCTCAGGTAGCTCACTTAATTGGGGAAACAAGGCCAACTCACATGGAACAAAGAACAAGAAAGGGTGATCAAGCGCTGTCAACATGAAGTGCTGGAAGGGTGCAGAGGAGGAGACTCCCTCTCCATTGCTTCAGGATAAAGGCTAAGCTCCTCATTACAATGCATGATCCAGTCCCTGCAGACCTCTAGCCTCATTCCCCAGCACTGCCCACCTTACTCCTTCTGCTATAGCCACACTGAACTACTTGTAGGTATGTTTGTTTTTTTCCCGAGATGTGCCATGCTTTCTTTCCCCATCCTTTGTACATGCTGTTTCTTCTGCCTGGAAGAGTTTTCCCCTGTGCTCTGCCCCATTGCCAAATTCCAGTTTGCCTTCAGGTCTCAGTTTCAAGTGTCACCGTTTCAGTGAAGTTCTTCTCAAGGCTGTTCCTCCTTATCTCCAGCTGATTTGAGTGCTTCCTCCTTTAGGTTTCCATAGTACCCTTTTATGGGCTGCTATTGGCAGTTTCCACACTGCCCTTTAATTTTTATGAACTTGTGCCTCTGGAGTACTGTATGCCTTTAGAAGGCAGATGCCATGTCTTATTTATCGCTGTACTGAAGAATCCAGCGTAATGTTGAACACATAAGTGTTCAGTAAGTATTGAATGAATAAAAATGGGGGATTCAGGACTGAATGATAAAGGCTGTGCTGTCACAGCTCTACAGTTAGTTTATTTGCGGAGGTGGTACGTGCATGCAGTTAAACTCCAGGCCTAGCATGACTAACCTGTACAGGGCCATGAATGATCCAGCCAGCAGGCAAGGTGGGTTTCTAATGGAGATCTTTGTGGACTAGGGTGCTGTCTGGAGGAGTCTGATGTTTGAAAGGCTGGACAGGGCTTAGATTGATGAACTGTTGCCTCCCTCCCCTGGCAGATTGAGTCATATGTATGCCGAATGTGTTCCCGAGGGGATGAGGACGACAAGCTCCTGCTGTGTGATGGCTGTGATGACAACTACCACATCTTCTGCTTGCTGCCTCCTTTGCCTGAGATTCCCAAGGGTGTCTGGCGGTGCCCAAAGTGTGTCATGGCGGTAAGGACTTCCCAGCCCCAGTCTATGTCTGCCTCATAGGCTATCCTTGCCTTCCTTCATCCGGTCTTATTGAAAGCAGCCTTCTAGATCAGCCACAGTCTTATGTTTTGGGTCCCTGGGGTGGGGCTAGGTTGGGCAGAACTTTGGGAGAAAGAAAAGGAGGACACTCAGCCTGTGTTCTCTGGGAGCTCTCAGACCACCCCAGGAGGTGAGAGTCATGATTAGACAGATCATATGTGATGACATATAATCAAATGTTAAATTGTGTGTTAGAAATTCAGATGTAGAAGTTCAGAGGACAGGAAAGTGACTAAGGGTAGTAATCAGGGAAGGTGTCAGCAATGAGATTTGGAGGACAGGAATATGAAAAAAAATGTTCTTTTGATTTCCAAGTTTTTTATTCTTTGTTTCTTTTAGAAAGCTTGGAAAATAGACAAATTACCTATCATCTCACCACCTAGAGACAACCATTGTTAATAGTCTGGTATATTTTCTTCTCATCTTTTCGTTGTTGCGTATATATAACTATCTTTAACAAGTTTGGGATCTTACTGTATATTTTCATTTGTTACTTTATAATCATTTTTCTATATTATTAAATTTATTCATGGGTATGATTTTTTTTTTCCCTTGTAGGGGGTCCATCATGTGGGTATAATATTTATTTAGGTATTTTCCTTCTGTTGTGATAATTAGATTGGTTTGCAGTGTTGTAGATTTTAACTACAAGAGGTGGGCAGGCTTTCTAGACTGGGGGATGGAGGAGTGCAGGAGTAAGGATACATGGGGATAGTGTACCTAGTGCAAGAGAGGCAGTGAGGAGAGCAGCTGTAGCAGCAGTGAGGGCTAAGAGGCCTGGGAAGTCTTTCAGTTCCATTTCATGAGCCTCCTACCTTGATCCAAATTCCGGGTGCTTGTCTACATCTCTCCCTCGGTTTCTGGAGAGTAGACGCTGACAGTTTCTTGCCCTGTCAACTGTGGTCATAGAGACCAGGTGTGCACGTGCACACACACTAGACACACACAAATGAGGAAAGAGACCAGGGCAGTGCATAATTGCCTTGGTAGTGGTGGGGATTCCTTTAGGGAGGAGTTTGGATACCAAAAGTATCATAGACAACAGACTGTCAGGTCTACTTGGCTCTCTTCTCTAAGTGGTTGTGGGCCAGTGGACCAGATTGACTTTTAGTTTTCAGACATGAGCAGAAGGTGTGTCTGACTGGGGTACATACATCTCTCATCTAAAACCACGAACATAGATACAAGGTGAGTTAGACACACGTCCTGTCTTCTGAGACAGTGTAAAGAACAGGAATAGTGTGGGGTTTGACACTAGGAGTTGGTGCCTTCGTTTCCCATCCTCCAAGCTACTAGAATATTCAGTGTCATTTTCCCAGGTCTGTAGTTCCAGTCTGGGCATAAAACTTCTCTAAGCATCCTGTATAAAGTCACATTTTATCTTGAGAGAAAAAATAGTGGCAGAAGAGCATGGGGTAGCATATTTAAGTCGGAGCCCATGGTTTAGATAGTAAAGTCCTAAAGGAAGAGAAGAGCAAGAGCATGGTAGAAGTGCATGTGGGGAATGAAGAGACTAACTGCTCAAGTGCTAGGAGGAAAAGGTAGAGCTATGACGTGAGACCTGCCTCAGGGGCCTTCAGTACAGACCTAGGGCTGTTCTCCTTCTGACTCCTACCCCATATTCCAGCTCCGCTTTTGAGGATTCTCCACCTCTTTGCCTCTGCCTTGGTGACGTGTTCTCCTTTGGGTTTCAGGAGTGTAAGCGCCCCCCCGAAGCCTTTGGCTTTGAGCAGGCTACCCGGGAATACACTCTGCAGAGCTTTGGCGAGATGGCTGACTCCTTTAAAGCCGATTACTTCAACATGCCCGTACACGTAGGTGATGGAGGGCTGGGGTAGTGTCAGGGCTAGGGTCATAGGTGCCTGATGGTCAATAGCTCTCCTGGGTCAGTGGGGCCAGGATATGATGGGCCATGGTCATCTGCTACCCCTGTTCCTTAGATGGTGCCCACAGAACTCGTGGAGAAGGAATTCTGGCGGCTGGTGAATAGCATTGAGGAAGATGTGACTGTTGAGTATGGGGCTGACATCCATTCCAAAGAATTTGGTAGCGGTTTCCCCGTCAGTGACAGTAAGCGGCACCTAACCCCTGAGGAGGAGGTGAGTAGGTGATTCATGGTTATGTCAGCTGTGTGACTTAAGCAAGTCGTTTAGTATCTGAAAGACTCAGTAACTCTATAGGATGGGGACTATTATGCCTACCTTATATGGTTGCTGTGAGATGTAGATGGGATGATGTGTGTAAAGAACACAGCCTAATATCTGGCATGGCATCTCCAGCCATGATATTGGCTGTTTTTTTTTTGTCTGTAGAATGGGGATAGTATCCATTTTACAAATTTTATAAGAATTAAATGAGAAGGTATATGAAGTACCTGGCAGGGTGCCTGGCTCATTCATAAGAAGTGTTCAGGGACTGGGATTGTAAGTTCAGGAAATAATGAGGCCCTAGGCCTGTATCAAGGGAAGGGTGCATTTTGGTCCAGAGCAGGGGCTTTTAACTTGCAGATATTTTGGTGGGTGGGCACATCTATAAACCTCCCTAAAATTGAAGTAAAGTCAAGTGGATTGAAATTTTGTGTGTATGCATTTGACGGAGGCAGGGGGAAGAACACCTATATTATTTCTTAGATGTTTCAGAAAGGTCTGTGACCTCGAAATTAAGGTTCCCTGGGTTAAAGATCTCCACTCCTTAGCAAAACTCTCATCCCTTTTCCACAAATACCTGACCTGACAGGAGTATGCTACTAGTGGTTGGAACCTGAATGTGATGCCGGTGCTGGAGCAGTCCGTACTGTGCCACATCAATGCAGATATCTCTGGCATGAAGGTGCCCTGGCTCTACGTGGGCATGGTCTTCTCAGCCTTTTGCTGGCATATTGAGGATCACTGGAGTTACTCCATTAACTACCTCCACTGGTGAGTGGGGTCCTGGAGAGCTAGGGAAGCAGTCAGGGTGGGCTCCTTCAGTACCATAGGTGTGTCCACTCTACATGCCTCCTTTCTGCTTGGCCAGGGGTGAGCCGAAGACCTGGTATGGGGTACCCTCACTTGCAGCAGAACATTTGGAAGAGGTGATGAAGAAGCTGACGCCTGAGCTCTTTGATAGCCAGCCTGACCTTCTGCACCAACTTGTCACCCTCATGAATCCCAACACCCTCATGTCCCATGGTGTGCCGGTGAGTGTCCAGGAAATAGGGGCAAGGTGTAGGAATGAGTTAGTGGTGTCCTTTGTGGTGGTGGTGGTGGTGGTGGTGGTCATTGTCTGGAATCTACCCCTGCCCCTTTCTCATTGCTATTCTATCTTTTTTTTTTTTTTTTTTTTTTTTGCGGTACGCGGGCCTCTCACCGTTGTGGCCTCTCCCGTTGCGGAGCACAGGCTCCAGACGCGCAGGCTCAGCGGCCATGGCTCACGGGCCCAGCCGCTCCGCGGCATGCGGGATCTTCCCGCACCGGGGCACGAACCCGTGTCCCCTTCATCGGCAAGCGGACTCTCAACAACTGCGCCACCAGGGAAGCCCTCCTATTCTATCTTAATCAGGCTATAGGTTTGACAGAAATAATAGTGATTAGAGATACAATGTGATGGTGAGCCCTCTGGGCCTGATGTTTGAGGGCAACACCTTAGGGATGGCTTCCACCAGTGGAAAGGGGAAATAGAGGAAGGACTGGGCAAGGCAAGTCTCCTTACTCTTAAGGGCACACATCATTTCCATTCACCTCTGGTTAGTCACAGCTTAGTCACATGGCCACATCTAGCTGTGAGGAAAACTGGACAATCTGATTTTTACTAAGGATGGTCATGTACCAGCTACAAATTGGAGGTCATGCTATTAAGAAAGAGGGTGAGAATGAATATAGGGGGACAACTAGCAGTCTCTGCTATCCTTTCCATATTGTGACCCTTCTTGGAGCAGTGGGTAGGTCTGTTTACTTATTTAACAGGTCAGAGTTCTATGGTGGTAATTAGTTTGCAATATATAAGTGTACCAAATCCACATGTTGTACACCAACATGTTATATGTCAACTATATCTCAGTAAAGCTGGGACGGGGTGGGGGGAAGTAACCTAAAAAAAAAAAGTGCCAATATCTTTCAGCATTTAAAAAAAAAAAAGCTGAACCCAGAGTCCTGACTTGTCCTGTTCTCCTTCTCTGTGGACTTCTCTCCCACCGTGGGTATACATCTTGGCTTACCTATAAGGGGCTTTATATTCCTGGGAATTTCTGACGTTGAATAGTATCGGCCAGTTTTCTGGTGTGGATCTTAAAATAACCTGATCAACAGTCCTGTAGAAACAGGAATGAGTACATCTTCCACCTCTGCTTTCAGTCTTATTCATTTTGTGCTGCTACTCCTCCCCACTCCCTTCAACCCTGTCCCCCCAAAACCATCCTTGGCTACCTTGCTGCTTAGTCTAGTGCGTGGGACAGTAAGCAGTCAGTACATATTGAATTAATATCTCCTTGAAATCCCTGGTCATCTGTACAGTAGGTCAGTGGTTCTCGCCTGAATTTCTTCTTGCCTTCAGCTTGTTTTGCTATACTATATAACCTATGAGTAATACTTTTTATTATGCATTTTAGTGATACTTAACCAAGGTTTGAGATATCTAGGGAATTAGAGGAAACGCATTCCTTTTCCCTCTCTGCATCACCTCATTTAAGAATTACTGGGAAAAAAAAAAAAGAATTACTGGACTCAAGATGTAGAAATGACCAAGGGCCCTTCAAGTTATGCTCTTCACAAGTAGACATCGGGTCTGACCTTTCCTCAGACTCCTTTCTTCCTGACCCACAGCATCAGTTCTTTCCCACAGTGTCAAGGAGAATTATGAGAGTAGAAGAGGATTCTCCTTAAGGATTCAGACAGCTAAGATTCATACATACATGCATACATATATATACACACATATATATATTCATTCAATTCTAATCTCTTTTTATTTATTTATTTTTGCGGTACACGGGCCTCTCACTGTTGTAGCCTCTCCCGTTGAGGAGCACAGGCTCCGGACGCGCAGGCTCAGCGGCCATGGCTCACGGGCCCAGCTGCTCCGCAGCATGTGGGATCTTCCCGGACCGGGGCACGAACCTGTGTCCCCTGCATCGGCAGGCGGACTCTCAACCACTGCACCACCAGGGAAGCCCTAATCTCTTCTTAAAAAAACTTTTATCACAGACTTTTTTGCTTCCACCTTCACAGCATTTCTCCTGCTCATAGCTCCCCAGCTTCTCTGGCCAGCTGCTGTTTCACCACCCCACCCTCTGTCTGCCAGGCCCTTTCTATAGGTAGTTCCCAGCATCTCCAGGCTCTTTGGACTTGGCAGTATCCCCTCAATCCAGGACATCTGATTTTCATATTCACATGTTGGCAGGCTGCAGTTTAGCCAGCTGGAGGTCCCTCAGAGCTGTCTTTGGCCGCGCCCCCCCCTCCACCTCACCCATCTTCCCCTTTGGTGAGAGAGGGCCATTTCTTTTTTTTGCGGTACGCGGGCCTCTCACTGTTGTGGCCTCTCCCGCTGCGGAGCACAGACTCCGGACGCGCAGGCTCAGCGGCCATGGCTCACGGGCCCAGCCGCTCCGCGGCATGTGGGATCTTCCCGGACCGGGGCACGATCCCGTGTCCCCTGCATCGCCAGGCGGACTCTCAACCACTGTGCCACCAGGGAAGTCCGAGGGCCATTTCTTTTTATAGAGATACATAGTATAAGTATTTTTATTATAAAAGAAACATCCCCCCTTTCCAAAAAGTGGCAGTAGAGAGGTCATCTCTATATCCTCCACATTTTGTTACATTTCCATCTTTTTTATGTAAGTTTTGACATGACAGTAATCAGGGTATGGATTTTATAATCTCTTTTGTTAAGTTTGATCATCTAGAATGGCATTGTCCAATTTGGTAGCCACTAGCCACATGTGGCTATTGAGCACTTGAAACATGGCTAGTCCCAACTGAAATGTACTGAAAGTATAAAACATATGTTGGATTTCAAGACATTGTATGAAACAGAGAATGTGAAATATCTCAGTAGTACTTTTGTATACCAATTATACATTAAAATGATAATATTGTGGATATATTAAATAAAATACATTGAAGTTAATTTCACCTGTTTCTTTTTACTTTTTTTTTTTTTTTTTTTTCTTTTTACTTTTTTAATGTGGCTACTGGAGAATTTAAAAAGTACATATGTGGCTGGCATTATATTACTATTGGACAATGCTGGTCTAGAATAATTTTTTACTTCCTCACCATGAACTATTTATAACCATCTTTTTTGGAAAACGGCTTTATTGCAGTATAATTTACATACCATAAAAATCACGCATTTTAAATGCACCATTCAGTGAATTTACAGGGTTGTGCTACCATCACGACAATCCAGTTTTAGAACATTTCCATCACCCCAAAAGGATCCCTTGTGCCCTTTTGCAGTCACTCTCCATTCCAACCCCTAGTCCCAGGCAACCACTGATCTGCTAACTCTAAAACTTTGCTTTTTCTAGACAGTTCATATAAATGGAATAATATGTGGTCTTTTTTGTCTGGCTTTTCACTTAGCATAATATTTTTGAGGTTCATCTATGTTATAGCTTGCTTCAGAACTTCATTCCCTTTTGTGATGGAATAATATTATATTGTATGGATATACTACATTTTGTTTGTCCATTCACCAGTTGATGGACTTTTGGGTCATTTTTTAATAGCTGCAGAATGTGAGGAGAGCTTTCTAAAAAAAACTGCATAGGAAACAGTAAAGTGACATTGCCAAAATGAGGGTGCATTAGGTTCTATTTCTGGCTCTGCTACTTGAGGCTTCTGTGGGACTCAGTTTTCACATCTGTAAAATTAAGGCTGGGACTAGATCATTCAGCAAATACTGCTAGAACTCCCTCTGTGTGCAAGGCCTCTGGTCAGCACCCTGAAAGCAAATAAACTAATCCCTGCCTTTAGTCATGTGCAGTTGAGTAGAGGACAAAGGTGAGTAAACAACTGGAATAAAATATTAGAGGTGCTACAAAAGGACAACAGACTGGGTCATTAGGAAGTGGGGGCGGCGGGGGGAGGTCAGGAAAGCATTTGTAGAAGTGGTGACACTTGAAGGAAGAGTAAGGGTTTGCCTGTTGGGGCCGTGGCTTTATCATGTAGATATGGGGATTCAAGTGAGGGGGGGTTCTCAACAGGGACATTACATAATCAGGTTTGCATTTTGGTTGGGGAAGACAATTCTAGTGGTTGGTAATGGGGGCCAGTGCAGTAGTACAAGCAGTAAATACTGATGTTGCCTCTAAGTAGGGAAAGGTTTGAGAAGAAAATGTACTGGAGGTGGGAACTGATACATGGCCTGAATAAATGTGCAGATTCAGTATTGTTAGGATGCTGATTCTCTCCTCATTAGTCTAGAACCCTAGCAGATGAATTGTTGGGTTGAAGGCTGTAAACATTTTAGGTTTTTGGTTATGTGTCAGCGATTTTGCTTTCCAGAGAGAAGTTATTGGTCCCCATAACAGCACTGTACTTATTTCACTGTGTCTTCATCAGCATGGAATGTTCATTTTAAAAAACTTTGCAAGACTTCTTGGTAAAGGCAGCTGATTAAACATACACATGGCTACTTCCATTCCTTACTGAAACTTCACAAAATGCCACAAAGTGATTTTTTTTAAGGTAAAAAAAAAAAAAATCACAGAGATGGGGAAAACAAGAAGAGAGACAATGATAAACAAAATTCTTGAAACGAGGAAATAAGAAAACTGAATCTTAAGCCAGTTCTGGAATATCTGAGAACCAATCTGATTTATACCTCAGTACCCCGCAAGGGTTCAGTAGTTGGTTGCAGCAGACATTCCAGGGAGTAAAGACCAGGGAGTAAAGACGAATGGGGTAAAAATAAAGATTGGTTCATATTTATATAAGAAGCTATGGGAGGGACTTCCCTGGTGGCACAGTGGTTAAGAATCCACCTGCCAGTGCAGGGGACATGGGTTCAAGCCCTGGTCTGGGAAGATCCCACATGCTGCGGAGCAACTAAGCCCGTGTGCCACAACTGCTGAGCCCGCGTGCCACAACTACTGAGCCCGCATGTCACAACTCCTGAAGCCCATGCGCCTAGAGCCTGTGCTCCGCAACAAGAGAAGCCACCGCAATAAGAAGCCCAAGCACCGCAACAAAGAGTAGCCCACGCGCAGCAACGAAGACCCAAATAAATAAATAAATAAATAAATAAATAAATAAATAAATAAATAAGATTTTAAAAGAGCAGCAGCTATGGGATCCCCACCCACACTGGGCAGCTGGAAACGTGACCCTCCCTCACTCTAGCAAAAGACTGTGAGATTTACTTTCAAAGAGGTTGAAATAGATCTCTGGATTGAGGTCTTCTAGGTACAGTTGAGAGTAGAAGTATAGTGAAACTAGTAGGATTCACTGTATACCTACTGAATGCTGAGGTTCTCAGCCATCTTCCTCCACTTGGCTCTTAGAACAATAGCAAGCCAGACCTTTTTCCTTCAGGCAAAAAAATAGGAGAGTTTTCTCTGGGGAATCTGACTGGCCCAAAAGGAAAGACCTAGAGTTTCCCAAACTAAGTGGCTTCACTCTACAGTGGCTCACAGTTGACAAACTTCACCTCTGTACTCAGAACTTTCATTCAGCCTTTTCATTTCTTACTCTTGAATATAACTAGATAGCCACAGATTACCAGACAACTGAGAAAGTTCTAGAATAAACAAAGTAGAACCAAATGGTAAGAAAGCAGCTTGGACAAACAGAGCCTAGGCAGGGAGAAGTAAACTTCAAAAAGAAAAGGAAAGGAAACCTTATTAATACCTTCAGAGATGAGCATATATTGCAAACATAAAATAAGAACAGGATGCTATTTTAAAAGAACATGCTGAGAACGAAAATTAAAATTAAGATAGCAAAAGTGGAAGACGAAAAAAAAAATAAAAATCTTAGAAGATAAACAGTTAAGGAAATCTCCCAGAAAATAGAATAGAAAGATAAAGATGGAAAAAGGTAGAGAAAGTTAGAGAATTTGCTCTGGGGGTTCAATATTCAAATAATTCTCTCTGAAAAGAGAATAAATGAAAACTGAGAGGATCAAATTGTTAAGAAATTGTTCAAGAAAATTTCCCTGAACTGAATGACAGTTTCCAGAATCAGAGGGCCTACCCAGTACATGAATGCAAATAGATCCACACCAAGGTATACCTGGTGAATTTTCATATCAAACAATGGGACCAGAAGACTCCTACAAGCTTTCTGAGAGAGAAAACAGGTTTCATTCAAAACATTAGGAGTCAGAACAGCTTTAGACTTTTCAAAAGCAACACTGGAATCTAGAAGACTAGAGCCGTGCCTTCAAAATTATTTTCTTTCTTTTTTTTTTTTTTTCAAAATGATTTTCAACTTATTATGTGCAGTCAGATTATCAAGGTTGAGAGTAGAATAGAGGCATTTTTTTTAAAAGTTCTTCCCACCGTTTCTCAGGAAGCTGTTGGACGACGTGCTTAAGCACAGCAAAGGAACAAACCAAGAAAGAGGAAGACATGGGATCTAGGAAACAGGAGATCTGTTGTGGGAGAGTGACAGTCCAGGGAGGGCAGCTGGTCCCAATTGAAACAGATCATAAGGCTCCATGAGAGACTGCTACAGAAAGGTGAAAAGTGATAGGAGAGAGGAAAGTTGGACACTTGTCCAAAAGGTTGGGATTAAATTACTAATACATACACAGAAAACTAAGCAAATTGAGACATAGGAGGCTATTTTTAATATAGTCTAGAAGCATGTTATTTAGGGAAGCCCCGGGTCTGCTGATTTTATAACAAATCTTATAGAACCACTTGGTTCTTGAAACTGCTTACATGACTGGTAACAAAAATTAAAGAAAAAACACGTCCAGCTTAATGAAAAGTGATATTTTGAATTTTTAAAAAATTATTAGGGGGCCTCCCTGGTGGCGCAGTGGTTGAGAGTCTGCCTGCTGATGCAGGGGACATGGGTTCGTGCCCCGGTCCAGGAAGATCCCACATGCTGCGGAGTGGCTAGGCCCGTGAGCCATGGCCGCTGAGCCTGCGCGTCTGGAGCCTGTGCTCCGCAACGGGAGAGGCCACAACAGTGAGAGGCCTGCGTACTGCAAAAAAAAAAAAAAAAAAAAAAAAAATAGGGAAGTTGAAATATTTTGGTATACGTACATTTCCTGCTTTTGACTCAAATTTTCCTGTCATCACAAATCAAAACCTTGAGAGCAGAGACCAATGGTCCTTTCTTTCGGAGTTGGAGGGTCTGGGAATCTGTTGTCAGACTGTGTTCCCTGAGACTTTCCTTCCTCTCCTTAAGAACCCTGGACTTAGATCTCTGTCTCAATGACCTTGGCTTTTCTTCCTCAGGTTGTCCGCACAAACCAGTGTGCAGGAGAATTTGTCATTACCTTCCCTCGTGCTTACCACAGTGGCTTTAACCAAGGCTACAACTTTGCTGAGGCTGTCAACTTTTGCACTGCTGACTGGGTGAGTCTGGAGTGTGATGGGATGGCAGGGAGAAGTAGGAGGGTTGTGGGGAGGCTAAGGCACCATCGCCTCCAGACTTGGCCATACTCAACCTTGAACCTGTCCACAGCTGCCAGCTGGGCGCCAGTGCATTGAGCACTACCGCCGGCTCCGAAGATACTGTGTCTTCTCCCATGAGGAACTCATCTGCAAGATGGCTGCCTGTCCAGAGAAGCTGGACCTGAACCTGGCAGCAGCTGTGCATAAGGAGATGTTCATCATGGTTCAGGAGGAGCGGCGTCTACGAAAGGCCCTGCTAGAGAAGGTGGGTGGTGGGGAGAGTGCCCTGGATTGGGTACCCTAGTCTGGCAGAGGTGGGGGGGAGGAAGAAGTAGAAGATGTAGCCACTTCTCTTAGGGAGTAGTGAAAAGAACTAGACACATCTGGATTGGAAACTACAATTCCATTCTCTACCATTTACTAATAACTGTTAGTAAGTTAATTTACTTCACTGAGCATCAGTATCCCCATCTGAAAAAAAATGGGGATGATAATAGTGCTTTTTTTTGGGATAGTTGAGTGGATTTAAGATGTTTGTTAAGTAAGTGACCCATAGCAGGTGCTGTTATTGCTAATGATGTTATTACATCATTATTTAAATAACCCAAGACCAACTGACATATGAAACCCCCACTTGCTGGTAAGCTGGATAACCTTTTCAAGTTAGTTAACCTCTCATAGTCTCACTTTCCCACTCTGTAAAATGGGAATAAATACCTCACTTGCAGGGTGGTTGTAAAGCTTGAGTAAGGTGATTTATGTCAAAGCATCTATTGCTGCACTTGCAGTGTAGCAGATGCTATTATTGGTAATATTAGTACATGAAGAAAATGATAGAAATATGGAACATTTCTTAAGAAATGCCATTTTATTACACTCATATAGTTCAGTAGCTCAAACTAGGTTAATATTACTGAGTAGAAGGCGGTCTTCCTTTAATAGATTTCTCATAACATGTCAGTTTCGTTTGTAGATGAGTGGGACCGCTATTCATGTAGTTCAGCTGCCTTCTTTTTTTTTTTTTTTTAATGTGGTACGTGGGGCCTCTCACTGTTGTGGCCTCTCCCGTTGCGGAGCACAGGCTCCAGACGTGCAGGCTCAGTGGCCATGGCTCACAGGCCTAGCCGCTCCGCGGCATGTGGGATCCTCCCAGACCGGGGCACGAACCTGTGTCCCCTGCATCGGCAGGCAGACTCTCAACCACTGCGCCACCAGGGAAGCCCCAGCTGCCTTTTTAAAGCTCCAAACTTGTCCAGTTAGGGAGTTGACTTAGTGAGAGTCCTCCATAGGATTACAAAGGAATGCTGGTCCTGAGGAATCCCTTGCTGGATCCCTTTTCTTAAAATAAGAAAATTTAGGGTAATACTTTCTTATTTTAAAGCTCATTTATAACTTTCCTATGAGCATGGGTTGTAAGGAGAATTGCAGCTATGGTAAGTGTTGGAAGTCTGGGGCCTGTCAGTCTGTGGTATTAGTTGGTGAGCCCCTGGGCTTTTCTAGGCATCATTTGCTCTCTCTGTTCAGTGCTGTTATTGAATGATCACTCTGGGGCTGTGCTACACTACAGAAGGAGTCAAAGCAAGGTGGGAAAAGATGTTTCCATCCTAACACTCAGAATTCTCTACACTTGGCCCTTACCTAAGGAGAAGGGTTCTGGACCCTGTAAATTCTGTAAAAGATTGTGTGTGTGTGTGTGTTTGAGTCCTTTTCTGGGGAGAGGGCTCATAGCTTGCATCCAGTTCTCAAAGGAGTCCATGATCCAAGAATACCTAGGGGCTTCATCCTTTTAGCAGCATTCTCTGGCTTCAGAATCAAAATAGGCTGCAGACAGATTCTCACTTTGGGCAAGTTACTCTCTCTGAGACTTAGTTTCCTCCTTAGCAAAATGAGACAGGCCTGTGAAATAGGTATCCTTATCTGAAGATTAGAGCCAATATCAGTAAATATTTGTTGAGCACCTATTCTTTTTTCCCCTCCTATAGTCATCATGTTGTACATTGGATCCCCCAAACTTATTTATCTTCTAACTGGAAGTTTGTATCCTTTGAGCAGCGTCTCCATATTTTCCCTACCTCCCTAGCCCTTGACCACCACCATGCTACTGTTTTTCTTTTTTTTTTCTTTCTGGCTGCATTGCAAGCCGGCTTGCAGGATCTCAGTTCCCTGACCAGGGACTGAACCCAGGCCTTGGCAGTGAAAGCCCGGAATCCTAACCACTAGGCCACCAGGGAACTCCCACTACTCTGTTTCTATGAGTTTGGCTTTTTTAGATTCCATATATAAGTGATATCCTATAATACTTGTCTTTTTTGTCTGATTTGTTTGACTTAGTATAATGTCCTTAAGGTCCATCCATGTTGTTACAAATGGCAGGATTTATGTCTTATGGCTGAATAATATTCCATTTTATATGTGTATGTATGAATACACACACACACATCCCACATATTTATCCATTCATCCACTAATGGACTCCTAGGTTATTTCCATATTTTGGCTATTGTGAATAATGCTGCAGTCAACATGGGAGTGCAGATATCTCCTTGAGATCCTGGTTTCATTTCCTTTGGATATATACCCAGAAGAGGGATTTCTGGATCATATGGTAGTTCTATTTTTAATTTTTTGAGGAACCTTCATACTGTTTTCCAAAGTGACTGCACCAATTCGCATTCCCACCGCAGTGCACAAAGGTTCCTTTGTCTCCACATTCTCTCCAACACTTGTTATCTCTTGTCTTTTTGATAATAAGCCATTCTGACAGGTGTGAGGTGATAATTATGGTTTTGATTTGCATTCCCTGATGATTAGTGATGTTGCACATCTTTTCATGTACCTATTGGCCATTTGTATGTCTTCTTTGGAAAAACGTCTATTCAGGTCCTTTGCCCAATTTTTATTCGGATTGTTTGGTTTTTTTGCTGTTGAGTTGTATGATTCCTTTATATATTTTGGATATTAACCCTTTAGCAGATAGACAGTTTGCGGATATTCTCTCCCGTTCCATGGGTTGCCTTTTGATTTTGTTGATAGTTTCTTTTGCTGTGCAGATGCTTTTTAGTTTGATGTAGTCCCACTTATTTATTTTTGCTTTTGTTGCTTGTGCTTTTTAGGTATCACGTACAAGAAATCATTGCTAAGACCAATGTCCAGGAACATTTTCCCTATATTTTCTTCTAGGAGTTTTATGGTTTCAGGTCTTATGTTTAAGTCTTTAATCCATTTCAAGTTAATTTTTGTGAGTGATATAAGATAAAGGTCCAGTTTCATTCTTCCGCATATGATTATCCAGTTTTCCCAGGACCAGTTATCAAAGAGACTGTCCTTTCCCCATTGAGTATTCTTGGCTTCTTTGCCAAATATTAGTTAACTATATATACGAGAGTTTATTTTGGGGCTTAATTCTGTTCCATTGGTCTGTTTTTATGCCATTACCATACTGTTTTGATTACTACAGCCTTGTAATATAGTTTGAAATCAGGAAACTTCATACCCCCAGCTTTGTTTTTCTTTCTCAAGATTACTTTGGCTATTCAGGGCCTTTTGTAGTTCCACTATTCTAAGTGCTAAGATACTTTTCTAGGTCCTTAGTCACTTTACCTTTGTTAATCCTCATAACAACCCAATGACGATAGTACTGTTGTCTCCATTTTACAAAGTAGGGAAACTGAAACCCAGAGAGGTTTAAATAATTTACTCAATATCAACGCAGCTAGGTTTGTAATGTTCAGTGGACTCATCTTATGAGCAGGATTTGTAATGTGCAGAGCGCATTTGTGGCGGAGCGGGATTTGTAATGTACAATGGACTTATGCAGAAGTTAGGTTGGTATAGAAGACAAAAATGTTAGAATCAAAATTTCCCTCTAAAATCCCTAAAATTGCCCATAATGTATAGCATTATATTGTCTTTCAATTACTCCAAGATAGCTGGCTTTTCCTCCATTTTTGGAAGGGATTGCTTTTTCTTCATCTAATCAACAGATAAAGTCATTGGCTTAGGTTTGGAGGCCATGTTTTTTTGGGGGGGAAAATTGTATCTTTAAACACTGAACACAAGCACGTAGAGTTTATTTCTCTAAGTTATAGATGTGTGTGCAGTGGATAAAGCAGCCAGCACAGTGCCTGGAACACAGTGGGCGCTGAGTGCCTGGAAGCTAGCATTATTCCCCAGCACATGGCACTTCGCTTGGCCACTTCCACATATTGCCATCTCTCTGGAGCCTTAGTCCACCACTTTCCTCACCTTCTCTCACCCCGAAGGTCCTTTCTGCTGATCTGAATCTTACCTGATTTTTCTCGCTCTCAGCCCACACTGATCTTACCCTGCTTCATGTGATTCCCCCAGCTTTGAGAGTTTGGACTTCACAAAGGCAGTGTGCTCTGTGGAGTTTTGTCTCCCCCACAGCTCTTAGCACAGATTTGAGTCTAATGTGGGGCTCAGTGAGTCTACTGTGGGGCTCAGTGGTGGCTGAGTTAGGGGTTTCTGCAGCCCTCTTCTTGTTCTATATAATGAACACCCCCAGGGCATCACGGAAGCTGAGCGAGAGGCTTTTGAGCTGCTCCCGGATGATGAGCGCCAGTGCATCAAGTGCAAGACCACGTGCTTTCTATCAGCCCTAGCCTGCTATGACTGCCCAGACGGCCTTGTCTGCCTTTCCCACATCAATGACCTCTGCAAGTGCTCCAGTAGCCGGCAGTACCTGCGGTGAGCAGGGGGCCTACCTGGAGGAAGTGGGCTGAGGAGGGGGATGCAGAACTGGGCCAGATGTGCTCTTCCCTGCCCTCTTCCTCCAGATATCGGTACACCTTGGATGAGCTCCCTGCCATGCTCCATAAGCTGAAGGTCCGGGCTGAGTCCTTTGACACCTGGGCCAACAAAGTGCGAGTGGCCCTGGAGGTGGAGGATGGGCGGAAGCGCAGTGAGTGATGGGGGGACGGAGGGACTCCACAGGCAAGTTCTATTCCCTTTTCTTCTGTACTCCCCCACCCCCTTCCTCTGCCTTTACTCAATACTGCCTGCTCCTTGCTGCTCTCATTCTCTCTCCAGGCCTTGAAGAGCTGAGGGCACTGGAGTCTGAGGCCCGTGAGCGGAGATTTCCTAACAGTGAGCTGCTGCAGCGACTAAAGAACTGCCTGAGCGAGGCAGAGGCTTGCGTGTCCCGGGCTCTGGGGCTGGTCAGCGGCCAGGAAGCTGGGTATGGAAGCATGAGGCGTTGGGCACAGGTAGCCTGCTGAGGAGCCAGCACCTAAGAGAAGGACTATGGCGGGGGGAGGGGTGGACTCTGAGTACCATTAGGCAGATGACATCAGCAGGAAGCTGACAAGCACTGCAGTTGGAGGCGTTGGGGAGGGCAAGGAGGCCAGGCAACTAGAATGGAGGGGAGCGCCCCAGTGCTAAGAAAGCTAGGAATGTTTCTTTTTATCGGTACCTGAAGGTACTGATTTCAGAGAGGCCGAGGGATTTTGTGGGCAGGGAGGTGTTGTGGGAGGTTTAGGGACAAGAAAAGGACACAGAAGCATAAACTGATCATAGAGTTCACAGTAGAAGATGGATTAAAATTGTCCAGCTTCTGTTACCATCAATTTATAAGCTTCCCCCACCAAATATATACTATATTCCTCTCTTCTAATTCTTTCCCCCCATCATATGAACTTGCATGTATCTGAAAACCCTCCCTCTAACCTGGGCATTTGTGGGGAACTGTGAAGTATGAGAGGTCAAGGTGGGCAGGGATGAGGAAAGGTGTTGGGCCTTAGCACAGAGATGGAGGGAGGGGACTGGGTTTGGACTTGAAACCCTACATGTGAAACTCCATAGCCCCTACAGGGTGGCTGGTCTACAGATGACCCTGGCTGAGCTCCAGGCCTTTCTGGACCAGATGAACAACCTGCCTTGTGCCATGCACCAGATTGGGGATGTCAAGGTGAGGAAGGGTGGACTTGAAGTGCTGCTGAGGGATCGGGGTGGGGGGTTGGGGGACCTGAGCAGTAGGCCATTCTTGGCTTCTTTCAAAAGTTGCAAGTATTTGGGCAAGACAGGATGCACGTGTGAGAATAACAGGAGGTAAGAGGCAACGGGTTTTTAGCAAATTGCCTCTTAGAAATGGGATTTGAGGGGCAGGTGACAAGGGTACAGGTACAGGATGCATATAGTCAAGGGAAGGTTTCCTGGTGGAGGTGGAAGAGGAGAAAGGAAGTAACAAGGATGTTTGTGGGCCTGGAAAGCTGAGTCAAGTTCAGGAAGGTAGAGGAGTGGGATGGAGAGGGCAGTGGACACCAGTATGAGTGTAGAGATTGTGAGAAGGCCAAGCATAGCAGAGCATTTTTAGGACAGAGGGTCTCCTGATGCTATACATCAAAATCCTCTGGGGACTTAAATAAAGCACAGGCTCCTGACCAACCCCTATTAAGAATCTCAAGGAGTGGACCCAGAGATCTGCATTTTAACAGATGCCACAGGGTATTCTATCGGGCAGTGAGTGTTGGGAACCACTGCTTAGGGCCTGGCAAAGGAAGAGAGCCCAGCCCATGCTAGGCTCTCCTCGCAATTACTGGAGGGTAAGAAGGTAGGTAGGGCAGGGGTACGTGGTGGTGGGACTTCTGTGTGAGCCCTGCTGAGGATTTTGTTCTTTATCTGTGTCCTGGTAGGGTATTCTGGAACAGGTGGAAGCCTACCAGGTTGAAGCCCGTGAGGCCCTGGCCTCATTGCCCTCCAGTCCGGGGCTCCTGCAGTCCCTGCTGGAGAGAGGGCGGCAGCTGGGGGTGGAGGTACCTGAGGCCCAGCAGCTCCAGCGGCAGGTGGAACAGGCGCGATGGCTGGATGAGATGAAACGCACACTGGCCCCCTCAGCCCGAAGGGGCACCCTGGCTGTCATGCGGGGACTGTTGGTCGCGGGTGCCAGTGTAGCCCCTAGCCCTGCTGTGGACAAGGCCCGAGCTGAACTGCAGGAGCTACTGACCATTGCTGAACGCTGGGAGGAGAAGGCCCATCTCTGCCTGGAGGCCAGGTGGGTCTAGCTTCTTCCCCTCCCTGCTCTACTGCAACCTTCAAAGTTTAGCAGAGAAGCTGAAGATGATTCCCATGGGTGGCCTTGGGCACCAGACTCCTGTGTTGGTGTATTGACTATCCTCGCCTTTTTTGTTTCCTATCTTTTTTTTTTTTTTAAACTCCATAGTACACGTAGAGGCAGAGATAGTCTTACGGAGAAGCAGAGATGGACAGATACAGAGCTATATAGAGGACTAGCTCCACAGGCTGACGTGTGCACACACTCACAAGCACAAGTACCAAAAGGCAGATGGACAGGTGTCAGTAGAAAGACACCATGCATGGGACAGTCTGACAAAGTGCAGCACCAGGTTAATACTGCAGGTTGTGTGTGTAGGCACTGCCAACAGGCTGACAGACTGGTGGACAAGCAGAGGCATGGAGGTATGGCAGAAGTTGGGTGCGTGCAATCTGGAGCAAGCAGGGACTGACAGCCATGCGTAGGCAAAATACAAGCAAATAGGCCCAAGCAGCAGCCCCAGGGGCTCATACCGCTGTATCTGGAAGTCAGGCTGGGCTTCTGGTTAGGCAGACCACCCCACACTGAGGCCTCTCTTTTCCCTACCTTTAGGCAGAAGCATCCACCAGCCACGCTTGAGGCCATAATTCATGAGGCAGAAAACATCCCTGTTCACCTGCCCAACATCCAGGCTCTCAAGGAGGCTCTTGCTAAGGCCCGGGCCTGGATTGCTGATGTGGACGAGATCCAAGTGAGGACCCTGTTGCACACCCCCCCCCCCCCGCCCCGTTCACCCGACACCTTCAGTCCAGCTGGGAGAGATGGCATACATTGCCTTGTGCTGGGTTGAGTTGGGTTGGCTAGAAAGAGGAAGGGGTCACAGCACATCGTGAGGAGGCAAAACGTGCTTGGTGAGCATTGTGAAGAAGGGTTGCAAGGCTGGCCTGAGGGAAGATAGGATGCTGGTTAGGATGAGAATGGTGGGGGGCAGGGAGGATAGAAGAGGCAAACCACAACAAAATAACTAGTCTGGTGGTCCTGGGGACTGACTGGATATCCAGAGGCTGAGCCAATGGATGTAGGAGTTGTAAGAGAGAGCCAGGTGGGTGTACCTTCCTTAGGATGATCCCTGTTTTTTCTGCCTCAAGACTGATTCCAGTCTGTCTTCCCAGCTCAGGGCCAGGCACAGAGTAGCATCATAGATGTTGGCAAGTTGAACTGAGCTTTCTCTTGCCCCTGTCCCAGAATGGTGATCACTACCCCTGCCTGGATGACTTGGAGGGCCTGGTGGCTGTTGGCCGGGACCTACCTGTGGGGTTGGAGGAGCTGAGACAGCTAGAGCTGCAGGTACTGACGGCACACTCCTGGAGGGAGAAGGCCTCCAAGACCTTTCTCAAGAAGAATTCTTGCTACACTCTGCTGGAGGTGAGGCCTAGGACCCTAACCCACAGCCTCTCCTGCCTCTGGCCCAGCTGTTGAGACAGCTCATATGAGTGGGGCTTTGGGGGTGCTGGGCAGGGGAGGGAGGGGGTGGGAGTGAGGGGAAGCCTGGACATTCCTCTTTTGTCTGCTTGCCTCAGGTGCTCTGCCCATGTGCAGACGCCGGCTCAGACAGCACCAAGCGCAGCCGGTGGATGGAGAAGGAGCTGGGGTTGTACAAATCTGACACAGAGTTGCTGGGGCTGTCTGCGCAGGACCTCAGGGACCCAGGCTCTGTGGTAAGGAGCTTGGGCCCAGATGGGGAGAAGAGCCTGGTGACAGTAGTGTCTGAGCCAGGTGGCCATGAGCAGCAGACTGCTTGCTCCCTGGGCCTCAGTTCTCCTGGTTTGGGAGTGGGGTATTCATGGTGCCAGAGAAGGAGGGTTGGGGTGCTGACCTCTCCTCCCCTGTCCTGGGCACGGCAGATCGTGGCCTTCAAGGAGGGGGAACAGAAGGAGAAGGAGGGAATTCTGCAGCTGCGTCGCACCAACTCCGCCAAGCCCAGTCCACTGGCATCATCGACCACAGCTTCCTCTGCAACCTCCATCTGTGTGTGTGGGCAGGTGCCAGCTGGGGTGGGAGCTCTGCAGTGTGACCTGTGTCAGGACTGGTTCCATGGGCGATGTGTGTCGGTACCCCGCCTCCTCAGTTCCCCAAGGCCCAGTCCCACCTCATCCCCACTGCTGGCCTGGTGGGAGTGGGACACCAAATTCTTGTGTCCGCTGTGCATGCGCTCACGGCGCCCACGCCTGGAGACCATCCTGGCACTGCTGGTAGCGCTGCAGAGACTGCCTGTGCGGCTGCCTGAGGGTGAGGCCCTGCAGTGCCTCACAGAGAGGGCCATCAGCTGGCAAGGCCGTGCCAGGCAGGCTCTGGCCTCTGAGGATGTGACTGCTGTGTTGGGACGGCTGGCCGAGCTTCGCCAGCGGCTGCAGGCTGAACCCAGGCCCGAGGAGCCCCCTACCTACCCTTCAGCCCCTGCCTCTGACCCTCTCAGAGAAGGCAGTGGCAAGGATATGCCTAAGGTGAGCTGCACAGCCCAGCTCTTTCGCCCTCAAATTCCTGTCTCCTAGCCCTCACCCTTACTTAGGCTCCAGCCCTGTCCCTGCTCTATGACTTTTGGTCTCCTTTGGCCTGGCCTCCCTGCCCCGTTCTGCCTCCTCTCCAGATCCCTGCAATGCTCCGTGCCGGCAGCCTGTGTCTGCCCTCCTCCCGGAGGTGGAGGGTCCCAAGTCTGAGGTTGTGGGGGAGCAATCGGGCCTGGTTCTTCAGTTACCGCTACCAGTCCTTGCTCTCTTCGGCAGGTGCAGGGGTTGCTGGAGAATGGAGACAGCATGACCAGTCCCGAGAAGGTAGCCCCGGGGGAGGGCTCAGGTAAGAGAGGTAGGTTTAGGTGTGGGTAGGCTGTTTATTGGATTTCACCAGAGTGACCCACGTGGTCCTCGGCTCTGTCGGGGGGGAGGGTACGACCGGGAGCAGCCTCTAACCCAGCTTGTCCCCGCAACCCCTCAGACCTGGAGCTGCTGTCCTCGCTGTTGCCACAGTTGACTGGCCCTGTGTTGGAGCTGCCTGAGGCAACCCGGGCCCCCCTGGAGGAGCTCATGTTGGAGGGGGATCTGCTTGAGGTGACCCTGGATGAGAACCACAGCATCTGGCAGCTGCTGCAGGCTGGGCAGCCTCCAAACCTGGAGCGGATCCGCACACTTCTGGAGGTGAGGAGAGGAGGGATCATGGGCAGGGATGGGAGGTCAGGCCAAGCAGGCAGGGAGCCCAGGCCTGACCACTGTCCCGCACTTCTCTTTGCCCGTTGGTGATCACAGCTGGAGAAGGCAGAGCGCCATGGGAGCCGAGCACGGGGCCGGGCGCTGGAGAGGCGGCGGCGGCGGAAGGTGGATCGGGGTGGGGAGGGCGATGACCCAGCCCGAGAGGAGCTAGAGCCAAAGAGGGTACGGAGCTCAGGGCCAGAGGCCGAGGAGGCCCAGGAGGAGGAGGAGCTGGAGGAGGAGACTGGGGGTGAGGGCCCACCCCTGCCCACCACTGACAGCCCCGGCACCCAGGAGAACCAGAATGGCTTGGAGCCAGTGCTAGGGGCCAGTTCAGGCTCCTCGGCCCCTTTCTCCACTTTGACTCCCCGGCTGCACGTGCCCTGCCCGCAGCAGCCGCCTCAGCAACAATTGTGACAGTGGCTGAGCCTAGCACAGACCCCAACAGAGACCCCTTGGCCTCAAGGATCCTCTTTCTGACCATCAGGCCTGCTTCTTGGGAGGTGGGCGAGTAGGGGGGATGGCCACCCCCCCACCCCAGCCCATCCCCGAGTCCCTTGACTTTTATATTCTGACTCCAAGGTATTGTTCAGACCTCAGCTCCTGGGGGCCGGCCCCTGGAGTCCCCCTCCCTGGTAGCCTCTAACCAGCATTCCCAGACACCTGAGGCAGATAGACAGATGGGCAGGTGGGCAGGGGGGTGGCTGGGGCTGGGCCGGCACCATTCCAGAGACACGGCCAGTGCATATGCAAACTGGGGGAATCTCCTCTCCCTTCTCTCCCCAGTTGTGGCCCTCGCCAGGCCATGCTACACTAACCTCACCTCTCCCTCTCACTCTTTCTCCTCCTTCCCCCCTTCTCCTGCCTCCCTCCTCCCTTTGCCTCCTTCTCCTCCCTTCCCCTGACTGTTCCACCCAGGAGGAGGAAACTTCACATAGCTGTGCTCACAGTTTTTTATTTTAAATGAATTTGGCTGGGAGCTGAGCAGGGCTCCCTGTGATCTGAAGAAAGCTTTTGGTGCTTGTCCTCACTACCACCTTGATCTTCCCTCCATGTCCTGCCCTGTCTCCTTTCCTCCTCCTGGGTTCATGTTGTAATAAAAGAAGATTGTTGGTGTGTAATTAATTTGTTCAAAAGAAAAAAAAAGCAAAACAAGAAACTTGGTTCCAACTGAAGCCTATTTTAATTTTATTTTATTATTTTCCTCTTGTTAGAAATAAAACCCTTAGCAACATTTTTTGGAAACATGTTTCTGAAGTGCATTTCTCTGTGGTGGGGGAGAACAGTGTCAGATACTATTTTAGGCTTTGTGGGCCAAGAGGAAAAACCAAGTGGATAACCAGTGTTCCTAAGGCCATATACTGAGTACTTTATCCTTTCTCCTTTCCTCCTTTTTTTTTTTTTTTTTTTGTTTTTTCCGGTACGCGGGCCTCTCACTGTTGTGGCCTCTCCCGTTGTGCTGTTGTGGAGCACAGGCTCCAGACGCGCAGGCTCAGCGGCCATGGCTCACGGGCCCAGCCGCTCCACGGCATGTGGGATCTTCCCGGACCAAGGCACGAACCCGTGTCCCCTGCATCGGCAGGCGGACTCTCAACCACTGCGCCACCAGGGAAGCCCCTAGAGGAACAGAATTTAAGGATGAATTTCTGAATTGGTTCTGGGGTTTCTGGAATTGGCTTTCTAATCTGATTAGATTTTAGAGACACTAATGACTATCCCAGTAGTAAAGAGAGCACGGATATTCCATCGCATGAACTGCTTATAGAGATACACAAAATATTACCAGTGGATACTCATAATCAACCACTCATAAGAAGCAAGGATCTGGGTGACTGTGTATTTTTGAACATGTTTCTTAAATTAATGACTATAATGAGCTTGGCTGGTTGCTCCTAATGTTGCTCTACAAAGTGGGGAAAGTAAAGACCAGCTCAAGGATTTGAATTCCCAGCACAAGAGCCACATAAATGACCTGAAAGCTTGTAGGTGTGCCCTGGAGACCCTTATCTCCTGTAGTTGCAGGGCTGAGATTGCTGAAAATCAAACCCAGAATCTCATCCTGCAACTGGCTGAATTTCAACACAAGTTGAATTCCTGGCCTTACAGGGTGTGTCCCCTGTTAAAGTGAGAGAGCATGGATGGGGAACGAATAGGATCCTGAAAGTTGGAATGGTGAGCCCAGGTCTCCTTGAGGAACACTGCCAAAAGTTCATACTGTTAATCTTTCTCTCAGCCTTCCCCAAAGGGACCTACAGCCTTTTACCAGGGTAACCGTGCATTGAGTAAAAGGAAATAATCAGATCTTTGGGGGACTACTGGACACTGGCTCTGAACTGACACTGTTTCCAGGAGACCACTCTGGTCCGCCAGTTAGAGTAGCAGCTTATGGAGGTAAGGGGATCAATGGAGTTTTAGCTCAGCTCTGTCTCACAGTGGGCCTCGTGGGTTCCCAAACCCATCTTATGATTCTTTCCCCAGTCACAGAATGCATACTTGGAGTAGATCTACTCAGCAGCTGGCAGAATCCCTACATTGTTTCCCTGACCTGTGGAGTGAGGGCTATTATGGTGGGAAATTGCAAATGGAAGCCATTAGAACTGCCTCTACCTAGGAAAATAGTAAACTAAATGCAGTACTGCATTCCTGAGGGATTGCAGAGATTAGTTTCACCTTCAAGGACTTGAAAGATGCAGGGGTGGTGATTCCCATCATATCCCTATTCAACTCTATTTGGCCTGTGTGGAAGACAGATGGATCTTGGAGAATTGACAGTGGATTATTGCAAGCTTAACCAGGTGGTGACTCCGACTGCAGCTGCTGTACCAGATGTGGTTTCACTGAGCAAATTAACACATCCCTTGGTACCTGGTATGCAGTTATTCACCTAGCAAATGCTTCTTCTCCATCCCTGTCCATAAGGCCCACCAGAGGCACTTTGCTTTCAGCCAGCAAAGCCAGAAATACACCTTCACTGTCCTACAGTTGTATAACAACTCTCCAGCCCTATGTCATAATTTAGTTCGCACGTAGCTTTATTACCTTTCCTTTCCATGTGATATCACACTGGTCCATCACACTGATGACATTATGCTGACTGGATCTAGTGAGCAAGAAGTAGCAACTACTGTAGACTTACTGGTAAGGCATTTACACATCAGAAGGTAGGATATAAATCTGACAAAATTTAGCAGCCTTCTATGTCAGTGAAATTTCTAGGGGTCCAGTGGCATGGGGCATGTTGAGATAACCCTTCTAAGGTGAAGAGTAAATTATTGTAGCCGGAGGTCCTACAACTAAAAATGAGCCACAGTGCCTAGTGGGCCGCTTTGGATTTGGGATGCAACATAGTCACTTGGGTGTGTTACTCTGGCCCATTTACCAAGTGACCCAAAAATCTAGTTTTGAGTGGGGCCCAGAACAAGAGAAGGCTCTGCAACAGAGCTAGGCTTCTGTGCAAGCTGCTCTGTCACCTGGGCCATGTCATCCAGCAGGTCCAATTGTGCTTGAAGTGTCAGTGACAGATAGGGATGCTGTTTGGAGCCTTTGGCAGGCTCCTATAAGTGAATCGCAGCCCAGGCCTTTAGGATTTTGGAGCAAGATCCTACCATCATCCACAGATAACTACTCTCTTTTTGAGAAACAGCTCTTGGCCTGCTACTGGGCCTTAGTAGAGAATGAACACTTGACCATGGGCCACCAAGTTACCATGTGACCTGAGCTTCCCATCATGAACTAGGCATATGTGACCCACCAGTCATAAAGTTGGGCGTGCACAGCAACACTCCATCATCAAATGGAATTAGTATATACAATATATGATCGGGTCCGGGCAGGTCCTGAAGGCACAAGTAAGTTACATGAAGAAGTGGCCCAAATGTCCACGGCCCCCACTCCTACACTGCCTTCTCTCCCCCTACACTGCCTTCTCTCCTGCACCTATGGCCTCATGGGGAGTTCCCTACGATCAGTTGACAGAGGAAGAAAAGTCTCGGGCCTGGTTTATAGATGGTTCTGCACAACATGCAGACACCACCCTAAAGAGGACAGTTACAGCACTACAGCCCCTCTCTGGGACATTCCTGAAGGACAGTGGTGAAGGAGATTCCTCCCAGTGGGCAGAACTTTGGGCAGTACTCCTGGTTGTTCACTTTGCTTGGAAGAAGAAATGGCCACACATGTGATTACATATCGATTCATGGGCTGTGGCCAATGGTTTGGCTGCATGGTCAGGCACTTAGAAAGAACATGATTGGAAAATAGGTGACAAGGAAATTTTGGGAAGAGGTATGTGGATAGACCTCTCTGAATGGGCAAAAACCATGAAGATATTTGTATCCCATGTGAATGCTCCCTAAAGCGTGACCTTAACAGAGGAGGATTTTAATAATCAAGTGGATAGGATGACCCATTCTGTGGACACCAGTCAGCCTCTTTCCCCAGCTACCCCTGTCTCATCGCCCAATGGGCTCATGAACAAAGTGGCCAAGGTGGCAGCAATGGGGGTTGTGCAGGGGCTCCGCAACATGAACTTTCATTCATTAAAGCTGACCTGGCTACGGCCACCACCGAATAACCCATTTGCCAGCAGCAGAGACCAACGCTGAGCCCCCTCTACAGCACCATTCCCCGGGGTGATCAGCCTGGTGGCAGGTTGGTTACACTGGACCACTCCCAGCACGGAAGGGGAAGCATTTTGTCTTTACTGGAATAGACACTTACTCTGGATAAGGGTTTGCCTTCCTTACACTTAATGCTTCTCCTAAAACCACTACCCATGGACTTACAGAATGCTTTCTTTTATGTACCATGATGGTGTTCCACACAGCACTGATTCTGATAAAGGAACTCACCAAAAGTGCAGCAATGGGCCCATGCTTATGGAATTCACTGGTGTTACCACGTTCCTTACCATCCCAAAGCCGCTGGCCTGATGAATAGTTGAATGGCCTTTAGAAGAGTCAGTTACAGGGTCAGTTAGGTGGCAATGCCTTGCAGGGCTAGAGCAGTATGTGATGTTGTTTCTCCCATAGTCAGGATTCATGGGTCCAGGAATCGGGTAGAAACAGGAGTGGCACCACTCAAATTATCCCTGGTGACTCACTAGCAAAATGTTTGCTTCCCGTTCCCATGACCTTATGCTCTGTTGGCCTAGAGGGCTTAGTCCCAAAGGGAGGAATGCTTCCACAAGGACACACAACAATGATTCCACTGAACTGGGAGTTAAGACCAGCTGCCCCACCACTTTGGGCTCCTCATGCCTCTGAATCAATAGGCAAAGAAGGGAGTTACTTTGCTGGTTGGGGTGACTCATCTCGACTACCAAGGGAAAACTGGGCTGCTACTCCATAACAGAGGTAAGAAAGAGCATGTCTGCAACACAGGAGATGCCCTAGGTATCTCTTAGTATTATATATCCTGTGATTAAACTAAATGAAAAACTACAACAACCCAATCCAGGCAGGATTAGTAATGGTCCAGATCCTTCAGGAATGAAGGACTGCGTCACTCCATTGGGTAAAGAACTACGACCAGCTGAGGTGCTTGCTAAAGGCAAAGGAAATACGGAATGGGTAGTGGAAGAAGGTGGTTATAAATACCAGCCATGACAATATGGTCATTTACAGAAATGAGGACAACTTTCATGACTAGTGTCTCTTTATTTTGAGATATATATATATATATATATATATATATAAAATCTTTGTTTTCTTCCCTTTCTTATCCCCTTATCATGTAAAATAAGATGTATTCACTTTATATCATAATATTTAAGTATTGTTAACTTTACATCATAGTATTTAAGTTATGGGATGTCAAAGAGAAGAGTAAACATCACACAAGGACTTTACCTCCTCTTCTGGGGAAGGGGTTAGTGCATTTTTGGTTGTATACAGGATAGTTGTATCATGTTAGGTGGAAGGATAACCTTTTTATTATCTTCATTTAGAGATTAAGTGTGATTTAAGGAGATGCCTATGAGTGTCAAGTTGACAGGGGGTGAACTTGTGATGGTTAATTCTATGTATCAACTTGACGGGGCCACACACTGCCAGCTATTTGGCCAAACATTATCCTGGGTGTTCCTGTGAGGGTGCTCTGGGATGAGATTAACATTTGAATTGGTAGACTGAATAAAGCAGATTGCCCTCCCCAATGTGTGTGGGCCTCATCCAATCTGTTGAAGGTCTGAATAGAACAAAAAGCCAGACTTTCCCCAGATTAAGGGAGAATTCTTTCTGCCTGACTGCCTTTGAACTGGGACATCAAGATTTTTCTTGCCTTTGGATTCGAAATGAAACATTGGCTCTTCCTGGGCCTTTGGATGGGAACTACACCATCAATTCTCCTAGGGCTCCTGCTTGCCCACTCACCCTACAGATCTTGGGGCTTGTCAGCCTCCATAATTGTGTGACCCAATTCCTGTAATAAATACCTCTGTCTCTCTCTCTGTCTGTCTGTCTCTCTCTCTCTCTGCACCCCCCCCCACATTCTATTGGTTTTGTTTCTCTGGAGAACCCTAATACAGATTTGGAAACAAATATTTTTATAAATTAAATCTATTTATATGTTAGGTTCTCAAAAATGATATTTAATATTAGGATGCATGAAGAGTACTTAAAATGAACTTCACTGACATTTAAAAAATCCACATGTGGTAAATGAAATATTAATTTTTGGTTAACTTCATAATGAAAATTCTAAAACTTTTAAATATTCAAAATAAATATTACTTATACTCACATATGAACATATTTTGAATAACAGCGTTTTTGAAGTGATAAGGGCCTATAACAGCCCATTCAGACTTAATTAAATAATCCCATTATTATGTTTTCATAGTTTTTTTCTAAAAGTAAATGATAACCCAGAATGAAATTCCATCAAAAATCAGCATTTGGTTCATTGTTAACATCAAAATCCAGTAATACAAAGAGATGGGGAAAAAGAGAAATTGGGGAGAGAGAGTGACAGAGAGAAAGTAGAGAGAGAGAAATAAAGAATAAGAGAAGGGACAGAGGAAGGAAGAAAGGAAGGAAAGAAGGTAGGGAGAGAGGGGAAAGAGAGAATGGGAGATAACAACAGAGAAAATAAACAAAATTAATGATGTTCCTTATAGCAGCATCTACTAATAGATGCTGATGATTCTGATAAGATATAACTTCCATAACTTCTGTATTACTAGAAAAAAATGTAAAAAAATTAAAACCCCAGATTGAATCTAATAAAAATTTAAATATTACACTTATGCACACAAAACAAATTATCTTGATGAGCAGGAGCAAAGTAAAAATCATATTAAGTGGAACGATTCCCAGAGGTCAGAGGAGTGTTGCATAGTGCAGCCTGCACAGAGCCGCTCTCTGATGGTGGAAGCTACGCATGGAGTCTTTCCTGGCAGCATAATAATCATGGGATCTAGAAGTTCACAGAGAAAACCACGCGAGTACTGTACTGTTCAAATATAGTTTCAAAGTATTTTAAAACCGGTTTAAAAAACCAGTTGTAAATGTTAGAGATATTTTTAAAACATTTGTCATTATTTTTAAAGTTACAGCTATCAATAACTCCCACCCGTGGAACTGATTTGCAGCACTGTAGGGTTCCTGGACACATGTGCTGGGAAAATCCACTTTAAAGAGTGAAGGCTTGTATTTTTGCCCTTGGAAGCTTCTCATTTGAAGAGACATACGTTTAGTTTTTTGCCTTTTCTTTTTGGGTTTAATGCTGTGATGAACACCCTCACATATGTCCCCTTATATATGTGTGTATTTCCCTAAGATTTATTATACTCAGGGGCAGAACTGTTGGGTCATACAGTATATGCATATTTCATTTGGCAAGGTACTGCCAGACAGCCTTCAGAATGGCTGCCCAAGTCCACACTCCCACCAGCCACACAGGTGGGTTTATAGGTCCTTAGAGCCTCACCAGCACTTGGCATTATCCTGCTTTCTAATTTTGTCAGTCTCATAAATGTAAAGTTATATCTCACGGTTATTTTAACTTCTCAGATTTCCAATGATCTTGAATACCTCATCATATATGCTGTTGGTTTTTCAAATTTCTTCTTCTGCAAACTGTCTGTTCTATGCTTTGCCCAACTGGTGGTGGTGGTCTCTTTTTTGTTGATCCACAGGAAGCCTTTGGATACTCTAGATATCAAATCCCTTGTTGATTTAGACATTGCAAATACCTTCTCCCAATTTGTAGGTTATCTCTTACCTTTGTCCATAGTGTCTTTCATCAAGCACAAATCCTTAATTTTGATGTAAGCGAATCAATCAACTCTTTACCATATGCGTTATAGTCTTGCAGTTTTATCTAATAAGTCATTCCAAGCCCCTAGGTCACAAAGATATCCTCCTACAATTTCTCTTATTAACATTAGAGTTTTATCTTTCACATTTAGGTCCTCTATCTAGAGTCCATTTTTTTACATGGTGTGAGGCAGGGGTCTGGTTTTATTTTTCTCCAAGTCAAGAGTCAGTTTTTTCAACACCATCAACTGAAGCAACTGTCTTTTCTCCATTGATCTGTTATACACTAGGTTCCTTTATATTCACAGGTCTGTATCTATGCTGTTCTATTGGCCTACTTTTCTATTTTTGTGCCAGTGCCACACTGTTTATATTACTAAATTCAAAGAAATAAGAAAGAAATGATAATGATAAGGCAGAAATAAATGACATAGAGAACAACAGACAATAGTGAAAACTGACCAAACCAAAATTGGTTTTTGAAAAGACTCATAAGGGAGACAGACCTCTGACAAGAGTGATCAAGAAAAAAAGGGGGAAGGGGGAGAAAAATACAAAAGCAAAATGCGGAATTAAGTTCTTTTAAAAGACGAATTATGAATGATATGCCAATGAATTTGAAAATCTGGATGAAAAGGATACATTCTTAGAAAAATATAACATGCTAAAATAGGCACAAAAGAAAGGTCTTGAATAGTCCAGCAAGTATTAAGGAAACTGAAATGGTAGTCAAGGAACTCTTCTCCTTCAAAACCCTAGTTGATTTTATAGGTGAGCTGTAGCAAACTTTCAAGTTTCCAATCTTATGCATAATAACAAAAGAGTGAAACCTATCCATTTAATTTTTTGAGCTTAGTGCAACCTAGATTGCAAAACCAGATAAGGAGAACAAAGAAAAGAAAATTCTAGGGCTGTTTCATTTATGAAATGAAAATCCCCAATAAAATGTTAGCCAACAGACATTAACAGTATATTCAAAGGTATAGATTATAACCAGGTAGAGTTTACCCCAGGAATATAAGGATGTTATGGTTCAATATCAAAAGTCACTATATAAATGGTCTAAAGGATAAAAGTCATAAGATTAGTTCAATTGATGCAGAAAAAAATCATTTGATATATTCCTTTTACGTTGAAATTAGTGCATTATCTTGATTTTTGAGAACTGTGTAGGTGGGTTCCATTAGTAGTGAATCCCATTTCAGGAGAGTAAAAGGTACATTGGGTCTGATGAGTTGAGACTTACTGCTCTCAGGTGACACTGAGGCATATCGAGGACCAACAGGACAGTCTAGTTTCCCTATGGATGGTACAGCCTGGGAAGTGACAGTTCAAGTTATTTGTTGTCAATGGTGGGTGAAGACAGAGTTTTGGGGAATTGGAGTGTCCTGAAACAGAGAAACAAAGAGATGCTCAGATCAATCTCAGAGGAGTCTGAGCTGGATTCATGGAGAAGATGATGGTGGGTTTAGAACTCTGAGATGAAAGGGGTGACATATTCATTAATGTGGTGTGGGTCCTGAACGTGGTGGCAGACCTGTTGGCTCTTAGGAATAAATTGCCTTTCTTACCAGGAGGACAGGGCTATTGCATAGACTCTGAGTTGGTATTAAGATGCCATGTTTGAGTGGATAACAACAAGGTCCTACTGTATAGCACAGAGAAGTATATTCAATATCCTGTGATAAACCATAATGGAAAAGAATATTAAAAGAATATATATATATATACACACACATAACTGAATTACTTTGCTGTACAGCAGAAATTAAAACACTGTAAATTAAGTATAATTTTTTAAAAAAAGATGCCATGTTTGAGGAGGACGTTGATGACAGGCTCTTTGGGACAGGAAGGCGGTAGCATATGCTGTGTAACTTTGATTTTAATGGGAATGTCCTAAGCAGCTGCTCCCCCTTGTTAAGGTCAGCTTTGACTGGGACATCTGTAAGAGCCCAACCCAGAAAGTTGGCTACTGTGGATCAGATCAGGTTGTTACAGAGGGCATTATACTCCAACTGGCCTACAGCACATCACTATGCTTCATTTGTAAGTAGTATTTCTACCTGATATGTTAGTAGACACACAGGGGTGAGGCAGGAAGGTATATTGTATATAACACAGTAATAGGGAGCCATTTCCTAAGATTAGGGATAATTGGCTTTATCTCAATTTCAATCCCAGCGAACAACAGACCTAACGAGGCAAACTGAGCATGGGGAGACTAGGTAGAGCAGGTGGCCTTAGTATTGAGGGGGAAATGCCCATTTGCCAGTCAATGTAGATGGGGATGCTAGGATTGGGGGATAAAACGAAACAGTGTGGCTAGGAGTGATGTGAGTAGACTCAGCGTAACCCCCATGATTCTTTTCCAGGCTGAGGATGGCTGAGGTTTACTCAAGCACTCATTTTCCCAACTGCCAGCTTTTTGTTTCTTGTTTTTAAAACTATAGAGGAAATTTCTTTTGCTTCTTCTGCTCTTCTAGGGACATGACTTTAGTCTCCTGTTTTCTCTGCTTGTTTTTGAGTTTTATTGTGAAATGGGCTGGTGTGCCAAGGGCTGTATTGGAATCCTCCAGGAACGTTGGGTAGGAGTCTACAGATAAAACTTTGGAGAGACGACCACTCAGAGGGGCCTTCAAAATCCTCCGCCTTGGGAAATTTTCTGTAGCGACCCTTTATTATAATAATCTTCATGTGATTTGACTTTGCACCTGTTGGTTTTGGACAGATTTATAAGGCCCAGCTGCTTTATTCAATATTCAAATTCAATATTCAGGTGCAGAAGGTAGAGGAAACTGTACTCCACGTTATCTTTGACCACTAGAATGGATGTCTTTTTATTTATTTATCCATGCATTCCATTTTCTCTTCATTCTCTACTCCCATTTCCAACCCTCTGCCTCCATAGGTAGATATTCTAATGTGTTCACTGTGATTCTCTTCGATTCTATGTGTTCTGTCAGGTGTAAATATTATTGGGTTTGAAAACTGTGTTCCTTTGAAAATTTTAACTGCATTCAACATATAGAAAAGTTTCTAAAACTTACTTGTACAGTTTAAGGAAGAATAATAAAACATCCATATACCCACCAACCAGGTTCAGAACTAGAACTTTACAGTATTTTAGAAGCCGCCTGTGTATCCCTTCACATACCTCCTTCCCCTGCCCCAGAGGAAACCATTATCCTGACTTTTGTGTTACTCATTCCTTTGCTTTTCATTATAGTTTACCTAAATAATATATATTATTTTGTTTTGAAAACCGGAGTGGCAAACACACACCTAGCTGGTTACTGAAGTTACTGTTAGGTGAAGATACCCAGGAAGGGATAAGCTGAACAGTCTCTCGGTCATAGTCCGGCTCCAGCTTCCCTAAGAGTTTAAGAGCCGAGTCTAGGGAGGTCATCGGGGTGAGGTCACATGTGAGTCCAGGGAAACACACATGGCTCACCACAGTCAGGGCACCAGAGGGCTGTTGTGCAGACCAGAAAAATTAGTTGTCTGGTAACAATATGGTTTGATGGGGAGTGGGCCCCTCTGACTTCTCATCTCCCCATGACCTGCTCCCCCCGCAAGAGCAGAAGACAGCAGATAACTTCTGTTGGGTGGAATGTATGTGCATGCCCGATCCAGGCTGTGCCGTACTTGGAGGGAGGGGGTGCAGGAGCTTCGGCAGCATGTGGTCAAATTTGCAAAGTCCAGATATTCTGAGTCAGGCTCACCTGGGCATTCTGTCCTCAGGTTGACAGAGGACAGATGGGGCTGTTTCCCCCTTAGTGAAGAGCAGATGCTAAAGGATGAATGCCATAGAGAGTAGGTGACCTAAGACAAAGGAATACATGCTTCCTGTTTATTTTTTTCTTTCTCCCTTGCTTGTTTTGTTTACTCCCTATTATCCACACTCCCGTTCCACCCCAAATCCTACCTCATAGGCATACCTTTTTTTTTTTTTTTTTTTTTTGCGGTACGGAGGCCTCTCACTGTTGTGGCCTCTCCCGTTGCGGAGCTCCGGACCCGCAGGCTCAGCGGCCATGGCTCACGGGCCCATCTGCTCCGCGGCATATGGGATCTTGCCGGACCACGGCTCAAATCCGTGTCCCCTGCGTTGGCAGGTGGATTCTTAACCACTGCGCCACCAGGGAAGCCCGAGCATCTTTTCTTATGCCCGTTAGTTTTTTCAGTTTTCTACTTCAGGAAATCGCTTGTTCATATCCTTTGTAGGCCTGTTTGTGGAGGCCCCTCTACTGTTTTTCCAGTGTGGGCTCTACTGACAGCACTGATCCTGTGGGAAGGCTGGACCCTAACCAAGGCTTCCGTACTCTGTAACACATTCTGTAGTGCCTTTGTATTTCCATATGAATTTTAAAAATTTTTAATTAAAAAAATTTTTTGGCCACCCCACGTGGCATGTGGGATCTTAGTTCCCCAACCAGGGACTGAACCCGTGCCCCCTCCACTGGAAGTGCAGAGTCTTAACCACTGGACTGCCAGGGAAGTCCCTCCATATGAATTTTAAGGTTACCTTGTCAAGTTCTGCAAAAAAGCCTGCTGAGACTTTTAAAGGGATTATGAGGAATGTACAGATTGGTTTGGGGAGAATGGACATCTTAACAACACTGAGTTTTCTAACCCATGAACGAGGTGTATCTTTCCATTTATTTTGTTCTTCTTTCGGCAATACTGGTGTACAGGTCTTTCTGTCAGATATATTCCTAATCCATAGTTTTAGATGTTATTACAGCTGGAATTTAAAAAATTTCTATGTCCAATTGTTCATTGCTATATACAGTTGGCATATACAATTGTTTTGTGTATATTGATCTTGTATCTTGCAACTTGGGGAATTACTTATTAGTTCTAGTAGTTTGCTGTTTGGTAGATTCACTTGGATTTTCTACAGTCATGTCATCTTCTATAAAAATACAGTTTTATATAACTATAAAAATATAGTTTTTTATAACTATAAAAAATATAGTTTTACTTCCTCCTTTCCCATCTGGATGGCTTGCTTTTTCTTTTCTTTTCTTGATGTCTTGCATTTTCTTTTCTTGTCTGACTGCACTGGCAAGAACCTCCAGTACAATGCTGAACAGAAGTGGTGAAAGCAGACATCCCTGTGTTGTCTCTGATGTTGGGGGGGGTGAAACTTTCAGTCTTTCACCACTAAATATAGTGTTAGCTGTGGGTTTTTTGTAAATGCCCTATTATATCAGGTCGAGAGGTTCCCTTACATTCCTAGTTTACCAAGAGGTTTTCTTTTTAAATCAGGAATGGACATTAGATTTTGTCAAACGTTTTTCTGCATTTATTGCAATAATCATATGGCGTTTGGAGGGAGGTTGTTAACATGGTGAACTGCATTGACTTATTTTCTAATGTTACGCCAATGCTGCATTCCTGAGATAAACTCCACTTGGTTGTGATATCTTTTTAAATACATTGCTGGATTTGATTTGATAAAATCTTGTTTAAAATTTTTGCATCTCTTGAACTTTCACTTTTGACTCTTTCCTCAAATATGCCTCCCCACCAAGCACTTATTTTCAGTATGACTCACTCCTCCTGTTCATATCCTCTAGATTGTGTCTGAGATAGTTACTGAGGCTGGGAATTTTCCCAAACTCAGAGAAGGCCCAGGAGAATTTAGAACAAAGACTGAAAGCATTTCTGATGTGGTCAGTCCTACCTCTGAGAGTGTGAATCAACTCCTGGGAGCAGACTTGCCCCTCAACAGAGTCATGTCCCCAGCCTGAAGAGCCATCACACCCTTTAAAGCCTCTCAGTACCTGACAGGTTAGTTCCAAAGAGAAAAGCACTATTAAATGCTTAGGAAATCCCTTACCCTAGATTAACCCTCACTGTCACTGCTCGCCCATTTGGTATTGTTCTGCTCCAATGAGGAAGTAGCCAATGTGGGTCACCTCTCAAGAGGGGCCTACCCTTAAACCCTGCTTCCCGTTTTCCCACTGAAGAACCCTAACCCATCCTGACTACCTAATGAACTTGATATCCCACAGCCTAAAGTACCCAAATAACTCCTCTAAATTCCCGACTTTGTGTTTTTCGTTAATGGCTTTTATTTTAAGATATTAGGAGAACACACAGGGCAAGATATACTCTGTGCTTTCCTCATTGCACCATAGAAGCTCTTCTTCTCCCTTCAATTCCCTCAGCACAAAAGTAATAATGGTAATAATAGCAAATGCATATATAGTGCTTACTATCTGCCAGACACTATTCTAAACACGTTAGATATATTTACTCATTAAATACCCTCAATAACTCTGTGAAGTAAGTACTATTATTATCCCCGTTTTTACAGAAGATGAAACTAAAGAATATAGAGGTGAAATGACTTGCCCAGGTATGAAATGGCAGATCTAGGATTTGAACCCAGGCAGTCTGGCTCTAGAGTATACTGCACTACCATGCTATCAAGTGACAACTGTGGCACTGACCCACGCTTAAACACTAATGGAGCCCCCCTCAATATCATACAAACTCTCTCTAGGGCTTCAGAATAGGTTATGTCTCTGGTATCTGTGATGCCTTTGGCCAAATCTGGTAGCCAGTGAGTGTTTCTCACTGCCACTGACACCCAAATACACATATTTGGAAACAAAAACTATGCAAGGAAAAGAACACTTTTTTGAAAGACACTATTATTTAATGTCCTCAGAGTGACAAGAAAAAATATTGTATTCATGAAGCAAGATCAGGAAGCTATACAAAGGGACATTCAGAGAACAACAATGATAAAAAGCCCTTAGAATCAAGCAACAATCAAAGAAGGATCTTCAAAGCAGCCAGAGAAAAAGAACACCTGAAAGAAAAAAGACAATTAGACTAACAGCAGACTTTTCAACAGTAATAGTGGAAACCAGAAGACAGCGCCATAATATTTTATAAGTGTTAAGAGAAAAAAAAAGGTAATTCAGAACTGAGTACCTAGCAAACCTATCTTTCAAGAAGAATAAAGTGAAATAAAGGCATTTACAGATAAATAGATTCAGACAGTTTCCTGTAAAGAGATCGCCCTAAAGGATCTTCTAAAGTATATATTTCAAGAAAGAAAATTATCCCCAAAAAGGAGGTCTGAGGTTTAAGAAGGAAGGTGAACAAATAAAATAGTAAACAAGCATTTAAACACTGCACAAAATAATAATATTGTTAATGTCCATCTAGTGTATATGTTAATATCTTCCTTAGAAAAGAAAATTATAAAATCCTTGTATTGTTTGGGTGGGGGATTACGATAATGTTTAACTTTAGACTTTAGGTTGAATGTGTATGGTAAATTTTCTAGACTAACCGCTAAAAAAATCTCTGGAGGGACTAATCAAGAAAAAAAGAGAAAAGGCACAAATAAATAATATGAACAATATAAAAGATACAGCAGAAATGACAAAATAAGAGGATACGATTAATTTGAAAACTTAGATGAACTGGACCAACTAATTTATTTACTGGATGAGCCCACTAATAAACTTGACCAGACAAACATGGTAGATGACGAAAGGTGCAAAAATCCTAAACAATTTATTAGTAAACCAAATGAATAAAAAAAGATTTAGCATAAGATAAAAATGTTGGGTTTACTCCAGAAATGCAAGAGCCAATTAACATTAGAAAGCTTCCATAACGAGGTAGCCCTATGACACTGAGAGGCCAGCTCAGTCCTCTTTGTTAGCCTTAGAGAGAGGGGGAAGCTAAAGGTAGGTCCCCTGGGGATGGGGGGGCAGTCTCTTGAGAGGGCAGGTTGGGGAGGAGTCTGGGGCCTGTGAAGGCTCCCACCTCGCATATATAACCTGCTACAAGAACACACATGATAACTCTGAGGTAGGTACAGTAACTTCATTTTACAAATGTTCTAAGGCTAAAAAAGGTTAGGAAACTTGACCAAGGTCCCAATGCTAGTAAGTAGTTGAGCTATAATCCAAAATCAGGTTGGTCTGGATCTTCAGCTCATGTTCTTAACCACTAGGCAGGCCACTGTCCCTTTAATATTGATAGTAGTAGGTGTTCAATAAATGGTAGCCAGGTGCCAGGTAACTCACATATGCTCTAACACCCACAACAACTATCCAACTCATTGGTATTCAACTCATTTTACTGATGAGGAAACTGACACTTAGAGAGGACAGGTGACATGGCTAAGGTCACACAACCAAGACATGAGGGCTCCATACCTTGAAGCTGGGCTTACCAGACTCCACAACCAACTTGTCCTAGATTATTACAGGTATGAATGAATCCCAGAGGAGGTGAACCCTAATGTCTGAGGACAAGACAGACAGGCCCTGCCCATTCCCTGAAAGATGAATAGTCTTTATGCCACAGCTGGTAGCAGGAGTCAGAAAAACTCCTCTCCACAATGAGATCTCCACACAAGGAGCTGAGGGAGACTCCATAACCTCCAGGACAGTGGGAATGACCCCAACCCCAGGGGAGTTACAAAGGAAGCAGGTAACATAGACACCATCATCTAGATAAGGAAGCCAGGAACACTGGAAGCTGGTATGAAAAAGTTTGTGGACAGTTGTGTCCAACCAACTTTTCATTACCTTTCTGAAGAGTTAACAGATTAGCATGTCAAGGGAGGTCACAAACTCCTCATGTCAGAATTTTGGTATGTGCCAGAGTCTCCTAGAATGATCTCGTAGAAAGAAAGGTGAACAGTGAATGCAGTTAGGTTGGTGTACACCATGCTGCTTCCCATCTTTGGGCCTTTGCCCATGCTGTACCCTTTGCCTGGGCTGCCCTCCTCTCCCTTGTTAGTCACCTAGAAGATTCCTACTCATCTTTTTAGAGTCAGTTCATATACCATCTCTTCCAAGAAACCTTCCTCGGTCCCCTGAGCTGGGTCATGTGTTCCATAGGGGCTCTCACAGTCTCTCGTACCCATCACTATTACTGCATTGACCACACTGCCCTGAAATGATGGTTCTGTGTCTGAGAACACACTTTGTTCATCTCTGTGTCCTCGGTGCAGAACCGGAGGCCTGATACATAGTAGGTGTTCAGTCAACTTTGCTCAAGTGAACTTATAACTAGCTGGCTGGTTAAACCCAGTGTGATAATGATTAATGAACTGATGTTGGCCCGGGGGGGGTCTCTAGGGGTGTGCCACAGGGACCTGTGTGTATTGATGGCATTCTGATGAAATTAGTGGGTTACACAAAAACCAGGGGAGTAGTCCACACATTAAACAGAATTAGTATCCAAACAGTCATGGACAAACAGAAACACTGGAGCCATGCTGGCTCCCAAAGGGGTTAGGGAGAAAGTCAGGACTAAAACCTCACAATCTGTTGTAGCCTTTACAATGGAAAAAAGTTTTTCTGAGCTGAAACTTACTTCCGTGAAGTGTCCACCATTATGACAGCACTTACTATGTACCAGGCTTTATACCAGCTCCTGTACAATTCCCCCACAACCCAAGTACCACAGAAAAAGTCTAATGGGGGTGATCTGCTTGGCCTGGGGACCAAGAAACAGTTTCTCACAGGCAGGAGAAAAGAGGATCCTAGCTGGGACCAGAAGGCCTAATGAGAGCTGGGGCTTTGGTTTTCACTAAGTAACAGGCAGGCATGACAACACAGCAGTTTGAGGGCTGTTTGAAAAAGAGGCAGGTCCACCTTTAGGAGCCCAGGATACAGAGCGAGTCATACATGGGGCTTTGTTACCACCCTACCAACTCTGAACTTGCTTCTCAAAAGAACCCAGGAGCTACCCTCACTGCTTCTTTACAGCCCTCACCCTTCTGAACAATGACACCCAAGCTCCTTTGCATGCCATGAAAGGCGTTCATGCCTAGCCTAGTTCTCAATGCATTTCTCCCTCTATCCTCCACATTAATTCATTCATTAATTCATTCAGTTTATTCCACAAATATTTATTGAGTGTCTACTAAATATTACTATGCACTGTTCTTGGCACTAGAGATACAACAATGAACAAAACAAGAGTCCTTGCTTTGTGGAGCTTATAGTCTATTGTGGAGAGACAAACACTAATCACAATAAATAAATAAAGTATATCAGGTGGTGATCAGTGCTTTGTAGGAAAACACAACACATAAAGTAGGATAAGGGGATAGAAAGTGCTGGTGAATGGGGCTATTTTAGATATGTTTGTCAGGGAATGCTTCTCTAGGAAGGTGACATTTGAGCCTACTGGAAGTGGGTGGGCAAGTCATCAGATTATCTGGGAAGAAGAATGTTCTAGACAGTGAGACTAGCAAGTACAAAGGCTCTGAAGAGGGGGGATACATGACATGTTTAAGGAACAGCAAGGAGGCCAGTGTGGCTGGAGAACAGTGAGTGATGGGGAAAGTGATAGGAGGCAAGGTCAGAGAGATGATGGGGACAAGACTGTGTAAAGAATTTTGGGCCACAGTGAGGGCTTTGGCTTTTATTCTGAGGGAGCCGGGAGCCATGGGAGAATTTTGAGCAAAGGAGGGACATGATCTGATATGGATTTTAAAAAGAATTTCAGAGACTTCCCTGTGGTTAAGACTCCACACTTCCAATGCAGGAGGCACATGTTCGATCCCTGGTTGGGGAACTAAGATCCCACATGCCATGTGGCGCAGCCAAAAAATTAAAAAGTTTTTTAAAAAAAGAATTTCAGAGAAGAACTAGTAATGGTATTAGAACACCAGGCAAAGGAAAAAAAAACAGACAACTACTAGGAAAACAAAAAGGTATACAACAGAGGATATGTAATCAGACTGTACTATGTTGTTTGGATGTGAACAATATTTACAGTGCCATACTTAGACAAACAGTGATTACTGGCTGAACAAAAATTGTATAACATGTTTAAAGAAATAATAAATGCAACCACAAAGATGAGCAAGCAACAAGAGGCTATTAGGGATGACTAGGAAGATTAGAAAGTGAAATATATGAAGTTTGTACAAATGAAAAATACAATTCTTGAAATAAAAAACTCGGTGGACAGATTAAACAGCAGATCAGACAGAGCTGAAGAGAGAATCAATAAGCTGAAAGATATATCTGAAGAAATTGCCTAGAATGAAGTGCAGGAAGACAAGAAGATAGAAAATATCAATGAAATGTTACGAGATATGGAAGATAGAATGAGGTGGTCAAAAATATGACCAACTGAATTCTGAGAAAGAAAATATAGAAAGAATGGAAGAAAGGCAATATTTGAAGAGATAATGGCTGAGAATTTTCCAGAAATTATGAAAAACATGAATCCAGAGGCATAAAGCACATTTCCAAAGTAGAATAATAAAAAAGAAATACATACCTAAACATTGATAGAATGAAACTGCAGAACCCCCTGAATATACCCCTCCCCTCCAAAAAAAAGAGAGAGAGAAAAGTAGTCAGAATATAAGAAAACAAAAACACCTACAAAAAACAGCAATTAGACTGATAGTGGACTTCTAATATTACCTATAACAATCTACCTTTTAAGAATGAGAATAAATACATTTACATATAACAGAGACTAGGAGAATTTAACACCAACAGATATGTACTAAAAGAGTATCTAAACATCGTAATCATAATGAAGGAAAATGATCCCAGAACGATGTTCTGAGATGCAAGAATGTACGCATGTAAATCCAAACACATACCATCTATATAAATTAATACTAATGATGATATAATAGTGAGGTCAGGGGAAGAAGGAACAAACTAACACACTCAAAAAAATAACATGTGGTCAAGATAGGAATGACTAGAGTTGAAGGTTTCTAAGGTTCCTGCATTCTTCAAGAGGGAGGTTAAAATACTGTTTAACTTTAAACCTTGTAAGTTAAACATGCATGGTAAAATTTCAAGGATAACCACAGAAAGAAAGGAAAAAGAATAGGTAAATTCCAAACAGTAGGGAGGAAAAAAAATGATTAAGAAAGCAAACAAACAAATTTCAAAACTAAAAAGCAGGCAAAAAAAAAAAGAGAAAAATGAAGCATCAAAAAGGTGGTGGTAGGAAATAGAAATAAAAAAGTATGATGGGGGTTTCCCTGGTGGCGCAGTGGTTGAGAGTCTGCTTGCCGATGCAAGGGACATGGGTTCGTGCCCCGGTCCAGGAAGATCCCACATGCCACAGAGCGGCTGGGCCCGGAAGCCATGGCCGCTGAGCCTGCGCATCCGGAGCCTGTGCTCTGCAATGGGAGAGGCCACAACAGTGAGAGGCCCGTGTATCGCAAAAAAAAAAAAAAGTATGATGGTAGAAACAAGTCCAAATATATCACAATAAGTGTAAACAGACTAAACTTGACCATTAAAAGACAGAGATTATTATATTAGATGTTTTAAAAGGTCCAACTATATGCCATTTCCAAGAGATATGATTAAAGCATAAAGGCATGAAAATGTTGAAAAGTAAAAGGATGGAAAATTATATACCACACAAATCCTAAGAAGAAGAAAAGTTTGTGTTGCTATATTAATGTAAGATAAAATAGACTTCAAGGAAAAAATGCATTATCAGAAATAGAGAGGGTCATTACATGTTTACCAGGAATATATAACAATTCTCATATTGAATATTCCTAATAAAATACCCTCAAAATAAGTAAAAGAAAAAAAAAGAACTACAAGGAGAAATAGACAAATCCACCATCATAACTGCATATTAACATACCTTATAATTATTGGTATATTACGACCAAAAAATCAGTTTAGATATAGGAAATGTGAACAATATGATTAACAAATTTGATAACAGACTTATGTGGAACTCTGTATTCAACAGTTAGAGAACATACATTCTTATAAATCACATAGGAAACATTAAAAAATATTGATCACCTATTAAGCCATAAAACAAGTCTCAATAAATTTCAGAATTTTTATCACACAGATCACATACTCTGACCATAATGCAATTAAAGATAGAGTTCAATAACATAAACTTTAAAATCTCTAAACATTTAGAAACACACTTCTATACAACTTGCAGGTCAAAGAAGTAACCATGATGGAAATGCTGAAATACTTGGAACTGAACAGTAACGAAATATGACATGGCTGAACTTGTAGAAAAGCAGTAGTTAGAGGGAAAGTTACATCCTTAAATGTGCAAAGTAGAAAACAAGAAAGACTGAAAATTAATAAGGTTGGTGTCCAATTTAAGAAATTAGAAAAATAACAACAAAATAAATCCAAAAAATGTGGAAGGAAGGAGATCAAAAAAGATAAGAGCAGAAATTAAAGAAATAGAAAACAAAGACAAAATAGAGAGGAGCAACAAAGCCAAAAGTTGGTTCTTTGAAAAGACTAGTAAAATAGACAAACCTCTGGTGAGATTGATCAAGAAAAAAAGTGAGAAGGCACAAATAACCAATATCAGCAATGAAAAAGGAGACATAACTACAGATTGTATACAGCAGAGAATAAAAAAATAAGGAAACTATGCCAATAAACTTGAGAAGGCGGACAAAATGGACCAATTCCTAGAAAACTATAACTTACCAAAACTGACTCAAGAAGAAAAAGAAATGCTGACTAGTCCTCTAACTACTAAAGGAATTGAAGCAGTAGTTAAAACTCTTCCTACTAAAAAACAAACAAAAGAACAAAAAACAACAGGAGGGAGAATTTTCCAGTTGATATGTGGATGACAGGTAGGTGAAGAAATATTAATCCCCTTAGGCCTGGAAGTGTCCACGTAGGCCTTAAGGCAGTGGAGACCCTAGGCAGGCCACTTCTCTCTATGGGCAGCCTCCTGTGGAGATCCTTAGAGGGTGGCCCTTAGTGAAATGGGGTCTGACAAATCCCTCTGCAGTCCCTGCAGGTGGTGAACGCGAATGAGTAACATCCAGCACTCAGTTACTGCTCTGTAGTAAATGTGCTAAGCAGGGCCGAAGAGGAGCTCTAAGACTTGGACAGCCTCTTCAGTAGCCAGCTTCTGTAGTCTTCTGCTCACTGAGGACAAGGGGCCTGCGGAGCTGCTGGAGGAGTCTGTGTTCCAGTTGCCAAGAAACACCACACGACCCAAGTTGTGACTGGATGGGGTAGGGTTGGGTGCAGGGAGGCCAAGCAGGGGCTTTTGGAGAGTGTAGCTCCAGGTAGAAGCCCTGAAACTCTGTCTTCGCGAATATCAGATACTTCTATCCATTTGCAGCTGATGAGCCCTTTTAATGGTGTCCAAGCTAGCTGCAGGGTGATGGTTCTAACAATGATGCATGTTCTGCAAATAAGAGCTTTATCATTATTTTGAAATAGTTAATATGAAAGAGTTCAATTGGATTTGAAATCTAATCATATCACAAGATATTTTTAACAATATATTTGTCAGTGAAATAAAAAGAAAAGCTGTTAGATATAACTTCACTTTTTAAACATTTTTGAACAATTTAAAAGTTGGTTTGAAATACTTTATCACCTAATTGTACAAAGAAAGATTTGTATTGATGGTGACCATTAAGAATTTGAAGAATACATCATTAAAAAGTCTTGATCAGGATTTTTCTGTAGCCATTTTAAGCATAAAACCTGATATAAAATAAACATGTTATGGAAGCAGATTTCAAGTTTCTCATTCAAAATTTTGAAAATATTTTATTTAGAAGTTTAATATTCACTTAATATTAAAAAGAAAAGACCAAGGTGGTTTTACAGGAGAATTCTACCAAACAGATCATTCCAAAGTCATATAGCATCTTCCAGAATATTGTAAATGAGGAAACACTGACTCATTCTATGATACCAGCAGAACTTGATGCCAAAAGCAAATAAGGATAGCATGAGAAAGGAAAATTAAAGACCAATTTATGGACACAGATACAGAAATCCTAAACAAAATATTAGCAAACTGAATCTAGTATTATAGAAAAAGGAAAAGATCATGACCAAGTTATGTTTATACCAGAAATGCAAAGGTAGTCTAACATAAGGAAAATCTATAAATGTCATTTACCACATCATCAGATTATTGGAGGGAAAAAAACATAATCATCCTAAGAAACAGAAAATGTATCTGATAAAAAATTCAACACCCTTTCATGATTTAAAAACAATAACAAAAACTTCTTAGCATGGAGGAACAGGATGGAACTTGCTTAATCTGATAAAGCCTGTAGGAATCTACAGCAAATATCGTTCTTACTAGAGAAAAGTTAGTGGTGTTTCCTCTAAAATATCCAACAAGACAAGGATGCCCACTGCATCTTTTCTATTCATCACTGTACTGGAGGCCCTGGCCATCTCAGTAAGACAAGAAAAATAAATTAAAAGCATAAAGATTGGAAAGGAAAAAACAAAACTCTCATTATTAATAGCTGATATGGTTGTCAACATAGAAGACACAAAAGAATATGTAGACAACTTAAAAGGAAGCAGGGTTTCTTGAGAAATGGTCGATTCTGGGGTTGGGACTGGGGCAGGAAGATAAAAGATGAGTAGGGAGTATCTTGTAGTGCTGACAAGTAAGGAAGTACTTAAAAACAAAAGGATGGGCCCATGTCAAGGGGACACAGAAGCCAACCTAAAAGAAACCCCGGTGACCAAAGCTGGAACAATTTGAGCCACAAGACAAATAACAGTATTGGATTTATATCTCAAATTATTAAACAAATATGGCATGAGTTCATACTGATATAAACAAGTAACTGAATAAATAAGTAAGTAAATAAAGGAGAAGAAACAAATCTTTTTTACAGAAGAATTCCAAATAATATATGTAATTACATCCCCTTCCAGAGGTGAAGCTTAATTCCTTCCCTTCTTGAGGGTGGGCTAGATTCTTTCAAAGAACAGAGAATGAAAAGGGAAAAAAAATACCAACTTTACAGTGGAGAAACCTGGCAAACACTACCTTAACTAAGTGGTGAAGGTCAACATCACCAGGGATGTCATAGGGATTTCACATAACCCTGATATGATGTGATGAAAAGGGCACTTCAACTCTGTGGTATTCTTTCCAAGAACAACCCCAGTCTAATTATGAGGAAAACTTCAGACAAATCCAAATTGAGGGACATTCTATAGTACATCTCAAAACTGTTAAGCTTATAAAAAACAAGGAGACTAAGAAAATGTCATAGACCATAGGACACTAAAGAGACATGACAACTTAAATGCAATGTGGTATTTGGAATTGGCTCCTAGAACAGAAAAAGGACATTAGTGGGAAAACTGATACATTTATATAAAGTCTGAAGTTTAGTTAATAGTAATATACCAATGTTGTTTTCTTAGTTTTGACAAAAATATCACAGTGAAGAGTACACAGGAACTCTCCATACTGTCTCTATTTACTTTTTTATAACTAAAATTATTCTAAAATTAAAAGTTTGCTTAAAGGTAATGAAAGTTTATAAAGCAAGGTGAATGGCTATAATAACAATATAAAAAATTAACTTCATTTCTATATACCTGCAAAAGAGATAAAATACATTAAATAACAAGATCTCATTCATAATAGCAGTAAAAGCCATAAATACCAAGGAAAAAAATCTAACACAAGATATGCAAGACCTTATACAGAAAATTATAAAGTTCTACCAAAAGACATTCAATAATTTATTTAAAATGAAAGGATACATCATGTTTATAGCTAGGAAGACTCAACATCATAAACATATCAATTCTCTTCAAACTGATCTACAGATTTATTCCAATTCCAATATTTTTGTAGAACACGACAAGCTTATTCTGAAATGTGCTTGAAATAACAAAGGGCCAAGAATATATGATACTCCTGAAGAAAAATATGATGGGAAGATTTTGCTCTATCAAATATCAAGATTCTTTACGAAGCTAAAGTAATTAAAGGTAGTGTGGTACTGATTCAGGGGCAAAAAGTTGGCCAGTAGCAGAGATCCCAGAAACAGACCTACACAGATGTGAAACTTTGATGTATGATAGAAGTGGCACTTCAGATCATTAGGCTATCTGTGGGGAAAATAACACAACTGGGTTCCTATCTCATAATTTACACTACACAAAAATCAATTCCAGTTAGATTAAGGACTTAAAAGTTAAAGGTAAACCTTTAAACTTTTATTAGAAGAAAATAAAGAATATCTTCATGACCATAGGTTAGGGAAGACAACACACAAAAAGTGCTGGCTACAGAGAAAAAACTGAATTGTTCAACTCATTTAAAATTAGGAATTTCTGCTCATGCAAAGACACTATAAAGAAAAAAAAGGCCACAAACTGAGAGAAGATATTCACATATACCTGACAAATGATGAGTATGCAAATAATTAAATAACTTCTGTAAATCAATAAAAATTATAAAAATATCAATTTTTAAAATGGACAAAAGATATTAACAGTCATTGCACAGAAGAAGAAACATGTGTGGCCAATAAACGTGAAAAGATGCTCAATTATATTAGTAATTTGAAAAATGCTAATTAAGTTCACAAAGACTCACTATAATGACAAAAAATTAAAAGTGGCACAATATCAAGTATTAATAAGGTGTATATGAATCAATGGGACCTCTTACAAATTGCTGAAAGGTGTGTAAATTGGTACCAAGAGTTTAAAATACATTTTGGCATAATCCCGTCAAGCTGAATGTTTACATGTCTTATTAACCAGCAATTCCATACATAGGTATATACCTTAGAAAAATGGGTGTCCATGTGTACAAGGAGACATGTACAAGAATGTTCATAATAGCACTTTTTATAAGAGCAAAAAGCTAGAAATGACCCAAATGTCCCTCAACAGGTAGATGGATGAATAATTTAAGGTCACCCAATGAAATATCATATGGCATTGAGAATGAACAAGCTACAGCTACATGCAAAACAGGTGAATCTTGGAAACACGATGATGAATGAAAAAAGTAAGTCACAGAAGACCACATACAGTATGATACTATTTTTTTCAGAGCTCACAACCAAGCCAAAACCACAATGTATTGGTTAAGCATCTCCACAAATATGAAAAAAAATCAAAAAGAGCAAGGGAATGTTAAACACAAGACTTAGGAGAGTGTTAATTTCTGGCAGGAGGGGTGGGAAATGGGACTGAAAATGACACAGGGATAGATGCTATCATTAATGCTGTTCTTGGGCGGGGTTGGAGTTCCTGGGTTTTCATTATCTCTATAACTTATGTACATAATGTATATATTCTTTTACTATATGTGTAAGATATTTTATATGAACAAACAGGGAATGGGAGAAGAGTAGGAAGAAGTGAAGAATGACAACTCTTTTGAAGAGTTTTGTTGTTAGAGGAATAGAGAAATAAAGCCATATTTGCAAGGGGATGTGGGATGAAGAGAGTTTTACATTTTTTAAAGATGGGAGCAACAGGAGATCAATGGAATGGCAGAGTGAGGACTTTGGTGAGCCAGCTATCCCTCTAAGACAATGAAAATAAGGGCAAACAAACTAAAATCAATCAGTTCAAAACTCTGGCAATTAACAAAGGCATAGAATGAAGTGAAAACCATTGATCCAAGAGAAACGACTGAATCTTGGCAAGACAGCAGGTTCTGTGCCTTTTTTGTGTGTGACATTTTAACTTGTGGCTATTCCCATCCTCCCTCCCTCTCCAGCTTAGTGGTTCAGTAGCCAAAAGCTAAATAAATTCCAGAAAACAGAGAGATGCCTTGGTCAGGAATTTAAAAGGAAATCCTGGAGAATGAGACAACTATAGAGAACTCTGAAAAGTTCTGACATATTCCTGGGAATCTAAAGGGCTGTGCACAAGAAAGAGCTGGAAAAGGAGAGGGCCCAAGTCATTACTTATGGCTGACTGTGAGGCCCTGTGCAAGCAGAAAGTGAGAACTCAGGCTGGCCTATAATCTGGCTGAAGTTTGAAGGCATGCTTTCTCACACAGATCCCCTTGGCAGAGGGTAGAAGACATATAGACAAGGTATTTAAGGACATCTGACCAATCACTGGCTGACCACCAAATTATACTTACCAGGTGTGACCCCTAGGAATCCAGGCTTAAAAATAAAAACAAGATCTTTTTAAAAAAAAAAGGTAGCAGAGAACTCAGAGGCCACATAATGCAGGGAATATAGAATCCACAGAATTTGTCAAGAAAAGTTGCCAAACAAATAAATGACAACAAGAACAATAACAACAACCACACAACACACACACACACACACAACAACAAACCTTGAGGGTGGAAGAGTCTGATACTAGAGTTGTTAGAGTAGAATATCTAAAATGTCCAATTTTTTTTTTTTTTTTTTTTTTTTGTGGTACGCGGGCCTCTCACTGTTGTGGCCTCTCCCGTTGCGGAGCACAGGCTCCGGACGCACAGGCTCAGCGGCCATGGCTCACGGGCCTAGCTGCTCCGCGGCATGTAGGATCTTCCAGGACCGGGGCACGAACCCGTGGTCCCCTGCATTGGCAGGCGGACTCTCAACCACTGCGCCACCAGGGAAGCCCTAAAATGCCCAATTTTTAACAAGAAATTATGAGACATACAAAGAAACAGTAAAGTATGTTACATATACAGGGGAAAAAGCAGCCAAAAGAACATGTCCCTGAAGGGGCCAATGTTTGGGACTTAGTAGACAAAGACTTTATACTAGTAGCTATTATAAATATTTTTGAAGAACTAAAGGAAACAATATCTAAAGAATTGAAGGAAAGTGTGAGAACAATGTCTCATCAAATAGAGAATATCAATAAAGAGATAGAAATCATTTAAAAAATCAAATAGAAAATCTGGAGTTGAAAGTTATAATAACAGAAATAAAAATTTCACTTAGAGGGGCTCACCAACATATTTGAGCTGGCAGAAGAGAGAAAAGGTAAATTTGATGATAGGTCAAATAGAGATTATCCATTTCTTAAAAGCAGAAAGAAGAAAGAATGAAAAAAAAAAAGAAACAGTCTCAAACACCTGTGGGACACCATCAAATGTACCAACATATACATAATGGGAATCTTGGAAGGACAAGAGGATTAGAAAGGGGCCAAAACATCACAAATTTGATGAAAGATATTAATCTATACATTTAAGAAGCTCAAGTAGAATAAACTGATCAAAGTCAAAGACAAGAAAATCTTGAATGTAGCAGGAGAAAGATGACTTATTGAATATAAGGGATACTCAATAAGATTAACAGCTGATTTATCATCAGAAACCATGGGGGCCAGAAGACAGTGTAATGATATCTTCAAAATGTTGAAAGAAAGAGATGGAGACTTCTTTATCCAGCTAAACTGTCCTTCAAACATAAAAGAAAAGTTAAGATAAACAAAAACGGAAAGAATTTGTTGCTAGTAGACCTATCCTACAAGAAATACTAATTTCAGGCTGAAGTTAAAGGACACTAAATGGTAACTTGAAGGTAACTACACAGGTATTATAAGAGAAAGTACTTTTGTTTGTAATACTTTTATTCTCCTATCTGTTTTAAAAGATAACTACATAAAGCAATAATAATAAAACTGCATTGGCAGGCTTATAATGTATAAAGAGGTAATTTGTATGATAATAATACTATGAAGGAAAGGAGAGGGAACAGAGATATATTAGAGCAAAGTTTTTATATACTATTGAAATTAAGTTAGAATTAACCCAAAGTGGATTTTCTCAAGTTCAGATGTTAGTTGTAATCCCCAGGGCAACCACTAAGAACTTAACTCAAAAATATATAGTTAACAAGGAAATTAAAAAGTTATACTAGAAAATATCTACTTGATACATAAGAAGAGAGGAATCGAAGAACAAAGAAACAGAAAAGACATAAGACATACACAAAGCAAGTATCAATCCTTCACAAACTCTTCCAAAAGATATAGGAGGAAACACTTCCCAATTCATTTTATACAACCTGTATTATCCTGATACCAAAATCAAAGACATCACAAGAAAACTACAGACCAATATCCCTTATGAATATAGATGTAAAAATCCTCAACAAAATACTAGCAAACCAAGTCCAGCAACATATATAAAGTATTATATAACATGACCAACTAGGATTTATTTCAGGAACGCAGAGTTAGTTTACTACCTGAAAATTCATCAATGTAATATACCATATTAATAGAACAAACATAAACTCCACATGATCACCTCAGTAGATGCAGACAAAGCATTTGACAAAATCCAACACCCATTCATAGCAAAAACACTCAGAGAACTAGGAGTAGAAGGGAACTTCCTCAATTTGATAAAGGGTATCTATGTAAAACCCACAGCTAACAACATGCTTAATGGAGAAAGACTCAATACTTTCCCCCTAAGATCAGGAACAAGACAAGGATGTCTGCGCTCATTACTTCTAGTCAATACTGTAGGTCTAGCCAGGATAACTGGTCAAGAAAAATAAATACAAGGCATCCAAATTGGAAAATAAAAGTAAAACTATCTCTATTTGTAGATGACACGATTTTATACATAGAAAATCCTAAGGAAACCACTAAAAACTATTTGAACTAATAAACAAGTTCAGAAATGTGACAGGACAGAAATCAATAAACAGAAATCAACTGTATTTCTACACACTAGCACTTAACAATCAGCAAGTGAAAGTAAGAAAACAACTCCATTTATAATAGTAGCAAAAAGCATAAAATACCTAGGAATAAATTTAACAAAATAAGTGCAAGACTTGTACGCTGAAAACTACAAAACACTTCTGAAAGAAAGAAGATCTAAATGGAAAGATTTCCCATGATCATGGATCAGATGACTTAATATTGTTAAATGGCAATACTTCCCAAATTGATATATAGATTCAACACAATCCCTATAAAAATTTCAGCTGATTTTCTGCAGAAATTGACAAGATGATCCTAAAACTCATATGGAAATGAAAAGGACTTAGAACAGTCAAAAAAAATCTTGAAAAAGAATTACAAAGTTGGAGGAATCCCATTTCCTGATTTCAAAATTTACTACACAGTTAATTTAATCAAGACAGTGTGGTCTGGCATAGTGACAAACATATCGATTAGTGGAATAGAATTGAGAGTCCAAAAATTAACTGTTACATTTATGATTTATGGTCAACTGATTTTTCACAAGGTTGTCAAGACAATTCAATGAGGGAAAGAATACTCTTTTCAACAAAAGGTGCTGGAACAACTAGATATCCACAAGTAGAATAATGAAATTTGGACTCCCTACCTCACAGCATGTACAAAAATTAACTCAAAATGGATCACTGGCCTAAATTTAAGAGCTAAAACCATGCAATTCCTGGAAGAAAAAGGAATAAATCTTTGTGACCTTGGTTTATGGAGTGGTTTCTTGGATACGACACAAAAAGCTCAAATGATAAAAGAAAAAAACACATAAATTGAACTTCATCAAAATTAAAAACTTTTGTGCATCAAAGGACACCACGAGGAAAGTGAAAAAACAGGGACTTCCCTGGTGGTCCAGTGGTTAAAACTTCGTCTTCCAATGCAGGGGGTGCGGGTTAGATCCCTGGTCGGGGAGCTAAGATCCCACATGCCTCGTGGCCAAAAAACCAAATAAATAAATAAATAAAACAGAAGCAATATTGTAACACATTCAATAAAGACTTTAAAAATGGTTCACATCAAAAAAAAAAAAAACTTAAAAAAAGTGAAAAAATAACCCACAGAATGGAAGGAAAGATGTACAATTCATATATCTGCTAAGAGACTTGTATCTAAAATATATAAAGAATCCTTACAATCTAACAGTAAAAAGACAAATAATCTAATTTTAAAAGGGCTAAGGATTTTAATAGACATTTCTCCAAAAAAGATATACAAATAGCCAATAAACACATGAAAAGATGTTCAACATCATTAATTATTAGGGAAATGCAAATAAAAACCACAATGAGACACCACTTCATACCCATTAGGATGGCTATAATAAAAAAGACAGACAATAAGAAGTGTTGGTGAGGATATGGAGAAATTGAAACCCTCAGACATTGCTGGTGTGAATGTAAAATGGTGCAGCCACTTTTGCAAACGGTTTGGTAGTTCCTCAAAAAGTTAATCATAGAGTTGCCATATGACCAAGCAATCCCACTCCTAGGTATCTACCCAAGAGAAAAGAAAACATACATTCACACAAAAACTTGTACACAAATGTCCTGAGCAACATTATTTAAAATAGCCAAACGTGAAAACAACTGGAATATCTATCAACTGACTAATGAATAAACAAAATGTAGTATATTCACACAATGGAATATTATTTGGCAATAAAAGCAAATGTCACATGCAACAACATGGGTGGACCTCAAAACCAGTATGCTAAGTGGAAGAAGCCACTCATAAAGGCCAATATATTGTATGATCCAATTTATATGAGATGTCTAGACCAGACAAATCAATAGAGACAGAAAGTGCATTAGTGGCTGCCTACAGTTGTGGGGAGGGGAGTCATGGGGAGTAACTGCTAATGAGTATGAAGCTTCTCTTAGGGGGGAATAAAAATGGTCTAAAATTGATTGTGGTGAGGGCTGCACAACACTGTGAATATACTAAAGACCACTGAATAGTACCCTTTTAAAGGGTGAATTTTATGGTGTGTGAAATATATCTCAATAAAGCTGTAACAAAAAGATGGAAGCAATAACAGGATGTCTGTGTGCTAATGGGAATGAATTTGTAGAGAGGGGGAAATTGAGGTAGGAGAGAGAGGGAGATATTGCTGAAGCAATGTACTCAAGTAGGTAAGAGGATGGGATCTAGTGCCAAAGTGGAAGGACAGGATTTTGATGACAGCAGGGACAGTTTTTCCATAATAACAGAAAAGAAGGCAGAGTATATGAGTACAGATGCTGCTTGGTGGTTGGATGTGGTAGTGGGAATCAGTGGAGGTTTTCTTTTGATGGTTTAAAATTTTCAGTCAAGTATGCAGCCTGAGCCTAGGATGGGAGAGGAGGTGTCGGAGATTTGAGGAGAGAGAAGGTATGAAATAGTTATCTAGAAGGATAGGACAGTGAATGGCCTAAGAAAGTACAGTGGAGCTGGCAGAGGTGGATTTAAGCAGGGCTGGGGTTTTGCCTGATAAGTATGCTAAAGTGACAGAGGGCAAGGGAAGTGAGGATGTATGCAAGGGAATGATTATTATGATGGACCACGGAATCTAAGCTGATTGAAGGAAGGACATGGGAACATGGAGGAAGTAGAGGGTAGTGAAAACGTTCAGTTCCAGTGGCATTGAAGGATTGTTGGAATTGGGGTGCTAGAGGGAGTGAGCTAGAAGGATAAGTACTGGTTGGAGAGCAGGATGCCTGAAACTGAGATTATGGAGGAGATGCAGTCACAGATACTGATAAGAAGGGTAAGACTATCAGGGTGCGTGGCTGAGGTGGGGCTGAAAGGCAAGAGCACTGTAGAAGAGCAGACAGAACTGAGAGACAAGACCACTGGAAGGGTCATCTACGAGGATATTAAAATCACCAAGAAGTAGGACTGGAGTAGTGTTATAGAGTGACAGTGAGCTAGTAGCTAAATCCTTCTAGGAATGAGGCGTGACCGGGGCAGGTATGTGTGTATGTCTGTACCTGACTATAACACACAGGTAGGTGATGGTATAGTCTGATGAGTTGAGATTTAAAACAAAGTGGTTGATATTTATATAATCTTAATGTATCTCTCTACAAATTACTTATTAATTACAAAGGAAAAAGAGTAACTACAATGGAGAAACCTGGAGACACTAACTTAAACAAATAGTCAATGTGAACAAAACCAGTATTGGGATAAACTGACATCATGTGCCTCCTGATATAAAGCACTGAAGACACATCTCTTCTGTGGTATTCTTGCCAAAATTACATAACTTAACTTGAATCACAAGGAAACATCAGACAAACCCAAGTTCTATAAAATAGCTGGCCAGGACTCTTCAAAAGTATCAAAGTCATGAAAGACAAAGAAAGACTAAAGAACTGTCCCAGATTAAAAGTGCCTAAGGAGATATGACAACTAAACACAATGTGGGATCCTGAATTAGATCCTAGAATAGAAAAAGTATATTAGTGGAAAAACTGATGAAATTCAAATAGGTTCTGTACTTTCATTAAGAGTATTGTACCAATGCTAATTTCCTAATTTTGATAATTGAACTGTACTTGTATAATTTCTTAACATTTGGGGAATGTAAGTGAAGGATATATGGGAATTCTTTGTACTATTTTTATAACTTTTTAAAAGTCTGAAATTATTAAAAATAAAAAATTTTAATTCTAAAAAACCAGAGCGTTTAAGGAGGAGGGAGAGAAAATGTCTGGGAAGGACATATAGAGTGAGGACACCTACCCCCATGTCCTGGCCTCCTGGCAGGAGGGGTATGAGGAGGCTGCTGGGGGAGCAGAGTGCTCAGGGGAAAGCCAGATTTCTATTCAAGCAGTGGTTCTCAGTGGGGGATTGAATAGACAGTCAAGGAGTGTTTCGGAGACATTTTTGACTGTCAAAATAATTGGAGATTATAGTGACATTTAGTGGGCATTGACCAGGGATGCTCAGCATTCTGCAGTGCACAAGACAGCTCCACACAGCAAAGAATCGTACTGCATCCCATATGACTTTAGAATGTTCCACCAGACAATCATGTAGGTGAAAAACGTGTTCATTCATTCATTCAACAAACATTTATTGAGAGAGCCTACTGTGTCCAAGCACTGTTTTAGGTAATAGGGATGCATCAAGGCACAAAAAAGACAACCATCTCTGCCCTTCTGGAGTTTACAATCTAGTGGGAGAGTCAAACAATAAACAACAAACATAATAAAGATATGTAAGAGGGTGAGGAGCACTATGGAAAAAACAGATAAGGGTATGTGCTAGGGGATAGTTGCAATTTTAAACAGGATGGTCGGGGTAGGCCTCATTGAGAAAGTGACATCTGAGTAGAGACCTGAAGGAGGTGAGGGCATGAGCTTTGTGGATATTGGTGGGGGGCAAGCATTCTAGGTACAAGGGATGGCCTAGTACAAGCCCCTGAGGTGGATGTGTGCCTAATATGTTCAAGTAGCCTAGAGGAGGTCAGGATGGGTGAAATAGAGGGAGCAAATGGGGACAGTGGTAGGAGATGAGGTCAGAGAGGTTATGGGAGCCAGATCATGGATTTTAATATATAATGACTTTTACAGTAATTCAACAACCATATAAATTGAGGGAAGATTGCACTTTGTTTTGTTTAGAACCTTATGAAGAATTGTTCATCATCTAGGAAAATTGCATCACCCTATCCATGGTTTCTGAGTCACAGTGTAGCTGTCACACTCCCAGGTACAAGCATCGTATGTGCAAGACCATTTCATTATGTCTTCTAGTGGAATTATATCCCAGCCTTTACATATTGAAATACATATTGTTTTATTATAAATTATTTTCCCTTTACGTCTCCCTTATATTGAATTAGACATTTTATTGGTTTGGGGGGGAATTATGTGTGTAGACAGATTCTATTATCTATGTACTTCAATTCAGAACAGTGAAAGAGATGTTTCAAAACATACATCATAAAAATGGAGTGTTGTGTTCAAAAGGTATGAGAACCACTAAGGCATGGCAAGAAAACAATGGGACTATTCAGAAATCAGGGAGAGAATGAAGGGGATTTTGCTGATGATTGAAGGTGAGTTACAGAGGCCTGGTCAATTCCAGGGCTGTATGGGAATGTAACTAGGAGACCCCTGGTCTCTGATCTTCTTGTGGAGACTAACACGATACAGGATAAGGGCCTGATCCACTTTTTCATCTAAGCTGCTCCCCACCCTGGGGGGGGTGTCTCACCTGTTTAACACAGTAGGGTGGGGAACAAAAAGGGTTGTCTCCTCAATGAGGCCAGAAGCAGCCTAAGGCCAGCTCCATTTGTTTACCCCCAGAACAGACAAGAACCCCAGACTAAGCTCATAGGCACTCTCAGGCCAAGCTCATTGCTATAAACAATGCACCTCTAACCTGTTTAGGGATGGGAAAGAGGCAGAAAAAGGAAAAGCAATAACAGAGAAAGACAGAAGCATTCAGAAAGAAGAACCAATTGGGGTGGGGGTAGGGTCAGAGACAGACAGGGAGAAAATAAAGCCAAAGGCCAAGAGAGACTATATTCTTTTCAATTATAACTGTCATTATTTATTGAAACTTTTCAAGGGGCCAGGCACTGGGCAAAGTGATGCACTGTATTGTCTCAGGCGGAGATTATTAGACTCCCATTTGACAGATGGGGAAACTGAGGCCCAGCTGGGTGAGGCTCAAGGTCTTACGGCTAGTTTTAACTGGTTGGGTCAGGATTCAGCCTTATAGGTCTGGGCGGTCTACTATATCTCAGAGAGGGAGCCAGACAGAAAGATAGAGACAAACAGACAGAAAGATGGAGATAGAGACAGAGGAAGGGGGAACGGGGTGGGCAGAGAGTGAGAGACAGACGGAGACTTACAGACACGCAAGCAGACGATCACGTGAGCTGCAGACCTGCACAGTACACCGTTTCCCAAGAGACAGGAATTGGGGGAGCGCGGAGGGTGGGCATGGGCGGTGGGCTCCGCAGGGTACTCACCTGGTTGTCGTCTGGGGGCCGCAGGAGCACTCGCCCTCCCCTTGCTACCCGCACGATACTCCGCAACCCGCTGACCTAGGGTTGAGAGGCCGCCCAGGTAAAAGCTCGCTCAGGTCCCACCCCTCACGCGCTCCGGCCCGGCATCTTTCCCACCGCGTCCTCCACCCCCCGTCTTTACAGCGTCTCACCGGGAACCTCGGGCCGTCGGTGCAGCCGCTGCCTCGCGCGAGTAGATTCCAGGGACCGGCAGCTGGATCTCGCGAATGCACTGGACGCGTCCCTCCCGCTTGCTAGAGCGCTAGCGGGGTCGCAGGCCGCCACCGCTACCGACGGCCCCAGACTCCCATTGGAGGAGTGCCCTCCTGTCTTCCCTGGGATTGGCTGGAGATGGACACACTTTATTTTTACCCCCCAAGCCAGGATCCAGGCCGAAGAAAACCCGCCCCTTTGGGGGTCTTTGATTGGTTTATAAGCCAAGCCCACCCTCTAATAGGATTGGCCAGGAGGAGGATCTTCATCGCTTTTTGCCAGTCCATTCGACAGGTCTTCGGGCGGTTAGTTGGGAGCACGCAGGCGCGAACCCCAAAGTGAGGCCTGGCGCGAGTCACAAGACAATCGGAGGCGCGCGGCTTCTTGACGTCTTATTCTCCGTAAGCCACCTTGCGTAAGCCACCGCTCCGCTAAGAGACACGACTCTGCCCTCAGTTTTCCATAGCTTACCCCCACCTGCAGGGATTTCTGAGCCAGGTTTCTCTCTCTCAAAGTGAACGTAGTTCCTAGTTTTATCCCTGGAGGATGAGGTGGTTATAGAGGTCTGGCCAGTCACCCACCAGCCCCTGCTACTTACTGATTAAGACATTGGTCGAGTGACAGCCTCGCTTGGAGCCTCAGTTTAACCATCTGTGAAATGGGAAGATAATTTTAAAAAATCTTCCCTGAAAATGCCACTCATTCAATGGAGGATTCAATGAGAGAACATAAATTAATTGCCTGGAGCATAAATAATTAAGGTCTCCCCTCCCAATTCTTGCCTTTGCCGTTGTTTCAGACTTAGGGAACTATGGCCCAGAGAGGCAAACTGTTTGGCTTGAGGTCACACAGCAATAAGACCCAGCATAAAACCTAGGCTTCTCTCCTCCAAACGAAAGGGGTTTAAGAAGAAAGGAGATACAGGAAGGCCCTTCCTATTACCAGGGTTTCTTAATTTGGGTTCACAGATCTCCCTCCAATCCAGTCCAGGGACAGGGTTTAGAAGGGTCCATGAATTTGGATGGGAAAAAAATTACATCTTTGTTTTCACTCTCCTCTAATTGAAATTTAGCATCTTTTCAGTAAAGAATGTAACTGACCATAGTATAATAGTGATAGTCCCTGTGACTCTGTTACTAATAGAAATCACAGAGATTTTTATATCATATTATAGATGTTGTACATTTCTTGAAATATCATGTAATCTCATCTCTATCTCAAAATCATGACTGTCATTAGACTCTCCATTAGATCTCACAAGGATCATATATATTACTATAACGTATTTGCTTTTCCATATTTTAGTAACTATTTTTCAATATAGTCAATATTTTGTGGCTCTAGGTATTTTATTTTATGCATTCAAAAGATATTGTTTTCTGAGAAAAGATGCATACGCTTCACCAGATCACCAAACAGGTCCATGGCACACAAAAAATGTTAAGAACACTTGTCTTCAACTCTGGGCTCCAGGGGGACAAAGACTTGGTCTATTCATGTTTCCTTGTTGTAGTCCTATCACCGAGTTTCTATCAGGCACACAGCAGGTGCTCAGTAATGTTTACTGAATGAAAAATAGGATGCTTCCTAATGAAAAACAGGATCCTCCACACCCCCAACTGAGGGAGCCACTGATGGCCTTTTTGATCACCAAAGAAAGAGGGATCTAGTTTCCTGAATCTAGTTTTGTCCCTGCCAATCTGCTTTTATTCACAGAAGTGGGTGGTACTTTTAAGGTCTGGCCCCAGGAAGTCCTTGGAACCTTACCCTCAGGAGCAGGGCCCTCTGCTCCAAGGGAGTTGGGTGAGTTGTGAAGGATACAAGGACAAGTAGCTTCAGCATGGGAAAGGCCCTGGGGCACATTGGGCCTATGACTCCTCATTCTCCTCCTGGTTTCTGTTTGGGGTCCCAGCAAAAGGGCCTGTCTTCACTGGTCTTCAGCAAAGACTGTATTTTGGAGTTGGATGTGACCTTAAAGACCTTCTAGGAGAGTCTTCCCTTTTGGAGGACCAGACTAGGAAGGACCTGAATGAAGCCACACCACACAGTGAGGAGTGAGGGCACAGGGAAAAGATGTCACCCTAGGCAAAGAACATCTTCTCCTCCCATGCCTCAGTCCAGGACATGAGCATCCTGGCCAGCTATATTAGAATCCCATAATTGGGTCCTAACAGTGTCCCTGAAGTCAGAGGCCCTCTCTAACAGGGTGAGTGAAGAGGGGCCTCAAATGCCAGGACGAGGGGCTAGGGATTTGATTAGAGAAACAGAGAGGAATCAGGTAAGAGCATGATGAAGGCCAGGCTTCAGAGGTCTGCTTCAAAGCTAGACTCCATCTTGGGATCTTAGGCTGGTTGCTTCTGCTGGGCTGATCCCCCAGCATGATTAGCCTATTTGCAGATGGGAAAACTGAGACCCTCTATAGAGGGTGAGGAAGTCACGTTGTGAGCCAGAGTATATTGAGGCAAGGATACCCAGGCCGTCTCCCTCTTGAACTGACAGGGATCCTCTTGCCAGGCTGACCTCTTCCTGGCCCACTCCAGGTCCTTTGCCCCTCCTGCTTACTCTGCCCCTCCACTTCATCACATACTCATTGGGACTGGCTCCAGATACTGCACATAGGTGTCTCTTCCCTCTGCACAAGATGCCTTGACTCAGCATCCTGCACTCTCAGCTCTGGCCCTGGGGCAAGATGTTCTCCTTTCTGAGCCAGAGTCTCCTCTATCCACTTCTGACAGTGTGGTCCCAGGTCAGAACTAGAGGCATCCAAGCTTCCATGCTCTCCCCAAAACATTTATCAGAATCTGGAGTATGTCCAAGATCTGGTATTCCAACCATTTCACAGAGGAGGTCCCACAGCAACCTGGCAGTCACCCCTGACTTCTCTCAATCCCTCTCTTCTTATATCTAAAGCCTGTTGATTCCAGCATCTTAAAATCACAGAATACACACATTTCTCGTACAGGAGAATTCCAATTAATTTATGTAGATACTTCCCCCTTGAGGAGTTGGAGGATAACTCCCCACTCCCTAAGCACGGGCTACACTTAGTGGCTTCCTTACAAAGAGTACAGTATGGAAGGTGGGGGAATGGAGTAATTTTACAGTGGAGAAACCTGACATATACTACCTAAGCCAGGTGATCAGGTTAACATCAACAGTGATAAGGCATATCGATAGCGTGTACCCCTGATAGGATATGAAGAGAATGGTACTTTATTTCTGTGGTCTTCCTTTCCCAAACCCATAACCCCAGTCTAATCATGAGGAAAACATCAGACAAATCCCAGTTGAGGGACATTCTGCAAAATACCTGACTAGTAGTCCTCAAATGTTGATGACTCCAGGTCATCAAAAACAAGAAAAGTGTGAGAAACTGTCACAGCCAAGAGAAGTCTATGGCAACATGATGATTAAATGTAATGTTGTGTCCTGGATGGCATCCTGGAACAGAAAAAGGAAATTTGGTAAAAACTAAGGAAATCTGAACAAAATATGGAATTTAGTTAATAATAATGTATTGATATTTGTTGTGACACATGTATCATACTAGAAGTCCAATGCGCTATCCATTGCGCCACGGAGCCACCTACATGTATCATACTAATGTAAGATGTTAACAATAGGGGAAACTGGCTGTAGGGTATACGGACACTCTCTGTATTATCTTTGCGATAATTCTGTAAATCTAAAACTTCTAAAAGAAAAAATTTATTTTAAAAACCTTCCATTATTGCTCCCATCACGCCACTCTCACCTTAGGTATAGCGTCAGCTTCCTCACTGCTCTCCCTCCCTCCAATCTATGCTCCCGGCAGCCAGCAGAGGGCATTCTGTACAACGCAAATCTGACCAGAGTCTGAAGACTTCCAGCAAAGTAAGGGCGTTGGATGGAAAGTTCGGGAGGTATATTACAGAAGACATACCTGGATATCTGTGTAAATTATCGTTATGATCCAGAAAGAATCTGGGAGGTTTTTCTGGTGTCCGTGGAAATAAAGTTACTGTATCCAAAATTTAAAGCCACTGGGTCTTTCAGACGCCCAACTCCCGACCACCCCCCCCCCCCCCGGTCACACAGCTACATAGTAATTTTCCTTTGCTTTTCTTTTATCTCTATGCAAACTCCCCAGCCTGGGCTGTCTTTTCTTGCCTTCTCTCCCAAGTCCAGCTCCAGGGATCCTACACCCCCTTCCTAAGACGAGAGAGCACTCCGGCATTATTGGATTGTTAAGTCCCGACCGGTATCATTTTTATTTTACTACATGCGAACAAGAAAAATGGATTCCTCTGGCTCCCCCACACTCAGCTCATACTAGGCCCGAGGAAAGGTTTGACGCACGATAAATAAAAAGATGAATCACTGAATAAATGGATGTTCTAGGGCCCAGGGCGTTCCTGTGCGCGTGCGCGGAGGGGAAGGCGTGGGATGCTGTTTGCTACCTGCCTGGGTCTGCTGCGGCCGCCCGGAGAGGGAGGGGCTTCCTCGGCCTCGCCCTGCCATTGGCCAGGATGGTCCGCATTGGCCTGACGCAACATTTCTGCGGTCCCGCGGAGCTTGCCCCCAGCCAGCCACCCCCACCCCCAGCAACTACCATCTTGCAGGCCACTGCGTAGGCGAGGTGGTTACTTGCGGGCCTGTGGGAAGGGAGACTGGCTGCTGGGGACCGCGCACCGGATGGGACAAAAGACTCGAAGCAGCACTGTGAATTTGCTCAGAATTTTATTAGGATTACCAGGGTTCACAGGGAACGAGGCGGGACTTCTGGGGGAGGGGGACCAGAATACCGCAATGGCGAAGCGGCCTTGCATAGACACCGAGGCGGGCTAGCGGGCACAGCGGGGAAGGGCGAGGGATGGAGGGAAAGAGAGACGGGAGAACAGGGTGGCGGCAGAGACCCCCAAGGCCACAGCGGCCCTCCCCGCTTTGGGATCAAGGGTGTCCACTCCACACAGCACGAGGAGGGGGATAGAGGGGCCCTGACCAAGGCATCACAATAAATACGTTTAGCAGCACACAGAAGCCTGCGGGAGAGGAGGGCCAAAAGGAAGGGGGAATCCCCCTTTCCCTCCCCCCAAAATAAGAACTCTGCAATTACTAAACCATAAAAATAATCTTTAAACCCGTGTACGAAGTCAGTCATCCCCCAGAAGTGCAATATGGGGCCGCTCGGCCCTAGCTGATAGGGAGGGCAAATGGGGCAGGGGGAGAGGGATACAGAGAGGCAGCCCCCGCAAAGGTAAGACATTTATCCCGTTTTGCCCCTCTTCCCCGGGTTGGCCCAAGGGTTTGGGACCTGAAGCACCTCCTCCATGTCGGAGTCTTCTGAGTCTTCCCCTCCTTCTGAGTCTTCTTCGATTCCTTCCTCCTCCTCGCTTCCTTCCTCATCATCACTGTCCTCACCTTCTTGCTCACTGCCTGTACAGGGGAGAGAGAAGTAAGGAGGGAAAAATGGAGGAGGATGGTTAGGTGGACAGGTAGATGTCACTCTTAACAGGGAACAGAGTCCACAGTCAGGGCTTTTGAGGGGCGGGACCATTCGCCAAAAGCCTCTGCTTGGAACAAGCAGCCAAGTCTGTGTGAACTCAAGTCCAGAAAGTAAGGGCAAGTGGGAGGGAAGCAGGAAGGCAGAGTGGGATGCCTCTGTCCTATCAAAATTGATACATCTCTGAAAGTAGCTTTTTCACCCCCTGTATGCAATGTGTGTCTCTTCCTGAGCTCTGACCTCAGCTGAATAGAACTTCTGTTCATCCAGAGGCAGCTCCCTCTCTCTTTCTCCCCAGTCTGATCCAAATAGGCCTCAGTCTGTCTTTTTCAGCCCAATTCCCCACCCCAGCTCCCACCCTAGGGTTGTACAGATAATTCTGCCTCCCCTTCTCTGAAAGAAGAGATGCCACCGAGTAGGAGGGTATGGGGCCAGCAATTCTCTCCGTTTCCCTACCTAGAAATATGTCTAGATTGTGTCTACTTGCTCATTCAATTCCTCCTTCCTCAGTGCCCTCAATGGAAGTTTGCCAGGGATCCCATGGCCAAAACCCCCAGGAGTGGTTGGTCTTCCTGCACCTTCCACCTACCCCAGGGGGCTGCCTCTCCTCCATCTGCCTGCCTACAGCCAGGCTCAAACATATCCCTTGTCTGCCTTCTGCCATCCCCTTCCTAGCCAAGGTTTGACCCTACTGCCTTAACCCCTGTTCATTTCCTTCCCATTCCTACTGTGGTCTGGCTCTACCCCACCAATCCATTGAAACTACTCTTTCCAAGGCCACAGATGATCTATTCAGCCCCCAATCCAATGGACACATCCCAGTCCTCATTTTACTTGACCTTTCAGGAGCACTGGACACCGGTGACAATCCCCTCCTTCTCAGAATGTTCCACGACCTAGTGCTCCTCCTAACTCTACTCTCTCAGAGCCTCAGTTTCCCCATCTATAAAAGGATTAGTAGTACCTACCTCATAAGAGTTGCTGTGAGGATTAAATTAGTCAAAGCAAGAAAACCACTTAGAATAGTGCCTGGCAACATAGTAAATACTTCATTAATGTTAATTGGACCCAATTAATGTTAACTGGCTCCAGAATCCAGAGGTAGGATTCTGCTCTGGCTTATCTCCTTTCTTTACAATTTCTGACTTCCCAGGCATATCACCAACCACTTGCCTCTAAGCCACCCGTACCTTATGTCCAACAAGCCCTTCCAACTCCATGTTCCTCCCTGCATCCCATCAATCCCACCACCACGCCCTTCCCCATCCCAGGAAATGGTGCCTCCTTTGGCCAGTCATACAGGCCAGAACCAAACCTAGCAGTCACCTTAAATACCGCCTTCTCCCTCAACCCCCCATATGCAACCCTTCTTCAGCATTTCCCAAAATGTATTCTTTGGTGGACAGTGAACAATGGCCTTTGTGATCAAGATGTTTGGGAAATGCTGACTTCCACAATGTTTAAATAGGTTTCTTAGAGCAGGACTTATCAGAGCCTTTAAGGTGCCAACATACATGTGACTCTACATAAGGATATTATTGTATGCAGTATTTCCCCAACATATTTGACCACTGAACCTTTTTGTGAGCAGCTTTGGAACCAGTGAAGGGTCCTCAGATGACAATTTGGGAAACCCTGCCCAACATACTATGCATTTTCACCCTTCCAGGTTCTTTTTCATGTGATCCCTTCCACCAAGAATGCCCCATAATGCTCCTTAATGTGAAGGCAGCCTCCAATTCAAATGTCACTTCTTTTCTCTAGTTCTCTCCTTCTTGATTCTGGAGATAGAATTAGCTCCTCCCTCCTCTGGACTCACTGAGCACACTGTTCACTTCACCCCCAGCCCCCCAAACAAGCCTGGGAGTTCCCAGAAGGCCAGGGCTGGGTACAGAGTGTGCTGAATTGCAATATGTTTGACATTTTTTCCCCTCTCTCTGTGTGAGAACCTGTCTTACTTAGTATATCACCCACTGCCTCCTATCTCTTCTCTCTGCTTCATTTGTCTTGTGCTCTGTTACAACCTATCTACCCATCACCAAGAATTGAAATTTGTTTTGGTTTTGTTACATTTGTGAGCTAAATGTTCCCTGACCTTGCTCTATTTAAAAACTTACTCAGAATGCTTTTTTCTTTTCTCTACAAGAGCAGATTGTGCTCATGCCTTGATACTCTGACCATGGGCAGATTTTCTCTGAGAGAAGAGAAAGGAGGTAAGACAAGAGGTGAGGGTCTAGCTCACCTTCCTCACTGCCCTCCTCTTCTTCCTCCACTGATGATTCTTCTACGGAGATGTTCTCTACCTCGTCCTCATAGTCATCCTGGTTGGCGCTGTTATGGTGATCCTTGTCAGAGTCTTCAAGGTCATTCTCATAGTCTTCAATGTCTCTGTCGTCATCATCGCTGCCTTCATTGTCACCTTCATTGCCATCATCATCACTACCTTCACTGTCACCTTCGTTGCCATCGTTATCTTCAATATCACTGCCGTCATTGTCTCCATTGTCACTGTCGCTGCTGTCCTGGTTGCTGCCGTTGCTGCTGTGGTTGCCACTTTTGGGGTTCTCATCATCACCATTGGTGTTCTCGTCACCATCAGCGTTCTCATCGTTATCATCAGTGTTCTCTTCGTTGTCATCAGGGTTCTCTTCATTGTCATCAGTGTTGTTGTCTTCAGGGTTCTCATTGTTGTCATCGGGGTTCTCGTTGTTGTCATCAGGATTCTCATTGTTGTCATCGGTACTCTCATTGTTGTCAGTGGTCTCGTTGTCATCAGCACTCTCATTGTTATCAGTGGTTTCGTTGTCATTGGGGCTCTCATTGTCAGTGGTCTCACTGTCAATGCTCCCATTGTGGTCAGGGCACTCGCTGTCACAGAGGCTCTCGCTGATGTCAGTTATCTCGTTGTCAGTGGTCTCGAAGCAGTCAGTGGTCTCCATGAAGTCAGAGATCTTGATGTCATGAATGGTCTCATTGTCGGTGATACCATCACTGTCTGAGGTCTCTCCAGTAATGTCTTCCATGATGTGATAGTCATCGGAGTCTTCCACGATCACCACCTCATATTCATCCCTGTTTTTACTGTGGGGAAGCCTGGGGTTGAGTATAGGGTTGGTGGGAGGTGGTGTTCCCAGAGCAGACACTGAAAGGTGGTAAGCAACTGGGGAGGCAGTAGGCTACAGGGGTTCCCAGGGACGAGGCTAGGTGGGGAAAGTCCTATTTCTGCCCCTGACTACATAACCTCAGGCCAATCACACCCCATTTCTGGGCATCACTCCCCACTTGTAAAACATAGTGGACTGGATTATCTCAAAGGTCCCTTTTGGCTCTACAAATACTGTGTGACACTAGCCTAGTCTTTGCCCCACCCCTAACAAACCACCTCTCAGCCACCAACCCCCACCATCACCTTTCTTCCTTTTCTTGCTTCTTTCTGCTTGCCCTGTAGCCCCCTTCTCCCATCATGTAGTAACGCACAGGGTTAACCCACAGGTCATTCTTGATAATCTGTTGAAAGAGACGGGGGAAGGGAGAACAAAGCTATGAGTACATGTCACAGAGCCTACTCCCAATACCCCACGCACCCAGGGGCAAGCTAGCAAGGCCTTCCCTGGCAATGCCAGGAGGGGCCCCACCTCAGCAATCCTGTCAGCCTCTGGGAGGCTATGGTTTGAGAACCAGCTGAAGAAGCTGTGGCTGGCATCCTGGTTCCTGTGCCTGTGGGCCTGAGGTTCCTGGCCCCGGTGCCAGCGAATTGGGGTGGAGTGAGACACCAGCCGGCCTGGGGGGAAAGGAGGCTATGGAGAGGGCGCTGGACAAGGATAGATGGGGCGGGGGGCATGAATTTGCTCTGGGACTGCCTCTTACCCGAGCGGCTGCGCTGGAACTCCTTGACGATCACCATATTTGTGAAGTAGGGGTTTGTCTGGAAGTACAGCTTCATTTTGTAGCCCATGGAGATATGTCTGAGATCCTGTACCTGCTCAGGGTGGGGGTAATGGTGGAATTCCCACCACACCGTGACCCCTCCCACCCAACCTCCCCTCACCTCCAAGGACCAGATTCCTTGCCCGGTCCTGGTAGAAAAGATATCTCTTTGGCCTGACCTGCAGATTGGTCAAGTAGCGGAAAATGTCTTCATCACGTTGGTTGATCAAGATTGAAATTTTGGGGTGGTTGAGGAACTGATGGAGGGAGCAGTTTAGGTCAAGGAGTGACTGTTCAATGAGAAGGAGGGAAGGAAGGCCAGTCAGGGCTAGGCAGGGCTGAACAAAAGAGAGGCTGGAGAAGGAGAATTCCTTTTGTGGTCAATGGGACATGACCCATACTTTTATTCCCATGATACTGTCTGTGTGGTAAGAGCCTATGTTTATAAAATGTCAAACCTCTGTATTAAGTGGCCTTGCCATGGTTCATATTTGCCGTGTGTTTGCGTGCTGGGAGTCTATGTCCAAGTGATGTTGTGTCTCTGGGTGCTGAGGGCTTGTGTTCACCAGACATTGTGTGTCTGGGGGCTGAAGGCCCATGTGCAAATGGTGCTATATCTGGTTGCTGAGGGCCTGTCATCACACGATGTTATATATATTTGGGTGTTATGGGTCTGTGTCCACATGATGTTGAGTATCTGAGTCTGAGGGTTTGTCTCCAGGTGATGTTATGGTCTATGTACTGAGGACCTGTGGCCACATAATACTGTGCCTGGGTACTGAGCGCCTGTGATCATGTGATACTGAGAGTGCCAAGGGTCTGTGTCCATATAATTCTATTAGGATGTTAAATCCATGTGTTCCTAACATGTTGCATGGTCCCCTAGAGATAAGCTTATCACCAATAGTGAATTCTTGTTATTTTTCCCTTTCCTTCATTTAACTCCTTTCTCTCCATTCCTAGCTACTCCTTCTCCTGATCCTTCAGGGCTCCAGTCCCTTACTAGCCCCCTCCTCTCCAGCCAGAATTGGGGTTTGCCTAGTATCTAAGCAGAGACCTAGGCTTGCACAGCCATGTGTGACTTGGGCACCCTTTCTGGGCCATTTCTCTGCTGTGTGCCCTTCTCCTCCCTCTTCACTGTCTCTGAGTCAGTTTATCTTCTGTGTGACCCTCCCCTCCTCCTTTCACCATCTCTGGTCCAATTTTTCTGCTGTGTGCCCCTCTACTATCCTCCCCCTTTCACCGTCTGTGATCCATTTTCTTTTATGCTATGCTCCTCCTCTCCCCCTTTCCCATCTGTGGTCCAATTTTTATGCTGTGTTGCCCCCCTCCCCCCTTCACCATCTCCAGTCCAGCTTCTCTGATGTTTTGCCACACTCCTTCCATCCCTCCTCCACCAGACCTCGTCATTCTTCCAATAGGGGCCCGCCCCCACACCCTTTCACCCAGCCTGTCCCTCCCCCCCACCGCCCCCCATTTCTGGTCATGGGCTCCTGGCCCATGAATATAGATGACAAGGATACTGCTTTGACCCAGAAGCCTGGGATATGCTGGATGATGAGATCTCTGCGCTCCAGGAAGGGTCTTCGCATCTGGATGAACTTGCGCTTGAGACGGAGGAAGGCCTTGCCCGCCTTGATATTCACCGCCTCCAGGTCCAGCTGAATGTTTTCCAGCGCCTGCAGGATGCACTCTATCTTCTCGGCATTCTTCTCTCGGCTTTCCCTCTTCACCTTCCTGGGCTTCCTCTTCCTCCTCCTCCTCCTCTTCCTCACACTTTCCATTTCATCCTCGTCGTCGTCTTCCACGATGATGACGGTCTCTTCCCTCCCCCTTGGACCGGCTAACCTCTGGTACCCCCGCCCCCCTGCGCTACAGGTTTCTAGGGCCTTCTCTCCTGCAAAGCTGCTGGGCTCCGTCACCTGGAAGTCAATCTCCAGGCTTCCCCCAGAAACCTCCGAGGGAGAAAGCGTTTCCAGGCTCTCCGTGGGAGGGGGCGCCTCCCCGTACCCTGACTCGATCGCGGGCTCCCAGCCGGGACCCCCAGCCCCCAGGGTGAAGTACGCGCGGATCCCCCCCTCCTCCAGAATGACATAGGGCGGCGGCGGGGGCAGAGCGGGGCCCAGTCCCACCCCCCTCATGTCAGCCAGCACCTGTGCCGCCTCGGTTTCCTCCCGGAGCCTCGGGCGCTGCTGAGGTGGAGGCAGGGGCAGGCGCAAGAGAGGTGGAGGCGGCGGCGGCGGCGGTGGCGGCGGCGGCGGCGGCAGCTCGCTCTGAGGGGTCTCAGAGCTACTGAGGCGGCGGGCCTTGGCCGGAGGCCCCTCATCCGGGCCGTCCATCGTGACCGCGTTCGCACAGCTCAGGGGCTCGCGCTCGCCCCTTCGCTCTCAGCCAGGCCGCCGCTGCCTGTCACACCTGAAGCAGAGCCGCGCCTCACGCGACGAGCTCTGCTCTCAGCCTCGCTCTGGCGCTCCCTCCCACAGCGCCTGCCCTACTCCCTCCGCGCCAAGCGCCAGACCCCGCCCCCTCGCTGACGCCAGGGGCCATCCCGCCTCTCCATTGGCTGCCAGCCGCCGCGGCTGCTCTCGCGGCCCCCCGCCCCCTGCCCGCTCGCACGCAATCTGCTTGCCAACACCGCACCTCATCACTTTCCCATTGGCTATCCTCGGGCCCGCCAGTCACCGGGCCACCTCCCTTAGCGACCTTAGAGACGGTGCAGGACTATTGGCCTCGGGGAGAGCTGAAGGGAAGAAGACCCTCTACCTCACCCTGCCGACGTCTTATCCAATGGGATAAGTACCAGTGGTTCTGAAGACCCAAACGCAAAACAAAAAACAAGCGCAAGCAGTGAGCAGGATGTGCTCAGATAGACTCTCGAGAGCCTCGCTGTCGTTCTCCCCCTCCTCTCCCCTCCCCGTCAGCAACTACGCACTTCTTAAATCTGCCCCTGCCCCAGCCCTGGCTTTCGCCCCTGCGGCGGCGAACTCGGAGGCGGCTCCTCGCGGCTCAGGGGGCACTCAAGGAGCTTGGGGTTTAGAAATCGAGGGTCTTTGGTTTGGGGCCAGGTTTTGACGTGGCGTTTCCCATTTCTGCAAAATAGCTCTAGCAATAATAATCGCACCAAAAAAAGTAACTTCCTCTGCGTCATGAAAATGATTGTGATTCAGTTCATCTGCTAGATCTTTCTAGGACTTTCTATGTGTTCATCGACTCCATACTTCTCCTTCCCATCCTTTCCTTTCCATTTCCTCAGTGTATGCTGTTTTAAGTTCTATTTTAGATTTTGGGGAGCCAGCTGGATGGTCTCTCGTGAGGCATGGTGGTGGGGTTCTGGCTTAGGTGTGGGATTCGCGTCAAGCATCTGCTCCTCACTTAAACCCTAACCAAATCACTGCCTCTCTCTGAGCTTGTTTCCTCTCCTCTAAATAAGGAGTCCCTAAAAAGACATGTAGGAAACTGCCCATTGCAGGCTTGTGGTAGCAGAGGACTGGAGGCAACCTAGAGACCCATCACCCAGGGGAATGAATAAGAAAAATGTGATACATGTATAAGATGGACCACTAGAATGAATTAGGTCTACATACGGCAACATGGCTGGATCTCTCAAAAACAGAATGTTGAGTGAAGAAAGAAACAGAACAAGATTTATAGTACAATACTGTTTATGTAAATTAAAACACATAACAATACCATACATTTTCACAGATACACATATATGTAAATAAACACATGAACGGTGGATTGGAAGGACGGTACGTTAAATACACGAGAGTGGGTGCCTATGTGGAAGGGGACATGGGATCAGGGATGGGTGATGAAGGGGACAAAACAAAACGAAATAAAAAATATAAGGGCCTCATATGAACCAATGATGATATAGTGTGCCAAGAACTGAGGAGTATGGTCAACTCAATTCTGTGCATCTGAGAGAGTAAAGTAATTGAATGCCCAGGGAACAGGCTGGCTGGGGAGACTCCCAGGCTTTTTTTTTTTTCCCCTGTGACATCCCTCCCTCTGAATTTAATCAAAGCTTACCAAAATCCGAGCTGTATATAGTGGACCCTTCCGAAGGGCTCCTATCCCAGACTGAGCAGTCCCTCCAGAAGCCATTATTTTGTGTGTTGGGGGGCGGGCATTACCTAACCCCAATAGTTTGATCCCCAATTCCCAGTCTCCATTCTCCATGGTGGTCCACTTTCAGGAACACCTTATCTGGCTTTTTGAAAGGAGACTGATACAGGAGTTGGGAGTGGTACCTGGGGGCTCCAGCCTTTGGAAAGAGATGGGGTACTCAAGTATCCTGTCGCCCATGTTCAGAGCCTGGGCCAAGGGAGGAAGATCTTATGAGATGGGAGTCTACCCTCTTGCTACATACATACGTACCGTTTTCAAGTTCCATCTCTCCGAACACTCTACTTCTTGCTGCAGGCACATACTCTATTTTGTCCCCTCTCAATTAGGTGCATATGTGTACATGTGTGCACGCGTGCACTGTATATGTCTCCACATACAGGCATTTGCTCACATGTGTGCCCCAGGCAGGAGTGCCCCCCAACAAAGTCACGCAGATACACTGTCTCACTTGACCATACCTCCCCACATGTAGTCACACAGACAGGACACACACACACACACACACACACACACACACACACACAGAAAGAGAAAACATCCAATATAGCATTGTTCATTTGTTTTCCATTTACAAAATCCAATGGTGAATCCACGCAGTTAGAAAAAGGAAATGGAGGCAAATCCTCCTGAATGTACCCTATCTACCCCCACCCCTGTGGTGCCCCAACCCACCCCCTGAAAGGCACCCCCATCACTATCACTGAGAGAACAGGTACCCCCCACCCCCAGCCTCTCAGCCACTCTGGCCTGCCTTTCCAAGGCCACTCCATAGCCAGGCTCATTAGTGTCTCTCCTGCCTAGAGTGCCTTCTCCATCCCTCTTGGGTCAAGGTTTGCCCAGTTCTGGAGCTGTCTTGGAGTAGGGAGGGAGTGTAGGACAAGGGCTTCTGTAGGGAAGGGAAAGGAGGTGGATAAATACAGATCTCCTGCTCTCCCAGGAGATGAGAGGGGGACAGAGAACTTGGGCAAGACCAGGCAAAGAATGCCAGTTTGGCTCACCAGTCCATAAGACTTGATGGGAGCCCAGAGTGGACTCTGTCCTGGGAAGGAGGCTTGGGATCTCCCACCTGGGGATTCTGGCTGCAGTCTGCTCCACTTGGGGTGGAAGTAATGGTGGAGGGAGGAAGAGGGAAAGGGCTGTTCAGTGCAAGGAAGTTGGGGGCTGAGGGCCCAGAAGGCCAAGTGTTACCACAGAGGGGCTTGAGGCTCCTGAGGCTTGAGGGGGACAAAAAGAGGCCAGAGAGGAATGGACTCAAGTCCACAGTGCCCTGGAGTTTATACCACTATGACTTACCAAGTCCCTCAAAGAATTTTCATCTTCAGGAGAGTATCATGAACTCAGGAGACAATTCTGGGGTTGAATTCCACTCTGACCCCAGCCTTTGGGATCCAGCCATTCTGGAGAGTTTGACTTTCTCCCTACACTTCCATGGGGTGGGGGGCTGCTCCTGCCTGTATGGCACCCACATCAACCCCGGTGGGGTTGGAGTGGATTTCCATCCTCAAGAAGAAGAGTTGGGGCACGGGGATCCAGTTGGCAGCTTGAGAGAATGCAGCCAAGCTGGGGTCTCTTCAGCTCAAGGCGTGTACTCACATCCTGCTCTTCACCTAACCTGGGCCCATCCCAGAAGCCCTTCTCCCTCCCCTCCTCGCTTCTCAAACAGATGCTCAAGAAACACTTGGGAGGTCTGGACATGGTGGGGATGGAGAAAAGACCGGGCTTGGGACCAGGGTTAGCCTAAAACAACATTGCACACAACATAGCAATTAAACATTCCTTGCTCCCTGGGAACCCAGCAGCCCCTTCGGTCCCTCTTGTCAGCAGATCAATTTCTCTCTAAACATCCAGGCCTTGCTAAAGGACTTGGAAGGGGAGGGTACGTGGGAGCAGAGGGGACAATAAGGGCTCTGGAAGTCTATTTTACAGGACAAATTTCCCCCTTCTGGACAATGTCAGAGGAGAGACATTAAAGCAAGAAAGCCTTGTCTCCTCAGCTGTGAGTAGAAAAACCTGCATTTTCAGTTTTTTTTTCTGAATTGTCACTTCTGTGTGTGTGTGTGTGTGTGTGTGTGAGAGAGAGAGAGAGAGAGAGAGAGAGAGAGTGAGAGAGAGAGAGAGAGAGAGAGAGAGAGAGAGAGAGAGAGAGAGAGATTGTAGAAGTGGAGAAGGAGGTGGCGGAGACGGGCCCCACAGAACTAGAAATGCCTCTTTCCTAGTCCCCCACCCAGTCCCCAACCCTGGGGAGGTGCTGGCAAAGGTGCCTAGATTCCAGGTGGTTCGAGGGGCTGGGGCTGGAGCTCAGAAAGAAAGGCTCCTGTTATGGAGCCCCACCTCTCCCCTTCTGTTGGCCCCATCATGGTGGCCCTGACTTTCTCCCTGCCTGTCTGCCTACCAGCCTGCTTCACATGACACAGTAGGGTTCTCTAGGCGCCGGGGCATCTCCTGTGCCCCAGCAGGGGGCGTGAGTCCTCAGGCACTTCTTGAGGTCCTTGTTGAGCAGGAAGCAGACGATCGGGTTGACGGCAGCCTGGGCGAAGCTCATCCAAACAGCGGTGGCCAGGTAACGGTGGGGCACGGCACAGGCTTTCACAAACACTCGCCAGTAGCAGGCCACAATGTAGGGTGACCAGAGTAGCAGGAAGAGCAGTGTGATTGCGTAGAACATACGGCCCAGCTGCTTTTCACCCTTGACCTCGTCCATGCCCAGCAGCCGCCGGCTGGCTGCATGCCCATTCTGCCGGATACCCAGCAGGGTTGGTGGCATGGGCCCACGGCCAAAGCCAGCGATCCAGTTGGCAGCAGCCTGGCCGGTGGCCCCAGGACCGTGGAATGTCCAGTTCTGGCTGATGGCTGGCACCATCTGCACGGGCTTCATCTTGCGGTGACGATACTCGAAGAGGAGCAGCTTGCCATAGACAGCATGTGTGGCTGCCATGAGCACAGCCAACATGAGCATGAAGCCCAGCGTGTCATTGGCCTTGAAGTAGCGATGCTCAAAGATGCACTGGTCCTCCTCACGGATGAACTTGTAGGTGCCCACGTCGAAGACAGGTGGGAAGGCCATGGCCACAGACAGGGTCCAGGCCATGCAGATGACAGCTGTGCATGTCCAGAGTGTCATGCGCTTGGCGTAGAAGCGGTGGTGGGCGATGGCCATGTAGCGTGTGACGCTGATGCAGAACAGCATGAAGGCCGCATGGAAGCAAAAGAGCACAGCCATAAAGGCCACAATCTTGCAGCTGAGCGCACTGAAGGTCCATGAGGAGCCGTGGCGCACAGAAGCCAGCACAAAGGGGAAGCAGACGGCAGAGCGTATGCCATCAGCCAGGCACAGGTCCAGCAGAAAGTAGTAAGGAGCCTTGTGCAGGGCACGCTCCTTGAGCACCAGCAGGGACAAGATGGCATTGCCCGCCAGGCTCACGCACATGATCAGTCCCAGCAGCACCAGCTTCACGTAAGCCGATGCTGATGGTGGAGACAGTGCGCCGCTCACCTCCTCGGGCTCTCCAGTGGTGTTGGCCATACTGAGGGGCAGGGGCTGCTCCCAACCCTATGGGGTCAGCCAGTCCGGTGCTCGATGGGCCCCGGGGGACTCCATCAGTTGTCCTGCTGGGCTGCACCTGCAAATGAGGACACAGACACAGAGAGACAGAGATATGAGGGCAGGAAAGAGACAGAGAGAAAACACACACAGGGGCACAGAGACAGAGTGAGAAAGGAGAGAACAAAGAGATAGAAAATGGACACAAATTGAGACAGAAATGGAGGGGATGAGAAAGAGTGAGAAGAGACAGGGAGAGAGACAGAACCAGAGAGACAGGAAGTGGGGGAAAGAAGGAGGGCGTAGGGAGGGAGGGAGAGAAACACAAGAAAAAGAGACAGTGAGAAACAGGTGGAAAGGAAAAGTGAGGAAGAAACAGAAAGGGCAGTGTTAGTATGTCTAGGTGGCCTCCCCACTTATTCCCCAGCTGGTGTCAGGCCCTGCCCCTGGCTCACTGCTGCTCCTTCTCCCTCCTTGCTGGGTAAGGAGGTGCTTTGTCTCTCTGGATGTCCTCGGTTATCTGTTTCCTCCACTGGTGGGTCTGTGGGATGGGGATGTTGATGCGGCTCTTCTCTCCCTTTGCAAAGCCAAAAGTCTGTGTTCTTCAAACTTTTTAAACTGCCACCCATAGTAAGAAATACATTTTACATCACAGCCTGGTACACATACAAGCATGTGTACATAGAGCTGAACCAAAAGTTTCACAAAACAGTACAGATCCTATGTATAATGTACCTAGTTTCTATTCTGTTTCACAGATTTTTTGGTTAATGCTGGTAGCCACTCATTAAATAGGTTTCTTTATTCATAACCAAGCATGTGCTTAGCATGCTCATGGAACAATGGGAAGACCAGTGTGGCTGGAACAGGGTGGCAAGAGAGACAGTGGAAGGTGAATTCACAGAGGGGTCTGGGGCCAGATCGTGCAGGGCTGTGGGCCATGACAAGGACTTGGGTTTTTACTTTAAGTGAGGTGGAGAGTATATGTGAATATAAAGACTTAGGTATGCTTGTGTGTATTCATTTGTTGAAAAACTATTTATTGAGCATATACTGCATGCCAGGCACTGGTGATACAGCTGTGAAATAAACCGACAAAGATCCCTGCCCTTGTGAAGCTGATATTCTAGATAATAAAGAAGATACATAGGTGAAGTATACTAGGTCAAATGATGATAGGTTCCTAAAAATAAAAATAAAGGATGGAAGGGGGATAGGAAGTGCTAAGGGTGGGAGAAGTGCAGTTTTAGATGAGGTGGACAGGGAAGGCTTCATGGAGGAGGTGTCATCTGAGCAAAGACATGAAGGAGGTGAGAGAGTGAGCCATGTGGACATCTGGGGGAAGAGAAGTCCAGGCAGAGGGAACAGCCAGAGCAAAGGCCCTGAGGTGAGACTGCATGTGGTACATTTGAGGAAGAGCAAGGAAGAGGGTGGAACACAGTGAGTGAGGGGAAAGTGGTAAGAGGTGAGGTCAGAAAGGTGGTGAGGCCAGATCACACAGGCCATGGTGAGGACTGTGACTTTTACTCTGAGTGAGATGGGAGCTGTGGGACGGTTTTGAACAGAGGCGAGATGTGATATGACTCAGGATTGAATGGGACCCTGCTTGCTGCGGTGAGGAGCACAGATCATGTGAGGCAAAGGTGGAAGTAGGGAGACTACTTAGGAGGCTCTTGCAGTAATCCAGGTAAGGAATAACAGCACCCCCGTGCCTCTTGCCCTGCTTTGCTTCTCTTCCTAGAATTTCTCTCTTCTAATGTACTATATAATTTACTTTTAAAATAGTTGTTTTAATTAATTAGTTAATATTGATATATAGTTCATGTATGGTATTATATAAGTTACAGATGGACAACACAGTGATTCACAGTTTTAAAGGTTATACTCCATTTATAGTTATTATAAAATATTTACTTTAAATTTTTGGTTTATTGCCTGCCTCTCCTTATTAGAAGGAAAGCTCCACAAGGGTAGGGATTATCGACTCACACACTCTCCTCTAGAAGAGCAGTGCACAGCCCATGGTAGGCCCTCAGTCAAAAGCTGTCAAATCAATTGGTTGAGGGACTAGAGGGGCTGGTGGCTCAGGGAGGGCTGCCTGGAGGCTTCCAGGTGGGATTTGCTGAGAGAGCTGTCTGGGCAGTGAGTGAATGGGACAGCACAGGCAAAACCTGGGGGGAAGCAGGAGAGCTCTTAGTGTGTGCGGGCTGGGTGTGGGGTGTGACAAGGTAGCAGGGCAGTTCTCTGAGGAGAGGCAACAAGGCAGAAGCTGGAGAAGCTCAGAACTCCTGCTGGGACTGGGATGGGCTTGAAGTTGGGGGAAGTGGGGCTTGAGTGGAATGTCTTTCTACCTCCTCCCTCCCAGGAAAACGGCTCCCCTCTGCACTGTTTCCCAGTTCAACCCAACATGGCCTGCCACAGCCATCTGGGGCCAGACTTTGATGGCACCCCAAAGTCTCAGAGCTGGTGCCAGTGGGCCAAGAGAAGGTGCTAGGGCAGGGGCTTGAGAGAAGCGGAGTTGGTGGGCCCCTTCGGCCCCTCAAGGCCTCATAGCTCCCACACAACTGTGGACCAGCCGATAGCTGGGTGTGTGTAAATATGCACACACACACACGCACTTCTTAGCCTTGAGGAGAGGCAGGGAGGAAGTGATAGAGACAGAGACTGAAGGTAAGACAGAGTCAGAGAGACACACGAGTGACAAAGAAGGAGAGAGGAGCAGAGAGAGAGAGACAGACAGACAGACAGATGGAGACATAGGAGGGAGGGAGGGAAGGGGTGGGACAAATACACAGAGAAAGGAGAGAGCCTTACACAGAGAAGAGGAGATAGAAATAGAGACAGAAAGAGGAAGAAGAGATAAAGTGAGAAAAAAGAGAGAGACACACACACAGAAACAGAAAGTGCAAGAGACAGACAAGGGAGAGAAATAGAGACAGAAAGGGGAAAAATAGAGAGACAGAGAGAAAAAATAGAGACAGAAAAAATAGAGACAGAGGGAGAGAGGGAAGGAGGGAGGGAGACAGAGACAGAGAGATAGAAGGAAAGGGATAATGCCAGGAAATAAAGAGAGAAAGATATAGAGAAATAGACAGGGACGGGGAATGAGAGACAGATAAAGAGGGGACGGACACAGAGGCAGAGACAGAGACAGAGAGAGGCAGAAATAAAGATGGAGACAGAGGGAGACACAGAGAGACACACTAAGACCGAGAAGGTGGATAATGTGTAGCCGAGTCCCAGTGAAAACAAAAACAAACACTAAAACAAAACAAACAAAACAAAAAACCATAAAATAATAGAAGCAAACAAACAAAACTCTGGTGTTGCCTGGAAAGCTGGGGTGATTATATAAAAAGTGAGGAGAGTGTTCTTCTAAGCATAGACTGGCAGCCACAGCCTGGGACCATCCAAAACTAAGGGTGCATGTGCATACACATAACATGTACACACCTGCTCGTGCTCAGATGCCCTTAGAGATACAGACACCTACACACACACTCACAAACACATAGGCTACTCCTATAGAGACCCATGGACAGCAACCAGCTCACACACAGGGGCACTGGTGTGCACACACGGCACTCATACACACACACACACACACACACACACACACACACGGTATATCGGTATATCGTGTATGCGTCCTCATTCACACAGGCAGTGTACCCTGCTTAAACACCAGTGCTTTGTCCTCAACAAAGGCATTACTGCCCCCTAGGGGACATTTTGGAAATTTATAGGAGCATTTTTCGTTGCCACAGTGCTGGGTGTGTCCTTCTAACATTTGGGGTCCTGGGCGAGGATGCTGGCCATTCAGTGACCTGCGGGGCAGTCCCACACAGCCAACATATGTCCCTCATCCCATAGGATTTTGGACTTGGAATGAACTGAACCTAGAATCTAACTCTATTTCACAGTTAAACACAGTTGTTCCTTTGATTTAATATACCCTGAATTATCCAGGAATGTGGCTGCCATGTAAGTCTAGAGACTGTACTTTGTTTTGTAGAGCACTTTCCTTGAGCTGTTCAGTATTTCAGAAACTCTCACCCCTAGGCCTTTGCCTGTCATTTGCCTGCACTTCGTACAAGGGGCAGCTTCTGATTTTTCCCCTTCTCCTAAATCCACGTTTACTCATTATAAGATGTTACAAGCTTCTAATTCACTGAATCTCCTGGGGAGTGTCATGCCCAAGCATTTCCATATTGAAATGCAAATTATTTTCTTATAAGTCACTTTTATTTCTTATTTATTTATATTAGAGTTAATATAATGTGGCTATTGTATAACATACTATATGAATTTTCTTTTGAAATTATATATGCAGAGAGATTGTATTATCTAAGAACTTCATGTCTAAATAGTAAAGAGGTGTTACAAAATATGTTACATAAAAGAGGGTGTTGGGTATGAGAAGGCTGAGAATTGCTATATGCAGACACACTCAGACACACACACACGTGCAGTGGCCCACAAACCCATAATTATAACTCCCTTAACATACACACAAACTTTCAAATTGTGACAGATACACACACACAAACCTACTCATTGTCACTCACATGTAGACTCATATATACCCTTTGTCCCAGTGTACCTGATGATTCAAATCCTCTCACGTATTTAAACTCTTGCAACACAGGTGCAAGAAAACAGTGGCATACCTATGTCATCACATATACAAACATGGTTACACATGTTAACACTCAGTCACTTACATATGCCAGCATGCTCACATGCACTTGAACCCTGCCACACATATGTATATACAGACTGCCCCTCAGATACCCACAGAAAAAACAGACAAGTAAAAAACTGCTCACATATCACACATGTACATACTCTAACACACTCTAACATACAGCGACCAACTGATCCAAAACCTCTCACATAGATTAGGCACACTCACCAACACAGATGTGTACACTCTAGCACAGGTATACACAGATGCCCATACATGTACATGCTCACTCATGCAGAGAAGTAGACCAGCTCCAACACAGACACACACACACACACACACACACACACACACACACCCCTTAGCAATATGCAAGCATAAGCAAACACAAAGAAAAAAGCCAGATATAGTGTATACAGATACACTCTCACACACAGACATCTATACACACACAAACTTGCTCACAAACCAGATACTTACTTGACATATACAGCCTGCAACAGGTATACACCCAGAGACAAACCCGTGCAAGTGCACAGAGCAGCCAACTCCAGAATGCACAGGTGGAAACATTAGCAGAGCTGTCTGGGGCTGGAGCAAGAGGGGGCTTGAGGGGACCATGTGAGAAGGGAGGTTGTAAATGTCTGGATTGCTTCCTGTCAAAACATGCCAGATAGTCAGATTTATTACTTTGGTTGCCACTGGTTGTTCATCATCAGTGAGGTTTTTTGGCTTTGCCCATATATGTACAATGTTTGTTTTTCTTTTAATTTGATCTCATTCTTATTTTTCCACAATTTTTTCTATGAAAATAGAAGGGCTGTATGATTGTAGCTGTTATTACTATTATATAGAATTAGGTGTTCCTAAAGAGAATATAACAATTTTGTTAATTTCCTTGATTGTTGCTTCTTTATTAAAAAAGTTTTCTTCTAGAACATTTCATAATTAATTATTATCTTTTGTTTTTAGGTAAAATATTTGTCAGTAAATGAGTGCAGCCTGACTATAGTTGAATTGAATTGATTCATTAAAGGGAACTCTAGGCCTTTCTGGGTTTGTCTCAGAGTGCTGCTTAAAAATGCAGAAGACCTAAAACTTGATTTTTGGAAAAAATCAGTTTTCAGAAGTCACAAAGGGTCACACAAAGGGTCAGTCTGCTGACCCCTTCAATACTTTATATTCACGTAGATTTAATTCTTAAGATATTTCTTTCCCCATCAAATTGGACTTTTTGATTAAAGCTGGAAAATCAAGAGACTCATAAGACAAACACAGTAGTCTCCCCTCCAAAATAATCCAGGATGTTCCTAATTTAAGCAATTTAATGAGGATTGTCTCAAATTTGAGTTCAGCTGCCCAGTTAGCCCTCTTTTCCTCAACCTAAATGTCCAATTTGTGTGGAAAAGTTATCAACAGAAACCTTCGCAGTAGGCTATGTTGGTCAACTGACCACAAAACACTATCACACAGAGAAAGATTTGGACTTTTTGAAGCATCTGGAAGAACAAATTAAGAAACTGGGCTCTTTTTTGAGATGAGTTAGAACATTCTTAGATGGAGTTCAACCAGCTAGTAACAGGGTTATACAATTAACAAGTAAAGCTAAGATGCCCGCCCAGTAGAATCTCATATAACTGTTAGCAGTCTGCCAGGAAAATGTCCACACTATATTTGAGACCAACAAGGTAGAAGAAATAGGACAGGGACCACTTTCAATTATTTCTGTTAGGAGATACACTGGTGACAGGTCAAAGGACATCGAGATAACACTAACCCAGAAGATTGCTGAATCAAAGGGGTTTTCATTTTCTATTGATGTATCTCAGGATGTTGATTAACTGTGCTTGGTTTATAGTACTAGTCAGAAAGCCTGAAGAGAAATGCCAGAAGCACCAAAATAAACTAAGGTTGAAATATTCAAAGTGATACATAAATATTTTGAAATATTGTGGAAACTCTGCATAAATCTGTGGACTGACGCTGCTGTTGTGATGGCAGGAAGTTTACAGCTGGAATTTGTTCTGAAAATGCTGAGAGTCATCCACTGAGGAGCCTTAACCTATAAAAGTTTGCCTGAAGGTCTAACTGCCACAGTAAATGATGCCAGGTGAATTTAATTAGATCCAAGGCACTACCCACCCACTTGTCAGCTTTCTGTGAAGCACTGGAATCAGTACACCCTTCTCTATTGTTTTAAGCCTAAGTGTGTAGAATTTATAATGGATTTATGAGCTAAAAGAAAAATTTCAGCATTCCTCTGTGAATAATTCTCACTTTGCAGATTTGATGCTTACTGGCTTCAACACATGGCTCTTTGAGCACATGAATAAAATTACATCAAAAATTTTCGACACTCAAAGATACATGAAAGTATACCGACAAGGTTTGTGGATTTGAAGCCAAACTTCAACTTAGAAGAAATCAGGTCAAGTATGGTTCCTTGGGTGATGTTTAGTTAGCATTAAAAGTTAAATACTAAAGAAGATTTACTAGGATGAATAGAACAAGGTCTACTTAGGGGAAAACTTCATCATTATTTTTAAATACTCAAAATGAAAATTTTCTGTTGGATCCAAAATTCATGAGCATTTGTTACAAGAAATTTCAACATCACATTTGACTGAAAGAAAAGAAAGAGGTGTTAGATTTAAAGAAGGATCTCACCTTTGAAGTACGAAATTCAAAGACTAAGAATTATAGATTATTGATGAGAAAAGAGTTTTAATAAATTAAAAAATACCCTTTGACCATTTGCTGCCACTTAGGCAAATGGTTTCCTGTTGATGGTGACTACCAAGAGACAGAAGAGATTATGTAGCTATTCTGAGCATAAAACCTGGGTCTCTGCCTGGGCATAGCAAGAACAAGTGAGTTATAAAAGGGAGGTGAAAAAGGGAGGCACGAACAAGCAGTTGTTCCATTTGTTAAGAAAGGTTGGTATGGTGTGAAAGCACCAGCCATATTCAACACAAGAAACTGCACCTGATGCTTCAGAGAAACCAAAATGATACCTGATGACCCCAAAGCTCATGGTTTTGAGGTGAGTTTTGCTGACCTGCACAACCATGCTGCTACATTCATACATTCAAGCTAATTATGAGGACATTAGGGCAAACTATGCCTAAACAACCTCCATGGAATGGGTCTTACCTTCAACAACATGCCTTCCAAGATCAAGAGGCAGGCCACAATAGAAGTTTATATCCGTGTCAAAAGTACCAATGGTTATTTGCTTCATTTGTTTTGTTTGGGTTTTTACCAAGAAACACAACAACTTGGCATAAGGGATCTACGCTCAGCACCAAGTGATTTACCAAATCATGATGAAAATGACCATAAAATAAATCAAGACAGTCATGACCAAAGATGCAGAAGAAGTGGGCACGAATGTTGACCACTACAGATTTGCACGAGTGAATTAAAAAGTTATGTTTACAGAAGTGAGCTCAAGTGTACTATGAAAATATTTGGAAAAGATTTCATTTGAAAGTTGCATACAAATTCAATATTAAATAACTCTCCTAAAACTTGGCATTTTAATTTTTCTTACCACAATTTTTATAATATAAAGAAAATGTAAGGAATTTCTTTTCACCAAACCCCAGTACCCCTACATCCTCTTAAGTTTACTACAGTGTGCCATACAAATATTTCACCTTCTCTGTGTGCCTGACACATTCACAGCTAGTCGTATTGCGTGGACACTTGCACACATGAACAGATACACAGCACACAGGCATAGGTGTACATGGAGATTCAAATTTACACACACATCCAGACTTACCCCAGCTGATAGGTGCAGTCAGATGCTCACACACACACCTCCTCCTCTACACAGAAAGAGGCATGTGTGTATGTGCCCACTTACCAGCAAATCATGCAAAGATTTATATAACACACACACACATATATAACCACCCTTCTATAGAAATACAGGCCTGGGCACCGATACATTTGCCATTCACATGGGCACGTGCACACACATACACCTACAGACCAAATCGTATGGACCTATATGCTTTCAGACACAGTCATGTATGCACAGATGTAAGAACTTGACATTCAGTCACAGGGCAAGTGCAGCTCACATCCTACAGATCCAGGCCCTTCCCCACCCCAAGTTCTTACACTAAGAGATTAAAACCTACCATCTTATATGAACCCTGCCCTGGCACACATACATATACACACAGTACAGACTTGCTCGCCCATACAGACACATGGCTGAGGCTCACTGCTACACACAGAGACAGGCAGGCAGGTGAAGCAATGCAGGCTCACACATACACACCCACATAGCTACTGCTGCTTATAAACACAGACAGACACACTCATTCACACCTACACATACATTCACATGACACAGATACACACATCCTAGTACATGGCCATATAGGCCTAAATCCTCTACACACACACGCATCCACCTACATCATCACATATAAACCTGAATACCAACCTTCTTACATTTACAGACACTCACAACATGCACACATTTACATCCTGACCACTATAAACCCGTTTACATATTCAGATAAAAACGCACTGCGCACTACCACAGATACAGGTATATGCACTCATACACTCAGATGTGTGTATGCTGGGAAGCATACACACAGGGCCAAACCTCTTCCATCAACCTCCTAGACCCACACTTCCATCCTCATACACCCATGGTTTTATATACACACTGGGACACATATAAGTACAAACCCACTTTTATGTATAAACACACCCTCACATACACCCACAATCTGCTCATTCTCTCACACATACATGTGGATACTGATAATGTGGCAAATACACACATAGAAACTACCCCGTTCACACTTGCAGATAGACACATACTGTCACCTACACATAGGCGTATGTGACAATTATAGTACTGGGTAACTCCTTATGTGGCACAGAGGACTCATTATGTACCAGGCACAGTCCAAAGCACTTTTTGAATATTAAGTCATCCAATTCTCACTCTATGAGATAGGTAGTATTATTACCCCTACTTTACAAATAAGAAACTAGGGCTTAGTTGAGGTTAGGTGACTTGTCCAAAGCCACACAGCTAATAAAGGCATGTAAACCCAGAGCCTGGCTCAAGACCTTACAGATCCAACTTACTCACATGTAGAAACACACTCACCTCATACACATATACAGATACACACTACTTTAGCACAAGCACATGCACACACAAGCCATGTACTGACAGGCTCAGGTACAAACAGTTACACACATACACATACACAAACATGGACATGCTCACATTTACAGACACTCCAGCAGAGGTATATCTTGCCCCAGGAAAGATATACACATTCACACACACACCCACAATCATGCACCCCACCAAAACACACCCACACTACTAAACACACAAAACACCCACATATACCACCTACACACCATCTAAATAAATCCACACTCACATACAGATGCACCCACATTCTCAGATACTCTCCCCAACCAGATATACCCAAACGCTCTCACACACACTACCCACATATATTCACATGCACACACATCACCCAGATATACCCTATCTCCCTCCCATACACCATCCAGAGAGAACTGCACACATCCTACTTAGATATACCCACTCCCACACTCCCCAGCCCAGGTGGGTACACATTCTCTTTCACACACACTATTCAGATGCACCCACTCTCACACACACACCCAATACTGATACACTCTCTCTCACACACATCCCATCTAGACGCACCCATCCTCATACACACATACCTCAAATACACCTACACTCACAGGCACTCCACCCAGGTACAGCCACACTTTAAGCAAACTTCCAACTCAGTACACCCACACTCTCACATACAACATTCAGATACACCCAAACTCACACACACTCCCAACCCAGAGCCCTCATACCCAACCCAGGCAAACCTACAGTCTTTTTCACATGTGGTATCAAGATACTCCTACAATGACACACACACCATTCAAACACACTACACTTACACCCCACCCAGATACTCACACTCACCCAATTCAAATACATCCACATGAACAGATACCCACATACACATAATCCAGAGATACCCACTCACAAACAAATCCTATCCATATATGCCCACACTTCTCATGTTCTTTCTTTGTCTCTCTGTCTCTGCCTCTCTCACACATACACACACAAACAGAGCTCACTCACACAGCCCCAGCCAGATACATCCACACTCTCATACATACACACAACATCCAGATTCATCCCATGTGGACCACTGAGATACATTCACACCCATATGCATCATCTAGATACACTCCACTACCATCTAGATACACTTGCAAATTCACACACACACATCCCATCCAGATAATCCAACTTTCATACATGCCATCCAGGTGCACTTCCCCAGACACTCCACTGCCCAAACACATCCAATGTTCTCATCCTCTCCACACCACCCAGATGCCCCCACATTCCAAACTCACACTTCCCACCCAGTAATGTCCCCCAAACTCTCGTTCTCACACCTCATCCAGTTATACACACACTCACACACATACCCAAGTACATATATACCCAGATATGCACCCAAAGCTCTAACAACACACCATTCAGATATACCTTAATACATACTCCACCACCCAAATACACCTGTGCTCTCACCCACCCACCATCCAGATGCACTCACATTCAAACACACTCCACCCAAAATACACCCACACACTGTCTCACAAACAGCCCAGATGTACCACACTCTCTCACACATCATCCAGATACACCCAGCCACACACCAAAACACTCACATTCACTCCCTGACCCAATAAAACCCAAACACTTCTACCCCATCCAGATACACCTACACACTTCTAACACTGGATACATTCATGCTGTCACACTCCCACCACACTCAGAAACACCTACGCACTCTCTTATACATACACACAATCCAGCTCCCCCCTCTCTCTTAATCACCATCATCCAGAATACCCACACTCCACGCACACCATGCAGGTATACCCATGCTCTCTCACACACCACACACACCTCACTCACATATACCCCCCACAGCATCCACAGATACTCCCAATTATATACACACTCACATATACCCCACCCTCACCCAGATGTGCCCAAATTCTCTCTCTTACACACACACACACCATCTAGATAAACTCCATCACACACTTATATTGCCTAGATACACGTGTTCTCTCACCCACCTACACACCATCCAGATACACCCACACTTGAATGCCCCCACCCCAATACACCATACTCCTTCATACACTCACTCTACCCAGAAATACCCACACTCCCTCTTATACACGTAACATAGATAGGTCCACACTGTAAAACATACATCATCTAGATAACCCCTGACTCTCTCTTGCGCCATCCAGATACACGCATACCTACATACCCCTCAAATATATATATCCTCACACATATTCCCACACAGCCACACCCAAAATGTTACTTATACCATCCTCCACCGAAATAGGCCAATGGTCTCATAGTGCCTCACAAATGCACCATTCACACCCCCCCACATCCACACTCATCCCTCTCAAATACACCCAAATGTCTCACACTCAAACCCTACCCAGATACGCCCAGGCTCTCTCTTACCTACACACAACCCAGATCCCTTCTCTCTCTCTCTCTCTCTCTCTCTCTCCCTCTCTCTCTCTCTCTCTCTCTCTTTCTCTCTCATCAAATATAGCACCCACTCCACACACACACCCCACTTTACCTGAATATACCTTCACTTTTCACTTATACATACACATTTAGATCTAGATTTCTCCCTGGATAGCACAACTTGGGTGTTGTGTGTGAAAACCATTTACCAACCCTTGATACCATACAATGCCATTTTGTCCTGGGCCTTTGATGGTGGGGGGAGGATGGGAAATGAGGTCTTTGTGTTTCAAGAAATCCTTTTCTAAAGAGGTCACAGGCCCCCTTCCCTAGTAGGATATCAGTCATTTTTGGTTCTTACTTCTTGAGTGTGAATGATGACAGGAATTCTCCTGAGACCCTCACAGAAGCCCAGCACATGGTCAAGGCCAGAGAAACCCCAGAAGGGGGTCATGGATTGCTCAAGTGTTTTGGCTTCCATCATCTAGGATGTCTACACAATTAGAGCCAGACATAGTCTAGCAGGGTACCTGACTTTCAGACAGGCACATAAATACACGCTGGGGTACACATAGCATCACGCAGTCTCATAAGTACCCTCCCTTATCACCCTCTTAATGATAAGGCCTATCTGCACAAGCCCAAGGCCAAATCTTTCTCCCTCTCTCACATACATACCATGAGACAGGCACATGCACAAATACCTACACTCATCCCTACAACAGGCACACCCACAGCAGTGCACACTCACACTGCACTTGGTCCCACATATGCACATCCATTTATTCTCAAACACAGACATATATGCATAGCATATACTCACATGACATAATGCCCATGAAGGACATACTTTCACTCACAAACACAGGTGTACACACAGGCATATTTACATATGTCCACAGACAGGTAGACTCTGTATCACACCCAGTGAGACAATGAACAAACACGACACACAGAGGTGAGCTCCCAAATGTATACACATACAGCCCCAGACATGACCACATAAGCATATTCACACATACTCACACCAGGATGTACTCACACAAATGAACACCCAGATGTGCACATGCTTGTCAGTTAGATGGTGTACTCATACATGGACATTCTAACACACATAGACTTATACACACAACTGGGCATGTACACCTATAAGCGTATTCACATGAACTTAGGCTTGTACTTCATTCATTTCTGCATGCACAGAATCAGACATGGAGACACAAATGTCCTTACAAAACACAATTACACACACCATTTATGTTGACACATGTTCATACACCCATGAGAAAATATGCAAACAAAAGAAGACTCATGCACACATGGAAGAATAGTCACATATTCTCACACACTTGTACATCTGCACAAGAATTGCTAACACTCATTACAGACACACACATGCAAAGACAACCTCACACACACACACACACACACTCAAACGCACTTATAGGCCAAGAGTGGTGTGTATGTACATTCACTTACACGGTTCTACAACATATGCTCCAGAACAAACAATGGTAGATAAATACAAATACACATATGCAAATAATTAGAACTATACAAATTGGTGCAGTTCAGACACCACCTGTACATTCAGACAGACACACACCCAGGCATATTTACACACACATACACTTAGATGTGTGTGAATACACAGGCAAATATACAGACATGTTCACTCAAGTGCACACAGAGCTACATGTTCACACATACTAGCATATACACACACATTCACTCAGTCACTCACAGGCATTTCCACACACACATTCACACTCACTCAGAAATTCAAACAAAATACATAATGAGACAGGTGCATCCAAGTATTATGAGTTGTAGTTACTCATGCACACACCACACTGAGTGAGTGTGAGTGCACACTTACACTAAGAGATGCACTCACACCACACTCAGAGATGTATGCTCAGAGGTACAACAGTGTACCCAGAAACACAACTAGACATATACATGAATGCAGCCATTTACCTATGCACACAGCTTTTTGTGCATATATTTAAAGGTGTACAGCCCCCCAGCCATACCCATATATATAATCAAATGTGCACACATAGGCAAACCCACAAGGCATACTTTCATGCGCAAAACATGTGCATTCACACACTCTCCCCTACCCACACAATTAGTTATCCTTATACTAGTGTGACCATCTACACTAACATTTCCCTAATCAGATGTAGACCCATGGGTCTGTCTACAGACAATATGTATTCAAACATGCACACACAGACGTAGACATAATTCAAAATGCTGGAGAATCCACAAAGACATTCACACACAGGCCTACTCATACATATACACGACAGGCACACCCACACAGAAGCATGTGTATCCACACTTACCCTCCCATACATGCATGGACATACACACATACACATACCCTTACACTTACAAACACACCATTTAGATGCACTTGTATTCATATGCACACAGGGGCATACACAAATATACACAATCAGATATATCTGGGCAATCACCTAATAGGACATGTACACCCAGGCATTCTGAAACCCTCACACTCATACACATACAATCAGACATGTACACTCAAAGACAAATGTATACCACATACATATATTTAGCCAGACATTCAACAGGCCTATTGGCTCAGAGAAACACACCCTCACTCAGGCTCAGGATCCAACATGCCCATTTGCTCACCCACACAGACATGCAAAGTCATACCCACTCCCTTGTACACACACCATCCTACCCAGACACCCACACAGTTTCACACCATCATGTGACCTGCTAACACACACAGACTCATACACATTCATAGTGCCCATGAACAGAGAGACACACACAGCTATATGTTTTCAGTTGCACATATACACCCACGCTCAGGCCTAGATGCCTCTGGACCACAGGTGGGGTTCTCTCCCTTCTGCCCCTAATGCTTCTTCAGAAAAGTCTACTCCATAAGCCTACTCTATATATCCCACCCCTCCCTGCCCCCACAGAGGAGGTCTTCTGGGCCTCAGTGTTTCCCCTCTTCCTAATGCTCCCCTGGCCTTGAGGACTCTCCTCCAGCCACTGACCCCTCACTCAGTGTTCCACCACATCTCACACCCAGAAACCAGCCAGCAGACCCAACTGTCCCTCCAGCCCAGGCTCTATGTTAGTGACTCCCTGGGACCCGTCCCCCACAGCTCTGGCTGCTGCATGGGCCACACCCGAAGCCCTGTGATCTCAGAAGCTTCAGCCCTGTCCCCACGCCCTGCCAACCACTGACCACAGGCCAAACTCTTGCCAAGTCTCCCCTCAACAGGGAGATGCATATATCACCAGAGTCAGCAATGCTGCAGGCTGCAAGCCAGGCCTCTGCTAGCTCACGGGGGCTAGAGCCTCTGTGTGTGTGTGTGCACAGACAGGGGAAAGTGCAGGAAAGGAGCCTGGAGGAGGGTGGGGGCAGGAGGCTCTGCCCACAGCCACCACTTATTCCTCCTTACAAATGAGGAGTAACAACACAGAGTTGCTCCTGCTTCCCCTTCCCCTCCTCCATTTACCTACCTGCTGCCCTCCCCACATCTCAGCCAAGACCCTGGAGAAGAGGGGCCAGTCCTTCCCCCAAATAATTAATGACAATATTAATCATGAACAATCAGCAACAATATTGACCATGAGCTTTGCTGACATTGCTTCAGGGCCACTTCTATACACATCCTTTACTTACATGCACCAACTCATTTAGTCACTACACACAGCCATGAAGGAAGGGTTGCCAGTCTCTTTGACAGATGAGAAAACTAAGGTTCAATAAGTAGCACACTTTCACTAAAGTTGCAGAGCCAGTAGTTGAGGGAGGTGTCCCTGGAGAATCCATGTTCTCCATATACCAGGCTTTCCTGCTTCTTCAGACAGAGGGACCACAAGGCCATAATATCTGGGGAATCCCAGACACAACATGGGAGTCCAAAACAGACTGAGAGCCTTGGATGAAGGCTGGGGCCCACACTGTGGGGACAACCATGTTGTGTCTGGCCCCTGCAGGGTGTTGTGTGGCATGGTCCTTGCCTCCACCAAGGCATCAAGCAGACTAGGGCCTGGAAGTGCTCCCCATCCCCACCTCACCTTCCTTTTAGCCCTACAGTGGCTTCCTCCCCCTTGCTGGAAATCACAGCAGTATCTTCCCTGGTGAGTGAGCAAAAGTCTGTGCTACTTGTGGGCAGAGACAGGGGAAGGAAGGAAGGAAAGAAGGAAGGAAGGAAAGAAGGAAACAAGGAGTGGGGGGTGGTCTGGGCTGGGAGCAGCTTCTCTGTCATGTCTACTCACCTGCCAGCTCACACACTCAGGCAGACACACACACACCCTGCATGCTGGCCAAGGAAGCTGTCGGAGAGTGGAGGAGGAGGGAGAGGGAGAGGAGGCAGCTGCAGGAGGCTGAGCCTGCCCAGGGTGCAGGCATCATGAGGGGAGCACAGCCGGGCTCCAGGCATGCCTTCCACAGACAGCACACAAGGAAATATTAACACAGCCTCGTGCTCAAATGGGACCATAATGATAAAAACAGACCTTGTACGGGGAAACAGGTGGTGGTTCCCTTCCTCACGGGACATTTGGGATTGAGAAAGATGGGGATGGCTAGAGGACTCTCCAGGCTTGAGTGCCCACGTAGCCCTTGTGATGGAGTAGAAAGAGAGAGAGACTAACAGAACCAGAGAGAGACAGAGAGCATGGCAGTGATGGAGACTCTGGAATATGTGTGGGGAGACAGAAGTCCCAGCCCCCCATCCTCGGTGGAGGGACGCTGACTACTTACCTAGGCTCTCTCAGCAGGGCTGTCTTGGAATCGAGGGAGGGGGCTCAAGCTGTCTCACTCAGGATAAATCACAGCCCAGGCCACATTGTGGGACCCTCCGTGAGCTGGCAGCCAGTGACATTCCTGCTTCTGTTGCCGTGGATACAGCCGGGCTGGTCTAAATCGCAGACATCAGGGGAAGCAGGCACTGGAGGAGTGCACTGGGCAGGGCTGGGGGTGTTGGGGAACACCAGATGGGCAGCACACAGCCTTGGGATGCCCAGCTAGCTGGCAGGTGGGGGTCCAGGCAGGTGCTTCCCCAACTACACACTCCCACCCCCATCTTCACGCCACCGCCAAGCTGGGAGGGGGGCCAGCAGTGGCCCCTGCTACCCGTCTGCCCACCTGGCTGCCGGTCCCCCCTTCCCCCTCCCTGTCTGCCCGCTGGCCGCCGCCTTTTTGTCCTCAGAAGACACGGTCCCCGCGGGGCCTCTGCCAAGCCTCCAGCAGATGCTCAGGGTCTGGGGCTCCTCCCTGGGAGCACTCGGGCCATGGCCTGGGAGAGCCCCAGGTTGTGGGAGCTCTCATCCAGGCTCACCTCGATCCCCAGGCCTGTCGGGGATGGGGAAGAGGTGCAGGTCCACAGCCAGAGGCAGCAGCAGAGGTGGAGTTGGGGAGGGGATGGACGCCAGAAAGAGGGGGTGGGGTGGAGAGAGAGGCTGGCCTGATAGCTGTGTCCCGGGTTTTAGATCCGGGTTGAGGAGGGTGGCTCAGAGCATCCGAGGGGGGGGTCCTGATGCAAAACGGGGGCACCGTGGGCCTGCTGGAGGGACCCTCCAGGCCTGGGAAGCACCCCAGCTTACACAAATTTAGGTCCCAAGATGCTGGGGACACCCAGACTGGATAAGGCATCGGCGGGGAGCCCAGGGCACTAAGCTGGACCCCATCTGGGCTGTCCGTCCCCCCTCTCCTCGATTTGCACGGTCCCTGCCTCAGGGGCGGGCGGAGGAGGGAGGGAGGGAGGCAGGGAGGGAGAGGGAGGGAGGGAAGGAGGGAGGCTGAGCAGGCAGGGAGACTCCCAGCCGCCAGCCTGGTCCTCCCTGGGGCGGAGCGGGGCGGGGCGGGGAAGGGGGGCTGGTGAGGCCGGGGAGGACCCGGCTGGCTGGCAGGCCGACTGGGTGGGGATGCTGGCGTGGCGGCTGTGCTGCCAGGACAATAGCTGCCTGGGGAATTCAGACTCCGGCCTTTCTGAGATGCTGGAGAGAGGCATGCGTGGAGGTGGGGAGAAGTGCATGGGCTACAAGTGCAGAGGAGGCAGGGGTGGGGGGATCTACGGTTGGGGTCAGAGCAGAAAGGTCCTGTGGAAGTTTCTCAAAAGCTTTCGCTTGGGAGGGATCCTTAAAGCTCTGAGAGGTAGGATAGACAACCTTATTTAGAATGGGTTCTATGGGCATTTTCCCAGCAAGGCCTGTAGGTGGGAGGGCGTGGGGGCGGGGGCGGGGGCGTGGCAGGGAGCGCTGCCCATCTCTGAACAGCCCTTCTCAGGACGTCATCTCCCGTGCCACCCCTACTTTCTCTGGGCCAGTAGACAGATACGCACCCATAGTTATGGCCACGTTCCAGGACAGCAGAATGGGCCAGGGGAGGAGAAGCCTTGTAGGCAGAGGTTCGAAGGCAAGGAAGAAATACTTCTGTCCTGAATAGATTAAATTGGGACCAAATGATGCCATAGTGGTTCCCCTAATTTATAGCATTTAAGAATTCCAGTTCCCTTCATATAAGCAATTTTCTTCTATTTTCTTTCTTCCCTCATTCATTAGTTCACTCATTTATTAAGCATGGCTGTATGCTAGGTCCTGTGGTGGGCACTGACAATATAGGTGAATCAGACTTGCTCTCTGCCCTTAGGAAACCCTTGCTCCACTGCCAAGCTGTGGTCCTGCAATCCACCTGCATCTGAACCCCCATAGAGTTTGTGAAACCCAGGCCTACCTCCCAGAAATACTAATTTAGGAGGTTTGAGATGAAGCTCCAAAACCTGTATTTTGACACGGCCCTCAGGTGGTTATTGTTATGTTTGGGCATCATGCTTTGGAGAGGGAGGAAAACCCATGAGTCAAATATAAATTCACAATGGAAATTAGAAAATATTTTGAACTGAGTGATAATGAAAATATTATATCTGAAATTCTGTTGGATGTTGCTAAGGCTATGCTTAGAGAAAAATTATAGCCTTAAATATATATTATTCTTTAAAAAGGCTGAAAATCCATCTCAAGAAGTTAGACAAAGCAAATTAAAGAAAGTAGGAGAGAAATAACAGAGATAAGAGAGAAATCAATGAAACAGAAAACAGAACCACAACAGAGTATTGACAAAGCTAAAAGTTGATTCTTTGAAAAAAACTAGAAAAATGATAAATCCCTGAGACTGATCCAGAAAAAAAAAATAGAAGGCACATAACTAGTATCCGGAACAAAAGGGGGCACTACAATATGGGTTGGCTATACATTAAAAAATATAATAAGGCAGTATTATGAAGAACTTTATACTAATAAATTTGAAAATTTTGATAAGATGGGGACATTCCTAGAAAAATACAATTTACTAAAACTTGCACAAGAAAAATTTTTTATCTGAATAATCCTATAACTATTAAATCATTGAATTTATAATTTAAAAAGCTTTCCACAAAGAAACCACCAGACCCAGAAACTGCCAATGGTGAATTTTACAAAATAAGGAAAGAAACCCCACCACTTTTCTAATTTTACACAGAATTTTCCGGGGAATTGAAGAAAAATCATATGATCATTTCAATAGATGAAAAAAAAAGCATCATGACAAAAAACTTAGCAAACTTAAGTTTGCTAAGAATATAAGGGAAGTTCCTTAATTTAATGTACATTATCTACAAAAAATCTATAGCAAATATCATACCTAATGTGGAAACGTTGAATGCTTTCCCTCTAACATAGGGAATGAGGCAAAGATGCCCGCTATAACCACTTCTATTCAAATTGTACTGGAGGTCCTGGCCAGCACACTAAAGCAAGAAAATAAATAAAAGACATAAAGATTAGAAAGGAAGATATAAACATACAATGTCATTTAGTAGTCAAGAAAATATGAAATAAAACCACACTCACTAGAATGACTAAAAAGGAAAAGATAATACTGGATGTGAGAATGTGGAGTGACTGAAATTCTCATACAATCCTGATGAGATATAACTGATATAATCACTTTGGAACCTGGTTAGCAATATTTACTAAGGGTGACCATATACACACCCCATAACCCAGTGATCCTACTCCTAGGTATATGCCCAACACAAATGCTAATATATGTTTACGAAAAGGCATATACAGTAACGTTCATTTCATAAAAGCTATTTGTAATAGCTTTTTTGTAATAAATAGCTACAACTATTTGTAATAGTTAAACTGGAAACAACCCAAATGTCATTAACAGAAGAATCATAAATAAATTGTAGTATATTCACAGGATTCGATACTACACATCAATGAGAAGAAATGCCTCACAACTGCATACAACAATACGGATGGATTCTGTAAACATTATGCTGAGGAGAATAAACCAGACACAAAAGAGCACATACCCTTTTGGTTCCATTTATAGAAAGGTCTAAAACAGGTGAAACTAATCTATGGTGATAGAAGTCAGAATCTTGATTGCCTTTGGGCCCTGAGTAGGAGGCCCAAGGAGACTTTCTCAGGTGCTGGGAATGTTCTGTTTCTTGATTTCGGTGCTGATTACATGGGTGGTTACTTAGTAACAATTCATTGAGAGCTGTACATTTATGCCTATTGTACTTTTCTTTATATGTGTTATGCTTCCATTTTTTAAAGTTTTTAAAAATGAAAAAGTAAAACAAGCAGTCAGAATGTTTCACATAATGGGAGGCAAAAGTGGGATTTGGGAGCTGTGGGAGCTGGAAGATGTCAAGGCCAGTGTGGGGAGAGGTGGTGATACCCAGGATAAGTGTGGAAGAAGTGGAAGTGAGTTGGAAGAAGTTTAAGAGGCAACATAGTATGGTGGCTAAGAGCACTGACTTTGGCTCCAGGCTGCTGGGGTTTGAATCTGTGTCTCTTAACTTCCTTGCACCTCAAGTTCCTTATCTGTTAAATGAGGTAGTAATAGTGCTTACAACATAGGGTTGTGAAGATAAATGAGGTAATATTTGTAAAGTGTTCATAATAAAGTCGACATAAAATTAATACCATGAGCATCTTGATTAAATAAAAAATGGTGCCTAGGTAAGTGAAACAGCCTGTACAAAGGCTTGAAGGTCCCAGAAGGCAAGATGCATTTGGAGCATGGCAGAAGCAATTTGTTGTGGCTTGGGTGAAGGATACTCCTCTGACATGGGCCAGACCCTTAATGCCAGGCTAAGGCTCTCAGACTTTCTCTTGAACACAGAGATATTGACCTGGGCTCCTGCTATCTTGATTTGCCCTTAGTTGGCCTCCAACTCATGTCCTTCTAAGGCCTCGGGAGAAAGGATTGCTCTGTTGAGGTCGTTGGAGATGACAGGGAACCGCGATGAGGAAAGAAGGGCTTGCAAAAGAGGGTGGGAGACGCCAGCTGGACTCAAGCCCCCCACCCTACCCTCCACCCTGAAGTAACCTTCCTCCCTTAGGAGGGGAAAGAAAGAGTTCTTCAAAAAAGGCATGTCTCTATGAGATAAGCACATAGCATCCAATAGGCAGAGCTGTAGGTGGAGAAGACAGGGGAAGCTGCGTAATACACTTCTAGCCACAGTCCCCCATTTTTAATCAACTCCAACATTCCAGGAATGGGAGAACCCTGGTTCCCTTCTGCCTGTACCATTCTGTTTACATCCCCTGAGCAGGTGAGGAGATAAGCACATTTTAGAGGATTTTAAAAGTTCCTTATTTCCTCCCGTTTCTTTCTCTGAAATTACAGTACTGCACCACCAGGTGGGCAAAAGCACCTTAGTGGGTTCCTGTGGTCTGCTTAACAAGTCCAGGCTGCATTGGATTGGGAGAAAGAGTGCCATGTATTACTATTCAATTATGATTTGAAAAATTTAACATTTTAAAGTGTGAAATGTAATATACAGATAAAAATGTGCATGAGATGTATACATACAGACTAACAAATAGTTATAAAGTGAACACCCATGTAACTAACCACTGCTCAGCTCAAGAAATAGAATATTAACAGTATCCAGAAGCCCCTAGCATTAATGAGTCTTTTGTTTTAAAAAACAAAAAACACATACTTATCATAAGGAATGTTCTACTTGGTGTCTAAACAGTTGGGAGTGGTTTGGTACATTTCTCACCCATGTTTAACTGTCCTAGTTACTGAATCTAAACAAGGCTTTTACCCCAGCCTTGAATAAAAATGCTTCTTTCCAACTTATTCTGGAATTTTTCTTAGTTGGGGCCCCCTTTCATTCTCTCAACAAACTTTAACTTTTTTATTATGAACATTTCAAACATACAAACAGGGAGTAGTATCATAAATACAGACACACACAACCACGATTGGATAATGAATAAGATTCTGCCATATTTGTTTAATCTATTCCATTTTTTCTTTCATTGAAGTACTTAAAAGCAAATCTCAGACACTGAATCATACCCATATATATTTCAGTATGCATTTCTAAAAAAGGAGTTAATTTAATAAAACCACCATTCCATTATTACACTTAATCCCTTGGTAATGTCTAATAATAAATAAGCAATCCATAATTACCCAATAGTTTTTATAATCAAATGAATTTTTACAGTGGGTTTGTTCTAATCAGAACACACTGCATTATTTGATATGTCTCTTGATGGTCCCTTAATCTAGAGCAGGTCCTCTCTTCGCGCTTTTTGTGTCATGCCCTTGACTTATTGCAGTTGTGCTGTAGAAGGACTCATCTTCTGAATTTGTCTGTTTGCTCCCTTGTAGTGTCATTTAACATGTTCTCTACTCCCCATTTTTCCTGGAGATAGAAGTTAGCTCTGAGAACTCTATTGCATCCGGGTTATTATTATTATTATTACTAAGAACACTTCAAAGGCGGTGCTGTGAGATTCCTATTTCATCATACCAGGAGTCATATAATATCTGGTCGTCCTGTTTTTTATGATGTTAAGATTCATCAGTGGGTTAAGGTGGTAATAGTCTGATACCCCCATGGAAAATTTCCCCATCAGCCTTTCATTTAATGATTTCATCTATTGATGATAGTTGCCTGGATCAGTTATTTCATTAGGACTTGCAGAGTGGTCATTTTTCTAAAATTCTATCACTTTTCTACATTTATTAACTGGCGTTTTTATATAAGTAAAAACGTTCCTTCATCAACTCAGGCTATTGGGTTACCCAAAATACAGTTAATACAGGAAAAACAAGATATAGATGTAATTCTGTCATTATAAATGCCAATTTTAGAGCAAGGAATTGATGCCCTACGGTTCTAGTGGTTCAAATGAGGTTTTTGGTTAAACTTCTTTTTTGCTTCTTCTTATTTTTAGTGTCATTATGAACTCATGGGTTTGTTGTTGTTGTTTTATTTTGGCTGCTCCAGGTCTTAGTTGCGGCACGTGGGATCTTTGTTGCGGGATCTTTAGTTGTGGCATGCGGGCTTCTTAGTTGCGGCATGCGAACTCTTAGTTGTGGCATGCATGTGCGATCTAGTTCCCCAAGCAGGGATCGAACCCGGGCCCCCTGCATTGGGAGCGCATAGTCTTACCCACTGGACCACCAGGGAAGTCCCAAACACATGGTTTTTATTTTTTAAAAGTATATTTAGTGTTTCGATCCATTGCAATTATTATTCTATTTGATGTTCAAATTGTCCCTCATTTGGCCATTGGGAACCCCTTCAAGTTTGCTCCTGTACCTTTTTGACATGAGACTAGTAAAACTTTGATAGTTTTCATGGTTTCTAGTATGAAAAGATGTTCCAGGCTCATAGTAGACATTTACTGCTCCAGATCTAAAATCAGCCATTTCTCCAAGGAGTCCTGGTTCTTTTTAGTTGGGATATATTTGGACAAGGTAAGGGTGCTAGGTGTGTGTATTGATAGTGGGTGTCACTGCTTCTTGGTATTTTCAGTGAACAGAGCAAGAAAATTTTTTCTTTGAGAGAAACAAAAAAGTCATTGGATCATATTGATATTTCCAATTCAAAATGAATATTCCAAGTTGTTAATGCAATTTAAAAATTTTATACTTCAAAAGTGGCACTTTTATATGGAAAACCTTGGTTCCTAACAGCATTTATATAATGGCTTCTTTGCAGTAAAGTAACAAAACCAATATTTCTACCAGCAATTAGACTCCTGAAAGAAGTCTAAGATTTCTTAGCAGCTCTATTTGTCCTTGGAATATATTCCATTAAGGGCATGCGTTCAAAACACGGTGTTCTAAATTTGCTGGAAATAATATTTTATCTTTGGAAGCTATGTCATGAATGTGATATAGCTAGGTTTTTTCAGTCCCGTTTGTTTTCAATTTTGGGGGATTGTTTTTAAAATTTTTCGTCGAATTTTTGAATATGTAAAACATTTTTATGTTTTCAGTATATAGGCTAAACTATATAACTTCCATCCTGTCCTTACACCCTGTTATGCTCTCTCCCTCATAGGTCACTTTTTAAAAATGAGTTTTTGGTTTATCCTTCCAGTGTTGCTCTTTGAAACTATAAGTATCTACCTATATGCTTATATATGTATATCTATATATACTTATATATCATACTTATACTTTGCATTCCCCCCTTTCTTATGCAAAGGTAGAGACTGGATATACTGTTTTACACCTTATGCAAGTTTCTATTGAGTGCTTATTATGTTCCCAGCACTGTGCTGAGGTACTTAGGCAAGAGTGATCCCACTTATCACCATGTTCTAGTGTATTTTTGCGGTATTACAGTTAATTAGAACTGCTGCTCTTATCTCTGTCTCTCAGGAGACAGTGCTCCTGGGTATCACCTCAGTGCGACTTATTTATCTCCCACTATCTCGCAACAAACACTGACAATGACAAACACTTGTCCCTCAGCATGTCAAAGGAATAAACATATTTTTAATTACACAAGTGATGCAACATGCACACTGTGATATGCTCAAACTACACAGAAGTGTATGGAATAACAAGCCATGGTTTGCCCTCACTCTCGCCCCATCCCACTGCACTTGGCTGAAACAATTATTCCTACTGTGGTTGCCAAATGGTGATTTTCTAATCCTATTATTCCTTCTACATTTATTAGTTCACATTCTACAATAAGGAAGAGTTCTCTTTCTTTTCCTTCCTTCCTTCATTCATTTATTCATTCATTTAGTTTTGTCATATGGATTTGTGGATTCTTATTTTATCCAATAAGTTATAAACTGCTACATTCATTATTTATTTTGTTGCCCAAATTGTCCCAGAATTTGACAAGGGGAGTCCTTTCAAGCTTGCTTTTTTGTCCTTTTGATATGTCAATCGTCCTTTGAGCATTCCCTTACTTTCTGGAACATCAAGGTGTTTCAGGCTCATCTTGTACTTTTCCTGCCCCAGCTCTGGAATCAACCATTTCTCCAAGAATCCAGCCTTGGTTCCTTTTGGTAGAGATACCAAAATAGGGGCATGAAGCGTGCTCATTGCTGCAATTAGGAGTCACTGAATTATAGTCCATCTCAGTGGACAGAGCTGGTGTGTATGTATATATTCCTAAGCACATACACACACATTATCTATCTATCTATCCATCTATCTATCATCTATCAACCATCTATCTATATCTATCTATCTATGAAATCTCTGTATCACCTTAAAATCATGAATTCATACTGGTACTCCAACTCTTATCTCAAACCACAAGATTCATTCTAGCCTTCCCCCCTTTCCAAATTTCTAACTCCCTTCTCTCACAGTGAGAAATCTGGTTCTCATTATCCATAATATATTTACTTATTTGTTCAATCCTAGGATATGCATATAGTTGTTTCAGAACTGCTAACCCACTACTGTGAAAAATAAAGCTACTAACTAGGGTTTAATATTTGTTTACAGTTTTTATTTTGTTTTTCCCCTTCAGTGTAGTTGTTATTCATTTGAAATAGACTCATTTGTTTCCATTTGTATTTCATTTTGTTTCTCCCCCATCCTTTTTGATTGATTGACTATGTAGAACATTAATATGAATTTTAAATATTGAAGTATAGTCAATTTACACTGTTGTGTTAGTTTCAGGTATACAGCAAAGTGATTCAGTTATACATATATACATACACCTATTCTTTTTCAGATTCTTTTTTATTATAGGGTATTACAAGATACTGAGTATAGTTCCCTGTGCTATACAGTAGGTCCTTTTTGTTTATCTATTTTATATACAGTAGTGTGTATCTGTTAATCCTAAACTCCCAATCAACCCCTCCCCCATTCCCCATTTGGTAGCCATATATTTGTTTTCTATGTCTGTGACTCTATTTCTGTTTTGTAAATAAGTTCATTTGTAGAATTTTATAGATTCCACATATAAGTGATATCACATGATATTTGTTTTTCTCTTTCTGACTTACTTCACTTAGCATGTTAATCTCTAGGTCCATCCATGTTGCTGCAAATGGCATTATTTCATTCTTTTTTATGGCTGAGTAATATTCTGCTGCATATATATCACATCTTCTTTATCCATTCATCTGTCGATGGACATTTAGGTTGCTTCCATGTCTTAGCTATTGTGAATAGTGCTGCTATGAACACTGGGGTGCATTTTCAAATTAGAGTTTTCATCTCTTCCGGATATATGCCCAGGTGTGGGATTGTAGGATTATATGGTAGCTCTATTTTTAGTTTTTTAAGGAACCTCCATACTGTTCTCCATAGTGGCTGCACCAGTTTACAGTCCCATCAACAGTGTAGAAGGGTAACATGATTTTAAAAGTCAAAGCCATACAAAGTATTATATCCAGAGAAGTGTCACTCCCCTATCCCCTGTACCCCATTCCCATCCTCCCATCCTTTTCACCCTATTCCTGCTCATCCCCTGTAGGTAATAAATCCCACTAGTTTCTGATTTACACTTAGTGTATTTCTTTTTGCACAAATGAACAATACATTTTTTTCATTTCTACTTCTTTCTTACATAAAAGATAGCATACTATTGATACTCTATTGCACTTTGGTTTTCTTTGGCACTATTTGCTTTACAAAATATATCCTGAAAATGTATGTACTTATAAAAACATTTTAACGGTTAAATATAACATACATACAGAAAAGTTCAGAAAACATATATCCACTTTTTAAGAATAATTATAATTCAAACACCTGTATAAACACCACACAGGTTAAGAAACAGAACATTGCTAACACCCTAGAAGTCTTCTGCGTGACTTTTGCTAATCATAGCTCCCCCTCTCTCACCCTGAATTTTATGCTATTTACTTCCTTGCTTTTCTTTATGGTTAATCATCTTAGTTTAGTTTTGCTTTTATTCAAGTATAACACATATACCAAAGTGCACAAAAATTATGGACAACTTGATGAGTTTTCACAAACCAAACATACCAGATTCAAGAAACAGATCATGACCAGTACCCCAGAAGGCCCACCTGTGCCCCCTCCTAATCACTTTCTACCTCAGGGTAGCCACTATTTTGATTTCTAAGGGTGTGGTTTGGTTTTGCACTTTATATAAATGGAAAACTAATAGAGTATATGCTTCTTTTATTTAATTATGCTTGTGCAATTTATCCACTCTGTTGACTGAAGAGATAGTTCATTTTTATGGCCGAATGGCATCCTATTGTATGAATATGTCACAATTTCAAAAATCTGTTTCATTGGCACTGTTGGAAACTTGAGTTGTATACACATAGCTTGTAAAAGAGGGGAAAAAATAACCAGAAGATCATAGCCCTGCAGGTGAGACAGACAGATGAGGCAGAGAGTTGCAGCATAAGCTCTCCATGAGAGTTATACATGTGGGGTTATGGATAGATGGACTTTGAGATGTTGAGGAAAGTTTTGAAGGACAAGAAGATATAATGTCCTTAAGAGGATATAGGGAGAGAGAGGGGGGAGGGAGGGAGGGAGGGAGGGAGGGAGGGAGGGAGGGAGGGAGGGAGAGAGAGAGAGAGAGATTCTAGGCAGGGGAGATCTAGGAACTGGTACCATTTTGGGAAGGCTGGGTCAGAAGGCACTGCATTTAGAGGTGGAGGGGAGAAATGAGGTTGTAGGGTAGATTGGTAAGGCAAAGAACATGTCACAAAAATCCTAGGGTGCTAGATTAAGAACATGAGACTTTATCCCTTAGGGGACTGGGATGCTACTGAAAATCTTTTTCTCCTCCTCCTTAATTTCCTCCTTTATTTTTTAAGCATGGGCATTATATGACCTATTTTGCAGTTTAGAAGGATTCAACCAGCAGTGGGCAGGGAAGATGGATTGGAGGGTTAAGAGCAGGAGGCAGGGAGACCTGTGAGGAAGCCATAGCAACATTCATATTGGTGGTTATGCCTGAAAGCCCTGGAGTGGGGCTTCCAAATTTTCTCCAGCCCAGTTCTCTCTTCTGATCTCCAGTCTCTCATATCCAGCTTTCTACTCAATATCCCCATTTGAATGTCTAATAGGCATTCTCAAACTCAACACAACCAAAACTGAACTCCTGACCTTACCCCTAAAACCAGCTCCTCCTGCAGTCTTTCTCGTATCATGTTCCATCCTTATGGCTGCTCAGGCCTCATTCTTAGAGTTTTTCTTCACTCCTCCCTCTCTTTCACACCCCACATCCTGAAGTCTACTAATCTATTTGTTTGTACTTCCTAGATTTCATATAAATAGAATCACACAATATGTTTTCTTTTTTTGTCCAGCTACTTTCACTCAGCATAATTAGTTTGAGATTCGTCCTTGCAGTTGTGTGTGTCAATAGATCATTCCTTTTAGTGCTGAGTAGTATTCCACTGTATTTATATACCAGAATTTCTTTTCTTTTTAACATGTTTATTGGGGTATAATTGCTTTACAATGGTGTGTTAGTTTCTGCTTTATAACAAAGTGAATCAGTTATACATATACATATGTTCCCATATATCTTCCCTCTTGCGTCTCCCTCCCTCCCACCCTCCCTATCTCACCCCTCTAGGTGGTCACAAAGCACCGAGCCGATCTCCCTGTGCTATGCGGCTGCTTCCCACTAGCTATCTACCTTACGTTTGGTAGTGTATATATGTCCATGCCTCTCTCTCGCTTTGACACAGCTCACCCTTCCCCCTCCCCATATTCTCAAGTCAGTTCTCCAGTAGGTCTGTGATTTTATTTCTGTCTTACCCCTAAGTTCTTCATGACATTTTTTTCCCTTAAATTCCATATATGTGTGTTAGCATACGGTATTTGTCTTTCTCTTTCTGACTTACTTCACTCTGTATGACAGACTCTAGGTCTATCCACCTCATTACAAATAGCTCAATTTCGTTTCTTTTTATGGCTGAGTAATATTCCATTGTATATATGTGCCACATCTTCTTTATCCATTCATCCAATGATGGGCACTTAGGTTGTTTCCATCTCCGGGTTATTATAAATAAAGCTGCAATGAACATTTTGGTACATGACTCTTTTTGGATTATGGTTTTCTCAGGGTATATGCCCAGAAGTGGGATTGCTGAGTCATATGGTAGTTCTATTTGTAGTTTTTTAAGGAACCTCCGTACTGTTCTCCATAGTGGCTGTACCAATTCACATTCCCACCAGCAGGGCAAGAGTGTTCCCTTTTCTCCACACCCTCTCCAGCATTTATTGTTTCTAGATTTTTTGATGATGGCCATTCTGACCGGTGTGAGATGATATCTCATTGTAGTTTTGATTTTCTCTAATGATTAATGATGTTGAGCATTCTTTCATGTGTTTGTTGGCAGTCTCTATATCTTCTTTGGAGAAATGTATATTTAGGTCTTCTGCCCATTTTCGGATTGGGTTGTTTGTTTTTTTCTTATTGAGCTGCATGAGCTGCTTGTAAATTTTGGAAATTAATCCTTTGTCAGTTGCTTCATTTGCAAATATTTTCTCCCATTCTGAGGGTTGTCTTTTGGTCTTGATTATGGTTTCCTTTGTTGTGCAAAAGCTTTGAAGTTTCATTAGGTCCCATTTGTTTATTTCTGTTTTTATTTCCATTTCTCTAGGAGGTGGGTCAAAAAGGATCTTGCTGTGATTGATGTCATAGAGTGTTCTGCCTATGCTTTCCTCTAAGAGTTTGATAGTTTCTGGCCTTACATTTAGGTCTTTAATCCATTTTGAGCTTATTTTTGTGTATGGTGTTAGGGAATGATCTAATCTCATATTTTTACATGTACCTGTCCAGCTTTCCCAGCACCACTTATTGTAGAGGCTGTCCTTTCTCCACTGTACATTCCGTCCTCCTTTATCAAAGATAAGGTGACCATATGTGTGTGGGTTTATCTCTGGGCTTTCTATCCTGTTCCATTGATCTATCTTTCTGTTTTTGTGCCAGTACCATACTGTCTTGATTACTGTAGCTTTGTAGTATCGTCTGAAGTCAGGGAGCCTGATTCCTCCAGCTCTGTTTTTCATTCTGAAGATTGCTTTGGCTATTCGGGGTCTTTTGTGTTTCCATACAAATTGTGAAATTTTTTGTTCTAGTTCTGTGAAAAATGCCAGTGGTAGTTTGATAGGGATTGCATTGAATCTGTACATTGCTTTGGGTAGTAGAGTCATTTTCACAATGTTGATTCTTCCCATCCAAGAACATGGTATATCTCTCCATCTATTTGTCTCATCTTTACTTTCTTATATCAGTGTCTTATAAATTTCTGCATACAGGTCTTTTGTCTCCTTAGGTAGGTTTATTCCTAGATATTTTATTTTTTTTGTTGCAATGGTAAATGGGAGTGTTTTCTTGATTTCACTTTCAGATTTTCCATCATTAGTGTATAGGAATGCAAGAGATTTCTGTGCATTAATTTTGTATCCTGCAACTTTACCAAATTCATTGATTAGGTCTAGTAGTTTTCTGGTAGCATGCTTAGGATTCTCTATGTACAGTATCATGTCATCTGCAAACAGTGACAGCTTTACTTCTTCTTTTCCGATTTGGATTCCTTTTATTTCCTTTTCTTCTCTGATTGCTGTGGGTAAAACTTCCAAAACTATATTGAATAAGAGTGGTGAGAGTGGGCAACCTTGTCTTGTTCCTGATCTTAGTGGAAATGCTTTCAGTTTTTCACCAATGAGGATGATGTTGGCTTGGGTTTGTCATATATGGCCTTTACTATGTTGAGGGAAGTTCCCTCTATGCCTACTTTCTGCAGGGCTTTTATCATAAATGGGTGTTGAATTTTGTCAAAAGCTTTCTCTGCATCTATTGAGATGGTCATATGGTTTTTCTCCTTCAATTTGTTAATATGGTTTATCACATTGATAGATTTGCGTATATTGAAGAATCCTTGCATTCCTGGAATAAACCCCTCTTGATCATGGTGTATGATCCTTTTAATGTGCTGTTGCATTCTGTTTGCTAGTATTTTGTTGAGGATTTTTGCATCTATGTTCATCACTGATATTGGCCTGTAGTTTTCTTTCTTTGTGACATCTTTGTCTGGTTTTGGTATCAAGGTGATGGTGGCCTCGTAGAATGAATTTGGGAGTGTTCCTCCCTCTGGTATATTTTGGAAGAGTTTGAGAACGATAGGTGTTAGCTCTTCTCTAAATGTTTGATAGAATTTTCCTGTGAAGCCATCTGGTCCTGGGCTTTTGTTTGTTGGAAGAATTTTAATCACAGTTTCAATTTCAGTGCTTGTGATTGGTCTGTTCATATTTTCTATTTCTTCCTGATTCAGTCTTGGCAGGTTGTGCATTTCTAAGAATTTGTCCATTTCTTCCAGGTTGTCCATTTTATTGGCATAGAGTTGATTGTGGTAATCGCTCATGATCTTTTGTATTTCTGCAGTGTCAGTTGTTACTTCTCTTTTTCATTTCTAATTCTATTGATTTGTCTTCTCCCTTTTTTTCTTGATGAGCCTGGCTAATGGTTTATCAATTTTGTTTATCTTCTCAAAGAACAAGCTTTTAGTTTTATTGATCTTTGCTATCGTTTCCTTCATTTCTTTTTCATTTATTTCTGATCTGATTTTTATGATTTCTTTCCTTCTGCTAACATTGGGGTTTTTTTGTTCTTCTTTCTCTAATTGCTTTAGGTGCAAGGTTAGGTTGTTTATTCGAGATGTTTCCTGTTTCTTAGGGTAGGCTTGTATTGCTATAAACTTCCCTCTTAGAACTGCTTTTGCTGCATCCCATAGGTTTTGGGTCGTCGTGTCTCCATTGTCATTTGTTTCTAGGTATTTTATTATTTCCTCTTCGATTACTTCAGTGATCACTTTGTTCTTAAGTAGTGTATTGTTTAGCCTCCATGTGTTTGTATTTTTTACAGATCATTTCCTATAATTGATATCTAGTCTCATGGCGTTGTGGTCGGAAAAGATACTTGATACGATTTCAATTTTCTTAAATTTACCAAGGCTTGATTTGTGACCCAAGATATTATCTATCCTGGAGAATGTTCCATGAGCACTTGAGAAAAATGTGTATTCTGTTGTTTTTGGATGGAGTGTCCTATAAGTATCAATTAATTCCATCTTGTTTAATGTATCATTTAAAGCTTGTGTTTCCTTATTTATTTTCATTTTGGATGATCTGTCCATGGGTGAAAGTGGGGTGTTAACGTCCCCTACTATGAATGTGTTACGGTCGATTTCCCCTTTTATGGCTATTAGTATTTGCCTTATGTATTGAGGTGCTCCTATGTTGGGTGCATAAATATTTACAATTGTTATATCTTCTTCTTGGATCCATCCCTTGATCATTATGTAGTGTCCTTCTTTGTCTCTTCTAATAGTCTTTATTTTAAAGTCTATTTTGTCTGATATGAGAATTGGTACTCCAGCTTTCTTTTGGTTTCCATTTGCATGGAATATCTTTTTCCATCCCCTTACTTTCAGTCTGTATGTGTCTCTAGGTCTGAAGTGGGTCTCTTGTAGACAGCATATATAAGGGTCTTGTTTTTGTATCCATTCAGCCAATCTGTGTCTTTTGGTGGGAGCATTTAGTCCATTTACATTTAAGGTAATTATCGATATGTATGTTCCTATTCCCATTTTCTAAATTGTTTTGGGTTCGTTATTGTAGGTCTTTTCCTTCTCTTGTGTTTCTTGCCTAGAGAAGTTCTTTTAGCATTTGTTGTAAAGCTGCTTTGGTGGTGCTGAATTCTCTCAGCTTTTGCTTGTCTGTAAAGGTTTTAATTTCTCCATCAAATCTGAATGAGATCCTTGCTGGGTAGAGTAATCTTGGTTGCAGGTTTTTCTCCTTCATCACTTTCAGTATGTCCTGCCACTCCTTTCTGTCTTGCAGAGTTTCTGCTGAGAGATCAGCTGTTAACCTTATGGGGATTCCCTTGTGTGTTATTTGTTGTTTTTCCCTTGCTGCTTTTAAATATGCTTTCTTTGTATTTGATTTTTGACAGTTTGATTAATATGTGTCTTGGCATATTTCTCCTTGGATTTATCCTGTATGGGACTCTCTGTGCTTCCTGCACTTGATTAACTATTTCTTTTCCCATATTCGGGAAGTTTTCAACTATAATCTCTTCAAATATTTTCTCAGTCCCTTTCTTTTTCTCTTCTTCTTCTGGAACCCCCATAATTCGAATGTTGGTGCGTTTAATGTTGTCCCAGAGGTCTCTGAGACTGTCCTCAGTTCTTTCCATTCTTTTTTCTTTATTCTGCTCTGCAGTAGTTATTTCCACTATTTTATCTTCCAGGTCACTTATCCGTTCTTCTGCCTCAGTTATTCTGCTATTGATCCCATCTAGAGTATTTTTAATTTCACTTATTGTGTTGTTCATCATGGTTTGTGTCATCTTTAGTTCTTCTAGGTCCTTGTTAAATGTTCATTGCGTTTTGTCTATTCTATTTCCAAGATTTTGGATCATCTTTACTATCATTATTCTGAATTCTTTTTCAGGTAGACTGCCTATTTCCTCTTCATTTGTTAGGTCTGGTGCGCTTTTATCTTGCTCCTTCATCTGCTGTGTGTTTTTCTGTCTTCTCATTTTGCTTATCTTACTGTGTTTGGGGTCTCCTTTTTGCAGGCTGCAGGTTCACAGCTCCCGTTGTTTTTGATGTCTGTCCCCAGTGGCTAAGTTTGGTTCAGTGGGTTGTGTATGCTTCCTGGTGGAGAGGACTAGTGTCTGTGTTCTGGTGGATGAGGCTGGATCTTGTCTCTCTGGTGGGCAGGTCCACGTCTGGTGGTGTGTTTTGGGGTGTCTGTGGACTTATTATGATTTTAGGCAGCCTCTCTGCTAATGAGTGGGGTTGTGTTCCTGTTTTGCTAGTTGTTTGGCGTAGGGTGTCCAGCACTGTAGTTTGCTTGTCGTTGAGTGAAGCTGGGTGCTGGTGTTGAGATGGAGATCTCTGGGAGATTTTCGCCATTTGATATTATGTGGAGCTGGGAGGTCTCTTGTTGACCAGTGTCCTGAGGTTGGCTCTCCCACCTCAGAGGCACAGCACTGACTCCTGGCTGGAGCACCAAGAGCCTTTCATCCACACGGCTCAGAATAAAAGGGAGAAAAAGTAGAGAGAAAGAATTAGTAGAAGTAGGAAGAAAGAAAGAAAGGAGGGAAGGGAGGAAGGAAGAAAGAAAGAAGAAAAGCAGGAAGGAAGGAAAGAAGGAAAGAAAGAAAGACGATAAAGTAAAATACAATAAAGTTATTAAATTAAAAAATAATTATTAAGAAAAAAATTTTTAAAAAAACGGACGGATAGAACCTTAGGACAAATGGTGGAAGCAAAGCTATACAGACAAAATCTCACACAGAAGCATACACATACACACTCACAAAAAGAGGAAAAGGGGAAAAAATCATAAATCTTGCTCTCAAAGTCCGCCTCCTCAATTTGGGATGATTCGTTGTCTATTCATGTATTCCACAGATGCAGCGTACATCAAGTGGATTGTGGAGCTTTAATCCGCTGCTTCTGAGGTTGCTGGGAGAGATTTCCCTTTCTCTTCTTTGTTCTCACAGCTCCCAGGGGCTCAGCTTTGGATTTGGCCCAGCCTCTGCGTGTAGGTTGCTGGAGGGCGTCTGTTTTTTGCTCCGACAGGACGGGGTTAAAGGAGCCGCTGATTCGGGGGCTTACCAGAATTTCTTGATCCATTCACCCGTTGATGGATATTTGGTTTGTTTCCAGTTTTTCGTCTATTATAAATAAAGCTGCTATGAACATTTATGCACACATTTTTGTACGGACATATGCTTTCATTTCTCTTGGGTGAATACATAGGAGTGGGAAGTCTAGATCGTATAGTAGGTGTATGTTTAACTTTGTAAGAAGCTGCTAAACTCTTTTCCGAAGTAGCTGTACCATTTCATTCCCACCAGCAGTGTGTGAGAGTTCCAGTTCCTTCACATCCTTGCCAAAACTTGATATGGTCAGTCTTTTAAATTTTAGCCATTTTAATAAGTGTGCAGTAGTACCTAATCATGGTTTTAATTTGCATTTCCCAAATGACCAATGTTATTGAACATGTTTTCATGTGCTTATTTGTCATCTGTATATTTTCTTCAGTGAAGTGTCTGCTCAGATCTTTTGTCCATTTAAAAAATTGGGTTGTTTGATTTCTTATTATTGAGTTTACAGAGTTCTTTACATATTCTGGATACAAGTCCTTTATTAGATACATATTTTGCAAAAATTTTCCTTCCAGTTTGTGGCTTGCCTTTTTATTTTCACAGTAGTCTCTTTTTGAAGAAAATATTTCTAGTTTTGATAAAGTCCATGTTATCAATGCTTTTTTTTACATTACATAATTTTAATTTTATCTTTCCAATAAATTTGTAAGGTGGTTGGTTATGGTCTTAAGTAAGTCGCTTCTGTGAACTTCAGAATCCTCACCTTTAAAATGGAGATAATATTTCACAGGGTTGTTGTGAGGCTAGAACAAAGTAATATGTAAAGTACTTTGTACAGAATACTCAATAAATGGTAGCCAGTTTTTACTATTATTATTATTGTTATTACAAATAGAGGAAACAATCACTTAGGGAAAGTAACCAGCCCAAGGGCATTCAGTGAATAGACTTTATTGAGTACCTGAATAGGGCTGTGAGTATAAAAATGCGTAAGATCCCATCTCTGCCTTCTATCTAGGGACTCACACTCACTCTTAGTAAGAAAGCAAACAAAATCTAGAACCAAATGCTCTTTTCACTCTATTCTGATGCAAATCTAGAAAGGAAGAGGTAAAATTAGACCCATGTCAACTATTTCTTAGATGAGAAACCTTCATATGTACTAAATTTCTTTCACTGTGCTTAAGGGTACTCTAACTCAATGTGCCTTCCCCAACCTGCCTCCCCTCCATAATCAGGAAATCCTTATATACAAACTACTATACTATATATAAGATAGACATCTAATAAGGATACTGTATAGAACAGGGAACTCTACTCAATACTCTGTAATGACATATAGGGGGAAAGACTCTAAAAAAAGTGGATATATGTATAACTGATTCACTTTTCTGTACACCTGAAACTAGCACAACATTGTAAATCAACTATATTCCAATTTAAATAAGAAAAACAAACAAAAAAGAAATAAGACCATTTCAACTCCCCTCATTTTAGAGATAAGAAAGAAAAAAAAAGTTCCCTTTCCCTAATTTTTTCCTAAGTACTCTTTAAAAGAATATTTGCAAATGGTTCTGAAGAATCTAGGGGCAGGACAGGAATAAAGACACAGACGTAGAGAATGGACTTGAGGTCACGGGGAGGGGGAAGGGTAAGCTGAGACCAAGTGAGAGAGTGGAACGGACAAATATACACTACCAAATGTAAAATAGATAGCTAGTGAGAAGCAGCTGCACAGCAAGGAGATCAGCTGGGTGCCCTGTGACCACCTAGAGGGGTGGGATAGGGAGGATGGGAGGGAGACGCAAGAGGGAGGAGATATCGGGATATATGTATATGCATAGCTGATTCACTTTGTTATAAAGCAGAAACTAACACACCATTGTCAAGCAATTATACTCCAATAAAGATGTTAAAAAAAACTATTTGCACAGTCTTTTAAATATAGCACAATGGTATTTTGTGTTAAAGCAATTGTTTAAAGATATTCTTAACGTTTTGTATAGCTATGTTTTTGCTAATTATATGTAGAAAACTAAAAATTACTGATAAGCCATGAAATTAACATAATTTTAGATGTAACTTTAAAGAGACAAATGATCACTACTTTTTAAAATATCAAAAAGAGGGCTTCCCTGGTGGCGCAGTGGTTGAGAGTCCGCCTGCCGATGCAGGGGACACGGGTTCGTGCCCCGGTCCGGGAAGATCCCACATGCCGCGGAGCGGCTCGGCCCGTGAGCCTTGGCCACTGAGCCTGCGCGTGCGGAGCCTGTGCTCCACAACGGGAGAGGCCACAACAGTGAGAGGCCTGCGTACCGCAAAAAAATAAAAATAAAAATGTAGCAAGACAAAATAAAGTCATAAAACAATGAAAATAAAACATAATCAGGGAATCCTTAACAGTGGTATTTTTCTCCTTTGAATGGAGAATTCATGCCATTGCTTTGGTGTATTGCTGTACAGTTAACTAAAAACACCTTCACCTATGCTAACTAAACTAATCTAACTAGGTAACTTAATCTTCCCCAAATCCTGTGAGGTATGAATTACTAAAATCATTTTAGAGAGGAGGAAATTGAGACACAGCTATAAGTGTCATAATCTAGATTAGAACAAGATCAAAAAACCTCATCCTAGTTTAATTACTCATTTAAAGCTTGCTCACTAAGCTACACTGAACCTATATTAAAATATTTTTGCACTCTCACCTAGATTGCCTTCTATTTTCTCTGAGTCTGTGATACTCCAATTCTCCTAGGGGTCTAGTACTGAACCTTGTATTTGAAGGATTCCACGGGCAATATGTTTATTCAATAACCCATGCAACATAATATAATATCACCTTTTCAAGTATGGCTATGACTTTTACATAGACTAGATCCATAAAGGGAGATGATACTTTGCATTTGTTTAGCGGTCTTTCAAAGTGCTTTCATATATATTATTCATAGAAGGAGAATGGAATTTGAATTTAAGAGTAGAAAGGATGTTAGAGATTCTCAAATCCAGTGTTTCCTAACCTTCCTCAGGTCACTTGCCCATTTGAGAATCTGACAAAAACTACAGACCTCATACCCAGAAAGATATACGTGCAAATTTGCATAGTTTGAAGGGATTCTTGGAACACTACCAGGTTAAGAACTGTCTAATTTGCAACTCACATTTTACAAACGAGGAAGCTGCTATTTATCATGACAGCATCCCTATGAGGAGGCAAAGTAAAGATTATTACCCACATTTTCCAGATCTGGAAACTAAGGTCCAGAGAAGTTTCAAGACTTGCCCAAAGTCTTAAAGCTAGGTTGCAGCAGTAGCAGAACCCAGGACTCTGGACAGTCTAGTTTTTTTTTGTTTTTTTATAAATTTATTTATTTTATTTTTGACTGTGTTGGGTCTTCGTTGTGGTGCATGGGCTTCTCACTGCGGTGGCTTCTCTTGTTGTGGAGCATGGGCTCTAGGCATGCGGGCTTCAATAGTTGTGGCACGTGGGCTCAGTAGTTGTGGCTCGCGGGCTCTAGAGCACAGGCTCAGTAGTTGTGGCGCACGGGCTTAGTTGCTCCGTGGCATGTGGGACCTTCCCGAACCAGGGCTCAAACCCGTGTCCCCTGCATTGGCAGGCGGATTCTTAATCACTGTGCCACCAGGGAACCCTTGTTTTTGTTTTTAATTTAATTATATTTAACATACAATATTATATCAGTTCCATGTGCTCTAGTTCTTATTCTTCTAGATCACATTGACTGCATACTGCACTACAATGAAATTTCTTCACCGTAAGAAAGCCTTCTACAGCCAATAGTTTATTTTACCCTCCACAACACAAACAACTCTCGATCTCTGGTGAAAAAGATCCAAGTACAAAAACTGTTCTATTCACAATAATAACTAATTTCTTAGAGATTTCCAAAAGTTTTTTTTTTTTTTTTTTTTTTTTGCGGTACGCGGGCCTCTCACTGTTGTGGCCTCTCCCATTGCGGAGCACAGGCTCCGGATGCGCAGGCTCAGCGGCCATAGCCGCTCCGTGGCATGCGGGATCTTCCCGGACCGGGGCACGAACCCGTGTCCCCTGCATCGGCAGGCGGACTCTCAACCACTGTGCCACCGGGGAAGCCCCCAAAAGGTTTTAGTCATCACTGACACATTAAATATTGGAATCTGGTAATTAGAATTGTAAACAACTCTGTAACTTCTACATTGGTCAACTAAATACCAATCTGGTCAACTTCTCCTTTTAGCATACTTGTTCTCCTTCTTACTTCAGGGAGTTTAGAAACAATAGCAAAACTCTCCAAGTGGATTTTATTGCACTTAAAACTACAATGACCACAAACTGGACGCGATAAGGTGTAAAGGCTGGGCGCTGAGCTCCCGTTCGCCCCGCCGCCAGAGGGAGCTGAGAGCGAGCGGAGGAAGCAGAACCCTCGAGGAGGCCTGGGCGTCACCGGAGATCCAAGTGTGGGGGACGTGTCTATCAATGCTTTTATATCCATGCTTTTTGAGTCCTAATTAGGAAATATTTGCCCACCCAAAGGTGACTAAGATTTCCTTCTAAGTTTTCTTTAATACATTTTTGTAGTTTTCAGTTTTACATTTAGGTCTATGACCCACCTTGCATTAACTTTTGTACATGTTGTGAAGTAATGGTCAAAGTTCAATTTTTTTTGCATATGACTATTCAATTATTGAAAATATTATTTTTTCCCTCATTGAACTGCATTTACACCTTTGTTGAAAATCAATTAGCCATATATGTATGGGCCTATTTCTTGACTTTCTTCTTTTTCACTGCTCTTTACTCCAATACCACATCGTCTTGATTACTGTAGCTTGAAATCAGGTAGTATAAGTCCTCTAACTTTGTTCTTTTTTTTTTAACCAGGAACTTGATTTCCTTTTTAATTTATTTTTTCCTCCTGTTTCAGTTTCAAATAATTCAAAGAATTATAGGACTAGAGGCTTTAAATAAGCTACAATTAGCAATAGAATAGCCAACTATTTTGGCTATTCTAGGTCCTCTGCATTTCCATATAAATTTTAGAATTGGCTTGTCAATTTATGCATCTCAGCAATATTGAATCTTCCAGTGTGTGAGCATAGGGTATCTTTCCATTTATTTAGATCTTTTATTGCTCTTAGTAATGTTTTGTAATTTTCAGTGTACAGGCCTTGCACATCTTTTGTCAAATTTATCCCTAAGCATATATCGTGAGGCTATTATAAATGATATTTTAATTTCAAATTCCAATTGTTAATTGCTAGCATATAGAGATGCAGTTGATTTTGAATATTAACCTTTTATCCTGCAACATTGCTAGACTATTTCATAGTTTTTTGGTATATTTCTTAGGATTTTCTATAGACAATGATGTTATACGTGAAAGGATAGATTTACTTCTTTACTTACAATCTGGGTTTCTTTTATTTCTTTTTCTTACCACACTGCAAGGGCTAGAACCTCCAGTAGAATGTTGAATAGAAGTGGGGTTGGATATTCTTGCCTTCTTGCTGATCTTAAAGAGAAAGCATTCAGTCTTTCCTCCATAGAGTATGATGTTAGCTGCAGGTTTTTCGAAGATGCTCAACGTCATTAATCATCAGGGAAATGCAAATGAAAACCACAAGGATATATCACCTCACACCTGTTAGGATGTCTATTATAAAAAAAATACAAGAGGTAATGCATGCTGGTGAGGATGTGGAAAAAGGGGAACACTTGTACACTTGATGGGAATGTGAACTGGTGCAGCCACTACAGAGCTTCCTCAATAAATTAAAAATAGAACTGCCATATGATTCAGTAATCCTACTTTTGGGTATGCATCCAGAGGAAATGAAATCACTATCTCAAAGAGTTAATCTGTATGCCCATGTTCATCGCAGCTTTATTTACAACAGCCAAGGTATGGAAACAACCTAAGTGTCTGTCAACAGATGCATGGATAAAGAAAATGTGGTGTGTGTGTGTGTGTGTGTGTGTGCGCACACATACACACACAATGGAATATTAGTCAGCCTTAAAAAGGAAGGAAATTCTGCCATTTGTGACAACATGGATGAACTTGGAAGGCATTATGCATGGTATCACTTATATGTGGAATCTAAAAAAAAAGTTGAACTCAGAAATAGAGAGTAGTATGGTGATTGCCAGGGGCTGGAGGGAGGGGAAAATAGGGAGGGGCTGGTAAAATGGTACAAAGTTTCAGTTATATGATGAATAAGGTCTGAGGATCTAATGTATAACATGGTGACTATAGTTGATAATACTACATTGTATAATTTAAATTTGCTAAGAGAGTGGAACTTAAATGTTCTCATCAAAAAAAACCAAACAAACAAAAGAAAGTTTATATGTGAGGTGATGGATGTAATGGTGGGAATACTTTCATAATGTACACATATCAAATTATCATGTTGTACGCTTTAAATATATCACAATTTCATTTGCTAATTACACCTCAATAAAGCTGAAAAATTTTCTATTCCCCTTTTTGATTTCTTTTTTTTTAATTAATTAATTTTTTGGCTGAGTTGGGTCTTCATTACTGCATGCAGGCTTTCTCTAATTGCGGTGAACGGGGGCTGCTCTTCGTTGCGGTATGTGGGCTTCTCATTGCGGTGGCTTCTCTTGTTGCAGAGCACGGGCTCTAGGCATGCGGGCTTCAGTAGTTGCAGCACGTGGGCTCAGTAGTTGTGGGGCACGGGCTTAGTTGCTCCATGGCATGTGGGTTCTTCCCAGACCAGGGATCAAACCCGTGTCCCCTGCACTGGCAGGCAGATTCTTAACCACTGCACCACCAGGGAAGTCCCTTGATTTCTTCTTTGACGCAATACTTATAAGTGTTATTTAGTTTCAAAATATTTGCATATTTTTCAAATACCTTTAAAAATTTATCTCTAATTTTATTCCATTTTGTTGAGAGAAAATACTTTGTCTGATTTGATTCTTTTAAGTTTATGGAGATTTGATTTATGGTCCACAGAATATGGTTGTATTAGTTTTCTGAGGCTGCCATAACAAGTTACCACAAACTTGATGTCTTAAAACAACAGAAATTTATTCTCTCATATTCTGGAGGGAAGAAGTCTGAAATCAAGGTGTAGGCAGGGTTCGTTCTTCCAAAGTCTCCTTTTGGAGACTTTGAGGGAGAATCTGTTCCATGTCTCTCCTCACCAGCTTCTGCTAGCTGCTGGCAATCCTTGGCATTCCCTGGCATGTAGATGCATCATTCTAATCTCTGCCTCTCTCTTCACATTGCCTTCTTCTCTGTGTCTCAAATCTTCCTCCGCCTTTCTTTTATAAGGATGCCTGTCATTGGATTTAGAGTTTACACTAAATTCATCATGATCTCATCTTGAGATCTTCAACTTAACTACATCTTCAAAAACCTTCTTTTCCATAGGGCAGACAGCAGAAGCAAGAAGAACTACAATCCTGCAGCCTGGGGAACCAAAACCACATTCACAGAAAGATAGATAAGATGAAAAGGCAGAGGGCTATGTACCAGATGAAGGAACAAGATAAAACCCCAGAAAAACAACGAAATGAAGTGGAGATAGGCAATCTTCCAGAAAAATAATTCAGAATAATGACAGTGAAGATGATCCAGGACCTCGGAAAAAGAAAGGAGGCAAAGATCGAGAAGATGCAAGAAATGTTTAACAAAGATCTAGAAGAATTAAAGAACAAACAAACAGAGATGAACAATACTATAACTGAAATGAAAACTACACTAGAAAGAATCAATAGCAGAATAACTGAGGCAGAAGAACAGATAAGTGACCTGGAAGACAGAATGGTGGAATTCCCTGCTGCGGGACAGAATAAAGAAAAAAAAATGAAAAGAAATGAAGACAGCAGAAGAGACCTCTGGGACAACATTAAATGCAACAACATTCGCATTATAGGGGTCCCAGAAGGAGAAGAGAGAGAGAAAGGAGCAGAGAAAATATTTGAAGAGATTATAGTCGAAAACTTCCCTAACATGGGAAAGGAAATAGCCACCAAAGTCCAGGAAGAACAGTGAATCCCATACAGGATAAACCCAAGGAGAAACACGCCAAGACACATAGTAATCAAATTGGCAAAAATTAAAGACAAAGAAAAATTATTGAAAGCAGCAAGGGAAAAAGGACAAATAACATACAAGGGAACTCCCATAAGGTTAACAGCTGATTTCTCAGCAGAAACTCTACAAGCCAGAAGGGAGTGGCATGATATACTTAAAGTGATTAAAGGGAAGAACCTACAACCAAGATTACTCTACTAGGCAAGGATCTCATTCAGATTCGATGGAGAAATCAAAAGCTTTACAGACAAGCAAAAGCTAAGAGAATTCAGCACCACCAAACCAGCTCTACAACAAACGCTAAAGGAACTCCCCTTTAGGGAGTCATAGGAAATGACTGGTCATAAAATGGTCATAGGAACATACATATTGATAATTACCCTAAATGTGAATGGATTAAATGCTCCAACCAAAAGACACAGGCCTGCTGAATGGATACAAAACAAGACCCATATATATGCTGTCTACAAGAGACCCACTTCAGACCTAGGGACACATTCAGACTGAAAGTGAGGGGATGGAAAAAGATATTCCATGCAAATGGAAATCAAAAGAAAGCTGGAGTAGCAATTCTCATATCAGACAAAATAGACTTTAAAATAAAGAATGTTACAAGAGACAAGGAAGGACACTACATAATGATCAGGGGATCAATCCAAGAAGAAGATATAGCAATTATAAATATATATGCACCCAACCTAGGAGCACCTCAATACATAAGGCAACTGCTAACAGCGCTAAAAGAGAAAATCAACAGTAACACAATAATAGTGGGGGACTATAACACCCCATTTACACCAATGGACAGATCATCCAAACAAGATAAATAAGGAAACAGAAGCTTTAAATGACACAATAGACCAGATAGATTTAATTGATATTTATGGGACATTCCATCCAAAAACAGCAGATTACACTTTCTTCTCAAGTGTGCACGGAACATTCTCCAGGATAGATCACATCTTGGGTCACAAATCAAGCCTCAGTAAATTTAAGGAAATTGAAATCATATCAAGCATCTTTTCTGACCACAACGCTATGAGATTAGAAATTAATTACAGGGAAAAAAAAACGTAAAAAACACAAACACATGGAGGCTAAACACTATGTTACTAAATAACCAAGAGATCACTGAAGAAATCAAAGAGGAAATCAAAAAATACCTAGAGACAAATGACAATGAAAACATGCGACCCAAAACCTATGGGATGCAGCAAAAGCAGTTCTAAGAGGGAAGTTTATAGCTATACAAGCCTACCTCAAGAAATAAGAAAAATCGCAAATTCATGCAGTTTTGATTGCATTTCCCTGATGGCTAATGATGTTAAGCATCCTTTCATGTGCTTATTGGTCATTGTATATTTTCTTTGGAGAAAGGTCTATTCATATCTATGCCCATTTTAAAATTGGGCTATTTGTCTTTTAACTATTGAGTTGTAAGTATTCTCTCTACAATCTAGATATCAGGCATATGATTTACAAAAAACTGTCTCCCATTCTATGGATTGCTTTTTCACTTTCTGATGGTGTCCCTTGCAGCATAAAAGATTTTCATTTTGATGAAGTCTAATTTATCTGTTTTTCTTTCATTACTTGTGCTTTTGTTGTCATACCTAAAGAACCTATTTTACAATCATGTAGTTTTATGTCCATATTTTCTAATAAGATTTTTATAGTTTTAGCTCTTAACTTAGATATTTGATCCATTAGGAGTTAATTTTTGTATATAGTGCAAGATAGGCATACAGCTTCATTCTTTTGCATATGGATATCCAGTTGTTCCAGCAGCATCTGTTGAAAAGAATATTCTTTGCCATTGAATCCTCTTGGCACTCTTGCCAAAACTTAATTGGCCAGAAATGTGAGTGTTTATTTCTGGACTTTCAATCCTATTCCATTGATCTATATGTCAATCCTTATACCAGAACCATGCTGTCTTGATTACTGTAACTTTGCAGTAAGTTTTGATATCAGGAAGTGTGACTCCTTCAACTTTGTTCTTCTTTTACAAATTGTTTTGGCTATTCTGGGTCCCTTGCAACTTTGTATGAATTTTCGGACCAGTTTGTCAATTTCTGCAAAAAATGCAGTTAGAGTTTTGAAAGGAATTACATTGAAATAGATCGATTTGGTGACTATTGCCTTCTTAACAAGCATTAAGTCTTTTGATCTATTAAGTCTTTCTGTTTATTTAGGTCTTCTTAGATTTTTCAGTGATATTTTGTAGTTTTCAGTGCACAGTTTTGCACTTCTTTTGTTAAATTGACCTATAAGTATTTTATTGTTTTTGATGCTATTGTAAATTGAATTGTTTCTTTAATTTCATTTTAGGTTGTTCATTGCTAGTGTATAGAAATACAAATTATTTTTGTGTATTGATTTTTTATCCTACAAACTTTCTGAAGTCATTTCTAAACTCTAATAGTTTTCAGTGGATTCCTTAGGACTTTCTATATACTAGATCACATCATCTGCAAATAGAAATAGTTTTACCTCTTTTCCAATCTGGATGGATTTTATTTCTTTTTCTTGCCTAATTGCCCTGGCTAGAGCCTCCAGTCAGTTTAGCTTGTTGCTCTCATAGGGCTACCAGCCTCCTCTAAATTGCTTACAGCAAAATCTCCATTGTTTTTGAGGGTCCTTAAGTTTGAACTTCTCCACATTCTACTTGAAATAAAGTCAGTTCCTTTGGGGTTAATTTTGGAGCCCCCTCTTCTTAAGGACTGCCTATCTCCCTGGGCAAAATCTCTGAGCCACTCCTCCAGGCACTGGGTGAGGGTGGTAACTTCTGCTTTTCTCAACTGAAACTTCTTCTTATGAGTAAGCTGGGGCAAGGGCTATAGATGCTCTAGTATTTTTGGCCTGCTGTTTCTAGGGTAAAGTTTCCACTCTATGAATGGGGGCTGGATGGAGGAACGGAGCCTCCAGCCTCTCAGAAACATTCACTAGGAATTTAGCGTCTGCAATTTGGAGTGGGAGGGGATGAGAAATGTTGGTGTCCTGCCCCTTTCAGTGAGATACTGTATCCCTCAATTGGGAGCTCAATGGAAAAGAAGCCTCATCTTTTCTGGCACATTTTCTCACAGTGGAGCTTGCATCCAGCTGAGCTGGGAGTTGGGGGATAGAGTGGGTCATGGTTCAAGTGCCACAAACTTTCAATTTTCTGAGATTTTTTTTTTTTGTGGTACGCGGGCCTCTCACCGTTGTGGCCTCTCCCGTTGCGGAGCACAGGCTCCGGACGCACAGGCTCAGCGGCCATGGCTCACGGGCCCAGCCGCTCTGCGGCATGTGGGATCTTCCCGGACCGGGGCAGGAACCCGTGACCCCTGCATCGGCAGGCAGACTCTCAACCACTGCGCCACCAGGGAAGCCCAATTTTCTGAGATTTAATAGAATTTCTTGAATAAATGTTTATTTGTTGTATACCCTTAGTACAATATCTGAAGACTTTAAACACTTTGGTGTTTAAAAAATAATTTTCACTAGTTGTTTCACTGGTGAACAGATCCACAGAGCACCTTATATTGCCATTCTGGAGGTAGAATCCGCTGAGCAGTCCATCCTCTTACATTTAACTTATTTGTGTTTTTATATTCAAATTTGGTTTCTTTTAGCCAATATATAGTTGTCTTGCACTTTTACCCAAGCCTACAATTGTTGTCTTTTAATGGAGGCATTTAGACTCTTTCTATTTAATTTTATGATTGTTATGTTTGGGTTTACATATTCCATATCATTATTTTTTTTCTATTTGTCACATCTGTTCTTTGTTCCCAGTATCCTCTTTTTATGCCTTGTTTTGGAGTAATGTAGTATTTTTATGATTCTATTTTATGATTTTTTGGCTTATTTGCTGTACTTTTACTTTTTAGTAGTTTATTCAGGGTTTATAGTTTATAGTATACAACCACAATGTATCACAATATACTCTTAAGTAGTATTATACCACTTTGAATACAGTGTAATAATTTTACAACTGTATAATTCCATTTCACTTCTTGAAGCGTTTTTGCTTTTGTTGGCATACATTTTACTTTTTCTTATGTTATAAATGACAAAATATATGGGGTGTTTTTGCCTTAAACTGTCAATTTTTTAAAAATTAATTTATTTTTAATTTTTGGCTGCATTGGGTCTTTGTTGCTGTGTGCGGGCTTTCTCTAGTTGCGGTGAGCAGGGGCTAGTCTTTGTTGCGGTGTGCGGGCTTCTCACTGTGGTGTCTTCTCTTGTTGCGGAACACAGGCTCTAGGCGCACAGGCTTCTGTAGTTGTGGCTTGCGGGTTCTAGAGTACAGGCTCAGTAGTTGTTGTGCACGGGCTTAGTTACTCCGCGGCATGTGGGATCTTCCCAGACCAGAGCTCGAACCTGTGTCCCCAGCATTGGCAGGCAGATTCTTAACCACTGCACCACCAGGGAAGTCCAAACTGTCAATTTTTAAAGTTGTTTTAAAAATGAGAAAATGGGTGATTTATATTTACACGCTTATTTATCATTTCTGGTGCTTTTTCATTCTTTGAGTCTTATTTTCCATCTGATATCATCTTCATTCTATCTGAAGGACTTTTTAAAACTTTTTTTGTGTGCAGGTTTGCTGATGAATTCCTTGAGCATTTGTATCTCTAAAAAAGTCATTATTGGGGCTTCCCTGGTGGTGCAGTGGTTGAGAGTCCGCCTGCCGATGCAGGGGACACGGGTTCGTGCCCCGGTCCGGCAAGATCCCACATGCCGCGGAGCGGCTCGGCCCGTGAGCCATGGCCACTGAGCCTGTGCGTCCGTAGCCTGTGCTCCACAACGGGGAGGCCACAACAGTGAGAGGCCCGCGTACCGCATTAAAAAAAAAAGTCATTATTTTGGCTTCATTAGTGAACATTATTTTATCTTGGGTTTCAAATTCAGTGTGACAATTCTTTTCTTTCATTACCTTAATGATGTTACTCCACTGTTTTTTTTTTGGTTTTTTTTTTTTTTTTTTTTTCCAGTACGTGGGCCTCTCACTGTTGTAGCCTCTCCCGTTGCGGAGCACAGGCTCCGGAAGCGCAGGCTCAGTGGCCATGGCTCACGGGCCCAGCCGCTCCGCGGCATGTGGGATCTTCCCGTACTGGGGCACGAACCCGTGTCCCCTGCATCGGCAGGCGGACTCTCAACTACTGCACCACCAGGGAAGCCCTCTCCACTGTTTTTTGGTTCCCACTGTTTCTGAAGAGAAATGTGCTGTTATATTTTATCTTTGTTCCACCTTACATAATGAGTCTTTTTTTCCTCTGGATGCTCTTAAGATTTTCTTTTTTATACCTTTTAAACATTTTGATTATAGTGTGCCTTGGTGAAGTTTTATGTTTCTTATGCTTGGGATTCATTGAGCTTCTTGGATGCGGGTATACGGTTTGCACTAAATTTGGAAAATTTTCAGCTATTATTTTTGTAAATATTTTTTGTGTTCACCTTCCTTCAGCAACTTCTAATATATAGGCTATTTAAAGTTGTCATACATTTCACTGTTCCTCCATTCCTTTTTAAGGAAGCTTTCTCTTGTGCTTCACTTTGGATTTTTGTTGTTGTTGTTTTGGGGGCCTTTTTGTTTTTAAAATTTCTTGGCTGCACCGTGCAGCATGCAGAATCTTAGCTCTCCGATCAGGGATTGAACCCCTGCCCGCTGCATTGGAAGCTCAGAGTCTTAACCGCTGGACTGCCAGGGAAGTCCCCATTTTGGATGTCTTTAAAATCTCTTTATGTTTCATGTTCACTAGTCTTTTCTTCTGAAATGTCTAATCTGCTGTTAATTTCATCCAGTGTATTTTTTTTTTTTTGTCTAAGACCATGTGTTACTCATCTCTGGAAGTTCAATTTGAGTCTTTTAAAAATAATGTCACAAGAGTCATGTACCAGAATGTTCATTGCAGCTCTGCTTACAATAGCCAGGATATGGAAGCAACCTAAGTGTTCATCAACAGATGAATGGATAAAGAAGATGTGGCACATATATACAATGGAATATTACTCAGCCATAAAAAGAAATGAAATTGAGTTATTTGTAGGGAGGTGGATGGACCTAGAGTCTGTCATACAGAGTGAAGTAAGTCAGAAAGAGAAAAACAAATACCGTATGCTAACACATATATATCGAATCTAAAAAAAAAAGGTCATGAAGAACCTAGGGGTAAGACGGGAATAAAGACACAGACCTACTAGAGAATGGACTTGAGGATATGGGGAGGGGTAAGGGTAAGCTCTGACAAAGTGAGAGAGTGGCATGGACATATATACACTACCAAACGTAAAATAGATAGCTACTGGGAAGCAGCCGTATAGCACAGGGAGATCAGCTCGGTGGTTTGTGACCACCTAGAGGGGTGGGATAGGGAGGGTGGGAGGGAGGGAGACGAAAGAAGGAGGAGATATGGGAACATATGTATATGTATAGCTGATTCACTTTGCTATAAAGCAGAAACTAACACACCATTGTAAAGCAATTATACTCCAATAAACATGTATAAAAAACCAAAAAATAATGTCATGTCTTCTATTAGCATACTTAATTTTTCCTCTGTTTTCTTCAACATGTAGAATACTTTTATAATAGCTGTTTTAATGTCCTTCTCAGGTAACTTTATCACCTGTGTTATTTCTGAGTCTGTTTTATATTGATTAATTTTTCTCTTCATTACTGATTCCATATTCTGCCTCTGTGCATGACTAATAACTTTTTACTGATGCCAGACATTGTGAATTTTATCTTCTTAGGTTACGAATTTTATAATAACAGTAGTAATAATTCGTTTAAGTGATCTTGAGCTTCGTACCGGGACACAGATGAGTTACTCGGAAACAGCTTTATCCTTTTCAGGCATGCTTTCAAGCATTATTAAGAGGGGACCAGAACAGTCTTTAGTCTAGGGTGAATTTTCCTGACTACCAGGGTAATACCTAGCTGAGAAATCCATCCAATACCCTGAATAGTTTGAGGTTTTGTCACCTCTGGCAGGTGAGAAGATAAACTATTTCCACCCCGCTGAGAGCTCTGAAGTCATCCACCCATTCCTTTTTGGTGGTTCTTTTCCCAGCCAGAATTCAGCAGGAGACTCCCAAGGGAACCCTCTGCAGCTCTCCAAGCTCTCTCTCTCTTTCTCTCTCTCTGCAGTCCTCCCCCATCCATCCAGCTCCCTTTTCTCTGGTCCTGTGCTCTAGGAATTCTAGCTGCCTTGGCCTCCCTGAATGCTGAACTCTGTTTCCTCAGCTCTGGGAGAATGCTGGCCTCTGTCTGGGTTCCCTCTCCCTGAACTGAAGCCGGGAAAGCCTCTCCAGGAAGTAAACTTGGAGAAATTGTAGTGCACACCACATTTTTCCCCATCTCTCAGGTATCAACATCCTGCATGCCTGTTGTACCACATCCGAAAACTGTCACTTCCAATTTTCTAGTTATTTAAAGTGGGAGGATAAATCCAGACCCTGTTACTCCATCATGGCCAAAACCAATTCTTAGTTCAGTCTTAATTAGTCCTTGAATGCTCTGTTTAGAGGATCAGTTATCTTTCTCATATGACGTGTGTGCGTGCTGTGATGAAGAGGTTGAGGGAAACTCCTGAGGTTCTGTCAGTGTAAAGATGTAACTGCTGTTGCTATCCTGACAATTACCACTGTTGATGATGATGAGAAGGCATCATGTGTAAAGCATGTGGCAGCTGAGCATGAGTTAAAGAGCACCTGCTATACTAGAGGCGGAAGAGAATGTTGTTTTACGTCAGGACAGAGTCAGAGAGCACAGTGTGTGAATCCAGGCTTTGCCATGAACTAGTGGAGAGACCCTGGGCAAGCTGTCTAACTCTTTGATACCTCAGTCTCCTTGCCCATTGTTCTATTAGCAGAATCAGGGGTGAATGTGGCCTGTTGCAGCCACGCAAAGGAGGGAGTGCCAGGAAGGAGGTTGTGAAGGGTCAGCTGGGGCAAGGGGCAGAGGATTCCTAGAACGTGGGGCCTCAGAATGCCTTGCCCAGCAGCAGGCAGAGGTGGGTTCAGCCTTGGACATGATCCTGCAGGTGACTAAGAGGTCTCTGGAGGACAAGACCCACAGGATGGATTCTCCAGCCCACAGGACATGCACAGAGAGGAGTGGTCACTGAGACTGAGAGTACTCCGAATATCTGGTCTTTCCAATTCATGCGGTGGGGACCACATTTCTTTCCGGGATTACGCAGAGGCGGTCTTGATTGGCTTTGACTGTGTTTCTGATGTCAGTGGCTACTGCTGTCACTGACATTGATGTGGAATAAGGCACAGACAGGGGTAATGGGCAGGAGCTCTGTGACCAGACAGACCTGGGTATGAGTATGGTGTTTCCCCCTCTGGTGAGCTTGAGTAAGTTAGTGAGCTGATGCACAGTACATCAGTTTACTCATCTGTAAAATAGTGATTAATAATAATAACCACCTCCCAAGGATGTTAGAAGGAGTTAACTGATGGTTAAAATAGAGCATCTCTGGAAACAATAATAATGACAAAAACATTAATAATACTGGCTAATATTTATCTCACATTTATTCTGTGCCAGGCCCTGCGAAAACTCTTATTGGGATCATCTCACTTACACCTCGTGAAAGCTTGTGCGGATTGATACTATTACACAGTGGAGAAGGTGGAGGAACAGAGAGAGAAAGGGAATGAACCAGTCACACAGCTGATATGAAGAGGACAAGCTGAGATCGACACTCAGGAAAATGCCAGAACCAGTGCCAGTGTTCGGGCTGGGCCGTGGAGAGATCTATTCCAGATGGGGCTCTGCTGGGGCTGAAAAGTAGAAGAAGGAATCAGAGTGGGCTGCTGTGGGCAGTGAGTACTGGGAAGATACACCGAGTGGACGAAGGGGTTGAAGGGCAGCGATGATGCCTACCGACGCGGGGGATTGGAGTGTCGACTGAGGACCCTAGGAACGGAGGAGAAAGAGGACTGTATGGGAATCAGAGGGAACATCACTGGCTGAGAACAAGGACCCTTCTGGATGTTAATGTTAACTCCTGAATTTGTTCGTTCATTCATTCACTCATTCATTACTTCACAAACCATTTCCTGAGCTCCTGCTGTCTTCTAAAAGGGCTCCAAAAAGGAGCGCTCAGACTCAATCCTGCTCCCAGACATATTGTTCTACATGACTTACACAGAGATAGACTGAACCACAATTTTTGTGAATTTAATTTCTATCATTAAAAAAAAGAAGAAGAATATGACAAGAACCCAGACTTCCGGCTTCTCTGGGAAAATCACAACCCCTGCCCATGCAGGGGTCTCATTCCTGCACAAAGATAGTAGGCAATAGCAGCATTGTGGATGCCCCCTCAGACAGGGTAAGGGTCTGGGGTCTGCGCCAGCCCCATCTTCTCTATCGTACCCACACGCTGGCCTCTGCCTGGGTTCCCGCTCCCTGCACTGATGCCTGGAAATCCTCTCCAGAAGTAGGCTGGGGGAAAGTGTAGTGCTCACCTCATTTTCCCCCTTTTCTCAGGTATCAGCATCCTGCATGCCTGTTGTAGTGCATCTGAAGACCGTCACTTCCAAAGTTTTAGTTACTTAAAGTGGGAGGATAAATCCAAACCTGCTCATTCATCATGGGCAGAACCAATTCCTAAGTCAGTCTTAATTAGTCCTTGAATGCTGTGTTCAGAGGATCGGTTATCTTACTCGTCTGACATGTGTGTGTGTCCTGTGATGAAGAGGTTGAGGGATGCTCCCAAGGAGTTTACATCAGTGTAAAGATGTAACAACTGTCGATATCCTGACAATTACCACTATTTATGATGCTGAGGAGGTTGTTGTGAGGGTCTGGGGTCTGCACCAGCCCCATCTTCTCTATCGTACCCACACCGGAAGCCGATTGGCAGGGAACATTTACCATACCCATGTGCTGCCCTTCCCTACCCTCACATGAGCTGCGCTCCCTAATGCACAATAACTGCCTGGCCCTGGGGCGTGTAAATTTGAGAACCCTGTTGCTGGAGACCCTCCAGATGCCCTCACACAAAAATGCTCTGTGGTACAGGTATTGTTTTCACCACATGACTTTGCTTTAGACAGAGTTATTCAAATAATACGTGAACAAGTGGCTGCTGTGAAAGATTCCATTAGTACATCAGTACATGGACTACACAGGTCATCACATTCCTCCACATTCTCTGCTTCCTGGGCCTACCAGTGGGGCTAGTTATAGGTGCTTCCTTGCTCCTTTCAAAAAATATTTCTCTGTATTTAAACCACACACAAACACACACACACACACACACACACACACAGAAGGCCCCACTATGAGCATCTCCCATTTGCTTCCCCTCCCACCTAATAACAGCATGTCCTGAAGAAGATCCCTCTGATCAGTACACACTGGTCCCCTCATGCTGTTCCATGGCCAGTGTGTGCTCCATGGTATAACATGAACCACTCACCGTTTGTTTACAACCCAACCATCATCGACTCTTAATGGACATAAAGAGGTTTTACACAATTGTTTGCTACTATCTTCCTTCTACACACAACTCTGTGAATGTGTGTGTTGATTATACATTTTTAAAGTGGAGCTGCTGGGTCAAAACTCAGTCATTCACCAATCATCCACTGAGCACCTACTATGTGCTGGGCACTGGGGAGACTGGCCGTACTAGACAAAAAAAAAGAGTCTCTGCCCTCACCGACCTAGCATTGTAAGGATTTTTCACTTTGATACATGCTGCCACGATGCTGTCCATCAGTGGTGCAGGAGAAGTAAAGCTTGTTTACTGGCTCCTCACATCACTCTTGGGGCAGACGCTCTGCTGCAGTGAACAGGATGCTTAGACCTTTGCTCCCTTCAAGATCTTCAGGGTCTGGCGATGAAGACTGTTCGTTTGGATGTGTTGGGGGGTAAGGAAGGAGGGAGAGAAGGGAAGGAACAGTTCACAAATAACGTGGTGGAGGGAGGTAGGAATCCTAGAGTCCACCACTTAGTTGTGTAGGAGGGACGCTGAGCCTGGTTAGAAATGCAAATTCTCGGGCCCCACCAAGGACCCACAGAATCAGAAACTCGGGGATGGGGGGTGGCAATCAGTGTTTTAACAAGCCCTCCAGGTGACTGCGATGCATGCTACAGTTTCACATTCACATTAGACCCACCAGAATAACCGCAGGACTGAAGTGAGAAACAGCACCTCCTCCCCCCACCGCCCCGGGGTATCACCTCCTTGGGGGTGTCCGGTTCACCCCTTCATTTCTACCTGGTCACATTCAGGTGGGGATGGCAACGGGGCGAGAGATTGGCTCCAGGATTGCGGGGCCAGAAAGCGTTCTGGGCGCTGATTGGTCGCCGCGAGATGGCCGGAATAAGCTCTTCCGGTGCGCAAAGCGGAGCCGGAAGTCCCGCTATTCCCTCCCCCTCCCCGCGCAAGGCGGTAGCCGAGTTGGAGTTCAGGGCGGGAGCGTGTTCGTGTGCGCGCTGGCATTTTCAGAATGTACATTTCTCTGAGTTGGCCCACTCCAGAACTGGCTGTCCCGACGGGCATAGCTAGAAAGGGCGAGGATTCCGCTAGGGTACATGTACGGGGTAACAGAACGGTGACAGAGCCCATGGTCTTTATCTCATGTAGTCAGTGTCCTTGGGACCCCTGGGAGATGTCCCCTTTCCTAACGGAACCGAAGGCACGGTAGTCCTTTCCACCGATTACAGTCAAGGACAGAGGCCTGCCCCTCACCAGGCCTTCTGATCCCAGTCTGGAGCTTTATCCCTCCTGCCCGTTGGGAGACTGTGGCTGGCTTGCCCCACTAGGCCTATCCTGTATTACCCAGGGAGGCACAAGCAATCACAAGGCCCAGCACAGAGAAAACTTATTGTAGTGCTCCCTGTTACAGTGGTGTCACTGCATGGAGGTAACTTTCCAAGTAGGAAGACTTTTTCCCAAATCCAAGACTCCAGAGAATTGCGAGGGTTTCATCCTAACTTTGTCCTCCCTCCCTTTGGGCACCGGCCAGCAATGGTCCGTGGGCATCTACATCCGCTGTTCCCCGATCCCACCACCAAGGGGCGCGCGAGATGAAACGGTTCTGTCGTGGAACGTACCACTGAGGGGTAGAGGGAAGTCCTTCGAGTCGGGAAGGAACCATTCGGGAGGGGGCGTCCGTTCTGGAATAATCCATTGAGCTCTGTGACAACACTGAGGGTCCCCTTACACCGCGTCGGGCATCGACCACGGGTCCCAGAGGAGGCACTCAGGGCGCCGCTGGGTCCATCCCCATTGTAACCGCTCCATCTTCCCGGCACATTCGAGGCCGATGGGACACCGGGTTCTCAGCCTGCAGCCTTCTTTTCTATCTACTCCAGGGTCACCCCTTCGTTTCTGCATGGTCACATCCAGGTGGGGAGAGCAACGGAGCAAGAGATTGGCTCCGGGATGCGTGTGTGGGGGGGGGTCGAAATCGAGAAAGCGTTCTGGGCGGCGATTGGTCGCCGCGAGATTGCCGGAATAAACTCTTCCGGGGTGTCAAGCGGCGCCGGAAATCCCGCTATTCCTGCCCCTCCCTCCTCGCCTGCCCAGTTCCCATTGGCTGTCTCTCTGGGACAGGCGCAGTGGTCGCCGAGTTGACGCTCAGGGTGAAAGGTGTGCGTGTGCGTGTGCGTGTGCGCGCGCGGGCATTTTCAGAGTGTACATTTTTCTGCGAGTTTGACTACTCCAAGACTGACTATCCGTAAGGGGCTGATTAGCTACCCGGGTCGGTGGCGAGGTTCGGCGCAGTCGCTGGCTGTGCAGGGTGACGGTGGTGGTGTCTTTCCGCGAGCTCTTACAGTCTTGTTTAGCCTTCACTCGGTCTGGAGCGTGTGGCACCGCAGGGTCAGTCGCGCAGATTCATATAATTAAGGCCAAGGAGGGGTCACCAAACTTTTTTGGTGTCTCTCCCTGGGAAGTAACGTGTGTCGTGCAGTTTGGAGATGTGTACCGCTACGTCTGACATCCCAGATGCTGTTTGAGTACATTTGGCGTCTGTGAGCATTTTGGGGAGTTTTTGGTGAATGGGATATTTTATCTGGGTGGGTTTTGTGAGCCATGGTACAAAGTCTGTAGGGATTTGTGTCCTTGTAGACCTGGGTGTGCATTTTCTGAGCTTTTGGGCATTAGAGTCACTGGGTGTTAGACCCTTATGTAGATGTCTGTACCCCAGCGTGTGAGGCCTTTGAACTGTTGTGATTCTGGGTCCCAAGGTGTGATGTCTCTGAGCTGCTTTAGGAAGGGGTTTGTCTAAAGGTGTAAAGTATCTGAGCTGTTTGGGGTCTTGTGTGTCAGTAGTAAAATCTCTTACCATTTTGGCTGTGAGGTCTCTGTCCAGGAACTGAGGGAGTTGGAAACCCGGCAGGTATGATTCCGAAGCCTGGAACCCGACGTGCTGATGGTGCGTTGTTGAGGGTGTCACTTGTCTCCTGGAGTCTCAGTACGTATCATAATTAATCAAATGGGGCCAGTGCCCACCTTGGAGGGTACCTGTGCATGTTAACAGTGTGTGTAAAGGGCCCGGCTCCCAGCTATGGTTCAGCAAATGTTTTCTGAGCACCTGCCATGTACGTGAGTACTATTCGAGGAGTTTGTGACAGGACAAAACTGACAAAGTCTCATTTCATAGAGTTGGTCAATAAGTAAATCAAGGGTGGCAGGTGCTATGTATGAAGAAAGATAGGGCTGGACCAGGGGAAAGGGTATGTGGAGATGATGTTATTATTTTATTCAAGGTAATCAGGGAAAGTCTCCCTGAAGGATGACGAATGAGCAGAGACCTGGAGGAAGTGAGGGAGCACGCCGTGGGATTTCCTGAAGGAAGAGCATTCCAGGCAGAGGGAACAGCAGGTGCCACAGTCCTGGCGGGGCAGTCTACTTGGCATGCTCCTGGATATCAAGGAGTCCTGTGATGCACTGGGTCCGGCACGTAGCACTCATTGAAAGGTGTCTGGTGCTGCTCTCTGTGTTTGTCCCACAATCTGTGGTCACCCCCATTTCACAGATGAAGGACCCGAGGCTCCAAGATGTGCCCTGCACCTTCTCTCCTGCTTACACCTGAAATTACTGAAGAGGGGTGAAACTTTCTAGTCCATCATGAGAGACAGAGGGCCTGAGTGTAAGAGCTGCAGGGAGGACACCATCCACACTGAATGTCAGCCAACCAGTGGAGATCAGTTATAATATGGGAATCATGCCCCTCATGACATTGCTACTCTTGATGGAGGGCAGGACTTAAGAATGAGAAAGGAACTGGGGCAAAGGAGAGAGGCAGGAAGGGGAAGCTGGAGGACAGTGAGAAAAAAACCCACTGGCTTCATCATATTGCTTGGATTTGGCCCAGTTCACCTTGATTAACTGATATATTCACTTTTCCCCTGTCCCTACCCTTTCTTTCCCTTCCCTTCTCTTCTCTTTTGTGCCTGAGCAGTTCAGTCCTAAAGCCATTAGGTGTTGCCGGGCAAGGCAAGTATATGCGTGTAGGGGCATCCCAATTTGGGAGGTCAGAGCCCAAGGTGGTAAGGAGGATATCCCTGGGGGTTCTCTGGGGAGGTGGCTAACTGGCTCAGGGATTCAGGCTTGAGTGAGGTGTGGAAGTCAAGGGCAGGGGATGGTTCAGCATAGCACGTGGGGAGGACCTCTTTGTGGAGGAGGGATGGCTTATATGCATTGGGATTTGTCAACTCAGTGAATATATAAGGATGGTGGGAGCCATGTCTGTCACTTTTGGAAGAGGGAATTTCCAATATGGAAAGGAGGTAAACTGGAACAACTTCTGAGGAGTTCTACTGGAATTAAAGGTCTCCGTGAGAACTCCTGGTTTTCAATAGGTATGTGTGCATATGTGGATAGATTGATATAGAAATATATGTGTGTGTGTGTGTGTGTGTGTGTGATTGTGTTCACACATATATTCCAAACTTCCTGAAAACAGCAACATCCCAATGACAATAAGTACACCTACCGCTAGATCCTAGCTTCTGAATACCATTCTCCATTAAATGCTGGGTTCCCAGGCTGAGGAGAGAAAGGATTAATGAGCCTGGCTCAACTTGTCATGTCAGTAATAAGGGAAAGTTAAGGAATGATGGGGAGATGTCAGGGGGACACAGAATATAGCTGGAGGGCTCTCCCACCGGAAAAGCTGGGGACTCTTTTCTCTTTTCCAGCTTCTTTGAGGTATTATTGACATATAGCATGTAAGTTTAAGGTGCACAGTGTGATGATTTGATACACGTAGATAGGGCAAAACGATTACCACAATAAGGTTAGTTAGCACTCTATCCCCTCACAGAATTACCTTTTTAAAAATTGTGGTGATAACATTTCAGATCTACCCTCTTAGCTTTCAATATACGATACAGTTTTGTTCCTTATACTCAGCATGCTGTACATTAGATCCCCATAACTTATTCATCTTATAGCTGGAAGTTTGTACCGTTTGACCAACATTTCCCCCAGCCCCTGGCAACCGCCATTCTAAACTCTATTACTGTGAGTTGGACTTTTTTAGATTCTACATATAAGTAGAACATACAGTATGTCTTTCTCTCTTTCACTTACTTCGCTTAGCATAAAGCCTTCCAGGTCCATTCGTGTTGTTGCAAAAGGCAGGATTTTCTTCGTTTTTGTGGCTGAATAATATTCCGTTGTATATGTCACCACATTTTCTATATCCATTCATCCCCTCCATGGCCACTTAGTTGCTTACATATCTTGGTTGAAGCTGCATTGTAAATTGTGACGTTGGTGTTAGTCCTCCAACTTTGTTTTTCAAAATTATTTGGCTATTCTAGTTCCTTTGCCTTACCCCAGAAATTTTATCATCAGTTAGTCTATATGTACAAAAAAATCCGTGCCTGGATTTGTGATTGGAATTGTATGAAATTGATGGATCTATTTGGGGACTATTGACATCCTAATTATATTGAATTTCTCAACAGATGAATGCAGTATGTGTCTCCATTTTGTTAGGTCTTCTTATATTTCTTTTCCTCAGCATTTTGTAGTTTTGAGCATACAGATCCTGCTTATGTTTTGCTAGGTTTTGGGGGGAAGCTATTATAAATGGTATGCACAAGTCTTTTTTTTTTTTTAATTTCCTAATTGTTCATTGCTAGTACAGGCAAATATGCCTGATATTTTGGTGTTGAGCTTGTATCCTGCGACCTTGTTAAACTCACTTCTTAGTTATAGGAGTTTTTGTTAATAGATTTCATGGGATTTTCTAGGTAGATAATCATGTCATTGGTGGATGGGAGCAGTTTGATTTCCTCCTTCCCAATCTCTAAACCATTTGTTTCTTTTTCTTTTCTTACTGGAGTGGCTAGGACTTCCAGTACAATGTTGACTTATAGCTATCCTCCTGGCCTGGTTCCTGATCTTAGGGAGAAAGCATTTAGTCTCTCTCCATCAAGTAGGATGGAGGGGCGGGTATTTTTGTAGATGCTCTGTGTCAGGTTAAGAAAGCTCCCTTCTACTCCTGGTTAGCTGAATGTTTTCATCATGAACGACTGTTGAATTTTGTCAGATACTTTTTCTGCATCAACAGATAACGATCATGCGGTTCTTTATCTTTGGTATGCTACTATGCTGGCTTGATTGATGTTTTAATGCTGCACCAGCTTTGCATTTCGGGGATAAACCTCACTTGGTCGTGGTGTATTATTCTTTTTATATATTGAATTTGATTTGCTACTACTGTCTTTGTTTGACTTTGGTATCAGGGTAATGCTAATCTGAAAAAAGAATTCAACAAGTGTTCCCTCTCTTCTGTTTCCTTGAAGAGATTGCGTAGAATTGCTGTCATTGCTTCTTAAATGTTTGGCAGGATTTTCCAGGGGTACCATCTGGCCCTGGAGATTCCTTTTCTGTAAGTTTTTCAACTACAGACTCAATTTTAAAAATAGATGATCTGTTTCTTTTTGGCTGAGCTTTGATAGTTTGTTCCATTTCGCCTAAATTGCCAAAAGTAGTTATGTAGAATTATTCATAGAATCCTTTTAATTTCTGTGGGATCTGTAACCTATTTCATTCCTGATGTTGGTAAGTTGTGTCTTTAGTTATCATGCCTTTTTTTTTTTTTTTTTTTGTCTGTCTGGGTAGAAGTTTATGAATTTGTATTGACCTATTGAAAGAACCAGCTTTGGGTTTCGTTGATTAACTCTATTCTTTTTCTGATAACTGTTCCAATCTCTATTCCCCTTATTTGCTTGCTTTGAATTTATTTGGATTTTCTTTTTCTAGTTTCTTAAGGTGGAAGCTTTCTTATTGATTTGGGTTCTTTATTCTTTCTAATACAAGCATTTGATGCTGTACATTTACGGCTAAGCACTCCTGTACCTGCATCCTGCAGATTTTGGTAGGTTGTTTTTTCATTTTCATGTTGTTTAAATTAATTTGTAACTTTCCTTGATCCTTGCTCTTTGGTCCATGGATTATTTAGAAGTATGTGATTTAATTTCCTTGTGTTTGGAGATTTTCCTCCTAACTTTGGCTTACTTATCGGTGGTTTTTCTCTTTTGGTCAGACAACATTCTTTGTATGATTGCAGTTATCTTGCAATTGGTCATATTTGTTTTATGACCCAGGATATAGTCTACCTTGGTGAAACTTCCATATGCACTTGAAAAGAATGTGGTATATTCGGCTATTGTTATGTGGAGGGTTCTATACCTGTGAGAACATTCGGTTCACCCATGCATTCTAATTTGCTTTCTCTCCGTTCTGTGTATTACTGAGGTTGTTGAAGTCTCCAGCTGTTCTTGTAGATTTGTTTGTTTCAGTTCTTCCAGTTCTGACTTGGTCATGTATTTTGAAGCTTTGCTGTTGAGTACTGTGCAGGATAGAGTTAACATAGCAGGCCTGAGACTATAATCCTTAGAAGGGCTGGCTTGTTGGCCCTCACGTCGCGTCTGAGAACTTGGATTTCAAGAGGTTTCCCACCGTTGCCTCCTTCAGAAGTGTAGTTTACTCCTCCATCTGTCCAAACAGTATGTTTTATGCTAAACACCTGCTTTCCTCCTGGGAACCTGAAATCTTGATATGTGCTAGGCCCCGGGTTTCTCAGGAGCTTCCCTGGTGGACAGCATTTCACACACGTTGTCATGATCCGTTGCCGGAGGGACAAATTGCGTGATTATCTACTAGGAAAGGACTCTTGGAAGCTTGCGCTGGTTTCCTCCGGATGTTGCCCAGTGCACCTCTCCCCCTGGATGATTTGGCTTTGTATCCTTTTGCTGCAGTAAATCTTAGCCATGAGGATGACTATGTGCTAGGTCCTTGGGGTCCTCCTAGGAATTCATCAAAAGCAAGGGTTGTCTTGGGGCATCTGAAACAGTGGTGGCAGCTGTGGATTCACTAGCGAGACTGTGACTCGCTGAAATACGGTGAAAGCCTTGTTTGAGTAAAGGGAGGATGAAGCAGTAGGGATGACGATCCTTTTGTGCTCATTGACTGTGGATGTACCCGTGCTATGAAACAGCAGCTGAGCCACTGACTGTTGTGATAGGTGTTACTTACAGAATTTGAAAACAAAAGATCCAGATCCAGGGGAGGTAGCGCACTGCATCCTCGGCTGCTTCTGCTGTGCTGCCTGATGTGAGCGGGGTGGCGGGGGGTGGGGGTGGGGAGTGCAGCCAGCTCCTGACTTTGGTGTCTGTTATTTCCTCCAGGCCTGGGGGGAAAGGATGCAAACCTTACAAAAGGTGAACTCTGGGTCGGCCAAAAAATGTTAAAAGTTTGACTTGCTCTCTCCTACAAGCGGAAGAAAGCAAGTAAAATCAGGTTCTGGGCTGGAGAAAGCTTCAGATAAACTAGAGGCAAGAAGGGGAAAAAGGCCTGCAGGCTTTTCTTCAACTTGGCGGCGGCTGCTGCTGCTGCTGCTGCTGCTGCTGCAGCCCCTCCCAGCACTCGCGCCCGAGCTCCCCGGCCGCTGTGCGGTACCCTGGTGAGTGTCAGTTTACTGCTAGGCGTTTGAGTAAAGCGTCCCTGAGAGAGGGAAAAGGGGGAATTTTAAAAATGGCTTTGTACGTTGTGGCTGTTGCATCTGGATCTTTGAGACAACTGAGACGAGACGTTAGGCATATGACTCTTCAGTGCAAGAGAATGAGCTTTTCCAGCCTCCTCACGGGATCAGTGAGAGAGACAAAAGGACAGGAGGTTGTGTCAACCCATTTTGAAAATTTTTAAAAATTCACGATTTTGTCCTGGCCAGTTGCTAAACGTAATGTCTTTACAGTTAGATTATAAAACATGTTTTGCTATGAAAGTACTCTTGCCTACAGCCCTTCCATACAAAAGATTAGGGGGACATTAGGGGATAATTAAAGAAATGTAATTTTGGTTGTTTTGTTTTTGTGGTTTTTTGCGGTACGCGGGCCTCTCACTGTTGTGGCCTCTCCCGTTGCGGAGCACAGGCTCCGGACGCGCAGGCCCAGCGGCCATGGCCCATGGGCCCAGCCGCTCCGCGGCATGTGGGATCCTCCCAGAGCGGGGCACGAACCCGCGTCCCCTGCATCGGCAGGCGGACTCCCAACCACTGCGCCACCAGGGAAGCCCCGAAATGTAAAGTTTTGATTTCAGGATTGTACACAGTGATTGTATAACAATGGAGAACACACCACCCCTGGCACCTGGGGGGGGAAGTGTAGAGAGGGAGCGAGGGCATTAATGATCTTGTCTGTCCAAACTGTTCCTGGGAATTTTCTATGTTTCCTAAAGGAATACTCCCCGTGCAGCCTTCCAAGCTGCTGTGAGCACTTTTTCTTTTTCTTTTTGAATTTTACTTTATTTATTTTTTTTATACAGCAGGCTCTTATTAGTTATCTATTTTATACATATTAGTGTATATATGTCAATCCCAATCCAGTGAGCACTTTGAATGCAAACTGTCTGCTGAGGCTGCAGTCACACCTGAGGGAGCTCTGACTGTGGGACCGCAGGAGTGGCCCCAGCCCCTGGACGGTGCATGCAGAGCACCTCCAGGTGTCAGCCACCCTCGGAAAGAGGATGCGCTGGGGTCCCGGACAGACAGAACTGCTTGGAACGGGCTGCCTCCAGGCAGTGCCTCTGAAACTAAGGCCTCAGATGGATTATTCAAACTGGACAGGGAGTCCTAGGGGGGCAGGTCCCTGGGTGGGAGGCCACACTGGGGCCCCAGGGAGCTGTCCTACCTGCCTGATGTATGTCCTGCTCGGGGCAACCTAGCAGTTGTGAACCCTTTGTTTCTAGGGATACATGTATGCCTCGGAATTACCCTTCTTGTGTGTGAGCCCTGAATATCCCGACGCAGCCTCAGCCTGGACGAGTAGTGACCAGAGTATGCTGTGCCTGAATTGGTGCCTCAGGTGCCTCAGCTACAAAAGGTTCATACAAAAAACTAAGCAGCAAGGTTCCTGGCTTTCTAAGTTAGACCTTCATGGTTAATGACACCTGTATTTAAATGGCTGAGTCCTGGAACCCTAAGGGATGTAACTGACATCAGTACTGCAGTGTAGGCTGGTGTCACTGCGCTGCCTGGGTCCTAAGACCTGTGGCATTCCCCTCCCTCCCTCTGCAGACTGACATCCTTCTCGCTCGTCATTAAGACACTGGGTCCAGTCCTTCACCCGTTACGTCAGCTCCACAAGTGTGGACTGACTTTCTACCGTGTCTCAGGTCCTCTGCCCTGAGGACACCAGGATGAACGGGATGTGTTTCCAGCCTTCTGAGAAGGAGTTAAAAGTCTGGTGAGGGAGACAGACATGGAAGCAAAACCTCGGTGCCTCAAAGACAATGGGCTTATCTGGCTTTGTTCAGCAACCCATGGCAGATCACACTATGAGCATTTACCACGTAATTTTTCCCATCCATTAACAGCATATCCTGAAGATCCGTCTAGTCAGTACAGCTGGATTCCCCTCATTCCTGTAGGTGTGTACAACCTCAGCTACCAAGCGACACTGGTGTGTTGCATGAAGCTCAAGGCCAGTAAGAGAATTGCCTTCAGTATGTGTTCTCTAAAACACTCAAGGATTCTTTGTAAGTTTCCAGAGAAAGCAACATTCAGGCTTCCCTTAATTCACGGGGAAATTACAATTATGGAAAATCCACTTTATTTAACTCTCTGCTTAAAAGTGTTTGCCTCCCTGTAACCCTCAGCCCACAGATGCCGGTAGCTCCTCCCAATCATTTCAGCACCCAGACCTACCCTCTGAAACTTCCTGTCAGCTTCCACCTACTTACCAGGTGCACCATTGTGGTAGTAAACCACATAACATACTGGTTATCAACCACGAGAATAGGATTTTGTGAAGGTATCCCCAGACCTCTTATTCCCATCAAAAGGAAAGGAATGATATGGTCCACGTCAGGGTTTGGTCAGGGGAAGTAGCATGGAGTAGGACACAGGACTCCCCAGGAAGGATTCCAGACACCTTCCTCGTCTGTCTTGCTTTCTGTGACAAGATAATGGTTCAGGGACAGACGGGGTGTGAGGTAAGGCTTCGTTTCCAAGGTCAATCACTGCCGTGGGCATCAGTGTTTAGGATGGTTCTGTGGTCGTCATGGCTCTTGGCTCCCGGGTCTGGGGTCCTTCTCAGAGAGGACGAGCCCTCTCCAGGCTGCGTCACCAGAGTCACGGGCCAGGCGAGGGCTTTAAGCTACTAGGGAAGGCTGTCTGCTTCGGCACGGCAGATCAGATCAGAGGAGGACAGCTGAGAGGAGAAGAGGGGAGAAGATCTCCTCAGGTCAGGGGCAGGTGTCTGATCGGTGAAGGGAAGACATTTTTCCTAAATTCTGGTTGCTCTGGGCTTGTGTGGCATGGAGGGAGTGAGGGTGCAAGAGAGAAGCAGAGGCTGACTGGAGGTGTGGAGAATAGATCATATAACCTCATATCGTCTGTGTCCCACGGCCCCCGAGAAAAGCCCAGGCCATGTGGGATCTCAAAGGTCATCTCCTCTCACCACCTCCATCCACTGGCCATGAAGAGAATGGATCTGAGATAAACTGAAGCCTCAGAGAGACAGGCCAGTGGGGTGGTGATGTCTTCTCGGAAGATCCACTGCCCTGCCCGTGGTTTGACTCTCACGCTGTGTCCTTTACGTTCTCTCTCCTGTGCTCTCAGGTTGGTCTTCCCGACTGTGTGTTTATCCTGGGAAGAGTCAGTACATTGGAGACAGTCTCGCTACCAAAGGAGTTTATTAAAGTTCCTGAGAGTTTCCCAGGCAGAGTGAAAAAATCAAAGATTCTAGGGCACCGTTGTAGCCACACTAAATGAGATTCACTGAGTGCGGATCATGGAATCTGCATTTTTGGTGTTTGTTTTTTTTTTTATTTATAATTCCTCAGTTCTGACTGACATGGACAACTTGTCTGGGTACTACCAGAGCAGAGGAACGGTCTTATTTTCCCTACTGGCAGGTTTCTCTCTCCATCGGGAGCATGTGGAGGTGACAGAGGTTTGCTGCCTTCTCTGATGCACAAACCCAAGACCTTCAGGCTAGGAGACTGACATGCTGTCTGCTGTTCTAAGGAGGCTCTCAGATCATTGTTTCCACAAAACATCCTGATTCCAATCCTGTCAAGCCTCCATCTAAAAGATTTCTGAAGAAACCAGATTTCTATTTAGTGTGCAGTTCCATGCTGTAAGGTCAATTTGTGTTATGTGTTAGCTGTTTTTCTACATATTTTGCAGTAGCCATTGGACCTTGCCCTTGACTGAATAAATACAGAACACACTTGAGTTTTCCACAATGCCTCCACAGACCTGTGGCTCCACCCCTTACTGCTGGGTGACACTGAGCGGGCTACTTAGCATCTCTGTGCCTCAATTCCTCCATTAGTAACATGGAAACACTAGTTAGGAGTAAATGTAACTACTTCTTGGGGCAGCTTAGAGCACTGACCATGTTAAGACATGGGAAGTTGTCAGGACAGTGCTCATCATGTGACAAGTTCCTGGTGAATTCTAGCTGTTGTCATTACTGCTGTTAATATTGTTACCGTTCCCACATTTCCCTGGAGAGTGTTCCAGAGAGACAATGTCAAGACCACCTTTGGCTCACCACATGGACTTTGCACTATCACTTCAGCCCCTCAGGGACTCAAGAACTGAATGTATGGGGCATGGGTGTGGGTATGTGTGTGTGTGTGTGTGTGTGTGTGTGTGTGTGTGTGTGTGTATATTAGCATAATGAGTATTTAACTCTCCTTATGGGGATATTGTGAAGCCTAAATACAATGCTGGGGTTTCACCAGGGGCTCGTATGGAAAAGTTTAGTGCCTATTCTCTAGGAAATTAGAAGTCTAATGACCTCTTCGTATGATTTGTATAATGATGGGAAAGTAAGTGATCACTGGACGATTGTAGTAGAACATGAGTATATACATTTTAAAAAGCATTCCAGAGGGAAATTTAAAGGCCCAAGGACCTCATCATATAGCCCTTTTTGGGGGGGGGCATTATTTTTATGAAGCCTAATTCTCCTGTATCAAATTCTGAATATCTGAATCTGATGAAGATACAAAAGTATTAATACTCAAACTTTCATCCGTAGGACTTTATTTCTTGTGTAGTTTTCACATTGCCGGTTTTATGGTGTTTCTTATTTCTTCCACTAATATTCACGTTTTTTTAACCAAAGGGTGATGGTATGAATATTTTCTGAGTTACATCCTGAGGAGATGGTAAACAGTGTTTTTGGATGGAGAGTCTGAGGAGGGGGGCAAAGGGGAGAGAGAGTGGAGCGGGAGTGGTTGAGGAGAAAGCAATGGGGGCAGGGAGAGAGGGATATGAGTACAAGCAGAAACCAAAGTGAAGAGACACAGGAATAAAAGCTCACCCCTCTGGACTGTGTTTAACTCTCTATATGTATAAGTGTAATAAGGTCTCTGAGTACTCACAGCAACATTATGAGGTAAGCATTTTTAATGTTATCATCCCTTTTTGCAGATGAGGAAGCTTGAGACATGTAGAGGTTAACGGGTGAAGGAACTTGCCCAAAGTCACCTGGCCGGCAAGAACTGAGTCAGATTGCTACGCAGGCCTGAAAGAAACAGAGAGGTGTGGTATCTGACCCCCAAATCTGGAATACACTGCAGTGTCCAGCGTCCTCTGGATCAAAAGGCAAGTGAACATGTCCATCGGCATGAATCAGATTACCATGGATCTGTGTATGGATTGAGCATGATGTCTCCTAAGTGTGTGAAAGACCACGGGGTGTCGTGTCAATATGCACACGTCACAGAGAACAGTTCCTGGTCCATGTCAAGCTCTATACATGTCTTTGCTTCTACCGACATCAGTATCAGCATCCTCATCCTCATCATTATGGGAAGCAGCATAACCATACTATAATGATAAACAGAACAACAGACACAAAAGTATGAAGACATTACCTCCCCCCATCTCCTAATTTTTAAAAATGCAGAGAAAAAACCTGGAAGGCAGTAGACCACATATTAAGTGTTTTTCTCTTGAGTGTGAAATTCTAGATAATGCCCAAATAACCTTTTTTTTTTTTTTTTTTTTTTGTGGCCTCTCCCGTTGTGGAGCACAGGCTCCGGAGGCGCAGGCTCAGTGGCCATGGCTTATGGGCCTAGCCGCTCCACGGCATGTGGGATCTTCCCTGACCGGGGCACGAACCCGTGTCCCCTGCATCGGCAGGCGGACTCTCAACCACTGCACCACCAGGGAAGCCCCCAAATAACCTTTTAATGTGCTGTATCTTCATTGTTACGTAGCCAGTTTTTCCATTATAATTTAAAACTAGTTTTTCTGAAGACCTGTTCTCTTAGGTATCTTGACGTTTCATGATGAAAAAAAATTGTTTTGGTATCCTTGCCAAGTGAAAACCCAGTCAGCACACTTACGTGAGGAGTATGATCTTTGGTACAGTGGGGGGTGTGGGGTGTGGGGGGAGCAGAGAGGTCCTGATGGAAGGTTAGCTAAGTCTGCAAGCGTTGTGAAAAAGGCCACGGACAATATAAGCCCAAACCAAACAACAACTCACAGGTCCCTAGGAAGAGACTGGTGTTCTATCCACATAAGTGTCTGTATTAGGACTTCTTAGACCTTTGCTCTTTTGGCTCCCGTGGCGCAGTGGGGCAGCGTGTGGCGCTTGTAACGCAGTCCTGCTTTGACCCAGGCTGTGGATGAGAGTCGCAGCCTCCCCTGCAGCACCGCCCCCTTTTGTGGGCCAACTGGAGCACTTTTCTTGGTGCCTGGGAGCCTCCAGATTCAGAAGGGAAGGGAGACAGAAAATACGTAGCTCAGTAGGTAGATCCGACCCTCCCAGATAGAGCCATGCACAGCAAGTGAGATGCAGGTGCAGCTTGGTGCAGTAACCCGTTGGGAATTAGCAGAGTTGGATTGGGTGACTCAAGGAAGAGATGTGGACGTGAATGCAAAGGGGAGGAACCACATTAAGAGGGGTAAACAGCTATAATTCCCATTTCTGTAACAGGGTAGGGTACTCCATTATTGTTGGGAGAAGGCTCCCTGGTCTGAGCTCTGGGAGGGCGTCACGGCACTTTAGTGATGAGCGTTCTGAGGAACCGCCATCAACCCTAACCAGGGGGTGCTGAGTGTCTGAAGGCAGGAAGTCTCAGTCTTTACCCCTAACAGACACAAACAGCTTCTTAGCCCTGCTGAGAGTGGTGCTGTGGCACCTGAGGGAAGCTCAAAGTTGCCCTCTAGCAAAACTACCAGTGCTCCTTATGTCCTAATCCAGGTCAGGGTGGCTGCCCAGACACTGTGCACTGATCCGGATAAGTCTGATGGTAAGTGTGTGTGTGTGTGTGTGTGACAAACAGTGACTTTATTCATTGAATCGTTCACCAAGCTCCAACTATGGTCAAGGCACTGTGCTGGATGTCTGGGGATACATAAAAAACAAAAAAAAATGGTCAGCTGGGTATCTGCTCAGTCAGCTGACTGACAAGGACAAGGAGGGATCATAGATACTGAATGACAAGCCTGTGCCAGGCCTTAGAAGGAGTGAGAGGCAGGACGTGGGGGAAGAGCAGAGAGAGTCGAGGTGGAGCAAGCAAGGAACTAGGAGGACCGCGTGAGGGGCAGCTCCGAGTGAGACTGATGGCCTCACCTGGACTTGACATGCCCTTCCTAACTGAGCTCAGGTCCCTGACTCCATGGCCACCTGTGCTCTGGGCACAGCATCACAGACTCCACTAGCAGCCTGCGTTCATTCAACAGTCCATCGATTGGACACGTAGTTGCGGGGCCTACGCTGGGCACCAGCCACTTGGTACTTGGGAAACATTCAGTGAACTGACGGGTGCTTTAAGGATCTTGACCCAAGTTCCACTGTGAGGCCAGAACTGTGGCTGATGGGGCAACAGAGTGACCCACACGTGTGTAATGAACGTTGCAGCCTCTTTGGTTAGGAGTTTCCGGAATTAGGGATCGTATGAAAGATGCAATGCTCCTCCCCCCACCAAAGGGAAGAGAATCTGACTCGAGATATGCCCTGTTTACTCCATTCTCCTGTGTCATTTTTAACGCAGAAATAACTGGTCCAAGAAGAGCTACCCTTTATTGACCAAGTACATTTGAGTCGAGGTCCTTCATTCACTGAGGAAACAAGTTCGAAGCACCGACCAGACACTAGGTCTCCGCTACTGGGGCCAGTTTGGGGATGCAGGGATGATGGGGGCTGCAACCTGCAAGCAGATGACTGCCCCCTGTTGTGTGAGAAAAGCCATGGCAGGATTTAAATCATAGAACCCTAGGAACACAGAAGAGAGCCTCTGACCCCCTGCCATAGTGTGCGGGGTCGGGGGTCGGGGGTGTGTGGTGTGTGGGTGTTTGGTCAGGACACACTTCTCAGGGGTGGGGAGGTTCTTCAGGTGGCACTTCGATCACCCACAGTTTACAGACACAAGCTGAAGAGCAGAGACATGAACACGGGTGGAGCCAGATTTCCATTCTCAGTCTGTTGGCTCCAGACCACCATGGCAGCTGGGTCAGCTCCAGAGCTGTCATGCAGCCACTAAAAACACTTCCTCTGCCTCTCCTTGCCTCTCAGTTCCTTCCATCTGATAAATAGAGTGAGACTGGTGGAGATATAACTGGGGGAGGGTTGATTGCAAAGCCTCTCTGATATGGCAGAGTGCCCCCCCGCCACAGGGGAGGCTGAAGTCCTGCCCGGCCGTTGGCTCTGAGGCAATCCTTTTGCGCCGGTGGACTCCAGTTTCTTGGCTGCAAGGCAGCTCCTGCGAAGGCAAACACAGAGAGCGTCTTAGAACCTTTCAGGGTGGCTTTGCCCTACTGGGTTCCTGCATTTCACAGGTGGACATGGTATTGGGACAATGATGACTTTCCTGTCACGGAACAACATCTGCATCTCGGCACCTGAATCACAAGCCAAGTGGGTTGTCGTGACCGCAAAGAAGACGGGCTTTGCAGTCGGGCAGAACTAGGGCTTGACTGCCAGATCCAGCCTTTACTGCATCAGCGACCTAACCTCTTTGAGCTTGTTTCCTTGTCTATGGAAGGCGGGGGTTGATACTTCTCTGGATCTATGGGGAGTAAAACCGCATATGCCCGGCTCCCGTTAGCTCAGTAACTAGGCTCCGGGTGAACCATTTTACACTGCGCCCTGTGTTAGGGACACATCAGTGTGGACGCAAGCATGCCGGGGGCCTCTGGGCATCTACTCCACCCTCTGGCTGGGGTGGGGGTTGGGGTAGTGGCGGTGGAACTGGTGCCATTTCCATCTTTTTAATTGTCTTTACATATCAAAGGCACACACTTCATTTCATACTTAGGTGTGCTCTGCTCAGAGGAGTTGTACTGAATGAAGTCAGTCCTCACAGTTGAGTCTGTAACAGGCAGAACCAGCAGTGGGGACACCTAAGGAGTTGCAGGAAGGTGCTGTCAGATTCCCTAAGAGGGTCCCCATACTGAGCGCGCAGCTGATCCTTGCCTCCCTGATGACCACAGGGGACTAGTAAATCAAACCCTTGCATGGGGAGGACCCGTTAATATACTTTCTCCTGTCCTAACAGAAACTCGGACTATAAACTATAGTGAAAATCTCATCAAAACAAAGTCCATGGGTAGGGCAGTTCAAAGCCTGTTCAATTTACTGGGTCACAGATACCATAAAGTGACAGATTTTTTTTCCCGTTGTTCAGCTTATCCCTCCTCACTGTGAAGCAGGTGGTCACCCTGGATCCCTCTATGCTTCCAAAACTGTGGCCAAATTCCAAAGGTCATATTCAAAGGCAACAGTGGGCCCGTATAACATAAGGCGAGAGAGCTTTTCTGTCTGTATCCTGTTCTTAGCAAGGAAGCCTTTCCCAGAAAAACTCAGCCATCAGATTGCATTTCAAATCAGCTCACTGTGAACCACAGTAAAACGTGTGTCCGTGTGGGGAATTCATAATGAAATCTCCGTCACCTTCCATTCGGTAAAAATATCAAATCTGGTAACTGTGGCTTTTCATCCAGGTACTCCTCAGGAAAAATGGAAATTGCTCTACCCAGCCTGACAGCTGAACCTAAGAAGGAATCAGACAGATGAGGAGGGAGGAAGGGCATGTAAGATGGAGGGAACAGCACGTGTGAGGTTGTGAAATCTGTGGGTGGTGGGGGCCGGGAGGGGGCGGGCAGGGGGGGCGAGGGAGGACGAGTGTGAGCACACCAGCCATCTGATGAACAGAAAGAGGTCTGGGTGCGCTGGAATATCAAGTGGGGCTTGGAGCAGAAGGAGGGGGTCTGGTGAAGATCAGGCGTTTGGGGGCAGGCAAGGCCTGCTGTGCTTAGTCCAGGAGGCTGGACATTATCCTAAGAGCAGCGGGCAGCCCCTGCAGAGTTTTGAGCAGGGCTGTCATGCCCAAGTTAGGACTTAAGAAAGCTTCCTCAGGCAGTAGGATAGACAATGCGTTGGAAAACATCAGGATTGCTGGTGGTGGTCAAGGAGAGAGATGAGGGTGACGTGGAACTCACTGTGCCGATGGAGAGAAGTGTCAGGATCTTGCTTAGAAAGACTTAGGAGACAGAAAGGTGGGGCTTGATGACTGAGAGGGTGGTGAGAGAGAGGCAGCAGGCAAGGATGGCCTTAAGGATCTCTGGCCTAAGCAGCTGGGGAGAAGGCTGCCTTGCCCTGAGTTAGGCAACAGTAGAGGAGGTGCAGCTATGTGGGGAGGGGTTGTGGATGGGTTCAGTTTGGACTTGTTGAGTATTCCTTGCCTTTGGGGCTCAAACACGTATTACCTGAATGACTTGGGGTAGCTGACCTAACCTCTCTGTGCCCAAGATGCCTCAACTGTGATAGCAGGCTCAATGTAAAATAATCCTAGTTGATGAGGTGGGAAAGCAGAGACTACAGAGAAGCTAGGGGAGCTGCTCAGAGTCACACAGGCCGTCAGAGGAGGAGCAACCCACAAACCTAGGCATACTCGATTCAGAGCCCACACTCCTTATTTTTTTAATTAAATCCGACATACCATATTACATTAGTTTCAGGCGCACAACAAAGTGATTCCGCACTTTTAAACATTAGGAAATGAATAACACGATAAGTTTGGTTACCATCTGTCACCATACAGGCTATTACAATATTATTGACTATATTCCGTGTATGTACATTCCATCCCCGTGACTTATTTATTTTATAACTGGAAGTGTGTACCTCCTAATCCCTTCACCTATTTTACACAACTCCCCACCTGCTCCCCCTCTGGCAACCACCAGTTTGTTCTCTGTGTCTCTAACTCTGTTTCTGTTTTGTTCCCTGTGCTCACTTGTTTTGTTTTTGTGGTTCCACATACAAATAAAACCGTGTGGTATTTGTATCTCTCTGTCTGCCTTATTTCAGTTAGCATAATACCCTCTAGGTCCATCCATGTTGTCGAAAATGGCAAGATTTCATTCTTTTTTATTGCTGAGTAATATTCCATTGTGTATATGTATACCACTTCTTTTTTATCGATCCATCTATCAATGGGCACTTCCATATCTTGGCTAGGGTAAATAATGCTGCAGTGAACAGAGGGGTACATACAGCTTTTGTGATTAGTGTTTTTTGTTTTCTTCAGATAAATACCAAGAAGTGGAATTGGGGCTTCCCTGGTGGCGCAGTGGTTGAGTCCGCCTGCCGATGCAGGGGACACGGGTTCGTGCCCCGGTCCGGCAAGATCCCACATGCCGCGGAGCGGCTCGGCCCATGAGCCATGGCCGCTGAGCCTGCGCGTCCGGAGCCTGTGCTCCGCAACAGGAGAGGCCACAACAGTGAGAGGCCCGCGTACCGCAAAAAAAAAAAAAAAAAAAGAAGTGGAATTGCTGGATCATATGGTAGTTCTAGTTTTAGGTTTTTTAGGAAACCCTCACTGTTTCCATAGTGGTTGCACCAATTTACATTCCCACCAACAGTGCATGAGGGTTTCCTTTTCTCCACATCCTCGCCCACATTTCTTACTTGTTGTCTTTTTGATAATAGCCACTTGACAGGTATGAGGAAGCACCTCATTGTGGTCTTGATTTTGCAATCCCTGATGATTAGTGATGTTGAGCATCTTTTCATATGCCTGTTGGCCATCTGTATTAATCTTCTTTGGAAAAATGTCTATTCAGTGTTTTGCCCCACTTTTTAATCGGGCTCTTGGTTTGTTTTTTGTTTTGTTTTGATAATTTCTGTGAGCCCTTTAGATGTTTTGGCTATCTACCTCTTTTCGGATATATCACTTGCTAATATCTTCTCCCATTCAGCAGGTTGCCTTTTTGTTTTGTTGCCGGTTTCCCCTGCTGTGGAAAAGCTTTTTAGTTTGATGTACTCCCGTTTGTCCATTTTTGCTTTTGCTGCCCTTGCCTGAGGAGACATATCCCAAAAATTATTGCTAAGACCAGTGTCAAAGAGCATACTTGGCTATGTTTTCTTCTAGGAGTTTTATGGTTTAAGGTCTTACAATTTAGGCTTTAATCCATTTTTTGTTTATTTTTGTATGTTGTGTAAGAAAGTGGTCCCGTTTTCCCAGAACCATTTATTGAAGAGGCAGCCTTTTCCCTAATGTATATTCTTGGCTCCTTTGTCATAGGGGTTTATTTCTGTCAGAGCCCACACTCTTAAGCATCCCCAACTGTTCTCTCCGTAAAGGCTGGGGAGAAGTGGGAAGAGCTGGTGACTTCAGTGTCCGTTCACAGCTGGTGACACCAAGTCTGGGTAAGATACATCATTGATCCTGCCCACAATGCACTGGGGCGGGGATAACCATCCCCACCTGGCACGAGTTCACCAGGGTGGTGATGTCATGGGCTCACTCCAGCAGCCAACCCAGGTCAATCCTGCCAACCACAATCAACCATTTAGCCAATCATGAAGGTCTTCACTGTATCCGTTACATCCCCCCACTCCACGCCAGGCTGGCTGTTGAGACAGGGAGGTGAGGAGGAATTGCAGAGCCAGTCCCTGCCCTTGGGAGTTGAGTCATTAATCAGACAGAGATCTGACACCCATAGATGTGGTGGCAAGTGCATCATTGATCCCCTGTGAGGCTGGGTTGCTAGGAGACGAGAGGAGTGACAAGGATCAGGGTGGGATGAAGTGGACATGGCGGCGGGGGTGGGGGGAGCGGAGCAGGGTATGCTGGGTACTTGCCGAGGCCAGTCCCAAGTGCAGAATTACCCACAGTCTGCATGAGGGCGCCTGGAGGATGGATGGGCGGGTGTAAATGAGGGAATCAGCAGCGCCACCCCATCCCCACCTCAAAGTCTGTATCCCCAACCTCTGTATTGGGTGTAGGTGGTCTGGGGGTCCCATCTGAGACAGCATACTCTCCCAAGTTACAGAGTAGGAGCCAGAATCCTGTGATGTCCAGACATGTCCAACATGTCAAATTCTAGGCCAGAGACCGAGCCACAGGCACCAAGAGGCCAGAAAATATTGGATGGGAGTTGGCTTAAAACGCAATGGCCGGTGCTTTGCGATGACCTAGAGGGGTGGGATAGGGAGGGTGGGAGGGAGGCTCAAGAGGGAGGGTATATGGGGACATATGTATGCATATGGCTGATTCACTTTGGTGTACAACAGAAACTAACACAGTATAGTGAAGCAATTATACTCCAATAAAGATCTATTTTAAAAAAGAAAAAAACCGCAATGGCCAAATAACAAATTGGAATGTACCTATAGCAAGTAAAGATATCGAATCATTCATTTAAAATCCTTCCCACAAAGGGAAGCCCTGGGCCTGCTGGTTTCACTGGTGAATTCTGTCAAATGTTTAAAGAAGAAATAATATCCATCCTTCACAGACTCTTCCTGAATAGACAGGAGGGAGGAGGGAGCATTTCCTAACTCATCCTGTGAGAACAGTATTACCCCACTACCAAAGCCAGACTTGACGTCACAAGAAAGCTATAGACCAATATCTATCATGAATAGTGATACATACATCCTCAACAAAATATTAGCAAACCAAATCCAGCAACATTTGCAAAGGGCTATGCAGGATTTATCCCAGGATTGCAATATTGGTTTAACATTCAACTTCAGTTAAGGCAAGCACCATGTTAATATAATGAAGGACAGAAACCACCTGTCCCCTTGGTAGACAAAGAAAAAGCATTTGACACAATTCAAGACCCATTCATGATAAAAAAAAAAACGGTCAACCAACTCGGGATACAGGGGATCGTCCTCACCGTGCTGAAGGACATCCCCGAGAAACATCCAGCTCTCGTCCTGTCATGTTTACTAGTGTTAGAATGAATGCTTTCCTCTTGAGATCCAGGCCAAGGCAAGGATGTCTGCTTCAGCCACTTCTATCCCACATTGACTGAAGGTTCTAGCCTGTGCATCGTGCAAAACATGAACTTCTGCTTTCTGCTACAGCATGGGTGAGCCTCCAAAGCATTATGCTTAAGTGAAAGAACTCAGACACAAAAGGCCCCTTCCTGCAGGAGTCAGTTTATATGAAATGCTCAGAAAGGGCAAATCTACAGAGAGAGAAATTAGATTAGAGGATGCCTGGGCCTGGAGGTGCTATTGGGGATTGACGGCTGATGGGTACACGGAACCTCTTTGTGGTTCTGGCAATGTGCCACAACTGGATTATGGTGAGGGTTGCACAACTGCGTAAATTTACTAAAAGTCACTGCATTGGGTGCATTAAATGGGTGCGATTTGTGGTATGTATATTATACCTCCATAAAGCAGTTTAGGAAATGTAATGCAGATGTCCAAGTAAGTCATGCGGGAAAAGATATGCCATTGCTTTTGTCACAATGAGGAGTCCCCCCCCCCTTCCATGTTCTGGGTCCGGCCTCCTCCATATGTGCTAGATGCTCCCTCCAGAAACAGTCACTGTGCGCGTCAGGACAGAATTGCTAGTGAGCACACATGTCTAGCGTGCCTCTGTGGGTTCATGCACAGGCGCCCTTTGTGTGACCACAAGTCAGTGGCTCTGGGCAGGCTCCCATAATCCATCCTGCGTCTGAAATTCTACTTAGCTGTTTTTCCATTCTTCTCCAATCTCATGGACCCAGCTTGCATTTCTCTGGTAACGGATCTCAGCCCTTAGCTCCAACTTCTGGTCACAGGAATACCTGTAGCCTGGGCATGAGGCCCCCTGCCTGAGCTCAGCATCCCAGGGAGGATGCTCAGCAGAGTGGTAACCAAGACAACGGAACCCCATCCAGCCTCCTTCTGCCCCCAGGACTGAGGTCCGTTCCCTCCCCTCCACCTGCCTGAGTGTCAGATAAGGAAGGGGACTTGGGGGCATGACACACAACCGAGTCATTGAAATTGTTCTAAATATGGCTGTGAAATAAATATGTCAAAAAGAGCTCTCAGGGGACGTCCGTGGTGGTCCGGTGGTTAAGAATCCGCCTTCCAGTGCAGGGGACGTGGGTTCGATCCCTGGTCGGGGAACTAAGATCCCACATGCCGCAGGACAACTAAGCCGGCGCGCCACAACAAAGAGCCCGCACGCCGCAACAAAAGATCCCGTGTGCGGCAACGAAGATCCCACGTGCCGCAACTAAGACCCGACGCAGCCAAATAAATAAATAAACAAACATTAAAAGAAAACAGATCTCAGAAGACACATTATAAAATTTTTTTTAAATTTCATTAGTAACAAACATGGTTCTGAAGCTCAAGATTCTATTTAAAACCAGGACAGGTGAAGCATCATGCAATTATGCTTCTCAACCTAAGCTGTGCATCAGATCTCCCCTGGAGAGGCTTTAAAAGCAGGACATCCCCCAGAGAGTCTTAAGTAGTAGGTCTGGAATGTGGCCCCAGCATGAGCATTATCTGAAAACTTCTCTTACGAAAGCCGAGATTGCAGCTGTGGAAACAGAACCATCCTTACAGGAGGAAATCATTTTAGATTTGAAATTTGAGACTCCTCTCTACAAGGAAAGCAGGTTTTCACCATGACCCGCTATGCTTCGCAGATATCTTAGGCTGAGGAAAGGGACAACGTGTCCAACGCTTGTTTTAAAACTGACCTCGTACTTGCTCTGCTCCATGTTCCTGAATCCAAAACTTTACAGTTAAAATCCTGCTTTTGCTAATGAAGCTTAGTACTTTTTAGTTCTTGCCAGGATCCCTTGTGCTTAGTTACTTGAAAACATTTCTGAAACATTGTGGAGCTAACTTCATGTGACAGATCAGAATAGTTCTTTGAAAATTAAAGGTGGCTGAGAATTGTAGCCGTTGATGCAGAAGGATCAGCTGTCGGCTTATCTGCTGAGTGTGCTGAGTTGCATTTTTAAACTTTTTAGTATAATTTATGTTATCAAATTAACTCCCGTGCTCAGGTAAAGACCAAATAGGACCAGGATGTTTATTGTGAAAAGCACAACTGAGCAATCCCTTGTTTCATGCACACCCATGAACACCCACCTGCACAAACGTTCTCTTTCAGGGATCTCTTCTGGATATTTATCTGCACATTCCCAAATGATGGGCTTACACTGCTATGTCCTGACTCATCGTCTTGCTAAAGACAAGGGTTTCAATCTATTAGGCGTGTTACAGTGCCCAGGTTCTCCTCGGAGATCCAAAACAGGGCGTAGGCCTGTGCTCAGGACCCGCTCAGAGTGTGTCTGCCAAGAACGAGGCCTCACAGAGGAAACGATCCACATCTGTGGCAACATGAAGATCACGGGTTAGCCTTTTCCAAAGCAGGTCCAGGGGAGTCATGGCGCGGTGGAGATCACACCCAGCAGCATCCCCGGGATTTTGGTTTAAGGAATTGGGTAGATGGCAGTGCCCATCCATGAGATGGGGACCATTGGTTTGGGGCCAGCAGCAGATTTGCAGGGCTTGTGGGAGGTCTGAGTGCAGATGTCCCATAGGTCTCGGCCTGTGCGGACTCTGGGGCCCAGCTGAGATTTCTTAGGTAGACTTGGTGATGGGCAAAGCCATCAGCGTACAGGGGGATACAGATGAAAACAAGTCAGATGGGTAAAAGCTCTGGGGGGTGATGTGGTCACCCAAAGATCATGTGTAGAATGGAAGAGCATGGGGCAGAGGTTGGAAACCAGAGGAAAAGAAAACCAAGATTTAGGAGGGGATCAAAGTAAATGGACAGACAGTGAGACTTAGAAGTAATGGACCGAGAGGTAGGAGGAAAGCCAGGATGAGCTGCTGTCACAGGAAAGCGTTTTTAAAAATGGAATGTCTCTGTGGCCAGTACAGCACCGGGTACTACGGTTTGGCACATGGAGCTCGTGGGAGATGTTAGCAAGGGGATGCCCCGTGGATGGGGCACATGGAGGAGGAATCGAGAGGTAACCAGATAAGGATGCTCCTGGAGCCTACACTTCCAAGAGGCTTGGCTGGAAAGGAATCAAAGACGCAGGGTAGTAGAAGCAGAGGGCTGTGTGCTTGCCAGGTATGTAATTTTCTGTTCCCCAAACCAAAAAGACCAGGATGCAGGTTCCAAAAATTCCTAAGAATCATCAGGACTGTTGAATAGATGACAGAGTCGAGAACTGGCATGATCCTCACAGGCGACTCTTCAAGTCGAGGAGTGGGGAGTGGTGGTCTCAAAGCAGCAGTGGAGTTGCAGGAAGACTTCCATCCTCCCCCTCCAGGCCCCACTCTTGCCTCTGCGACCCATGGTCACAAGAGGAGCTGGTGGGGAGGGGTTGCTGAGATCACAGACTCATTCATGCTCCTCAGACTCCACGGGCACTTTGGTGTATTTATTCTCCCTGGCTGATCTGATCTTCATCACGAGTGTCCACCCTCCAAACTGGTTAGTAAGGGGAGAAAAAAACCCCACTGACTGAATTTACTTCTAATCTGGACAGTGTGGTTGGATGCAATAAAGTGAATGGTCCACATGTACAAATGCTCAGTCTGTTTTGGTGAAAATGCTCAGTCTCACATTTCCACCCCACCTCTCTTCTTTCCAAGATGGGGAAAGGGTATGTTTGTCGTACATCTGGCAGTAATGTGGGAAGGGTATCTACGACAGGACACACCTGTGTTGCTCACAGTGGCCTGGGTGGTCCCTGAGGGAAGGACAGCTCTCCTCTCCCGGGTCCAGCTGGCGATGCTGACCTGCACCGCCCATGGGTGGGGCTGGTGAAACTTGCATTTTTGTCTCTCTCTTCTTGGTGGGGAACCGGTGCTCCCTGGCTGACTCAGCCTCAGCTCACTCTGCTGGCATCTGCAGACCCCTCTGAATCTGGGTCTCATCCTCCATCCCACCCCTGGGCAGAGCTGTCCCCTCCACAGCCTCAGCTGCAAGGTCACCTAGCCCATTGCCTGCTTAGGCTTCCTCTGTCTGGATTCACTCACTTTCTACCTTCTTCCTTCAGGGGATGCAGATCCCTCCCTTGGATCTCACCTGCACCACAGCAGGAACCAAGATCAGCTCCAGAAAATTAAATTCCTTAACTCCAGCCACCCCTCTGCCCAAAGGCACTGTTGGGTCATTGTACAGAGTGTGCCCCTGTGAGTTCCAAGTGTGAATGGGGTGAAATCCTCCTGTCCTTGGTGCTCCTCTTCATTTCTTGACACACCTCCCTTGTCTGAACTGTCTTACCTCTGCCTGCCGCTGCCTCTGTGGGCTGTTCCCCCCTGTGACTGGGACACTCTTTTCTTTGGCTTGTCTTTCATTTGACCCAAGACTTCCCGTACAATCTCCAGGTCAAAAGAGGCATACTGTAGAATGTGTACCTTGTCGAGTACAATTAGGAGAATATGTTGTCACATAAGCCCTCCCCCCTCCCCCGGCAAATATAAAAAGAGTGATAAAGAAGACAAGGGTCAAATATGCCAAAGGTGCCTGAGATGTTGTCTAGGATGAGCACTGAAGAGTGTCTGTGGGATCAGGAAGTATGGATATTAATGGTGGCCTTGACAAGGCCAATTACAGTGGAGTGATTGGAACAGAAGCTCCATTGAAGGCGGTTGAGGAGAGAATATCTCAGCAGAATTTGAAGCAGTTTTGCTTTGAAGGGCAACCAGTAATGTGCCAGTAGCTGCAGAATGGGGTGGTGGCAGAGGGTGGGTTTCCCCCTTTGCTGTGGAATGCCCCGATGTAGAGGGAGCAGGTGCTGGTTCAGGAGAGAGGGGTGGTAATTGCAGGCGCAAAGTCCCTGAGAAGGTGCAAGGCATGGGATCCTGGGCAGAGGTGAGGGGCTGTGTGCAGTCAAGGAGCACGTGTGCCGAGGGGCAGCAGAGTGACAGGGCAGAAACAGGCAGTTTGGAAAGTTTGAGAAATCCCACGGGATTGCTTCAGTCTTCTCCACGAATTATTGGGGGTGGGGGCGGGGGGGAGACTGGTGGTCATTAGCATGGAGGAGGGTTGCCAGTGTGTAATGTAGTATTGTAGGTGAGAGTGGAAATGAAAAGCAATTCTCCCCTGGTCATGGATTTAAGATAAAACAATTCCGTAAAGTTTCAGAGTTTCGTCCTCAGTGCTGAGGTGCTCAGATACAGGCAGGCGGTGAGTAGGGAGGAGGGTGCAAGGAGCACAGGAGGTGTGTTTGTGGGGGACAGTTTCCAGCCCTGGGTCCGCGGAGTAAGGAGGGGCCTGGCGGATGGTGTGGAAGGATGTGTGGTCGGTGAGATGGCGGTTTCCAGGAGGTTGGGGCTACCAGTGCAGGGGCACTAGAGCGAGGGAGCTGGAGGACAGGGCGCCGTGTTGGGGGTGATGAGAGGGAGGAATGCTATACACCATGAGGGCCGCGGTCTTCCTGATGCCCAGGGCGTGACCGTGGGCAGGGGGATGCTCGGGTGGGGAGGAGAAGAACATCGCTGAGGTCGGAGAGGCTCCGGGGTGACCGGCTGAGCCTCGCGGGCACTGAGGTCGCCGGGACGGATCGGAAGAGTGAGGGCTGAGAGGAGCACAGTTCAGTGTGCCACGGGACGAGGGCGTTCACAGGCCGGGGGTGGGCGGTACCAGTGCCGCACGTGGGGGGGTGGGGGGCTGAGGCAGTGGGCGACAGGACCCGGACAACGCCCGAGACAGACCGTCTAGCGGACCGGGACGGGGAGACTGGCACGAAACTCACTGGGCTCCCGCGCGCAGGCCCACAACCCGCCAATCGGATCACAGCCCCGCCCTCCTGGCGCCGGATCTTCCCGGGCGCCCTGACTTCCTGCCGCTGTTGCTACGGTTGCGGGGGCGGGACTAGAGAGGAGGCTGCACTACCAAGGATGGTTCCGCCGGCAATCGGAACGGTTCCTTTCCTTTCTGTGGTCCTTACTGGCGTCAGCCTTAGTTTCGGCACCCACGTTCTCTAGCGGTCGACGCGGAAAACCAGCAGAAACCATGCATTTTCTTCCGTGCTTGTGGCGTTCGGTTTCTCTGGTCTGCAGGTGGCAGTGTTGCGCCGTGCATCCGCTCGGCTCGTTTCTCCGCCGCCCTTCGCGCTTGAAAAAACTCCGCTGAGCCTTTTACCGCAAGAAGTGGCGGATTTTTCTTACTGCCTACTGTTTCAAACTTGAAGTATGCACTTTCACGGGGGCCTCTAGACAAAATTCTGCCCCTGGAGCCCAAACATTTTTGCCTTTCAAATTGGTTTTCTGCTAAGTGGCTGCCTAGTTTCCTTAGCAACTTGTATTTGTGCTTCTCCGAATGGTACTGTCTTTGGCTTTTCCCTATTGTTTCGTGGACCTCGTAACTATATTCTTAAGTTATGCCAGTCACTTAACTTCCCTGTAAAAAATTTTGAGGACAGATTAAATACAGTAAAGAAATATATCTAAGCCAGAGTCCCATCACCCACTGATGACCATGAATACTACTTTGTGATAAATTTCCTTAGAGATTTTTAATCTATAACGGTGCAGTTTAAACACAATGAGATTCATATATTGCAGTGTGACTTCACCATCTTTTGTTAATCTCAGATATAGCATGAGTTACGTGTTCAAAAAAATCATTTGAAGAGACTTGAAAAAAATTTTCATTTCTCTTCCTAAAAGAATACATAGTCTGAAAGAGTGGGGGAAAAGTATATTTAATGACTGAGATGGAAAGAAGGAATAACCACTGAACCCTTACCTCAAAGGGAAATATAATGTAACCATCCTAAGGACAGGTGCTATATTTTTTGCTTTGCTTTTGCTCACCATTGTATTTGCAGCATTGACAAAACAATGCCTGGCAGTGTGTTCTCAATATATATTTGTTGAATTAATGAAAAAGTAGCTGATTTCTTCCAGGTGCTTTTCTTTGTAAATATGTTATCATGTCATAATGAACCATTTTCTATATGGCTTTTCCCCCCTTTCATTTAGCATTTTATTGTGAATAAATACACTTCGTAAAAAGTTTTGCAGGCTGTTTTACCATCTTTCCCAGTGAGTATTTTATTTCATTCTTGTATTGGGGGCAGGAAGGCATCCTGCAAACCAGTGTGCAATCTACAGTCTGACAGAACTGGGACCTGAATGTAAGGACCCTCATTGAGAAACCCCAAGACCCTTATCAGCTGACTCTCTGTGTGCCACAGTTTTCATAGGCATAAAATGAGGGCAGTAGTAGCATCTGCCTCATGGGTGGTGTACAGCATCAATTACCCAACAGGTTCTTAGCTTGGCACTTGTAGCTATCCTGTTATTATTGTTGGTGCTATTGTCAGTATTTGCTATAATGTGTAATAGGTAAAGATTTTCTAGCCACAAGACTCAGTGTGATAAATATGTTCTCTTTAAACTTACAGCAGATATCTGTTCTTCAACTACCCATTTCTGCTTTTTGATGGAGAACTCACACTAGTAATTTGTAGGGAAATTCAGTCAAGAAAATATATACAAGGAAAACACATTGGTACTTTCTTCAAAGATTATGGCGCAGTGGTTGAGAGTCCGCCTGCCGATGCAGGGGACACGGGTTTGTGCCCCGGCCCGGGAAGATCCCACATGCCGCGGAGCGGCTCGGCCCGTGAGCCATGGCCGCTGAGCCTGCGCGTCCGGAGTAGCCTGTGCTCCGCGACAGGAGAGGCCACACAGTGAGAGGCCCGCATTCTGCTAAAAAATATATATAAAAAAAAAAGATTATCCCTCCAGAAAAATGAAAATAATATTTTTGTACATACATATTTTTACCATCTCTGTTTATAATAGATTTCCAGGAGTAGATTGAAAGACATGAACAATTTTTTAAAACTTTATTTTATTATTTTATGTATTTATTTTGGGCTGCGTTGGGTCTTCGTTGCTGCCCGTGGGCTTTCTCTAGTTGCAGCGAGCAGGGGCTACTCTTCCTTGCAGTGTGCAGGCTTCTCATTGTGGTGGCTTCTCTTGTTGCGGAGCATGGGCTCTAGGCGCATGAGCTTCAATAGTTGTGGCATGGCATGAACATTTTAACACTCTTGGTGCACATTGCCAAAACATAATACCCATTTGTTTTGCCATGGACATTCTATGAGAATTTTTAGTTTTCATATCCTCACCAGAATTTATTAATGTTTTAAAAATAATTAGCTTATTGACTTTAATAGTTGTATGTGTAGAAATTGACCCCCCATTCTGTCATACATATTGAAAATACTTTTACTGTTTTTTGCCTTTTAATTATATTTGAGGTTTTCAGATGCACAGATTTTATTTTTATGTAGTCTTATCTATATATTCAAAGTTTAGACTAGGGAACAAACCCATGAGACAAAAGAAAATTCCTTGGCTGACCAGTATGCCAAACAGTTTGCTCTCATCCAGGTATCAAATATTAAAGATGGTCCGATTACTCCAGATCATTTCTATGAAACCTTGAGAGAACCACAGTCACAAGCAGGAGATTTTGTAAAAAATATGTTGGGAGTACAGTGATGTCTCAAAAAAATTAAATATTGAATTACCATATGATCCAGCAATTCCACATCTGGGTATACATCCAAAAGAATTGAAAGCAGGGATTCAAACAGATATTTGTATCCCCATGTTCATAGCAGCACTATTCACAATAGCTAAAATGTGGAAACAACCAAAGTGTCCATTGATGGATGAATGGATAAACAAAATGTGGCATATTCACACTATGGAATATTATTCAGCCCTACACAGGAAGGAAATTCTAACACATGCTACAACATGGATGGACGTTGAAGACACATGCTAAGTGAAATAACGCAGTCACAAAAGGACAAATACTGTATGATTCCACTTATATGAGGTACCAAGAGTAGTCAAATTCATAGAGACAGAAAGAATGATGGTGCCAGGGGCTGGGGGGAATGTTAAGTTATTCTTCAACTGGTACAGAATTTCAGTTTTGCAGATGAAAAGGGTTCTGAAGACGGATGGTAGTAATGATTGCACGACAATGTGAATGTACTTAAAACCAATGATTTGCAAAAACATCAACATTTAAGACTGTGTTTTCATAAGTTTTCAGTAAAAGGACTAAAAATGATTTTAAAAAATCTACAACTGCCTTTAAAAGGGAAATTAAGGTTCGATGCAAAAATGAAGTTTGGTATGTTTAAAATGCACATTTTGAAGAAAAGCCTCTGGGAAAATTGATCACAAAATACTATTAATGGACATCCGTGGCTGAGGGGACTGTAGCTTATACTGTTTTATTGTAATTGTAACTGTCTTTGCTCAGAAACTTTTCACAAAGGGCTCCAAGAAAGGAACAGATCTAGCTTCAACCAGCCAACCGGCGCAGGCGCAGAAAAAACCCACCACTTCTTGCGGTTAAAAAAAGCTCCGCGGAGTTTTTTCAAGCGCGAAGGGCGGCGGAGAAACGGGCCGAGCGGATGCACGGCGCAACACTGCCACCTGCAGACCAGAGAAACCGAACGCCACAAGCACGGAAGAAAATGCATGGTTTCTGCTGGTTTTCCGCGTCGACCGCTAGAGAACGTGGGTGCCGAAACTAAGGCTGACGCCAGTAAGGACCACAGAAAGGAAAGGAACCGTTCCGATTGCCGGCGGAACCATCCTTGGTAGTGCAGCCTCCTCTCTAGTCCCGCCCCCGCAACCGTAGCAACAGCGGCAGGAAGTCAGGGCGCCCGGGAAGATCCGGCGCCAGGAGGGCGGGGCTGTGATCCGATTGGCGGGTTGTGGGCCTGCGCGCGGGAGCCCAGTGAGTTTCGTGCCAGTCTCCCCGTCCCGGTCCGCTAGACGGTCTGTCTCGGGCGTTGTCCGGGTCCTGTCGCCCACTGCCTCAGCCCCCCCACCCCCCCACGTGCGGCACTGGTACCGCCCACCCCCGGCCTGTGAACGCCCTCGTCCCGTGGCACACTGAACTGTGCTCCTCTCAGCCCTCACTCTTCCGATCCGTCCCGGCGACCTCAGTGCCCGCGAGGCTCAGCCGGTCACCCCGGAGCCTCTCCGACCTCAGCGATGTTCTTCTCCTCCCCACCCGAGCATCCCCCTGCCCACGGTCACGCCCTGGGCATCAGGAAGACCGCGGCCCTCATGGTGTATAGCATTCCTCCCTCTCATCACCCCCAACACGGCGCCCTGTCCTCCAGCTCCCTCGCTCTAGTGCCCCTGCACTGGTAGCCCCAACCTCCTGGAAACCGCCAGCTCACCGACCACACATCCTTCCACACCATCCGCCAAGCCCCTCCTTACTCCGCGGACCCAGGGCTGGAAACTGTCCCCCACAAACACACCTCCTGTGCTCCTTGCACCCTCCTCCCTACTCACCGCCTGCCTGTATCTGAGCACCTCAGCACTGAGGACGAAACTCTGAAACTTTACGGAATTGTTTTATCTTAAATCCATGACCAGGGGAGAATTGCTTTTCATTTCCACTCTCACCTACAATACTACATTACACACTGGCAACCCTCCTCCATGCTAATGACCACCAGTCTCCCCCCCGCCCCCACCCCCAATAATTCGTGGAGAAGACTGAAGCAATCCCGTGGGATTTCTCAAACTTTCCAAACTGCCTGTTTCTGCCCTGTCACTCTGCTGCCCCTCGGCACACGTGCTCCTTGACTGCACACAGCCCCTCACCTCTGCCCAGGATCCCATGCCTTGCACCTTCTCAGGGACTTTGCGCCTGCAATTACCACCCCTCTCTCCTGAACCAGCACCTGCTCCCTCTACATCGGGGCATTCCACAGCAAAGGGGGAAACCCACCCTCTGCCACCACCCCATTCTGCAGCTACTGGCACATTACTGGTTGCCCTTCAAAGCAAAACTGCTTCAAATTCTGCTGAGATATTCTCTCCTCAACCGCCTTCAATGGAGCTTCTGTTCCAATCACTCCACTGTAATTGGCCTTGTCAAGGCCACCATTAATATCCATACTTCCTGATCCCACAGACACTCTTCAGTGCTCATCCTAGACAACATCTCAGGCACCTTTGGCATATTTGACCCTTGTCTTCTTTATCACTCTTTTTATATTTGCCGGGGGAGGGGGGAGGGCTTATGTGACAACATATTCTCCTAATTGTACTCGACAAGGTACACATTCTACAGTATGCCTCTTTTGACCTGGAGATTGTACGGGAAGTCTTGGGTCAAATGAAAGACAAGCCAAAGAAAAGAGTGTCCCAGTCACAGGGGGGAACAGCCCACAGAGGCAGCGGCAGGCAGAGGTAAGACAGTTCAGACAAGGGAGGTGTGTCAAGAAATGAAGAGGAGCACCAAGGACAGGAGGATTTCACCCCATTCACACTTGGAACTCACAGGGGCACACTCTGTACAATGACCCAACAGTGCCTTTGGGCAGAGGGGTGGCTGGAGTTAAGGAATTTAATTTTCTGGAGCTGATCTTGGTTCCTGCTGTGGTGCAGGTGAGATCCAAGGGAGGGATCTGCATCCCCTGAAGGAAGAAGGTAGAAAGTGAGTGAATCCAGACAGAGGAAGCCTAAGCAGGCAATGGGCTAGGTGACCTTGCAGCTGAGGCTGTGGAGGGGACAGCTCTGCCCAGGGGTGGGATGGAGGATGAGACCCAGATTCAGAGGGGTCTGCAGATGCCAGCAGAGTGAGCTGAGGCTGAGTCAGCCAGGGAGCACCGGTTCCCCACCAAGAAGAGAGAGACAAAAATGCAAGTTTCACCAGCCCCACCCATGGGCGGTGCAGGTCAGCATCGCCAGCTGGACCCGGGAGAGGAGAGCTGTCCTTCCCTCAGGGACCACCCAGGCCACTGTGAGCAACACAGGTGTGTCCTGTCGTAGATACCCTTCCCACATTACTGCCAGATGTACGACAAACATACCCTTTCCCCATCTTGGAAAGAAGAGAGGTGGGGTGGAAATGTGAGACTGAGCATTTTCACCAAAACAGACTGAGCATTTGTACATGTGGACCATTCACTTTATTGCATCCAACCACACTGTCCAGATTAGAAGTAAATTCAGTCAGTGGGGTTTTTTTCTCCCTTTACTAACCAGTTTGGAGGGTGGACACTCGTGATGAAGATCAGATCAGCCAGGGAGAATAAATACACCAAAGTGCCCGTGGAGTCTGAGGAGCATGAATGAGTCTGTGATCTCAGCAACCCCTCCCCACCAGCTCCTCTTGTGACCATGGGTCGCAGAGGCAAGAGTGGGGCCTGGAGGGGGAGGATGGAAGTCTTCCTGCAACTCCACTGCTGCTTTGAGACCACCACTCCCCACTCCTCGACTTGAAGAGTCGCCTGTGAGGATCATGCCAGTTCTCGACTCTGTCATCTATTCAACAGTCCTGATGATTCTTAGGAATTTTTGGAACCTGCATCCTGGTCTTTTTGGTTTGGGGAACAGAAAATTACATACCTGGCAAGCACACAGCCCTCTGCTTCTACTACCCTGCGTCTTTGATTCCTTTCCAGCCAAGCCTCTTGGAAGTGTAGGCTCCAGGAGCATCCTTATCTGGTTACCTCTCGATTCCTCCTCCATGTGCCCCATCCACGGGGCATCCCCTTGCTAACATCTCCCACGAGCTCCATGTGCCAAACCGTAGTACCCGGTGCTGTACTGGCCACAGAGACATTCCATTTTTAAAAACGCTTTCCTGTGACAGCAGCTCATCCTGGCTTTCCTCCTACCTCTCGGTCCATTACTTCTAAGTCTCACTGTCTGTCCATTTACTTTGATCCCCTCCTAAATCTTGGTTTTCTTTTCCTCTGGTTTCCAACCTCTGCCCCATGCTCTTCCATTCTACACATGATCTTTGGGTGACCACATCACCCCCCAGAGCTTTTACCCATCTGACTTGTTTTCATCTGTATCCCCCTGTACGCTGATGGCTTTGCCCATCACCAAGTCTACCTAAGAAATCTCAGCTGGGCCCCAGAGTCCGCACAGGCCGAGACCTATGGGACATCTGCACTCAGACCTCCCACAAGCCCTGCAAATCTGCTGCTGGCCCCAAACCAATGGTCCCCATCTCATGGATGGGCACTGCCATCTACCCAATTCCTTAAACCAAAATCCCGGGGATGCTGCTGGGTGTGATCTCCACCGCGCCATGACTCCCCTGGACCTGCTTTGGAAAAGGCTAACCCGTGATCTTCATGTTGCCACAGATGTGGATCGTTTCCTCTGTGAGGCCTCGTTCTTGGCAGACACACTCTGAGCGGGTCCTGAGCACAGGCCTACGCCCTGTTTTGGATCTCCGAGGAGAACCTGGGCACTGTAACACGCCTAATAGATTGAAACCCTTGTCTTTAGCAAGACGATGAGTCAGGACATAGCAGTGTAAGCCCATCATTTGGGAATGTGCAGATAAATATCCAGAAGAGATCCCTGAAAGAGAACGTTTGTGCAGGTGGGTGTTCATGGGTGTGCATGAAACAAGGGATTGCTCAGTTGTGCTTTTCACAATAAACATCCTGGTCCTATTTGGTCTTTACCTGAGCACGGGAGTTAATTTGATAACATAAATTATACTAAAAAGTTTAAAAATGCAACTCAGCACACTCAGCAGATAAGCCGACAGCTGATCCTTCTGCATCAACGGCTACAATTCTCAGCCACCTTTAATTTTCAAAGAACTATTCTGATCTGTCACATGAAGTTAGCTCCACAATGTTTCAGAAATGTTTTCAAGTAACTAAGCACAAGGGATCCTGGCAAGAACTAAAAAGTACTAAGCTTCATTAGCAAAAGCAGGATTTTAACTGTAAAGTTTTGGATTCAGGAACATGGAGCAGAGCAAGTACGAGGTCAGTTTTAAAACAAGCGTTGGACACGTTGTCCCTTTCCTCAGCCTAAGATATCTGCGAAGCATAGCGGGTCATGGTGAAAACCTGCTTTCCTTGTAGAGAGGAGTCTCAAATTTCAAATCTAAAATGATTTCCTCCTGTAAGGATGGTTCTGTTTCCACAGCTGCAATCTCGGCTTTCGTAAGAGAAGTTTTCAGATAATGCTCATGCTGGGGCCACATTCCAGACCTACTACTTAAGACTCTCTGGGGGATGTCCTGCTTTTAAAGCCTCTCCAGGGGAGATCTGATGCACAGCTTAGGTTGAGAAGCATAATTGCATGATGCTTCACCTGTCCTGGTTTTAAATAGAATCTTGAGCTTCAGAACCATGTTTGTTACTAATGAAATTTAAAAAAAATTTTATAATGTGTCTTCTGAGATCTGTTTTCTTTTAATGTTTGTTTATTTATTTATTTGGCTGCGTCGGGTCTTAGTTGCGGCACGTGGGATCTTCGTTGCCGCACACGGGATCTTTTGTTGCGGCGTGCGGGCTCTTTGTTGTGGCGCGCCGGCTTAGTTGTCCTGCGGCATGTGGGATCTTAGTTCCCCGACCAGGGATCGAACCCACGTCCCCTGCACTGGAAGGCGGATTCTTAACCACCGGACCACCACGGACGTCCCCTGAGAGCTCTTTTTGACATATTTATTTCACAGCCATATTTAGAACAATTTCAATGACTCGGTTGTGTGTCATGCCCCCAAGTCCCCTTCCTTATCTGACACTCAGGCAGGTGGAGGGGAGGGAACGGACCTCAGTCCTGGGGGCAGAAGGAGGCTGGATGGGGTTCCGTTGTCTTGGTTACCACTCTGCTGAGCATCCTCCCTGGGATGCTGAGCTCAGGCAGGGGGCCTCATGCCCAGGCTACAGGTATTCCTGTGACCAGAAGTTGGAGCTAAGGGCTGAGATCCGTTACCAGAGAAATGCAAGCTGGGTCCATGAGATTGGAGAAGAATGGAAAAACAGCTAAGTAGAATTTCAGACGCAGGATGGATTATGGGAGCCTGCCCAGAGCCACTGACTTGTGGTCACACAAAGGGCGCCTGTGCATGAACCCACAGAGGCACGCTAGACATGTGTGCTCACTAGCAATTCTGTCCTGACGCGCACAGTGACTGTTTCTGGAGGGAGCATCTAGCACATATGGAGGAGGCCGGACCCAGAACATGGAAGGGGGGGGGGATTCCTCATTGTGACAAAAGCAATGGCATATCTTTTCCCGCATGACTTACTTGGACATCTGCATTACATTTCCTAAACTGCTTTATGGAGGTATAATATACATACCACAAATCGCACCCATTTAATGCACCCAATGCAGTGACTTTTAGTAAATTTACGCAGTTGTGCAACCCTCACCATAATCCAGTTGTGGCACATTGCCAGAACCACAAAGAGGTTCCGTGTACCCATCAGCCGTCAATCCCCAATAGCACCTCCAGGCCCAGGCATCCTCTAATCTAATTTCTCTCTCTGTAGATTTGCCCTTTCTGAGCATTTCATATAAACTGACTCCTGCAGGAAGGGGCCTTTTGTGTCTGAGTTCTTTCACTTAAGCATAATGCTTTGGAGGCTCACCCATGCTGTAGCAGAAAGCAGAAGTTCATGTTTTGCACGATGCACAGGCTAGAACCTTCAGTCAATGTGGGATAGAAGTGGCTGAAGCAGACATCCTTGCCTTGGCCTGGATCTCAAGAGGAAAGCATTCATTCTAACACTAGTAAACATGACAGGACGAGAGCTGGATGTTTCTCGGGGATGTCCTTCAGCACGGTGAGGACGATCCCCTGTATCCCGAGTTGGTTGACCGTTTTTTTTTTTATCATGAATGGGTCTTGAATTGTGTCAAATGCTTTTTCTTTGTCTACCAAGGTGACAGGTGGTTTCTGTCCTTCATTATATTAACATGGTGCTTGCCTTAACTGAAGTTGAATGTTAAACCAATATTGCAATCCTGGGATAAATCCTGCATAGCCCTTTGCAAATGTTGCTGGATTTGGTTTGCTAATATTTTGTTGAGGATGTATGTATCACTATTCATGATAGATATTGGTCTATAGCTTTCTTGTGACGTCAAGTCTGGCTTTGGTAGTGGGGTAATACTGTTCTCACAGGATGAGTTAGGAAATGCTCCCTCCTCCCTCCTGTCTATTCAGGAAGAGTCTGTGAAGGATGGATATTATTTCTTCTTTAAACATTTGACAGAATTCACCAGTGAAACCAGGAGGCCCAGGGCTTCCCTTTGTGGGAAGGATTTTAAATGAATGATTCGATATCTTTACTTGCTATAGGTACATTCCAATTTGTTATTTGGCCATTGCGGTTTTTTTCTTTTTTAAAATAGATCTTTATTGGAGTATAATTGCTTCACTATACTGTGTTAGTTTCTGTTGTACACCAAAGTGAATCAGCCATATGCATACATATGTCCCCATATACCCTCCCTCTTGAGCCTCCCTCCCACCCTCCCTATCCCACCCCTCTAGGTCATCGCAAAGCACCGGCCATTGCGTTTTAAGCCAACTCCCATCCAATATTTTCTGGCCTCTTGGTGCCTGTGGCTCGGTCTCTGGCCTAGAATTTGACATGTTGGACATGTCTGGACATCACAGGATTCTGGCTCCTACTCTGTAACTTGGGAGAGTATGCTGTCTCAGATGGGACCCCCAGACCACCTACACCCAATACAGAGGTTGGGGATACAGACTTTGAGGTGGGGATGGGGTGGCGCTGCTGATTCCCTCATTTACACCCGCCCATCCATCCTCCAGGCGCCCTCATGCAGACTGTGGGTAATTCTGCACTTGGGACTGGCCTCGGCAAGTACCCAGCATACCCTGCTCCGCTCCCCCCACCCCCGCCGCCATGTCCACTTCATCCCACCCTGATCCTTGTCACTCCTCTCGTCTCCTAGCAACCCAGCCTCACAGGGGATCAATGATGCACTTGCCACCACATCTATGGGTGTCAGATCTCTGTCTGATTAATGACTCAACTCCCAAGGGCAGGGACTGGCTCTGCAATTCCTCCTCACCTCCCTGTCTCAACAGCCAGCCTGGCGTGGAGTGGGGGGATGTAACGGATACAGTGAAGACCTTCATGATTGGCTAAATGGTTGATTGTGGTTGGCAGGATTGACCTGGGTTGGCTGCTGGAGTGAGCCCATGACATCACCACCCTGGTGAACTCGTGCCAGGTGGGGATGGTTATCCCCGCCCCAGTGCATTGTGGGCAGGATCAATGATGTATCTTACCCAGACTTGGTGTCACCAGCTGTGAACGGACACTGAAGTCACCAGCTCTTCCCACTTCTCCCCAGCCTTTACGGAGAGAACAGTTGGGGATGCTTAAGAGTGTGGGCTCTGACAGAAATAAACCCCTATGACAAAGGAGCCAAGAATATACATTAGGGAAAAGGCTGCCTCTTCAATAAATGGTTCTGGGAAAACGGGACCACTTTCTTACACAACATACAAAAATAAACAAAAAATGGATTAAAGCCTAAATTGTAAGACCTTAAACCATAAAACTCCTAGAAGAAAACATAGCCAAGTATGCTCTTTGACACTGGTCTTAGCAATAATTTTTGGGATATGTCTCCTCAGGCAAGGGCAGCAAAAGCAAAAATGGACAAACGGGAGTACATCAAACTAAAAAGCTTTTCCACAGCAGGGGAAACCGGCAACAAAACAAAAAGGCAACCTGCTGAATGGGAGAAGATATTAGCAAGTGATATATCCGAAAAGAGGTAGATAGCCAAAACATCTAAAGGGCTCACAGAAATTATCAAAACAAAACAAAAAACAAACCAAGAGCCCGATTAAAAAGTGGGGCAAAACACTGAATAGACATTTTTCCAAAGAAGATTAATACAGATGGCCAACAGGCATATGAAAAGATGCTCAACATCACTAATCATCAGGGATTGCAAAATCAAGACCACAATGAGGTGCTTCCTCATACCTGTCAAGTGGCTATTATCAAAAAGACAACAAGTAAGAAATGTGGGCGAGGATGTGGAGAAAAGGAAACCCTCATGCACTGTTGGTGGGAATGTAAATTGGTGCAACCACTATGGAAACAGTGAGGGTTTCCTAAAAAACCTAAAACTAGAACTACCATATGATCCAGCAATTCCACTTCTTTTTTTTTTTTTTTTTTTTGCGGTACGCGGGCCTCTCACTGTTGTGGCCTCTCCTGTTGCGGAGCACAGGCTCCGGACGCGCAGGCTCAGCGGCCATGGCTCATGGGCCGAGCCGCTCCGCGGCATGTGGGATCTTGCCGGACCGGGGCACGAACCCGTGTCCCCTGCATCGGCAGGCGGACTCAACCACTGCGCCACCAGGGAAGCCCCAATTCCACTTCTTGGTATTTATCTGAAGAAAACAAAAAACACTAATCACAAAAGCTGTATGTACCCCTCTGTTCACTGCAGCATTATTTACCCTAGCCAAGATATGGAAGTGCCCATTGATAGATGGATCGATAAAAAAGAAGTGGTATACATATACACAATGGAATATTACTCAGCAATAAAAAAGAATGAAATCTTGCCATTTTCGACAACATGGATGGACCTAGAGGGTATTATGCTAACTGAAATAAGGCAGACAGAGAGATACAAATACCACACGGTTTTATTTGTATGTGGAACCACAAAAACAAAACAAGTGAGCACAGGGAACAAAACAGAAACAGAGTTAGAGACACAGAGAACAAACTGGTGGTTGCCAGAGGGGGAGCAGGTGGGGAGTTGTGTAAAATAGGTGAAGGGATTAGGAGGTACACACTTCCAGTTATAAAATAAATAAGTCACGGGGATGGAATGTACATACACGGAATATAGTCAATAATATTGTAATAGCCTGTATGGTGACAGATGGTAACCAAACTTATCGTGTTATTCATTTCCTAATGTTTAAAAGTGCGGAATCACTTTGTTGTGCGCCTGAAACTAATGTAATATGGTATGTCGGATTTAATTAAAAAAATAAGGAGTGTGGGCTCTGAATCGAGTATGCCTAGGTTTGTGGGTTGCTCCTCCTCTGACGGCCTGTGTGACTCTGAGCAGCTCCCCTAGCTTCTCTGTAGTCTCTGCTTTCCCACCTCATCAACTAGGATTATTTTACATTGAGCCTGCTATCACAGTTGAGGCATCTTGGGCACAGAGAGGTTAGGTCAGCTACCCCAAGTCATTCAGGTAATACGTGTTTGAGCCCCAAAGGCAAGGAATACTCAACAAGTCCAAACTGAACCCATCCACAACCCCTCCCCACATAGCTGCACCTCCTCTACTGTTGCCTAACTCAGGGCAAGGCAGCCTTCTCCCCAGCTGCTTAGGCCAGAGATCCTTAAGGCCATCCTTGCCTGCTGCCTCTCTCTCACCACCCTCTCAGTCATCAAGCCCCACCTTTCTGTCTCCTAAGTCTTTCTAAGCAAGATCCTGACACTTCTCTCCATCGGCACAGTGAGTTCCACGTCACCCTCATCTCTCTCCTTGACCACCACCAGCAATCCTGATGTTTTCCAACGCATTGTCTATCCTACTGCCTGAGGAAGCTTTCTTAAGTCCTAACTTGGGCATGACAGCCCTGCTCAAAACTCTGCAGGGGCTGCCCGCTGCTCTTAGGATAATGTCCAGCCTCCTGGACTAAGCACAGCAGGCCTTGCCTGCCCCCAAACGCCTGATCTTCACCAGACCCCCTCCTTCTGCTCCAAGCCCCACTTGATATTCCAGCGCACCCAGACCTCTTTCTGTTCATCAGATGGCTGGTGTGCTCACACTCGTCCTCCCTCGCCCCCCCTGCCCGCCCCCTCCCGGCCCCCACCACCCACAGATTTCACAACCTCACACGTGCTGTTCCCTCCATCTTACATGCCCTTCCTCCCTCCTCATCTGTCTGATTCCTTCTTAGGTTCAGCTGTCAGGCTGGGTAGAGCAATTTCCATTTTTCCTGAGGAGTACCTGGATGAAAAGCCACAGTTACCAGATTTGATATTTTTACCGAATGGAAGGTGACGGAGATTTCATTATGAATTCCCCACACGGACACACGTTTTACTGTGGTTCACAGTGAGCTGATTTGAAATGCAATCTGATGGCTGAGTTTTTCTGGGAAAGGCTTCCTTGCTAAGAACAGGATACAGACAGAAAAGCTCTCTCGCCTTATGTTATACGGGCCCACTGTTGCCTTTGAATATGACCTTTGGAATTTGGCCACAGTTTTGGAAGCATAGAGGGATCCAGGGTGACCACCTGCTTCACAGTGAGGAGGGATAAGCTGAACAACGGGAAAAAAAATCTGTCACTTTATGGTATCTGTGACCCAGTAAATTGAACAGGCTTTGAACTGCCCTACCCATGGACTTTGTTTTGATGAGATTTTCACTATAGTTTATAGTCCGAGTTTCTGTTAGGACAGGAGAAAGTATATTAACGGGTCCTCCCCATGCAAGGGTTTGATTTACTAGTCCCCTGTGGTCATCAGGGAGGCAAGGATCAGCTGCGCGCTCAGTATGGGGACCCTCTTAGGGAATCTGACAGCACCTTCCTGCAACTCCTTAGGTGTCCCCACTGCTGGTTCTGCCTGTTACAGACTCAACTGTGAGGACTGACTTCATTCAGTACAACTCCTCTGAGCAGAGCACACCTAAGTATGAAATGAAGTGTGTGCCTTTGATATGTAAAGACAATTAAAAAGATGGAAATGGCACCAGTTCCACCGCCACTACCCCAACCCCCACCCCAGCCAGAGGGTGGAGTAGATGCCCAGAGGCCCCCGGCATGCTTGCGTCCACACTGATGTGTCCCTAACACAGGGCGCAGTGTAAAATGGTTCACCCGGAGCCTAGTTACTGAGCTAACGGGAGCCGGGCATATGCGGTTTTACTCCCCATAGATCCAGAGAAGTATCAACCCCCGCCTTCCATAGACAAGGAAACAAGCTCAAAGAGGTTAGGTCGCTGATGCAGTAAAGGCTGGATCTGGCAGTCAAGCCCTAGTTCTGCCCGACTGCAAAGCCCGTCTTCTTTGCGGTCACGACAACCCACTTGGCTTGTGATTCAGGTGCCGAGATGCAGATGTTGTTCCGTGACAGGAAAGTCATCATTGTCCCAATACCATGTCCACCTGTGAAATGCAGGAACCCAGTAGGGCAAAGCCACCCTGAAAGGTTCTAAGACGCTCTCTGTGTTTGCCTTCGCAGGAGCTGCCTTGCAGCCAAGAAACTGGAGTCCACCGGCGCAAAAGGATTGCCTCAGAGCCAACGGCCGGGCAGGACTTCAGCCTCCCCTGTGGCGGGGGGGCACTCTGCCATATCAGAGAGGCTTTGCAATCAACCCTCCCCCAGTTATATCTCCACCAGTCTCACTCTATTTATCAGATGGAAGGAACTGAGAGGCAAGGAGAGGCAGAGGAAGTGTTTTTAGTGGCTGCATGACAGCTCTGGAGCTGACCCAGCTGCCATGGTGGTCTGGAGCCAACAGACTGAGAATGGAAATCTGGCTCCACCCGTGTTCATGTCTCTGCTCTTCAGCTTGTGTCTGTAAACTGTGGGTGATCGAAGTGCCACCTGAAGAACCTCCCCACCCCTGAGAAGTGTGTCCTGACCAAACACCCACACACCACACACCCCCGACCCCCGACCCCGCACACTATGGCAGGGGGTCAGAGGCTCTCTTCTGTGTTCCTAGGGTTCTATGATTTAAATCCTGCCATGGCTTTTCTCACACAACAGGGGGCAGTCATCTGCTTGCAGGTTGCAGCCCCCATCATCCCTGCATCCCCAAACTGGCCCCAGTAGCGGAGACCTAGTGTCTGGTCGGTGCTTCGAACTTGTTTCCTCAGTGAATGAAGGACCTCGACTCAAATGTACTTGGTCAATAAAGGGTAGCTCTTCTTGGACCAGTTATTTCTGCGTTAAAAATGACACAGGAGAATGGAGTAAACAGGGCATATCTCGAGTCAGATTCTCTTCCCTTTGGTGGGGGGAGGAGCATTGCATCTTTCATACGATCCCTAATTCCGGAAACTCCTAACCAAAGAGGCTGCAACGTTCATTACACACGTGTGGGTCACTCTGTTGCCCCATCAGCCACAGTTCTGGCCTCACAGTGGAACTTGGGTCAAGATCCTTAAAGCACCCGTCAGTTCACTGAATGTTTCCCAAGTACCAAGTGGCTGGTGCCCAGCGTAGGCCCCGCAACTACGTGTCCAATCGATGGACTGTTGAATGAACGCAGGCTGCTAGTGGAGTCTGTGATGCTGTGCCCAGAGCACAGGTGGCCATGGAGTCAGGGACCTGAGCTCAGTTAGGAAGGGCATGTCAAGTCCAGGTGAGGCCATCAGTCTCACTCGGAGCTGCCCCTCACGCGGTCCTCCTAGTTCCTTGCTTGCTCCACCTCGACTCTCTCTGCTCTTCCCCCACGTCCTGCCTCTCACTCCTTCTAAGGCCTGGCACAGGCTTGTCATTCAGTATCTATGATCCCTCCTTGTCCTTGTCAGTCAGCTGACTGAGCAGATACCCAGCTGACCATTTTTTTTTGTTTTTTATGTATCCCCAGACATCCAGCACAGTGCCTTGACCATAGTTGGAGCTTGGTGAACGATTCAATGAATAAAGTCACTGTTTGTCACACACACACACACACACACTTACCATCAGACTTATCCGGATCAGTGCACAGTGTCTGGGCAGCCACCCTGACCTGGATTAGGACATAAGGAGCACTGGTAGTTTTGCTAGAGGGCAACTTTGAGCTTCCCTCAGGTGCCACAGCACCACTCTCAGCAGGGCTAAGAAGCTGTTTGTGTCTGTTAGGGGTAAAGACTGAGACTTCCTGCCTTCAGACACTCAGCACCCCCTGGTTAGGGTTGATGGCGGTTCCTCAGAACGCTCATCACTAAAGTGCCGTGACGCCCTCCCAGAGCTCAGACCAGGGAGCCTTCTCCCAACAATAATGGAGTACCCTACCCTGTTACAGAAATGGGAATTATAGCTGTTTACCCCTCTTAATGTGGTTCCTCCCCTTTGCATTCACGTCCACATCTCTTCCTTGAGTCACCCAATCCAACTCTGCTAATTCCCAACGGGTTACTGCACCAAGCTGCACCTGCATCTCACTTGCTGTGCATGGCTCTATCTGGGAGGGTCGGATCTACCTACTGAGCTACGTATTTTCTGTCTCCCTTCCCTTCTGAATCTGGAGGCTCCCAGGCACCAAGAAAAGTGCTCCAGTTGGCCCACAAAAGGGGGCGGTGCTGCAGGGGAGGCTGCGACTCTCATCCACAGCCTGGGTCAAAGCAGGACTGCGTTACAAGCGCCACACGCTGCCCCACTGCGCCACGGGAGCCAAAAGAGCAAAGGTCTAAGAAGTCCTAATACAGACACTTATGTGGATAGAACACCAGTCTCTTCCTAGGGACCTGTGAGTTGTTGTTTGGTTTGGGCTTATATTGTCCGTGGCCTTTTTCACAACGCTTGCAGACTTAGCTAACCTTCCATCAGGACCTCTCTGCTCCCCCCACACCCCACACCCCCCACTGTACCAAAGATCATACTCCTCACGTAAGTGTGCTGACTGGGTTTTCACTTGGCAAGGATACCAAAACAATTTTTTTTCATCATGAAACGTCAAGATACCTAAGAGAACAGGTCTTCAGAAAAACTAGTTTTAAATTATAATGGAAAAACTGGCTACGTAACAATGAAGATACAGCACATTAAAAGGTTATTTGGGGGCTTCCCTGGTGGTGCAGTGGTTGAGAGTCCGCCTGCCGATGCAGGGGACACGGGTTCGTGCCCCGGTCAGGGAAGATCCCACATGCCGTGGAGCGGCTAGGCCCATAAGCCATGGCCACTGAGCCTGCGCCTCCGGAGCCTGTGCTCCACAACGGGAGAGGCCACAAAAAAAAAAAAAAAAAAAAAAGGTTATTTGGGCATTATCTAGAATTTCACACTCAAGAGAAAAACACTTAATATGTGGTCTACTGCCTTCCAGGTTTTTTCTCTGCATTTTTAAAAATTAGGAGATGGGGGGAGGTAATGTCTTCATACTTTTGTGTCTGTTGTTCTGTTTATCATTATAGTATGGTTATGCTGCTTCCCATAATGATGAGGATGAGGATGCTGATACTGATGTCGGTAGAAGCAAAGACATGTATAGAGCTTGACATGGACCAGGAACTGTTCTCTGTGACGTGTGCATATTGACACGACACCCCGTGGTCTTTCACACACTTAGGAGACATCATGCTCAATCCATACACAGATCCATGGTAATCTGATTCATGCCGATGGACATGTTCACTTGCCTTTTGATCCAGAGGACGCTGGACACTGCAGTGTATTCCAGATTTGGGGGTCAGATACCACACCTCTCTGTTTCTTTCAGGCCTGCGTAGCAATCTGACTCAGTTCTTGCCGGCCAGGTGACTTTGGGCAAGTTCCTTCACCCGTTAACCTCTACATGTCTCAAGCTTCCTCATCTGCAAAAAGGGATGATAACATTAAAAATGCTTACCTCATAATGTTGCTGTGAGTACTCAGAGACCTTATTACACTTATACATATAGAGAGTTAAACACAGTCCAGAGGGGTGAGCTTTTATTCCTGTGTCTCTTCACTTTGGTTTCTGCTTGTACTCATATCCCTCTCTCCCTGCCCCCATTGCTTTCTCCTCAACCACTCCCGCTCCACTCTCTCTCCCCTTTGCCCCCCTCCTCAGACTCTCCATCCAAAAACACTGTTTACCATCTCCTCAGGATGTAACTCAGAAAATATTCATACCATCACCCTTTGGTTAAAAAAACGTGAATATTAGTGGAAGAAATAAGAAACACCATAAAACCGGCAATGTGAAAACTACACAAGAAATAAAGTCCTACGGATGAAAGTTTGAGTATTAATACTTTTGTATCTTCATCAGATTCAGATATTCAGAATTTGATACAGGAGAATTAGGCTTCATAAAAATAATGCCCCCCCCCAAAAAGGGCTATATGATGAGGTCCTTGGGCCTTTAAATTTCCCTCTGGAATGCTTTTTAAAATGTATATACTCATGTTCTACTACAATCGTCCAGTGATCACTTACTTTCCCATCATTATACAAATCATACGAAGAGGTCATTAGACTTCTAATTTCCTAGAGAATAGGCACTAAACTTTTCCATACGAGCCCCTGGTGAAACCCCAGCATTGTATTTAGGCTTCACAATATCCCCATAAGGAGAGTTAAATACTCATTATGCTAATATACACACACACACACACACACACACACACACACACACACACACATACCCACACCCATGCCCCATACATTCAGTTCTTGAGTCCCTGAGGGGCTGAAGTGATAGTGCAAAGTCCATGTGGTGAGCCAAAGGTGGTCTTGACATTGTCTCTCTGGAACACTCTCCAGGGAAATGTGGGAACGGTAACAATATTAACAGCAGTAATGACAACAGCTAGAATTCACCAGGAACTTGTCACATGATGAGCACTGTCCTGACAACTTCCCATGTCTTAACATGGTCAGTGCTCTAAGCTGCCCCAAGAAGTAGTTACATTTACTCCTAACTAGTGTTTCCATGT